>NC_042616.1:819387718-819994982 GCF_901001135.1 Rhinatrema bivittatum
ACCCCTGCTATAACACTCACAGCCAGACAGAGAGGGAGAGAAGAACCATGAGCAATAACCCCTGCTATAACACTCACAGCCAGACAGAGAGGGAGAGAGAACCAGAGCAATAACCCCTGCTATAACACTCACAGCCAGACAGAGAGGGAGAGAGAACCTGAGCAATAACCCCTGCTATAACACTCACAGCCAGACAGAGAGGGAGAGAGATCCTGAGCAATAACCCCTGCTATAACACTCACAGCCAGACAGAGAGGGAGAGAAAGAGATCCTGAGCAATGACCCCTGCTATAACACTCACAGCCAGACAGAGAGGGAGAGAAAGAGATCCTGAGCAATAACCCCTGCTATAACACTCACAGCCAGACAGAGAGGGAGAGAGAATGAGATCCTGAGCAATAACCCCTGCTATAACACTCACAGCCAGACAGAGAGGGAGAGAGAACCAGAGCAATAACCCCTGCTATAACACTCACAGCCAGACAGAGAGGGAGCCAGAACCAGAGCAATAACCCCTGCTATAACACTCACAGCCAGACAGAGAGGGAGAGAGAACCAGAGCAATAACCCCTGCTATAACACTCACAGCCAGACAGAGAGGGAGCCAGAACCAGAGCAATAACCCCTGCTATAACACTCACAGCCAGACAGAGAGGGAGCCAGAACCAGAGCAATAACCCCTGCTATAACACTCACAGCCAGACAGAGAGGGAGAGAGAACCAGAGCAATAACCCCTGCTATAACACTCACAGCCAGACAGAGAGGGAGCCAGAACCAGAGCAATAACCCCTGCTATAACACTCACAGCCAGACAGAGAGGGAGAGAAGAACCTGAGCAATAACCCCTGCTATAACACTCACAGCCAGACAGAGAGGGAGAAGAACCTGAGCAATAACCCCTGCTATAACACTCACAGCCAGACAGAGAGGGAGAGAAAGAGATCCTGAGCAATGACCCCTGCTATAACACTCACAGCCAGACAGAGAGGGAGAGAGAACCTGAGCAATAACCCCTGCTATAACACTCACAGCCAGACAGAGAGGGAGCCAGAACCAGAGCAATAACCCCTGCTATAACACTCACAGCCAGACAGAGAGGGAGAGAGAATGAGATTCTGAGCAATAACCCCTGCTATAACACTCACAGCCAGACAGAGAGGGAGAGAAGAGACCTGAGCAATAACCCCTGCTATAACACTCACAGCCAGACAGAGAGGGAGCCAGAACCAGAGCAATAACCCCTGCTATAACACTCACAGCCAGACAGAGAGGGAGTGAGACCCTGAGCTATAACCCCTGCTATAACACTCACAGCCAGAAAGAGAGGGAGAGAGACCCTGATCAATAACCCCTGCTATAACACTCACAGCCAGAAAGAGAGGGAGAAAGACCCTGAGCAATAACCCCTGCTATAACACTCACAGCCAGAAAGAGAGGGAGAAAGAGCCTGAGCAATAACCCCTGCTATAACACTCACAGCCAGAAAGAGAGGGAGAAAGAGCCTGAGCAATAACCCCTGCTATAACACTCACAGCCAGCGACGGAGAAAGACCCTGAGCAATAACCCCTGCTATAACACTCACAGCCAGCGACGGAGAAAGACCCTGAGCAATAACCCCTGCTATAACACTCTTAGAAAGAGAGGGAGCAATAACCCCTAGGGATGTGAATCGTTTTTGAATGATTAAAATTATCGTCAGATAATTTTAAAATCGTCCAAAATCGTTAGAGTGCACGATACAATACAAATGCCCCCAATTTATCGTTAGGGGCATTTGTATTGTATCGTTAAATAGGGCGCGGGAAAACCGGCACACCAAATAAACCCTAAAACCCACCCCGAACCTTTAAAACAAATCCCCCACCCTCCCGAACCCCCCCCAAAATGTTTTAAATTACCTGGGGTCCAGTGGGGGGGGGGGGGTCCCGGCGCGATCTCCCGCTCTCTGGCCACGGCCACAGCTGCGTTGAGAAATGGCGCCGGTGGCCCTTTGCCCTTATCATGTGACAGGGCAAAGGTAGCGCCGGCGCCATTTTGGTTCCTGGCTCCCGACGTCACGCTTGCAGGAGATCGCCCCTGGACCCCCGCTGGACCCGCAGGGACTTTTGGCCAGCTTGGGGGGTCCTCCTGACCCCCACAAGACTTGCCAAAAGTCCAGCGGGGGTCCGGGAGCGACCTCCTGCACGCGGGCCATATTGCCAATATTCAAAATGGCGCCGGCACTACCTTTGCCCTCACTATGTCATACGGGGACCCCAGGTAATTTAAAACATTTTGGAGGGGTTCAGGAGGGTGGGGGATTTGTTTTAAAGGTTCGGGGTGGGTTTTAGGGTTGTTTTGGTATGCAGGTTTTCCCGCCCTCCCCCGATTTACGAATTTTAACGATTAAAAAAAAAAAACACGACGATCAGATTTCCCTCCCCCCCAGCCAAATCGATCGTTAAGACGATCGATCACACGATTCACACCCCTAACCCCTGCTATAACACTCACAGCCAGACAGAGAGGGAGAGAGAAAGAGATCCTGAGCAATAATCCCTGCTATAAACCCTCACTAAACCTCCCGGACCAAACATCCCAGATGACCAAGCTCTAAAAAAAGCCAGTGAACTTGCCGACTTTTTCGACAACAAAATCACAGCCCTCGTAGCCCCCCTCAAAGGGCCAACGCCGCACGCAAGCTTCGCAAGCAACCACAGCCAGCAATCAGATACAGCAACCGCTTCTCAACCCAACACACACACAGCAGTGCTCGAATCTCTTGAACCCACGTCCACCTTAGAAATAGCAAATATCATTAAGAAGATAAAACCGTCCTCTCACCCCTTAGACCATATACCATCAAACCTGCTGAGTTCAATCCATGACATCATTGCCAAGCCAGTTGCCGATATCATTAATTGCTCCCTCGCCCAAGGCCAAGTTCCTGACCAACTCAAGTTAGCACTGCTCAAACCTCTACTCAAAAAACCCAACCTTCCTACTACAGATCTGGCTAACTATAGACCCATAGCTAACCTCCCTATTCTAGCTAAAATTATGGAGAAAATTGTCAACAGACAACTTTCTGAATTCCTTGACGACAACAATATCCTCACCAATAACCAATATGGATTCCGAAAGAAAAAGAGCACCGAATCCTTATTAGCCACACTAACGGACACCATTATCTTCAATCTCGAAAAAGGCCAACCTTGTCTCCTCGCGCTGCTGGATCTTTCCTCAGCGTTCGACACTGTGAACCACCCTAGCCTACTACAACAACTAACAGACATCGGCATCACTGGAGCAGCTCTCAACTGGTTTAAGTCCTTCCTAGAGAACAGAACATACAAAGTTAAGATAAACAACAAGGAATCTCACCCCATCCAAGTCAAGATGGGGGTACCACAAGGATCATCAAGGATCATCACTCTCCCCCACCCTCTTCAACATTTACCTTCTACCACTCTGTCATCTACTTACTAACCTCAAGCTCACCCATTTCCTATACGCGGATGACATTCAAATTCTCATCTCTATCACGGAGACCATACACAAAACCATGGCCTACTGGAAAAAATGCCTCTCATCCATCAACGATCTTCTAACCAGCCTCAACCTGGTGCTAAACACCAAAAAAACGGAAATTCTCATAATAGCACCGGATCATTCTACCCCGCCAACATCCAGCAACTCTCTAGACACCTCAGGATATTCCACCGCACCTCAAGTCAGAGATCTGGGAGTACTACTAGACAACAGACTCAGCCTCAATAAATTCATAAATAACACTACAAAAGAATGCTTCTTTAAATTACAAGTGCTAAAGAAACTAAAGCCCCTTCTACTCTACAGGGATTTCCGCACAGTTCTCCAAGCCATCATTCTTACTAAATTAGACTCCTGTAATTCACTCCTGCAGGGCCTTCCCGCATACACCACCAAACCACTCCAGATGGTACTGAATGCCACTGCAAGGATACTTACCAACGCCAAAAAAAGGGACCATATCACCCCAATCCTCCAGCATCTCCACTGGCTTCCCATCAAATATAGGATTCAGTTCAAGACTTGCATGATGATTCACAAGGCCCTACATAACATCTCTCCACTCAACTTAACTTTCCAGCTTCAACTACACTCTTCTAACAAACCAACCAGAAGGGCATACCAGAACAGAATGATCACCCAACCTGCAAAATCTACCCTGAGGAAACGCGCTCTATCCACAGCGGGCCCGTCTCTCTGGAACTCACTACCACCGGACCTCCGCCTTGAACCGTGCCATACTACTTTCAAAGTGAAACTCGAGACTTGGCTCTTCTGTCAAGCTTTCCCAGAGAGCTAAGAGCAAGAAGAACAAACATCCTACAGCAATATTGTAATGTTCATATTGCATCAGTTATATGTTTCAAGTTGTTTTCTAAGTTGATCTTAGTTGTCTCATAACAGATTGTACTTTGATTATTATCCGTTCATTATATTCGATATGTTCCATGTAAACCGCCTCCCCGGCGATAGTTTTCTCTGTTAAATGTGAACCGGAGTGATATGTATTGTATACAGGAACGTCCGGTATATAAAAACCAAAAATAAATAAAAAATAAATATAACACTCACAGCCAGACAGAGAGGGAGAGAGACGAGTGAGATAATCAAATTTGCAGATGACACAAAATTGTGCAGAGTAGTTAAATCACAAGCAGATTGTGATAAATTGCAGGAAGACCTTGTGAGACTGGAAAATTGGGCATCCAAATGGCAGATGAAATTTAATGTGGATAAGTGCAAGGTGATGCATATAGGGAAAAATAATCCATGCTATAATTACACGATGTTGGGTTCCATATTAGGTGCTACAACCCAAGAAAGAGATCTAGGTGTCATAGTGGATAACACATTGAAATCGTCGGTTCAGTGTGCTGCGGCAGTCAAAAAAGCAAACAGAATGTTGGGAATTATTAGAAAAGGAATGATGAATAAAACGGAAAATGTCATAATGCCTCTGTATCACTCCATGGTGAGACCGCACCTTGAATACTGTGTACAATTCTGGTCGCCGCATCTCAAAAAAGATATAATTGCGATGGAGAAGGTACAGAGAAGGGCTACCAAAATGATAAGGGGAATGGAACAACTCCCCTATGAGGAAAGACTAAAGAGGTTAGGACTTTTCAGCTTGGAGAAGAGACGACTGAGGGGGGGATATGATAGAGGTGTTTAAAATCATGAGAGGTCTAGAACGGGTAGATGTGAATCGGTTATTTACTCTTTCGGATAGTAGAAGGACTAGGGGACACTCCATGAAGTTAGCATGGGGCACATTTAAAACTAATCGGAGAAAGTTCTTTTTTACTCAACACACAATTAAACTCTGGAATTTGTTGCCAGAGAATGTGGTTCGTGCAGTTAGTATAGCTGTGTTTAAAAAAGGATTGGATAAGTTCTTGGAGGAGAAGTCCATTACCTGCTATTAAGTTCACTTAGAGAATAGCCACTGCCATTAGCAATGGTTACATGGAATAGACTTAGTTTTTGGGTACTTGCCAGGTTCTTATGGCCTGGATTGGCCACTGTTGGAAACAGGATGCTGGGCTTGATGGACCCTTGGTCTGACCCAGTATGGCATTTTCTTATGTTCTTATGTTCTTATGTTCCTGAGCAATAACCCCTGCTATAACACTCACAGCCAGACAGAGGAGGAGAGAGAAAGAGATCCTGAGCAATAACCCCTGCTATAACACAGCCAGAGAGGGAGAGGAGCCCTGAGCAATAACCCCTGCTATAACACTCACAGTCAGACAGAGAGGGAGAAAGAAAGAGATCCTGATCAATAACCCCTGCTATAATACCCACAGCCAGAGAGGGAGAGGAACCCCTGAGCAATAACCCCTGCTATAACACTCACAGCCAGAGAGGGAGAGGAGATGCTGAGCAATAACCCCTGCTATAACACTCACAGCCAGAGAGGGAGAGGAGACCCTGAGCAATAACCCCTGCTATAGCACTCACTGCCAGAGAGTGAGAGAGACCCTGAGCAGTAACCCCTGCTATAACACTGACAGTCAGACAGAGAGGGAGAGATAATGAGGGCCTGAGCAATAACATCTGCTATAACACTCAGAGCAAGAGAGGGAGAGAGACCCTGATCAATAACCCCTGCTATAACACTCAGAGCAAGAGAGGGAGAGAGACCCTGATCAATAACCCCTGCTATAACACTCAGAGCAAGAGAGGGAGAGAGACCCTGATCAATAATCCCTGCTATAACACTCACAGCCAGAGAGGGAGAGAAACCCTGAGCAATAACCCCTGTTATAACACAGCCAGAGAAGGAAAGAGACACTGATCAATAACCCCTGCTATAACACTCATAGCCAGAGAGGGCGCGATACCCTGATCAATAACCCCTGCTATAACTCTCTTACATTCACCCTGTCCCAGACTTCCAGTTCCACTCCTACCTGCATCCTGTCCCAGAGTTCCAGTTCCAATCCTACCTGCACCCTGTCCCAGAGTTCCAGTTCCACTCCTACTTGCACCCTGTCCCAGAGTTCCAGTTCCACTCCTACCTGCACCCTGTCCCAGAGTTCCAGTTCCACTCCTTCCTGCACCCAGTCCCAGAGTTCCAGTTCCACTCCTACCTGCACCCTGTCCCAGAGTTCCAGTCCCACTCCTACCTGCACCCTGTCCCAGAGTTCCAGTTCCACTCCTTCCTGCACCCAGTCCCAGAGTTCCAGTTCCACTCTTACCTGCACCCTGTCCCAGAGTTCCAGTTCCACTCCTACCTGCACCCTGTCCCAGAGTTCCAGTTCCACTCCTACCTGCACCCTGTCCCAGAGTTCCAGTCCACTCCTACCTGCACCCTGTCCCAGAGTTCCAGTTCCACTCCTACCTGCACCCTGTCCCAGAGTTCCAGTCCACTCCTACCTGCACCCTGTCCCAGAGTTCCAGTTCACTCCTACCTACACCCTGTCCCAGAGTTCCAGTTCCACTCCTACCTGCACCCTGTCCCAGAGTTCCAGTCCCACTCCTACCTGCACCCTGTCTCAGAGTTCCAGTCCCACTCCTACCTACACCCTGTCCCAGAGTTCCAGTTCCACTCCTACCTGCACCCAGTCCCAGAGTTCCAGTTCCACTCTTACCTGCACCCTGTCCCAGAGTTCCAGTTCCACTCCTACCTGCACCCTGTCTCAGAGTTCCAGTTCCACTCCTACCTGCACCCTGTCTCAGAGTTCCAGTTCCACTCTTACCTGCACCCTGTCCCAGAGTTCCAGTCCCACTCCTACCTGCACCCTGTCCCAGAGTTCCAGTTCCCACTCCTACCTGCACCCTGTCCCAGAGTTCCAGTTCCACTCCTACCTGCACCCTGTCCCAGAGTTCCAGTTCCACTCTTATCTGCATCCTGTCCCAGAGTTCCAGTCCCACTCTTACCTGCCCTGTCCCAGAGTTCCAGTTCCACCCCTACCTGCATCCTGTTCCAGTTCCACTCCTACCTGCACCCTGTCCCAGAATTCCAGTTCCACTCCTACCTGCACCCTGTCCCAGAGTTAAGAACATGCTATACTGGTTCAGACCAAGGATCCATCAAGTCCAGCATCCTGTTTCCAACTGTGGCCAATCCAGGCCATAAGAACCTGGCAAGTACCCAAAAACTAAGTATATTCCATGTTACTGTTGCTAGTAATAGCAGTGGCTATTTTGTAAGTCAACTTAATTAATAGCAAGTGATGGACTTCTCCACCAAGAACTTATCCAATCCTTTTTTAAACCCAGCGACACTAACTGCACTAACCACATCCTCTGGCAACAAATTCCAGAGCTTTATTGTGCATTGAGTAAAAAAGAACTTTCCCTGATTAGTTTTAAATGTGCCACATGCTAACTTCATGGAGTGCCCCCTAGTCGTTCTATTATCTGAAAGAGTAAATAACCGATTCACATCTACTCGTTCTAGACCTCTCATGATCTTAAACATCTCTATCATATGCCCCTCAGCCATCTCTTCTCCAAGCTGAAAAGTCCTAACCTCTTCAGTCTTTCCTCATAGGGGAGCTGTTCCATTCCCTTTATCATTTTGGATGCCCTTCTCTGTACCTTCTCCATCGCAATTATATCTTTTTTGAGATGTGGCGACCAGAATTGTACACAGTATTCAAGGTTCGGTCTCACCATGGAGCGATACAGAGGCATTATGACATTTTCCGTTTTATTCACCATTCCTTTTCTAATAATTCCCAACATTCTGTTTGCTTTTTTGACTGCCGCAGCACACTGAGCTGACGATTTCAATGTATTATCCACTATGACGCCTAGATCTCTTTCTTGGGTTGTAGCACCTAACATGGAACCTAACATTCTATTCTCCGGTCTCTTTATAAAAGGCTTGTTTAAAAAGCCATGTCTTTAGACTTCTCTTGAATGTTTTGGGGTCTCTCTGTAATCTGGTCTCCAAAGGCATTGTGTTCCAGAGTGTGGGGCCTGCTAAAGATAAGGCTCTTTTTTCTCACTTGAGTTAGTCTCGCTGTCTTGACTGAGGGAATGGTTAAGAGAGCTTTGTTTGCTGAACGAAGGTTCCTGTGTGGTACGTGTACCCGTAGTGCTGTGTTTAGCCAGTCTGCTTTTTCATCATGTATTAGTTTATGTATGGTGCATAGGGCTTTGTATTTTATTCTTTGTTCTATGGGTAGCCAGTGAAGTTTAGACAGAGTTTGTTATATGGTCTTGTCTTCTTTTTCCAGTTAGTATTCTCGCTGCTGTGTTTTGTAGAATTTGAAGTGGTCTTATTGTTGTATTTGGGAGTCCTAGAAAACGTGCACTACAGTAATCGGTACTGGCGAAAACTAGTGCCTGAAGCACTGTTCTGAAATCTGCAGCAGTTTGTAATGGTTTAAGTTTTCTGAGGATCATGAGTTTAGCATAGCCTTCTTTTACTTTTAGCGATATGTGTTGTTTTAGATTAATTTCGGGGTCCATTATTATTCCAAGGTTCCTTACTTTTTCCGCTAGTTCTATTTTCTGGTTGTTTTTGAGTATAATTGGGGTTTGAATGATTTCGATAAGTTTTTCTTTCTACGTGCTTGAGTGACTTCACTCACTGGCCCTTGCATGGAAGATTTTAAGTGACTGTCAGCATCCTTGCATTCAGAGCCCGAGGGCTGATGGAGAAGATTCCTGTCACCTTATTGATCATGGATGGGGAATGTTCTCAATTTTATTGGATGTTTAACAGCTGGATTTCGAAGCCACAGAAAACCCCAAAAGGGGGTTATAAAAGCCTGCGCTTATCTGTGGGAGTGAGATACAAGAAATGGATCAGCTACTGGGGATCTGCCGGGTACTTGTGACCCACACTGGCCACTGTCGGAGACAGGACGCTGGGCTCGATGGACCCTCGCTCTGACCCAGCAGGACACCTCTTAGGTTCTTAAAGTCATTAGAGCTTTTCTCTTCTTAATTTTTGAAGTGGTCTCAGGTGGGTAACAGATAAAGCAGCTCTCGGTTGTGCGGGACTGACAAAGCATCCATCGCTAGACCCTGCCTTGCTGGCCTCGGGGAAGAGCGAGTGGGAACTCGCGTCTTGAATGAGTTTTGTGGAGAGTCGCAGAGTTAAAACAGTTCCTGATCGTTTTGTATGGTCGAGCTTGGGGGCTTAACTTGTCCGCTCTCTGCTTTTGGTTTCCAGGGTGAGTGAGGGCGATCAGGTACATTTCCATATCTTGCAAGCCTGTGCTGCTCTCTTTCTCAATTTAGACCATTTCTACTCGGGAATCTGCTTGCATCAACACCATTGTCCCTTTTACACAAGGAATAAATACTTTTAAAGCATTGAAGATTGTTCTCAAACCCAGGAGGTCCATATTCATAACATCAAACTGCTGTAACTCGCTTTGAACGGTTTGCACTGGAAAAGCATGAAAGAAACAAACAATGGTGGTGATAATGGAAGGGGTAAGTCCAGACCCCGAGGTTTACCTTTCCAGCCCTCGTAACGGGACATATTCCACCCAGGTAAAAGTAATCTGGCCCAGCTGGAGCTCAGGTAGCCAGACAGCTTATCTGGATAAGTCTGGACATGCCTGAGAGCAGTCCTAAAGTTATCCGGATATAGGGGTTAGGCACCACTCAAGCCTTCTGAGCCACCAGGCCCAATTCTCCCTCCACCCCCCGCCTCCAAAGTCAGTCTAAATGATGTAGGGCACAAAGCCCGATAGACCCAGCCCTCCAAAGAAGAAGAATTACCGTAGGTTGCAGGCCTCGTCAACCCAAAGGAGCGCACCGCACCCCTGCCAGATCCGCAGACTTGCGCCTCATCGGGAGCACCAGTAAAGTTACGTGGATAACGCGCCGACGCGCACCACGGCCTCCGGTTTTAAAATACGGAGGTACAGGCGTAACAGTTGACCCCGCGCTGGAACGCCTATTCAAAAAAAAATCGACCTCTTTGTATTTGGGCTGCCAAACTTTCCAAGGGAAGACCACATAAGCAAGTTACCAAAAGTGCCGGAGGAGGGGGGCAAATCTGGCCCCTATGATGATTTGAAATGGGGGGTATGGCAGATAGTAAGAGTCTCAGAAATGTTATTTCTATATTTAAGAACATGTCGTGCTGGGTCAGACCGAGGGTCCATCAAGCCCAGCATCCTGTTTCCAACAGTGGCCAATCCAGGCCATAAGAACCTGGCAAGTACCCAAACACTAAGAAGATCCCGTGCTACTGATGCAATTAATAGCAGTGGCTATTCCCTAAGTAAACTTGATTAATAGCAGGTAATGGACTTCTCCTCCAAGAACTTATCCAATCCTTTTTTAAACACAGCTACACTAACTGCACTAACCACATCCTCTGGCAACAAATTCCAGAGCTTTATTGTGCGTTGAGTAAAAAAGAACTTTCTCCGATTAGTTTTAAATGTGCCCCATGCTAACTTCATGGAGTGCCCCCTAGTCTTTCTATTATTCGAAAGAGTAAATAACCGATTCACATCTATCCGTTCTAGACCTCTCATGATTTTAAACACCTCTATCATATTCCCCCTCAGTCGTCTCTTCTCCAAGCTGAAAGGTCCTAACCTCTTTAGTCTTTCCTCATAGGGGAGCTGTTCCATTCCCCTTATCATTTTGGTTACCCTTCTCTGTACCTTCTCCATCGCAATTATATCTGATATATTTCTCAGAGGTTGGCAATACTGCCCCCTGTCTTCCCACTAGGGTGGCCCAACATTTCCAGGAGAGTGGCGGTGTTGGGATTGTCCATCAAGTTTCGCCGTTCGCTGTGGTGGTTGGTTGACATGTGAGCCATGAAAGCTCTTACGGTGGACAGCAGGCGTGGAATAGGAGTGACAAGCTAAGACGGCCGAGCTGAGGCACCCATCCACGTGCTCATGCAATCGATGAGAGGATAGAGTTTGCCAGGATGTTTAACTAATTCATATCTTCGACCTGAAATCCACCAAGGTGGGGAATGTTTTACTTCTGGTTCCGGTCATCAGATAAAAATTCAATCCGGATCTAAATATGATTTTTTTGATCCGGAACAAGAACAAGCAGGAAATAATTGAAGCCACGGTGCTGCACACATCACAGTGCAATCTACTAGTGGTGTGTGTTATCAACCCCCAGGTAGTTATCTTACATCCCCTGATGGAAACAAGGCCATCTTGTTGGGTACACAGCAGGATTATGATAGGGGCATATCTGGACATTTGATATTCTATTTATGAGATTTAATTAAGAGTTGTGTGTTTTTCTGTCTTTGTATTGATTGTGTGTTTACAAGTGATATAATGTTTCAAGGTATGTCTTTATCCATGTCTCTTTATATGTGATACAATGTTTTTATGTGGTCATGTATTATTATCCAAGATTATTTGATCATTTGAGACAATTTCTCTAGTGAATTTGTGCAATAGCATACTTTTTATATTGGTTTTGTAATAAATGCTTTATTGATACATACTGGTATTTTATTTTGTTACAACTTTTCCAGAGACCATTACTGGTCACCCCACCAAACTGAAGCCTGAGGACCAGGGGAGGGGGCACAGGCAGCTGTCCATTGTCAATCCACACATCACTTGGCTTTCAAGCACCCCCTCCATATACTGTGTCTTATAAAGTGTGTCTTTAAACGGAAGCTGAAGACCTGGCTCTTCACTAAAGCCTACACTTAATTTCTTCATCATCTTCTCCCATCCTTTCTTCTTTCTCCTTACTTTACAGTTTGCCTACCTTCCCCTTATTTCCCAGTGCTCTCACCCCCCACCCTCCACCCCTCTCCACCCTCCCGTCCTTCCCCTCCCCCCCCACCCTGTCCCTCTACCCCCCTCCTCTTCCAAACTCCTCACAATCTACCTTCCTTCCCCTCTCCCCCTCCATCTGCCATCTTCACTATGTCATCGCTCCTTAATGGATATTGAATTTATTGTTATATTATTTTATTTCTATTTGCATAGCTTGTTATTAACATTTAATGTTATATTCCCTCCCTATATCCCACTTCTTACCTCCCCTCCTCTCTTGTTCTATTTTTAACATGTTATAACTGTTCGATATAATTCTGTTCGATGTAAAACGCCTACCCAGGTGCCTGTTTGAGTTACACTGTGAACCGATGTGATATCCCTGCTGAATGTCGGTATATAAAAATTTTAAATAAATAAATAAATAAAACGTGATTCTTTTAGCATACTCATAAAATCATCAACCACAGTCACTCTCTGCACTCCCAACTACACAGCCTCCGTTCTCATACACACACACTCCCAAACACCCAGCCTCCTCTCATACACAAGCACTCCCAAACCCACAGCCTCCTCTCATACACAAGCACTCCCACCCCCACAGCCTCCTCTCATACACAAGCACTCCCACCCCCACAGCTTTCTCTCATACACATGCACTCCCAAACTCACAGCGTCCACTCTCACACACACACACACTCAAATACACAGCCTTCACTCTCATACACACACTCAAAGAAACAGCTTCCTCTATCATACACACTCCCAAATACATAACCTCCTCTCATACACAAGCATTCCCAAACCCACAGATTTCTCTCATACACGCGCACTCCCAAACTCACAGCTTCCACTCTCCTACACACACTCACACTCAAATACACAGCCTCCTCTCTCATACACACACACTTCCAAATACACAGCCTCCTCTCTCATACATGCACACTTTCAAATACACAGCCTCCCCTCTCACACATACACACTCCCAAACACACAGCTTCCTGTCTCATACAACACACACTCACAGAAACAGTCTCCTCTCTCATACACACTCCCAAATACACAGCCTCCTCTCATACACAAGCACTCCCAAACCCACAGCTTTCTCTCATACACATGCACTCCCAAACTCACAGCGTCCACTCTCACACACACACACTCAAATACACAGCCTTCACTCTCATACACACACTCAAAGAAACAGCTTCCTCTATCATACACACTCCCAAATACATAACCTCCTCTCATACACAAGCATTCTCAAACCCACAGATTTCTCTCATACACTCGCACTCCCAAACTCACAGCTTCCACTCTCCTACACACACTCACACTCAAATACACAGCCTCCTCTCTCATACATACACACTTCCAAATACACAGCCTCCTCTCTCATATATGCACACTTCCAAATACACAGCCTCCCCTCTCACACATACACACTCCCAAACACACAGCTTCCTGTCTCATACAACACACACTCACAGAAACAGTCTCCTCTCTCATACACACTCCCAAATACTAAGCCTCCTCTCCTACACAAGGACTCCAAAACCCACAGCTTCCACTCTCATACACACGCATTCCCAAACATACAGCTTCCACTCATACACACGCACTTCCAAACACACAGCCTCCTCTCTCAAACACATGCACTCCTTAAAAAACTCCTCTCATACACATACGCTCACAAATCCACAACTTTCTCTCATACACAGCCTCCTCTCATGTATATACACTCCCAAATACACAGCCTCCTCTCTCATACTCACACACTCCCAAATACAGCCTCCTCTCTGATGCACACATACTCCCAAACCCACAGCTTCCTGTCATACACATGCACCCCCAAAGAAACACCCTCTTCTCTCATACATACACACACTCCCAAATACAGCCTTCTCTCTCATGCACATGCACTACCAAACCCATAGCTTCCTCTCATACACACACACCCAAACTCACAGCTTCCTCTCATACACATGCACTCTCCCAAACACACAGCCTCCTCTGTCATACACATATTCCCAAATACATAGCCTCCTCTCATACACAAATACTCCCACAGAAACAACCTCCTCTCTCATGCACACACACTCCCAAACCCACAGCTTTCTCTCTCATACACACACACTTCCAAACATACAGCCTCCTCTCTCAAACAGATACACACACACATCCAGTATGTTTCTCCCTCTCTCACACAGGCTTTTCTCTCCCTCAGCTTTCCAAGTCTCCCCTCCACTGACATCACAGGAGGCGGGGGGGGGGGGGGAGGTGTGTAAAAAGTTAGTAGGTGTGATGCTCCTCTCCCCAGTGGCAGGACTTAAAAGCTAAAAGGAATAGACCACTGCTGAGGGCAGGTGTTGCACATTAAAGGTAGAATTTAACAAAATGCTTATAAAAAAATCATTCAAAACTTTCCACTCATGTAATTAGATAATTAATTTGAAAAAGGATACTTTTACCTTGTTCCCCATATCCTACTCTTCTCTATTTGCACCTCTTGGCTTCTTCTGGACTCCTTTCCCTTCCATGCCGCTTCTCCTCATTTCTCGTCTCTTCCATCCATCACTTCACTCTGCTCATTCTGTTGTATCTCATCTGTTTCTTTACCCTTTATCCCATATCTATCTGATTCTTCCTTCCTTCACCTCATCCCAGCCCTCCTCTTTCTGCAGTCTCTCCCCCCCCCCCCCAGCCATCTTTCCCTATTCTACCAGCTGCCTTACACCTTTCACCTGTCTCTCCTGTGCACTCTCTCAATTTGCCCCCTCTCTCCTGTCTCTAACCCTCTCCTCCCCATGCCCTCATTTTTCTTTCCTTCTTTGCACCCCATCTCCTTCTCACTATTGCCCTCCTCTTTCTCTCTCCTCTCCCTCCCATTTCCCCTCTCTCTTCTCTGTACCTCTTCCATCTCTCCTCTATGTCTCCCCTTCCCTATGACCCCTCCTTCCCTCAATGCTGTCTCCTCTCCCAGGCTCCTCTTTTCCCTCCGCTGTGATCCATTGCTTCCCTCCATGCCCTCTCTGTCTCTCCCTCTCTTTCCCTGTGCCCTCTTATCCCCTCCCATGCTCTCCCATGTCTGTCTGTGCCCTTTTTCCTGTGTCCCTTCTGTGTCTCTCTCCCACCCTGTTTTCTCCACCTCTATCCCTCTGGGCTGGCTCAGTGTAACCCCTTCTCCCAAGCAGGCACCGAGGAAGAGGGATGGGAGCCAGAGGGGCTACTGCTGCAGAGATCTGTGGAGCCACTGGGAACTAAGGGCTGTGCCCCGCCTCCTTTCCCCATCCCATCCAATCACATCACAGGAGGCAGGGGGCGGGGACAGGACGGGAGGCTGAGGGAGAGAGGAGGAGCTTCCTGCAAACAGCGGTCTCTCGGCGTCTGTTCCCCATATCTGAGCTCCGAAACGGGGCAGACCGCACTGAGAACCTGCACCGCACTTGCAGGGAGGAAAGCCGAGCGCTCTTTGCTGGAGGAGTTGGATTATTGGTTTGATAGGATTTGAAATTTATGCTTCAAACTTTTTATTAAAATTTTCACAAAAACATCTCGCTTACAGTCAGAAAAAGATGTGGATGGGGCGATGACTCCGCGCACCCATGTCACAGACAGAGGCAACAAAACACAATAATACAGGTCAAGCCCCCCCATAACCCCCTCTATGGACCTTCCAGCCTCCCCCTTCCCTTGCCCCAAGCAAGGGTATAAATATTACTGGTTCACATACCGGGGAGTGCAGGTGTAACCTGTGCGGAGAGCCTGATGGATGCACCTTGTCAGGACAGAGATAAATATTACTGGTTCACATACCGGGGAGTGCAGCTGTAACCTGTGCGGAGAGCCTGATGGATGCACCTTGTCAGGACAGAGATAAATATTACCGGTTCACATACCGGGGAGTGCAGGTGTAACCTGTGCGGAGAGCCAGATGGATGCACCTTGTCAGGACAGAGATAAGTATTACCGGTTCACATACCGGGGAGTGCAGGTGTAACCCGTGTGGAGAGCCAGATGGATGCACCTTGTCAGGACAGAGATAAATATTACCGGTTCACATACCGGGGAGTGCAGGTGTAACCTGTGCGGAGAGCCAGATGGATGCACCTTGTCAGGACAGAGATAAATATTACCGGTTCACATACCAGGGAGTGCAGGTGTAACCCGTGCGGAGAGCCAGATGGATGCACCTTGTCAGGACAGAGATAAATATTACTGGTTCACATACCGGGGAGTGCAGGTGTAACCCGTGCGGAGAGCCTGATGGATGCACCTTGTCAGGACAGAGATAAATATTACCGGTTCACATACCAGGGAGTGCAGCTGTAACCCGTGCGGAGAGCCAGATGGATGCACCTTGTCAGGACAGAGATAAATATTACCGGTTCACATACCAGGGAGTGCAGCTGTAACCTGTGCGGAGAGCCAGATGGATGCACCTTGTCAGGACAGAGATACATATTACCGGTTCACATACCGGGGAGTGCAGGTGTAACCTGTGCGGAGAGCCAGATGGATGCACCTTGTCAGGACAGAGATACATATTACTGGTTCACATACCAGGGAGTGCAGCTGTAACCCGTGCGGAGAGCCTGATGGATGCACCTTGTCAGGACAGAGATACATATTACTGGTTCACATACCAGGGAGTGCAGCTGTAACCCGTGCGGAGAGCCAGATGGATGCACCTTGTCAGGACAGAGATACATATTACTGGTTCACATACCAGGGAGTGCAGCTGTAACCCGTGCGGAGAGCCAGATGGATGCACCTTGTCAGGACAGAGATACATATTACTGGTTCACATACCAGGGAGTGCAGGTGTAACCTGTGCGGAGAGCCAGATGGATGCACCTTGTCAGGACAGAGATAAATATTACCGGTTCACATACTGGGGAGTGCAGGTGTAACCCGTGCAGAGAGCCAGATGGATGCACCTTGTCAGGACAGAGATACATATTACCGGTTCACATACCGGGGAGTGCAGGTGTAACCTGTGCGGAGAGCCAGATGGATGCACCTTGTCAGGACAGAGATACATATTACTGGTTCACATACCAGGGAGTGCAGCTGTAACCCGTGCGGAGAGCCTGATGGATGCACCTTGTCAGGACAGAGATACATATTACTGGTTCACATACCAGGGAGTGCAGCTGTAACCCGTGCGGAGAGCCAGATGGATGCACCTTGTCAGGACAGAGATACATATTACTGGTTCACATACCAGGGAGTGCAGCTGTAACCCGTGCGGAGAGCCAGATGGATGCACCTTGTCAGGACAGAGATACATATTACTGGTTCACATACCAGGGAGTGCAGGTGTAACCTGTGCGGAGAGCCAGATGGATGCACCTTGTCAGGACAGAGATAAATATTACCGGTTCACATACCGGGGAGTGCAGCTGTAACCTGTGCGGAGAGCCAGATGGATGCACCTTGTCAGGACAGAGAGTTTAATCAGAAGCTGCCGGCTCTGGGAGGCAGCGTTTGCAAGTATTGCCTGCCAGGTGTGCTTCATTGCTGGCTGCGCTTTTTCGATGCAGAATTGCACAGTACAGCGATTGAGGAGAGCAATATCCAGACGTGTAAGAATGGGCGCTTCCGGCCAGAGGCAATGCTGGAGGAGGAGTATTTGGTTTTTTAACCAGAAGCAGGGTTTTACGTACCCATAATCGGAGGCCGCACACTTCTCAAATCCTGAAAGAGCTTGCGCTGGACTGAAAGAGGATTTGGAGCTCAGTGATATTCCGAACGAGCTGATGAAGACGGCTCCACGACACGTCCAGGAGGAAACGGCCCAAGCTACCTAAGGCAATGCCCTGTGTTGGAAATGTTCATTTTGGCAGCTGGCATGAGAAACTTGCATTGAATCTCAGAAAGGCCTACATTAGCAGTGATTGAGATAGATTTGGAGTAAAAATCGGCAGGAAAAGTGACTCCCAATTCCTGAAACCACCCTGCCCTTAAATTTAAATGTTACCCCTGAGCAGTAGGGGTTAGAGACGTGCGAGTGTGGCGCACTTCCCCACCCCATCCTCTCTCTAACCCCACCCCTACCTTCCCCTCTCACTCATCCCCTACTACTACTTAACATTTCTACAGCGCCCTCCCCCCTCTTTCCCACTCTCTCTCCTCTCCCCACTCCTCACTTTCCTTCCCTTCCCTTGGACTCTCCTCCCTCATATCAGCTGTCCCCTCCCCACCCCTCCCTTTCCTCCGTCTTCTCTCTCTTTCCCTCTCTCTCTCTCTCACCCTCCCTTCTCCCTTCCCTCTTACTTCTCTCCCTGCTCTCTCTCCCTCTGACTCCCCCCCACCTTGGGTTCTGCTTGGTCTCCTATTGGCAAGGCCCAGCCTCTCTGCCCGCGCCGCTCCTCACAGGGGAACGGGCCCCCCCGACCTCTCTGCCCGCGCCGCTCCTCACAGGGGAACGGGCCCCCCCGACCTCTCTGCCCGCGCCGCTCCTCACAGGGGAACGGGCCCCCCCGACCTCTCTGCCCGCGCCGCTCCTCACAGGGGAACGGGCCCCCCGGCCCTCTCTGCCCGCGCCGCTCCTCACAGGGGAACGGGCCCCCCCGACCTCTCTGCCCGCGCCGCTCCTCACAGGGGAACGGGCCCCCCCGACCTCTCTGCCCGCGCCGCTCCTCACAGGGGAACGGGCCCCCCCGACCTCTCTGCCCGCGCCGCTCCTCACAGGGGAACGGGCCCCCCCGACCTCTCTGCCCGCGCCGCTCCTCACAGGGGAACGGGCCCCCCCGACCTCTCTGCCCGCGCCGCTCCTCACAGGGGAACGGGCCCCCCCCGACCTCTCTGCCCGCGCTGCTCCTCACAGGGGAACGGGCCCCCCCGGCCTCTCTGCCCGCGCTGCTCCTCACAGGGGAACGGGCCCCCCCCGACCTCTCTGCCCGCGCTGCTCCTCACAGGGGAAAGGGCCCCCCCGACCTCTCTGCCCGCGCCGCTCCTCACAGGGGAACGGGCCCCCCCGTCCCCTCTGCCCGCGCCGCTCCTCACAGGGGGAACGGGCCCCCCCCGACCTCTCTGCCCGCGCCGCTCCGCACAGGGAAACGGGCCCCCCCGACCTCTCTGCCCGCGCTGCTCCGCACAGGGGAACGGGCCCCCCCGACCTCTCTGCCCGCGCTGCTCCTCACAGGGGAACGGGACCCCCCGGCCTCTCTGCCCGCGCTGCCCCGCACAGGGGAATGGGCCCCCCCCCCCGGCCTCTCTGCCCGCGCTGCCCCGCACAGGGGAACGGGCCCCCCCCCCCGGCCTCTCTGCCCGCGCTGCTCCTCACAGGGGAACGGGCCCCCCCGACCTCTCTGCCCGCGCTGCTCCTCACAGGGGAACGGGCCCCCCCGACCTCTCTGCCCGCGCTGCTCCGCACAGGGGAACGGGCCCCTCCGACCTCTCTGCCCGCGCTGCTCCGCACAGGGGAACGGGCCCCCCCGACCTCTCTGCCCGCGCTGCTCCTCACAGGGGAACGGGCCCCCCCGGCCTCTCTGCCCGCGCCGCTCCTCACAGGGGAACGGGCCCCCCCGACCTCTCTGCCCGCGCCGCTCCTCACAGGGGAACGGGCCCCCCCCGACCTCTCTGCCCGCGCTGCCCCGCACAGGGGAACGGGCCCCCCCGGCCTCTCTGCCCGCGCTGCCCCGCACAGGGGAACGGGCCCCCCCCCCGGCCTCTCTGCCCGCGCTGCTCCTCACAGGGGAACGGGCCCCGCCCGACCTCTCTGCCCGCGCTGCCCCGCACAGGGGAACGGGCCCCCCCCCGGCCTCTCTGCCCGCGCTGCTCCTCACAGGGGAACGGGCCCCCCCCGACCTCTCTGCCCGCGCTGCTCCTCACAGGGGAACGGGCCCCCCCCGACCTCTCTGCCCGCGCCGCTCCTCACAGGGGAACGGGCCCCTCTGACCTCTCTGCCCGCGCTGTTCCTCACAGGGGAACGGGCCCCCCCGACCTCTCTACCCGCGCTGCCCCGCACAGGGGAACGGGGCCCCCCCCGACCTCTCTGCCCGCGCTGCTCCTCACAGGGGAACGGGCCCCTCTGACCTCTCTGCCCGCGCTGCTCCTCACAGGGGAACGAGCCCCCCCGACCCTCTCTGCCCGCGCTGCTCCTCACAGGGGAACGAGCCCCCCCGACCTCTCTGCCCGCGCTGCTCCTCACAGGGGAACGGGCCCCCCCCCGACCTCTCTGCCCGCGCTGCTCCTCACAGGGGAACGGGCCCCTCTGACCTCTCTGCCCGCGCCGCTCCTCACAGGGGAACGGGCCCCTCTGACCTCTCTGCCCGCGCCGCTCCTCACAGGGGAACGGGCCCCCCCGACCTCTCTGCCCGCGCCGCTCCTCACAGGGGAACGGGCCCCTCTGACCTCTCTGCCCGCGCTGTTCCTCACAGGGGAACGGGCCCCCCCGACCTCTCTGCCCGCGCTGCTCCTCACAGGGGAACGGGGCCCCCCCGACCTCTCTGCCCGCGCCGCTCCTCACAGGGGAACGGGCCCCTCTGACCTCTCTGCCCGCGCTGTTCCTCACAGGGGAACGGGCCCCCCCGACCTCTCTACCCGCGCTGCCCCGCACAGGGGAACGGGGCCCCCCCGACCTCTCTGCCCGCGCTGCTCCTCACAGGGGAACGGGCCCCTCTGACCTCTCTGCCCGCGCTGCTCCTCACAGGGGAACGAGCCCCCCCGACCTCTCTGCCCGCGCTGCTCCTCACAGGGGAACGAGCCCCCCCGACCTCTCTGCCCGCGCTGCTCCTCACAGGGGAACGGGCCCCCCCGACCTCTCTGCCCGCGCTGCTCCTCACAGGGGAACGGGCCCCTCTGACCTCTCTGCCCGCGCTGCCCCGCACAGGGGAACGGGCCCCCTCGGCCTCTCTGCCCGCGCCGCTCCTCACAGGGGAACGGGCCCCCCCCCCGACCTCTCTGCCCGCGCCGCTCCTCACAGGGGAACGGGCCCCCCCGACCTCTCTGCCCGCGCCGCTCCTCACAGGGGAACGGGCCCCCCCGACCTCTCTGCCCGCGCCGCCCCGCACAGGGGAACGGGCCCCCCCCGACCTCTCTGCCCGCGCCGCTCCTCACAGGGGAACGGGCCCCCCCGACCTCTCTGCCCGCGCCGCTCCTCACAGGGGAACGGGCCCCCCCGACCTCTCTGCCCGCGCCGCCCCGCACAGGGGAACGGGCCCCCCCGACCTCTCTGCCCGCGCCGCCCCGCACAGGGGAACGGGCCCCCCCGACCTCTCTGCCCGCGCTGCTCCTCACAGGGGAATGGGCCCCCCCGACCTCTCTGCCCGCGCCGCCCCGCACAGGGGAACGGGCCCCCCCGACCTCTCTGCCCGCGCTGCTCCTCACAGGGGAACGGGCCCCCCCCGACCTCTCTGCCCGCGCTGCCCCGCACAGGGGAACGGGCCCCCCCCGACCTCTCTGCCCGCGCTGCTCCTCACAGGGGAACGGGCCCCCCCCGGCCTCCCTGCCCGCGCTGCTCCTCAAAGGGGGAACGGGCCCCCCCGACCTCTCTGCCCGCGCTGCTCCTCACAGGGGAACGGGCCCCCCCCCGAACCCCTCTGCCCGCGCCGCTCCTCACAGGGGAACGGGCCCCCCCCGACCTCTCTGCCCGCGCCGCTCCTCACAGGGGAACGGGCCCCCCCGACCTCTCTGCCCGCGCCGCTCCTCACAGGGGAACGGGCCCCCCCCGACCTCTCTGCCCGCGCCGCTCCTCACAGGGGAACGGGCCCCCCCCGACCTCTCTGCCCGCGCCGCTCCTCACAGGGGAACGGGCCCCCCCCCCGACCTCTCTGCCCGCGCTGCTCCTCACAGGGGAACGGGCCCCCCCCGACCTCTCTGCCCGCGCCGCCCCTCACAGGGGAACGGGCCCCCCCCCGACCTCTCTGCCCGCGCCGCCCCCTCACAGGGGAACGGGCCCCCCCCGACCTCTCTGCCCGCGCCGCCCCGCACCGGGGGAACGGGCCCCCCCCGACCTCTCTGCCCGCGCTGCTCCTCACAGGGGAACGGGCCCCCCCCCCGACCTCTCTGCCCGCGCCGCCCCGCCCAGGGGAACGGGCCCCCCCCCCGACCTCTCTGCCCGCGCCGCCCCGCACAGGGGAACGGGCCCCCCCGACCTCTCTGCCCGCGCCGCCCCGCACAGGGGACCGGGCCCCCCCGACCTCTCTGCCCGCGCCGCTCCTCACAGGGGACCGGGCCCCCCCGACCTCTCTGCCCGCGCCGCTCCTCACAGGGGACCGGGCCCCCCCCGACCTCTCTGCCCGCGCCGCTCCTCACAGGGGACCGGGCCCCCCCCGACCTCTCTGCCCGCGCCGCCCCCCGCACAGGGGAAACGGGCCCCCCCCGACCTCTCTGCCCGCGCCGCCCCGCACAGGGAACGGGCCCCCCCCGACCTCTCTGCCCGCGCCGCCCCGCACAGGGGAACGGGCCCCCCCGACCCTCTCTGCCCGCGCCGCCCCGCACAGGGGAACGGGCCCCCCCCCGACCTCTCTGCCCGCGCCGCTCCGCACAGGGGAACGGGCCCCCCCGACCTCTCTGCCCGCGCCGCTCCTCACAGGGGAACGGGCCCCCCCGACCCTCTCTGCCCGCGCCGCTCCTCACAGGGGAACGGGCACCCCCCGACCTCTCTGCCCGCGCCGCCCCGCACAGGGGAACGGGCCCCCCCGACCTCTCTGCCCGCGCCGCCCCGCCACAGGGGAACGGGCCCCCCCCGACCTCTCTTGCCCGCGCCGCCCCGCACAGGGGAACGGGCCCCCCCCGACCTCTCTGCCCGCGCCGACCCGCACAGGGAACGGGCCCCCCCGACCTCTCTGCCCGCGCCGACCCGCACAGGGGAACGGGCCCCCCGACCTCTCTGCCCGCGCCGCCCCGCACAGGGGAACGGGGCCCCCCCGACCCTCTCTGCCCGCGCCGCCCCGCACAGGGGAACGGGCCCCCCCCGACCTCTCTGCCCGCGCCGCCCCGCACAGGGGAACGGGCCCCCCCGACCCTCTCTGCCCGCGCCCGCCCCGCACAGGGGAACGGGCCCCCCCGGACCTCTCTGCCGCGCCGCTCCGCACAGGGGAACGGGGCCCCCCCGACCCTCTCTGCCCGCGCTGCCCGCACAGGGGGAACGGGCCCCCCCCGACCTCTCTGCCCGCGCTGCCCCGCACAGGGGAACGGGCCCCCCCCCGACCTCTCTGCCCCGCGCTGCCCCGCACAGGGGAACGGGGCCCCCCGACCTCTCTGCCCGCGCCGCTCCTCACAGGGAACGGGCCCCCCCGACCTCTCTGCCCCGCGCCGCTCCTCACAGGGGAACGGGCCCCCCCGACCTCTCTGCCCGCGCCGCTCCTCACAGTGGGAACGGGGCCCCCCGACCTCTCTGCCCGCGCCGCTCCGCACAGGGGAACGGGCCCCCCTCCGACCTCTCTGCCCGCGCCGCTCCTCACAGGGGAACGGGGGCCCCCCGACCTCTCTGCCCGCGCTGCCCCGCACAGGGGAACGGGGCCCCCCGACCTCTCTGCCCGCGCCGCTCCTCACAGGGGAACGGGGCCCCCGACCTCTCTGCCCGCGCCGCTCCTCACAGGGGAACGGGCCCCCCCGACCTCTCTGCCCGCGCCGCTCCTCACAGGGGAACGGGGCCCCCCGACCTCTCTGCCCGCGCCGCCTCCGCACAGGGGAACGGGCCCCCCCGACCTCTCTGCCCGCGCCGCTCCTCACAGGGGAACGGGCCCCCCCGACCTCTCTGCCCGCGCTGCCCCGCACAGGGGAACGGGCCCCCCCCCCCACCCTCTCTGCCCGCGCTGCTCCGCACAGGGGAACGGGCCCCCCCCGACCTCTCTGCCCGCGCTGCTCCTCACAGGGGAACGGGCCCCCCCCGACCTCTCTGCCCGCGCTGCTCCTCACAGGGGAACGGGCCCCCCTACCTCTCTGCCCGTGCTGCCTCCTCACAGGGGAACGGGCCCCCCCCGACCTCTCTGCCCGCGCTGCTCCGCACAGGGGAACGGGCCCCCCCCGACCTCTCTGCCCGCGCTGCCCCGCACAGGGGAACGGGCCCCCCCCCGACCTCTCTGCCCGCGCTGCTCCTCACAGGGGAACGGGCCCCCCCGACCTCTCTGCCCGCGCTGCTCCTCACAGGGGATCGGGCCCCCCCGACCTCTCTGCCCGTGCTGCTCCTCACAGGGGAACGGGCCCCCCCCGACCTCTCTGCCCTCGCTGCTCCTCACAGGGGAACGGGCCCCCCCCGACCTCTCTGCCCGTGCTGCTCCTCACAGGGGAATGGCCCTGCCTGACCTCTCTGCCCGCGCTGCTCCGCACAGGGGAATGGCCCTGCCTGACCTCTCTGCCCGTGCTGCTCCTCACAGGGGAACGGGCCCCCCCGACCTCTCTGCCCTCGCTGCTCCTCACAGGGGAACGGGCCCCCCCGACCTCTCTGCCCGTGCTGCTCCTCACAGGGGAATGGCCCTGCCTGACCTCTCTGCCCGCGCTGCTCCGCACAGGGGAATGGCCCTGCCTGACCTCTCTGCCCGCGCTGCTCCGCACAGGGGAATGGCCCTGCCTGACCTCTCTGCCCGTGCTGCTCCTCACAGGGGAATGGCCCTGCCTGACCTCTCTGCCCGCGCTGCTCCGCACAGGGGCTTGCATCTGGATGGCTCCTCTTTTGCTGGAAAGCCCAGGGAGAGTCCGCCAGCCTATCGTTTCCTGCTTCCACTGGCGAGCCCTCGGACACCCCACTAGCCCACATCCCAGCTGTCACACGTGGGGAAAAAAAACAAGTAAATAAAACTTCCTCAGCGGCCACATGTGGTTAGGAGAAGGAGAAAAGCAAGGTGGACCTAAAACCGATCTCTGTGAGCTGGGTCACAGTTTGGGGAGCCCTGACTTTGTGAGGGGTAACAGAGAATCGGGCAGCAAGTTGTTAGAATTGCCTCGGTCAGCCTGTGCACCTTCCGCTGAGGGAGAGACTTTTCCTTCCGTGCCGTCCCGGCAGGCTGTGAGGTCTATTAATCAAATCTACTCCACATTAAATTTTTTGGAAAGAGAGGATGGGTGCTAGGGTTTGGAGGGTGTGGGTTTGTATTAAGTGTGGAGGAATGAGCTTATTAAAGAGCCAGTCATCCAAATATGGAAAGCGGATACGTTGACTGCCTTAGGTGAGCAGCAACCACAGCACCCTGAGCACTGCGGAGAGGCTGAGGAGGAGACTCGGATGCCGGTCATGAGCGTTAGCGATGGTGAATCAGGATACACGTGTGGGCAGCGGTGAGGCCTAGAGTAGTTACCCGGTCATTGATCTCCAACTGAGGAAGGACGGTCCTTAGAGAGTTTGTCCTGAACCTTTCTTTCTTGTGGTGTTTGTTGAGACCTCTGGGCTGCAAAGATGGGTGGAGACCACCTGTTTTCTTTGGAATGAGGAAATATTGGGAGTAGGATCCTTTCTTACTCTGTACTATTGGGACTGCTTCTTTTCAGCTCTTATGGGAAGAGTTGGAGCTGTTTGGTAGTTGTGGAGGGATGGTTTGGAGGAATCCCAGCAGAGGAACGGATTCTTAGCACCAGGAAGTTGATGGCACCAGCCAAGATAAGGTATCAATCTTATTAATGCCGCTGGTGATAGTTCTGCTCCAAAGGACTCGTTCTGTGCACCAATGCATTGCTGATGCCCACAGGCTCTGCATTGACTCCTGAGCAGCGCGGTATCTCTCTCTTTAGTAGACGGGAAATGGCACCTCCACCAAGACTTCTTAGAGTCATGACGTGTAGCGTGAAAGGACTCTGCCTTGTTTGATTTAGGTGATGGTTTGCTCTTCACTGATACAATCCAACAAACATGCAGGAGCCAAAAGCAGCACTCCAAAAATTATCCACACAAAGGAGAAGGGAGGTGCAGAAAAGGTTCACAGTCCACAGTTTTAGTTAAGGAATAAAGGAATATTTCCTTTTTATTTTTCGTGAATTCAAAGCAGCTCATCCAAAGCTCATTACAGTTTGAGACAGTCCTCAACAAGGTCCCCCGACACGGACCCGTGTTTCGCCCAAAGCTGCGATGGGAGGGAGTAATAAAGTGTGTAATTTCAACCACTAAAATTAAAACAGAAATAAGTTTCAGCAATACATATGTACAGTCTGTGAATGAGGGCAAATTTCTTCATGACGCCGAGACACATACCTTAGTTAATCGTCCATATCTGAAACATGGGAGAGCGGACAGTACCGACTAGAACAGGAATGTAAAGAGAAAGTTTTGGTGCTAAAAAGCTGCACCAATCAAACGACACCAGCACGAAACGCATCCACCAATCAAAATTGAAAAACAGAACATGTACTGAGACCCCATTAAATGAAATAATGCCATTCGATGTCATTAAGACCTCCAGGAGCTAAAACAGTCTAGTTTATAAATCCATTTTTGTTCACTTCGTGTTAATATTTCAGCAACATTACCCCCTCATACAGGGGGTGATACAACATTGATGACCATTAATTTTAAATCCATTTCAGTGTGTGCACAACTGACCCAATGGGGAACTAAAGGTGCAGACTCTCGGCCAGTCCGGATGTTAGAACAATGTTCAATCATCCCGGTACATACTGGTCGGATGGTTTTGCCTATGTACAGTTTTGGGCAGGGGCAAATGACCACAGACAATCCCCTGCGAAGCACAAGTTGTTGTAAAATTGAGACGGTAAATCTTGTGAGAAATAGGGCGTTTAAATGTAGTACTAGTAAGAACATGAGGACAAACTGAACAGTGTCCACAAGGAGAATGGCAGAAATGGCTAGAGGAGTTAGATAAACCAATATCACGAAGTTGAGAATGTACCAATACATCTCTGAGGTTACAGCCACATCTAAATGTAAAACGTAATGGATAGTCAAAACATTTATGTAAAGCAAGAATAGATCAATGACGGCTAATAATGGTTGTGAGGTCTCGAGTGTGTGGGGAAAAAGGTAAAATGCAATTAATGCATCCCTCAGAAGAGCGAGCTTGAGGTGAAAATAGAAGGTCCCGATTCACAAATAGCCCTCCTGAAGTACCCGGCGAGGATACCCTCTCTCCCTGAACCGGGATATCATCTGCTTAGCTTGGAGTAAAAAGATGAACAGAGCTGTCGCAGTCTTAATAGTTGCCCAACAGGAACGTTCATTCTTAAATGGGAAGGGTGATGACTGTCATATTTTAACAATCTATTATTGTCAGTGGGTTTGCGGAAAATTGAAGTGGAAACAGAACCTGAGTAGTGTGTAACCAAAATATCCAAAAAAGGGATTTCATGAGAGCTGATGCAAAAATTAAACTGTAAATGCTTGTTGCATGAATTTAACCAATCTAAAAACATGAAAAATTGTATGTCAGTCCCGTCCAGATCAAAAAAACGTCATCAGTGTAACGTAGCCATGTATGAATAATGGAAAACCATTCTAACATCTGGACCGGTCAAGAGTCTGCACCTTTAGTTCCCCTTTGGGTCAGTTGTGCACACACTGAGATGGATTTAAAATTTCTGGTCATCGATGTTTTACCGCCCCCTGTATGAGGGGGTAATGTTTATGAAATATTAACACGAAGGGAGCAAAAATGGATTTACAAAGTAGACTGTTTAGCTCCTGGAGGTCTTAACAACGAAATCGAATGGCATTATTTCATTTAATGGGGTCTCAGTACATGTTCTGTTTTTCGATTTTGATTGGTGGATGCGTTTCGTGCTGGTGTTGTTTGATTGGTGCAGCTTTTTAGCGCCAAAACTTTCTCTTTACATTCCTGTTCTAGTCGGTACTGTCCACTCTCCCTTGTTTCAGATATGGACAATTAACTAAGGTATGTGTCTCGGCGTCATGAAGAAATTTGCCCTCATTCACAGTCTGTACATATGTATTGATGAAACTTATTTCTGTTTTAATTTTAGTGGATGAAATTACACACTTTATTAGTCCCTCCCGACGCAGCTTTGGGCGAAACACGGGTCCATGTCGGGGGATCTTGTTGAGGACTGTCTCATACTGTAATGAGCTTTGGATGAGCCACTTTGAATTCACGAAAAATAAAAAGGAAATATTCCTTTATTCCTTAACTAAAACTATGGACTGTGTATCTTCTCTGCACCTCCCTTCTCCTTTGTGTTGCTCTTCACAGAGGGCTGAGGAGGGCACAGAAATTCTTTGGAGTAACTGCTGGATCTTCTGAGTGTGTGAGACATTTGGGCACAGGCAGCTCCGTTAGGAACGCCTTAGGATTGTCCAAAGCAGCAAACACAGTGCTTGTAACTGATCCAATAATGTCATCTTGGAGGAAGAGTGGGGGCATCCGTTCAAGGCCAGGAGAGCGGAGAGGCACAATAAGAGAAAAGAATACTCTGACAAGGCTCTAAGAAAACCAAAACATGAAAGACAAACGGCGAGTGGAAGGATTTCTGAGTGGCTGAAGGAGAGGACGTGAAAGCTCGAGGGAGGGCTGCACAGGAACTCCCTCCCGCATGTGCGGAGAAAACCTTCCCAGACATCCTGAGCGAGAGAACTTTCCCCTCCCTCTGTATGTGGCAGATTACTCTCCCTCCTGACCAGAGAGAACCCTGCTATAACACTGGCAACCTGAAAGGTAACCCCTGATATAACACTCGCAGCCAGAGAGAGGCCCTCAGCACTAACCCCTGCTATACCACTGGCAGCCAGAGAGAGGCCCTCAGCACTAACCCCTGCTATAACACTGGCAGCCAGAGAGAGGCCCTCAGCACTAACCCCTGCTATAACACTGGCAGCCAGAGAGGTAACCCCTGATATAACACTCGCAGCCAGAGAGAGGCCCTCAGCACTAACCCCTGCTACAACACTGGCAGCCAGAGAGGTAACCCCTGATATAACACTCGCAGCCAGAGAGAGGCCCTCAGCACTAACCCCTGCTACAACACTGGCAACCTGAAAGGTAACCCCTGCTATAACACTCGCAGCCTGAGAGAGGCTCTCAGCACTAACCCCTGCTATAACACTGGCAGCCAGAGAGAGGCCCTCAGCACCAACCCCTGCTACAACACTGGCAGCCAGAGAGAGGCCCTCAGCACTAACCCCTGATATAACACTGGCAGCCAGAGAGAGGCCCTCAGCACTAACCCCTGCTATAACACTGGCAGCCAGAGAGGCCCTCAGCACTAACCCCTGATATAACACTCGCAGTCAGAGAGAGGCCCTGAGCAGTAACCCCTGCTATAACACTGGCAGCCAGAGAGAGGCCCTCAGCACTAACCCCTGCTATAACACTGGCAGCCAGAGAGGTAACCCCTGATATAACACTCGCAGCCAGAGAGAGGCCCTCAGCACTAACCCCTGCTACAACACTGGCAGCCAGAGAGGTAACCCCTGATATAACACTCGCAGCCAGAGAGAGGCCCTCAGCACTAACCCCTGCTACAACACTGGCAGCCAGAGAGAGGCCCTGAGAGGTAACCCCTGCTATAACACTGGCAGCCAGAGAGAGGCCCTCAGCACTAACCCCTGCTATACCACTGGCAGCCAGAGAGAGGCCCTCAGCACTAACCCCTGCTATACCACTGGCAGCCAGAGAGAGGCCCTCAGCACTAACCCCTGCTATAACACTGGCAGCCAGCGAGAGGCCTTCAGCACTAACCCCTGCTATAACACTGGCAGCCAGCGAGAGGCCCTCAGCACTTACCCCTGCTATAACACTGGCAGCCAGAGAGAGGCCCTCAGCACTAACCCCTGCTATAACCCTGGCAGCCAGAGAGAGGCCCTCAGCACTAACCCCTGCTATAACACTGGCAGCCAGAGAGAGGCCCTGAGAGTAACCCCTGCTATAACACTGGCAGCCAGAGAGAGGCCCTCAGCACTAACCCCTGCTATAACCCTGGCAGCCAGAGAGAGGCCCTCAGCACTAACCCCTGATATAACACTGGCAGCCAGAGAGAGGCCCTCAGCAGTAATCCCTGATATAACACTGGCAGCCAGAGAGAGGCCTTGAGAGTAACCCCTGCTATAACACTGGCAGCCAGAGAGAGGCCCTCAGCATAACACTCGCAACCAGAGAGAGGCCCTCAGCCGTAACCCCTGATATAACACCCACAGCCAGAGACAGGCCCTGAGCAATAACCCCTGCTATAACACTCACAGCCAGAGACAGAGAGGGAGAGGCCCTGAGCAATAACCCCTGCTATAACACTCACAGCCAGAGACAGAGAGAGAGAGGCCCTGAGCAATAACCCCTGCTATAACACTCACAGCCAGAGACAGAGAGAGAGAGGCAGTGAGCAGTAACCCCTGATATAATACTCACAGCCAGAGACAGAGAGGGAGAGGCAATGAGCAGTAACCCCTGATATAACACTCACAGCCAGAGACAGAGAGGGCGAGGCAGTGAGCAGTAACCCCTGATGTTGCACTCAGAGGGGGAGAGCTGTGTTAGATGGAAGGGGAACCTTTCAGAGAGGGAGGGGGAGAGCATGGGTGGTGTCAGTCAGGGGGATTTGTTTGCTTTCGGTTGGGTTCTGATTTTGGTGCTTGATTTAGGTAAATGGAAGAGACGGTGGCGAGATGTGAAAGGCCTGTCCAGGAGAGGAGGGGAGGAGTGAGGGGGAGACTGCAGCCTGGTCCTGACTCCCTCTGCCCCTTCCTTCTCTCAGCTCCACAGGTCTCCTTTGTCCCATCAGGCAATGATGGATGAGTGTCCTGGACCATGAAAGCAGGAAAATTATCCCCGGCTCTGCTTACCGCAGGCATCTGTGGAGGCTGATTATACCCCGCTCCCCCTTCCTAAATTATCTGCCAGACAAAAGGCAAAATCACGTGCGCAGCCCCTCCCTCTCAAAGCTTTCTCTCTCTCCAATCACCTCAAAAATCCCTCGCCTCTTCTCTCCCCATCCTCCCTAATCATATCTGTACCCTCCTCCCCATCTCTCTATCACCAGGTCTCTCCCTCCTCCCCATCTCTCTATCACCAAGTCTCTCCCTCCTCCCCATCTCTCTATCACCAGGTCTCTCCCTCCTCCCCATCTCTCTACAGCTGTTTCCGTCTCCTCATCCTTCTATTACCATCTCTGACTCCCTCTCCCCATCTCTCTATCACCAGGTCTGACTCTCCTCCCCATCTCTCTATCACCATCTCTGACTCTCCTCCCCATCTCTCTGTCACCAGGTCTGACTCTCCTCCCCATCTCTCTATCACCAAGTCTCTCCCTCCTCCCCATCTCTCTACAGCTGTTCCCCTCCCCTCATCCTTCTATCACCATCTCTGACCCCCTCTCCCCATCTATCTATATCTGTCCCTCTTCTCCCCATCCTCCTATCACCATCTCTGTCCCCCTCTCCCCATCTATCTATATCTGTCCCTCTTCTCCCCATCTTTCTATCACCAGGTCTGTCCCTCCTCCCCATCTCTCTATATGTCCTCTTCTCCTCATCCTTTTATCACCATACCTGTCCCTCTCTCATCTCCATCTCTTCCTCCTCTCCCCATCTATATCTGTTCTCCTCTCCTCATCCTTCTATCACCACATCTGTCCCTCTCCCCTTATCTCTCTTATCACCATCTCTGTCCTCCTCTCCCCATCTGTCTTTATCTGTCCTCCTCTCCTCTTACTTCTATCACCATATCCGTCCCTCTATCCTAATCTATCTCCTTTCCCCATCTCTCCATCACCATACTGTCCCCCTCCCCATCCCTCTATATCTGTCATCCTCTCCTCATCTCTGTCACCATGTCTGTCCCCCTCCCCATTTCTCCATCACTAGGTCTGTCCCTACTCCCCCATCTATCACTATCTCTATCCCCTCTCCCCATCTCTCTTTCACCACATCTGCCCACCTCCCCTTCTCTCTATCACCATGTCTGTCTCACGCCCTCATACCTCTATCACCTCTGCCCCCTACCCCATCTCTCTATCACCATGTCTGCCCCTCTACCTATCACATGTCTAGCCCCCTCTCCCAATCTGTCATGTCTGTCCCCCTCTCCCCATCTTCCTTTCATATCTGTCCCCCTCTCCCCATCTCTATATCACCCCATCTTTCCACCTCTCCTCATATATATCTGTCCCTTTCTCCATCTCTCTATCATGATGTCTCTCCCCTACCCCATGTCCCCCATTCCTTTCTCTCTATAACCATGTTTGTCCCCCTCTCCTCAACTATTACCAGGTAAAAAGTGTGCAAGAGGTGTGGTCATTGTTAAAAAATACCATCCTAGAAGCACAATCCAGATGTATTCCACACATTAAGAAAGGTGGAAAGAAGGCAAAACGATTACCAACATGGTTAAAAGGGGAGGTGAAAGAAGCTATTTTAGCCAAAAGATCTTCATTCAAAAATTGGAAGAAGGATCCAACAGAAGAAAATAGGATAAAGCATAAACATTGGCAAGTGAAATGTAAGACACTGATAAGACAGGCTAAGAGAGAATTTGAAAAGAAGTTGGCTGTAGAGGCAAAAACTCACAGTAAAAACATTTTTCAATATATCCGAAGCAGAAAGCCTGTGAGGGAGTCAGTTGGACCGTTAGATGATCGAGGGGTTAAAGGGGCACTTAGAGAAGATAAGGCCATGGCAGAAAGATTAAATGATTTCTTTGCTTCGGTGTTTACTGAAGAGGATGTTGGGGAGGTACCCGTAATGGAGAAGGTTTTCATGGGTAATGATTCAGAGGGACTGAATCAACAAATCTGCTTCATTTTTTTGAAGGAGTTAATAAACATGTGGATAAAGATGAACCGGTAGATGTAGTGTATTTATTTATTTATTTAAGAGTTTTTATATACCGTCATTAAGTTAATCATCATCATAACGGATTTTCAGAAGACGTTTGACAAAGTTCCTCATGAGAGGCTTCTAGGAAAAGTAAAAAGTCATGGGATAGGAGGCGATGTCCTTTCGTGGATTGCAAACTGGCTAAAAGACAGGAAACAGAGAGTAGGATTAAATGGGCAATTTTCTCAGTGGAAGGGAGTGGACAGTGGAGTGCCTCAGGGATCTGTATTGGGACCCTTACTGTTCAATATATTTATAAATGATCTGGAAAGGAATACAATGAGTGAGGTAATCAAATTTGTAGATGATACAAAATTATTCAGAGTAGTTAAATCACAAGCAGATTGTGATAAAGTGCAGGAAGACCTTGTGAGACTAGAAATTGGGCATCAAAATGGCAGATGAAATTTAATGTGGATAAGTGCAAGGTGATGCATATAGGGAAAAATAACCCATGCTATAGTTACACAATGTTAGGTTCCATATTAGGAGCTACAACACAAGAAAGAGATCTAGGCGTCATAGTGGATAACACATTGAAATCGTCGGCTCAGTGTGCTGCGGCAGTGAAAAAAGCAAACAGAATGTTGGGAATTATTAGGAAGGGAATGGTGAATAAAACAGAAAATGTCGTAATGCCTCTGTATCGCTCCATGGTGAGACCGCACCTTGAATACTGTGTACAATTCTGGTCGCTGCATCTCAAAAGAGATATAGTTGCAATGGAGAAGGTACAGAGAAGGGCTACCAAAATGATAAGGGGAATGGAACAGCTCCCCTATGAGGAAAGAATAAAGAGGTTAGGACTTTTCAGCTTGGAGAAGAGACGGCCGAGGGGGGATATGATAGAGGTGTTTAAGATCATGAGAGGTCTAGAATGGGTAGATGTGAATTGGTTATTTACTCTTTCGGATAATAGAAAGACTAGGGGGCACTCCATGAAGTTAGCAAGTTCTTTTTCACCCAACACACGATTAAACTCTGGAGTTTGTTGCCAGAGGATGTGGTTTGTGCAGTTAGTGTAGCTGGGTTTAAAAAAGGATTGGATAAGTTCTTGGAGGAGAAGTCCATTACCTGCTATTAATTAAGTTGACTTAGAAAATAGCCACTGCTATTACTAGCAACTGTAACATGGAATAGATTTAGTTTTTGGGTACTTGCCAGGTTCTTATGGCCTGGATTGTCCACTGTTGGAAACAGGATGCTGGGCTTGATGGACCCTTGGTCTGACCCAGTATGGCATGTTCTTATCACCTTGTCTGTCCCCCTCTCCTCATCGATTACCACATCTGTCCCTCTCTCCTCATCTCTCCATGTCTGTTCTCTTCTCCCTCTCTCTCATAAGAACATGCCATACTGGGTCAGACCAAGGGTCCATCAAGTCCAGCAACCTGTTTCCAACAGTGGCCAATCCAGGCCATAAGAACCTGGCAAGTACCCAAACACTAAGTCTATTCCATGTAACCATTGCTAATGGCAGTGGCTATTCTCTAAGTGAACCTAATAGCAGTTAATGGACATCTCCTCCAAGAACTTATCCAATCCTTTTTTAAACACAGCTACACTAACTGCACTAACCACATCCTCTGGCAACAAATTCCAGAGTTTAATTGTGCGTTGAGTGAAAAATAATTTTCTCCGATTATGTTGGGCAGGTAGACCTTAGCCTGAGGTGGAGTTGGCGCAACCCATGGGGAAGTCCCCATGGGTCCCCACCATCGGGAGGTGGAGCAGAACGGGAAGCAGAGGCCGACTGGAGCTTCGCCAATACCAGCCCTCGTTCCCTGCAGGTTGAGCCCTTGGGTACTGGGGCCAGCTGGTGTTAGGCGGGCCTCCGTGTGGTTGATCCCGAGGAAGAAGTTCGAGGCAGGGAGCCAGGAAGTAATGGAGACACAGGGTCTGAAGGAGCTGAGTTCAAGACAGGGCCTGTATCCAGAAGCCCAGACAGGCAGAAGCGGTCTAGAGAACAAGAACAGATTAAGTCCGGGCTTGTAAGTAGGCAAGAGCCTAAAAAAGGCCAAGTCCAAGTAGTCAGCTGGAGGCAAAGTCAAGTTCAAGCTGGAGTCAGGGCAGGCAGCTGGAGACAAGATCAGATGCAAGCAAGGGTCAGAGCCAGAGAATCCGTCCAAGGTGCGGTCAGGAACAGGAAACTGGAACAGAACAAGCACAGGAACAGGAACACAAAGGAGTAGCAACTAAGCACATGACAGGAAACATGGAGACCTGTTGCCAAGGCAAAGACCAGGTGGCAGGGTCTGCCTTAAGTGGCAGGGCCCGGAGACGTCATCATCCAGGGCCGCAGGAAGGTTTACCGTCGCGGACTCTTTAAAGTCAGGAAATGCGCACGTGCCTAAGGCAGACACACTGGAACTACGTGATGGCGGCGTCTCCCCTCGGTACATGTGGGGAGATCCAACTGGAACCAGAGGAGGCCACGGAGCTGCGGAGGAACCTGGGAATATGGCAGGAGCATTAACGCACAGGTAACTGCCTACCGCTGTCAAATAGGGAGTGCCAGGTCCAGGACCTGGGCATCGGGGGGTGAGTAGGGCTGGTCGTGGGCCTGCCGCAGCTGGGACACGCAACAGATTAGTTTTAAATGTGCCACATGCTAACTTCATGGAGTGCCCCCTAGTCTATTATCCGAAAGTGTAAATAACCAATTCACATCTACCCGTTCTAGACCTCTCATGATTTTAAACATCTCTATCATATCCCCCCTCAGCCATCTCTTCTCCAAGCTGAAAAGTCCTAACCTCTTCAGCCTTTCCTCATAGGGGAGCTGTTCCATCCCCTTTATCATTTTGGTTGCCCTTCTCTACCTTCTCCATCGCAATTATATCTTTTTTGAGATTTATTTATTTTATTTATTTATTTTTAGGTTTTTCTATACTGACATTCCTGTAAAATATACAAATCATATTGGTCTACAATGCAACCAACATTCGCTCAGGAGCGATACAAGGAACAGTGGTGATAATTAACAGTAAAAAGACAGGTCATAACTCATCGTAACATATCGTAAAAAAATCCTTCCAGAACATCTCGGAAGAAGAAGAGATAACTAGTGAAAACAACAGAACTGAGAGGTTGGACTATAGTGTCTGAATGGAATGTTTGCTTGGGAGAGTAAGGTTACAGGCGAAGGGAGATTAAGTGTCCGGGAAGGCTTGGCTGAATAGCCATGTTTTAAGGGTTTTTTTTTAATGCAGATGGGCAAGATTCTTGGCTGAGGTCAGGAGGTAACGCATTCCATTGATGAGGTCCTGCTGTCGATATGGCGCATTTTCTTAGGGATGTTTTGGCTTGGGGGGCATACAAGGTGTCTTTGTAGGCACTCCTGATTGGTCTAGAAGAGGTATGTGGTTTTAGTTGAGTGGATGTGTGGAGGGAAGTGAGGTTGTGTATAGATTTATGAATGATCGTGAGTACTTTGAAGAGGATGCTGTATTTGATGGGTAGCCAATGGAGGTTCTGAAGAGTGGGGGTGATATGTTCCCTTTTTTTGGTATTGGTGAGAAGCCTGGCTGCGGAGTTCTGAACCATCTGAAGGGGTTTTATAGAGTTAGCTGGGAGACCGAGTAAAAGGGAATTGCAATAGTCCAGTTTCAACATGATGATGGATTGCAGTACCAGTCTGAAGTCCTGGAAGTGAAGGAGTGGTTTTAGGTTTCTGAGGACTTGGAGTTTGAAGAAGCACTCCTTAGTGGTGGTGTTCACAAACTTCTTAAGGTTAAGCTGGTTATTCAGAATGACGCCTAAGCCTCTGGCAAAAGGAGAGTGTTTAATAGTTAAGGTGGCTGATTGGGAGGAGGGCAGTAATGAAGGATGGGAGGTGAGATTGTCTTGAGAGATGATAAGAATCTCAGTCTTGTTGGTGTTCAAGACCAGGTTGAGAGTGGAAAGCAGGTGGTTAATTGCTTGAAGGCAGATGTTCCAGTGGTTTAGGGTTTTTTGTAGGGATTCTGTGATTGGGATGAGTATTTGGACGTCATCCACTTACAGATAATGGGATAGATTTAGCTTTGTAAGAAGGTGGCAGAGCAGAAGAAGGTAGATGTTGAAGAGAGTGGGTGAAAGGGATGATCCTTGGGGAACGCCCAGTTTAGAGTGGACAGGGGGAGATTCTTTATTGTTAATCCTGACTTTAAAGCACCTGTTGGCCAAGAAGGATCTGAACCAGCTGAGCGCAGATCCCTTGATGCCTATGTCTGTTAATCGATCTAAGAGAATTGCATGGTTCACCGTATCAAAAGCGGCAGATAGATCGAGTCACACGAGTAGGTAGGTTTGTCCTTTTTCCATGTTAATTAGGATGTTGTCCGCAAGGGATATAAGAAGAGTTTCTGTGCTGCACTAGGCCTTGGGTTAAGGAGAGGTTGATAATTTCAGAGATTGGCTTAGAAATGGTGTTTGGGATGTTAAAAAGGATGTTGGTCGGTATTGGGTCTGAAGGGTGCGACGCTGGTTTCAGTTTTTTGATGATATTTTCTATTTCCAGCGAAGATGTTGGTTCAAAAGCTTAAAGCATTGAGTTTTGTTGTAGAGGGGTGGGGAGGACGAAAGGGGAGGGAGAAGCAGGGGGAGTGGTGAGTGCGGTGGTTAGGTCAGAGATTTTTTTCTCAAAGTATATTGACAGTTCTGTGGCTTTGTCAAGTGCTAAGTCATCCGGAATGATGGGGGGGGGGGGGGGGGGGGGGGATGGTTTGGCGAGTGCCGAGACATATGCGAATAAGGCTTTTGAATCAAAGATGAAATGGTGGATTTTCTTAGCGAAGAAGTCTTTCTTTGTTCTGAGGATGGAGGTCCTGTAAGCATTGAGATGAGATTTGTAGGCAGCTAATGACGCAGTGGACGTTTTTTTCCTCCAACTATTTTCTTTCTTTCTGAGGTCTTGTTTGAGGGCCTTTAGTTCTGGGGTGAACCATGGTTTCCTGTTAAGTAACGAGTGGCGTAGGACTTTGGTGGAAGTGGGACACGTTTGCTCTGCAACTTTTGAGGTGACATTAATCCAAGTGATGGCTGCATCTACGTCTGAAAAGTCGAGATGAGATAGTTCCTTTGAGAGGTGGGTGTTGAGGTGGTCAGAGGAGCATGGTTTTCTGAATTGAATTGTGGTTTTAGGGAAGGATAGGGGAGGATGATCCTTAATCTCAAGCGCAGTGGAGATGATCCAGTGGTCCGACCATGGGATCGGTGAGCTATTGGGCTTGGCAGTGAAAGAGATACCCTCGTTGATGAAAATGAGGTCTAAGGTGTGACTGGCTATGTGAGTAGGGCTGTTAACGATTTGAGAGAAACCTAGGTAGCTGAGCGAGGAGAGTAGAGTTTCGCAGTTATGAGATCGAGGGGAAGTGTCCACGTGCAAGTTAAAGTCGCCTAATATTATAGCTGGTTTGGCTGCGTTGATGTGTTTCGCTATGAGTTCTATGATGGGAGAGGGGTTGGATTCCAGGGTTCCAGGAGGGGCGTAGATTAAACAGATTTGAAGGTGGTTTGACTTAAAGAAGGCAGCTTCTATGTTGTAATAGGAGTTGGTGGATTGTAGGGTGAGGCCTAACCCTTTTTTTGCCGCTAGAAGGAGACCTCCTCCTCTTTTCTTAGGTCTGGGCATGGAGTAAAGATCATAGAGATGTGTGGGAAGTTGGTTTGTGATCACTGTGTCCGTGGGTTTCAGCCATGTTTCCGTGATGGCGCAGATGTCTGGGCTGGCTTCTAAAAGGTAATCGTTAAGGATGTCTGTTTTTTTGGTGAGTGATTGGGCATTAAAGAGTGAGAGAGTGAAGAGCGAGAGACCAAGCATCTGAGTGAACAGAGAGATCATTATTGGTATTAGTCTCTGATGGCGAATGAAGTGAGAAGAGGTGGTACTGGTGTTTAAGCAGTTTCTCGGGTGATATTTGATCACAGGTATGGTGAGGGTTCCCATCTATGTGGTTGCGAGGTGGGGGGCTGTAGAGAAGGAGCCGAGCTGCTAAGGACTCAGGAACAAGAGAAAGGCAGGAGCTTGCTAGAGGGGAGCCGGAGACAAGGGCTCTTTTGTTATGAAGGGGGTAGAGCAGGGCAAGAATTCCAGGATTCAAGTGAAAGGATTAGGGGCCGCCCGGCGGGGCTGCACAAAGGGGCGCACAAAGGCACGTACAAAGGGGCGCACAAAGGGGCGACCAGAATTGTACACAGTATTCAAGGTGCGGTCTCACCATGGAGCGATATAGAGGCATTATGACATTTTCTGTTTTATTCACCATTCCCTTCCTAATTATTCCAAAATTATGCTTTCCAGTTTAAGATGGAGGCTTCAGATTTAGCTTTCCTGATCTTCTGGTAATTTATTTATTTATTTATTGAGTTTTATATACCGTCATTCGGTAGAGCCATCAATGCCCTAACCTAAGTGACTTTCAGGTTGTATTTTATTTTTTTTATTTAGATTTTTATATTTCGCTTTTCACACTTTTTTCTATCTAAGTTTGTATCTGAGGTAATAGAGGGTAAAAGTGACTTGCCCAAGGTATCCTGGTTACTAGCTCGCTGCGCTAACCAGTAGGCTGCTACTCCTCCACTCCTAAAAGCTTGATTAGTATCTACTTTCAGCATCCTTCCTTATTTCTCCAAGCCAGACTCGAACTCGCGAACATCAGAACTGCGAGCGCAGCCTAGGGTCACCCCAGCCACAGGGCCATGCTCTATCACCATGTCTGTCCCCCTCTCCCCATCTCTCTATCACCATGTCTGTCCCCCTCTCCTCATCTCTCTATCACCATGTCTGTCCCCTACCCCCATCTGTCCCCCTCTCCCCATGTCTCTATCACCATGTCTGTCCCCCTCTCCTCATCTCTCTATCACCATGTCTGTCCCCCTCTCCTCATGTCTCTATCACCATGTCTGTCCCCTACCCCCATCTGTCCCCCTCTCCCCATGTCTGTCCCCCTCTCCTCATGTCTCTATCACCATGTGTCTCCTACCCCCATCTGTCCCCCTCTCCCCATCTCTCTTATCACCATGTCTGTCCCTCTCTCCCCATCTATCACCATGTCTTCCCAATGTCCTCATCTATCACCATGTCTGTCCCTCTCTCCCCATCTATCACCATGTCTTCCCAATGTCCTCATCTATCACCATGTCTGTCCCTCTCTCCCCATCTATCACCATGTCTTCCCAATGTCCTCATCTATCACCATGTCTGTCCCTCTCTCCCCATCTATCACTATGTCTTCCCAATGTCCTCATCTATCACCATGTCTGTTCCCTCTCTCCACCTTTCTCCGTGTTCCCTCTTCACACCTCTCTGTAACTATATCTGTCCCCCACTCCATCCCTCTATATCTGCTCCCCTCTCTCCATCTCTTCACCATGCCCATTCTCCTCTCCATCTGTCTTCCCCCTCCATCTTTCTATATCTATTCCCTTCTCCCCATAATTATATCTGTCCCCCTTCCGTCTGCCCTTCTCCATCTATGTTTGTCCCCCTCTCTCAATCTATGTACTTATTTATTGAATATATTTGCTGCTTAAGCAGTGCAAACTATAAAAGTGTTTTACAATAAAAGATAATGAAAATGTACAACACTCACAGATAAAACAACACTAATTCCCTGCTACTACCTAACCCTGGTACCACAGATGTCCCCAAATTCCTTGCCTGGTAATAACCTAGCAGTACAGGCAGCAGCAGGACCACACTGCAGCTTACTAGCTCAGCATTTGTAGCTCCCAAAGAACTGATGTAGTTCGACTCATTTACAGAACTTCACATAATTAACTTCTGTTTTCACTTCGGTAGGCAAATCATTGCAAGTTCTGGTGCATCTGACACAGATATCTGCCTTGCATGATGAGCCAGCCGAGGCTGCCAAGCCCTAGGTGTTGCCAATTGGGCTGTCTGAGAAGATTTAAGGGCAAGGAGAACTCAAAGTACTCTGGCCCGTTGCTTTCTTACAGTGAAATAGCAACGTCAGTAGTTTAAACTTCACTCTCTGAGCGATTGGCAGCCGATGTAAACTCTGCAAGAATGGGGACATATGGTGCTCATAAGGTGATTTCCTACAAACTAATCTTGCTGCGCTGTTCTGTAACAACCGAAGGCTTTGAAGAAGACAAGCCAGTAATCCCCGCAAAGAATAAGTCATCATAATCCAGGGCACTCAAGGCCAAAGCAGACCCAACTATGATCTCAAGCACCGCACATGCACTCTCCACTCCATCGCACTCACAAAGACGCCACTGAAAACCTCGATACGTAACCAAAGTCCCAAACTCCTTACAGTGGATGAGACAGGGATAACCATCACCCGCTGCAGGGCTAATCAAGCAATTTGGTAGAGTATCAACTGCTCCTCCAACCCCCAAGATCTCCGTCTTAGCCTTATTCATCACCAACTTATTTAACAGCCATGACAAAATTATTGACAAACACCGGTTCGTATTGTCTCGCTGTCTCATCCAAGCAGAATCCAGAGGAACTGAAAACTGACCTCCAAAGGCATAAATATAACTGGTCACACCTAGTTCCAAAAGCAAATCATCCAACAGCTTCATAAAAATGTTAAACAACAAAGGTGAGGAGTATGAGCACTGTGGCATGCCCATCTTCAGTCCAACTGGTGAAGAACAAATTTCCCCCACCTAAATCAACTGGTCCAGCCTCCAAAAACGATGAAACCCACTCGCTCTCCTGCCCCTCAGGCCCAACAGCAGACATCTCTCTAACAACAATCGATGATCTACAAAACCAAAGGCACTGGAGAGGCCAAGCAGAATCAGAAGCATAGAACACCCAGCATCTAATGAGCACAACACATCATCAGAAACAGATAATAACACTGACTCTGTATTGTGCAAAAGGCAAAAACCTGACTGGTCGTCTCCAAAAAAATTTGTAACCTATCATTAAAATCATCCATTGTACCTGAAGACTGGAGGGTGGCCAATGTAACCCCAATATTTAAAAAAGGGTCCAGGGGCGATCCGGGTAACTATAGACCAGTGAGCCTGACTTTAGTGCCGGGAAAAATAGTGGAAAGTATTCTCAAGATCAAAATCGTAGAGCATACAGAAAGACATGGTTTAATGGGACACAGTCAACATAGATTTACCCAAGGGAAGTCTTGCCTAACAAATCTGCTTCATTTTTTTGAAGGGGTTAATAAACATGTGGATAAAGGTGAACCGGTAGATGTAGTGTATTTGGATTTTCAGAAGGCGTTTGACAAAGTCCCTCATGAGAGGCTTCTACGAAAAGTAAAAAGTTATGGGATAGGAGGCGATGTCCTTTCGTGGATTACAAACTGGTTAAGAGACAGGAAACAGAGAGTGGGATTAAATGGTCAATTTCCTTAGTGGAAAAGGGTAAACAGTGGAGTGCCTCAGGGATCTGTACTTGGACCGGTGCTTTTCAATATATTTATAAATGATCTGGAAAGGAATACGAGTAAGGTTATCAAATTTGCGGATGAAACAAAATTTTTCAGAGTAGTTAAATCACAAGCAGACTGTGATACATTACAGGAGGACCTTGCAAGACTTGAAGATTGGGCATCCAAATGGCAGATGAAATTTAATGTGGATAAGTGCAAGGTGATGCATATAGGGAAAAATAAACCTTGCTGCATTTACACGATGTTAGGTTCCATATTATGAGCTACCACCAAGGAAAAAGATCTAGGCATCATAGTGGATAATACTTTAAAATCATCGGTACAGTGCGCTGCGGCAGTCAAAAAAGCAAACAGAATGTTGGGAATTATTAGGAAGGGAATGGTTAATAAAACAGAAAATGTCATAATGCCTCTGTATCGCTCCATGGTGAGACCACACCTTGAATACAGTGTACAATTCTAGTCGCCGCATCTCAAAAAAGATATAGTTGCGATGGAGAAGGTACAGAGAAGGGCAACCAAAACGATAAAGGGGTTGGAACAGCTCCCCTATGAGGAAAGGCTCAGAAGTTGGAGACAGACACACAAATTCTTTTATTAAACAGTATATGGAACTACCAGAGGTGGCATTAGTGAGCTGGAAGCGCCCAGCTGGGCTGTAGTCCCTCAGGCACTGGAACAGCGATCCCAGGATGGCTGAGCTGTAGAGAAACTGAATATAGTGAGTGGGCAGAGTATGCAGAGTTCAGGAAGAGAACCTTGATGGTAACACTCACACAATAGTCTCTTAGAAAAGCCCAGGAGCTGGAATGAATTAGGCACTCAAGGAGCGAGTACCTGGTTCCAGGGAAAGCTCTGAGAGAGCGAAGTTAACTCACTGGTGTTGTAGGCAGCGATGACTTCCAGGCAAAAGAGGTATTCATAAGCAAGTCTGGGAACATAGGCCCTCGAGGAGCGAGTACCGGTTCCAACCTGCAACCTGAAAAGCAAAGAGAGAGCAAGGCCCCCGCGGAGCAGGTACCCCTGGTAAGTCCGAGGAAGCAGAGTAGCTTAGGTACAGTAACCAGTGTACCATAACCTTTGCTAACTCAATTAGTTAGCAATATCAGAGACCTTATATATCCGGAGCGTATGATGTCATCTCAGGGGACGCGCCTGAGGATTCGCGCCACTGCTGGTACTTCAGTCAGGGCCGTGTGCGCCCCTAAGCATTCTGGGAACATGACAGAGTACAGCGTCTAGCCGGTCCGGGGATGCCGGAGGAGAACGGCAGGATGACGCCGCGGCAACCAAAGCTTCCAGCGAGCAGAGAGGGAGTCACCAAGAGGTAAAGAGGGCGGAATGGAGACGTCAGGCAGTGACTGTCGCATCAGTACCCCCCTTCAAAGGGCGATTTCCTCTTCGGGTACCAGACTTGGGTCTTGAAGGATGCGCGAGATGGAACTGATGAATATCTATCCAGGATATTGGACTGAGGCTCCCAAGAGTCTTCTTTAGGGCCGAACCTTCCACTTCAGAAGATATTCAAAAGCATTGCCTCTATTACGAACATCCAGAATCTCTTTGACTTTGAATTCTAAGTTGTCTTTTGCAATGACGACAGGTGGATCTTGGGATTTGGAAGAAAATTCGCTGAAAAGCATATAGATATCAGCAGCGGTGGAAGAAGCTGCTGGGACGTCACTGAGCTTCAGTGGAAGTGGTGATGTTGGGGGAACATCCATAACCCACTTCAAAAGATGACACAATAGTGGATCTTTCAACTTGATGAGGGGACTCCTCAAATCTTCCACTAATCGTCTGAGAATGAAGTTGCCTCCTGCCCCTGAATCCACCAGGGCAGGAGCTTGAACCGTGACTAGGTGTCTGGGAGAGAGAGTGGAGGAGAAGTCACAGTATGGCCTAAGAACGGTCCTCCTGCAGGACTTAGGCCCATCCATTTTTCCGGACGAATAGAGCACCTAGAGACATCATGGCCGGTTTGACCACAGTTCATGCAAAAACCGCGCTTCTTCCAAAATCTTCTCTCTTTGGAGGTCAAACGTCCATGACCAAGTTGCATAGGTTCATCTGTATCAGCAGTAGGGATTACTGGAATCATCCAAGGTGCATAGGTAGCACTAGCCTGTTTCTGTTGCGTTCGTGCTTATTCTCACCCTCGCTCCACCATCTCTAACTTGTGGTGACTCCCTTCGGCTCTGACGGACAGATGTGGCTGCAGCTTCTCTTCGCCATTTTCTTCCTGGAATCCCCGGGCTGGCATGACGCTACGGATCCGCCATGTTCCTGATATAAGGGCGCATGCGTGCACGCTCCAGACTTGTACCAGCAAGGGCGCGAACCTCGGGGGCATTCCCCCGTAGTGACGTCATCCGCTTCCAACTTAATTCAAATCAAGTTAGCAAGGACAAGGGTAGGAACCCCTTCCTCGCAACTCTCGGGGAACCCTTTTTCCGCTGCTCTGCCTCTACAGACTCACCTAGGGGTACCCGCTCCTCGGGGGCCCCGGTCTCTCTCTTCTTGATTTCAGATTGTTGGACAGGATCCGGTACTTGCTCCTCGAGGGCCTACGTTCCCGAATACTCAGAAGACTCCTCACTGCCTGGAGGTGATCGCAGACATGAAGACAGTGAGTCCTATTACAGACAGGAAACGGTACTCGCTCCACGAGCTCCCATGTTCCTAATCTCAGACTCCCTTCAGTCTAAGATGTTATCGCAGGTACGGAGATCGCGAGTTACCATTGCAGATAGGAACCGGCACTCGCTCTACGAGGGCCCATGTTCCTAATACCTTTCTCAGACTCTCTTCTTCCTCAGAAGATATCGCATACCTATATCTTATGGATTACTATTACAGGGCCTGATTCACTAAACATTTTTCCCCATAGACACAGAATGGGAGAAAAGCCTTAGTGAATCAGGCCCACAGATAGGAAGCAACACTCGCTCCATGAGGGCCCATGTTCCTAAATCTCTCCTAGCCTCTCTTCTATTCCAGAAGCCATCCCATACACACTTATTGTGAGTTCTATTTCAGACGGCCTATAGGAACCAGTATTCGCCTGCGGCTCCTGTTCCTGAATACTGAAGATTCTCTGTTGCATAAGACGACATTACAGATATCTACAAGTGTGAGTGTATCATCTATCACTGGTTATGCCCAGCATACCCTGACTACTCACTACCTATAGTCTCTCCTTACAGCTCAGCAACTCAGAGATCATAGTTCCAGTATCAGAGGGACTTCAGCCCTGCCGGGCACATCAGCTAGAGATGTGAATCGTGTGATCGATCGTCTTAACGATCGATTTCAGCTGGGAGGGGGAGGGAATCGGATCGTCGCAGTTTGGGTTTTTTAAATATCGTGTAAATCGTGTAAATCGAAAACCGGCACACTAAAACATCCCTAAAACCCACCCCAACCCTTTAAAATAAATCACCCACCCTCCCGAACCCCCCCAAAATGCCTTAAATTACCTGGGGTCCAGAGGAAGGGTCCCGGTGTGATCTTTTACTCTCGGACCTCCGTGCGTTGTAGAAATGGCGCCGGCGCTACCTTTGACTGACAGGTCAAAGGTAGCGCCGGCACCATTTTGTTTTTTTGTCCCCCAACGTCAGGAGCGTAGGAGATCGCTCCCGGACCCCCGCTGGACCCCCAGGGACTTTTGGCCAGCTTGGGGGGGCCTCCTGACCCCCACAAGACTTGCCAAAAGTCCAGCGGGGGTCCGGGAGCGATCTCCTACCGTGAATCGTTTTTCCGTACGGAAAATGGCACCGGCCATACATCGTATGGCCGGCGCCATTTTCCGCCATTTCCCGCAAATCGTTTTTCCGTACGGAAAAACGATTTGACTGCAGGAGGTCGTTCCGGACCCCCGCTGGACTTTTGGCAAGTCTTGTGGGGGTCAGGAGGCCCCACCAAGCTGGCCAAAAGTCCCTGGGGGTCCAGCGGGGGTCCGGAACGACCTCCTGCAGTCGAATCGTTTTTCCGTATGGAAAAACGATTCGCGGTAAGAGATCGCTCCCGGACCCCCGCTGGACTTTTGGCAAGTCTTGTGGGGGTCAGGAGGCCCCCCCAAGCTGGCCAAAAGTCCCTGGGGGTCCAGGGGGGGTCCGGGAGCGATCTCCTACGCTCCTGCCGTCGGGGGACAAAAAAACAAAATGGCGCCAGCGCTACCTTTGACCTGTCATATGACAGGTCAAAGGTAGCGCCGGCGCCATTTCTACAACGCACGGAGGTCCGAGAGTAAAAGATCACACCAGGACCCTTCCTCTGGACCCCAGGTAATTTAAGACATTTTGGGGGGGTTCGGGAGGGTGGGGGATTTATTTTAAAGGGTTGGGGTGGGTTTTAGGGTTGTTTTAGTGTGCTGGTTTTCCTGCCCTCCCCCTTCCCCCGATTTACGATTTTTTAACAATAAATCGGGGGAATTATTATTGTATCGCGGCTCTAACGATTTTTGACGATTTAAAATATATCGGACGATATTTTAAATCGTCAAAAAACGATTCACATCCCTAACATCAGCTCACTCATGCCACCTCTGGTGGTTCTACTTCCAGTCTAATAAAGAACTATCTGTGTCTGTCTCCATACTCCAGCCTAGCCGGTAGTCCCTCTCAGGATATCCTCCTGGAGACGCTGTCAACTGCCATCGGCCCAGGGATTCACTATTTCTACTAAGTGTTACTCCTTACACTAATAGAGCGGTATCATCAACTGCCACTCTGTGGGAGCCAACCTACATCAGACCATATCAGATAGCTAACTCCCTGCGAGGATCATACAGGTTGCTGGCTCCTCTTGCTACAGGAACAAAGCATAAACCTTTGCCAACTCCTCCCTTCTGGGGGAGCAGAGCACTAACAGATTATTAACCTCTCCTCCTACAGAAGCCCAGCCTATCAGATTGCCAACTCCTCCCCTCGGGAGGAGCTGATTGATATCAGATCACTCACTCCGCCCTCCTGGCAGGGTGAGCGCGAACAGTTTCAACCCAGTTAACACCTTGTCCTGGAGCCGTTGATCAATCCGAGTGGCCAAGGCTACTAATTCGTCCAGCAAGTCAGGTGTTTCACGAGCAGCCAGCTCGTCCTTTAAACGGGTATCCAGTCCTCTGCAAAAGAGAGTCTTGAGACATTTGGGGTACCAGCGGAGTTCTGCCGCAGGAGTTTTGAACTCTATGGCAAATTCAGCCAATGATCTGCTGCCTTGCTTCAAATCCACCAAAGAAGAACCGGCGACAGAGGTTCGAGCAGGGTCATCGAAAACGGATTTAAACAAGTCCATAAATCCTTCTATGTCCTACAAGATGGTGTCCTTGTGTTCCTCCAAGGTGGATGCCCAAGTCAAGGCCCTACCATCCAGGTATGAAAGGATGTAGGTAGTCTTGGAGAAAGCAGTAGGAAATAAAGACGGCTGTAAGGTAAAGTGCATGCAGCACTGGTTTAAAAAGCCCCGGGTCTTCTGGATTTCTCCGGAGAAGCGAATTGGAGCCGCCAGTGGTACAGCAGTCTTCAAAGTTACCTCCTGTAACTGACCTTCTTGGTTGGAAGCTGTGCTTTGAATCTTCTGTGTGTGTAGCTGATGAAACGCTGAAGTAAGTTTCTCCGAGGCGTCCTGTTGTTCCGCAATGCGCTGGGCCAGGCCCGGTATGGCCTGCAAGGCATTGAGTTGTGCCGGATCCATGGAGTTAGCAATCTGTTATTATTTGTGATAATTGTGGGTGGATCCTTGGGCCAGTGGCAGATGACCACGCCTATGAGGGAAGATTCTGAGAGGGATCACCGGTCAGGCTCAGAGTTGGGAGACAGACACACACTAGTTCTTTAATTAAACTGTTTTGGAGAACCACCAGAGGTGGCAATAGGGAACTGGAAGAGCTCGGCTGGGCTGTAGTCCCTCAGGCACTGGAACAGTGATCCTGGATAACTGAGCTGTAGAGAAACTGAATATAGTGAGTAGGCAGAGTATGCAGAGTTCAGGAACAGAACCTTGATGGTAACACTCACACAATAGTCTCTTAGAAACAGCCCATGAGCTGGAACGTATAGGCCCTCGAGGAGCGAGTACCTGGTTCCAGGGAAAGCTCTGAGAGAGAGATGGTCTCTCACTGGTGTTGTAGGCAGTGGTGACTTCTGGCAGAAGTGGTATTCAGTAGCAGGTCCGGGAACTTGGGCCCTCGAAGAGCGAGTACCGGTTCCAACCTGCGACCTGAAAAGCAAAGAGAGAGTGAGGCCCCCAAGGAGCGGGTACCCCTAGTACATCCGAGGAGGCAGAGTAGCTTAGGTATTGTAACCCTTGGTAAGTGTAACCTTAACCTTTACTAACTCGATTAGTTAGCGATTTCAAAGACCTTATAGATCCGGAGCGTATGACATCAGTTCAGGGGGACGCCCCTGAGGATTCGCGCCACTGCTGATACTTCAGTTGGGGCCGAGCTGCGCGCGCGCGCCCCTCTAGGCATTCTGGGAACATGGCAGAGTACAGTGTCTAGCCGGACCGGGGACGCCGGAGTAGAACGGCAGGATGACGCCGCGGCAACCAAAGCTTCCTGCGAGCAGAGAGGGAGTCGCCAAGAGGTAAAGAGGGCGGAATGGAGACGTCTGGCAGCGACGGTCGCAACAAAAGGAATACGATGAGTGAGGTTATCAAATTTGCAGATGATACAAAATTGTTCAGAGTAGTTAAATCACAAGCAGATTGTGATAAATTGCAGGAAGACCTTGTGAGACTGGAAAATTTGGCATCCAAATGGCAGATGAAATTTAATGTGGATAAGTGCAAGGTGATGCATATAGGGAAAAATAACCCATGCTAAAATTACACAATGTTGGGTTCCATATTAGGTGCTACAACCCAAGAAAGAGATCTAGGTGTCATAGTGGATAACACATTGACATCGTCGGCTCAGTGTGCTGCGGCAGTCAAAAAAGCAAACAGAATGTTGGGAATTATTAGGAAGGGAATGATGAATAAAACGGAAAATGTCATAATGCCTCTGTATCACTCCATGATGAGACCGCACCTTGAATACTGTGTACAATTCTGGTCGCCGCATCTCAAAAAAGATATAATTGCGATGGAGAAGGTACAGAGAAGGGCTACCAAAATGATAAAAGGGATGGAACAGCTCCCCTATGAGGAAAGACTAAAGAGGTTAGGACTTTTCAGCTTGGAGAAGAGATGGCTGAGGGGGGATATGATAGAGGTGTTTAAAATCATGAGAGGTCTAGAACGGGTAGATGTGAATCGGTTATTTACACTTTCGAATAATAGAAGGACCAGGGGGCATTCCATGAAGCTAACAAGTAACACGTTTAAGACTAATTGGAGAAAATTATTTTTCACTCAACACACAATAAAGCTCTGGAATTTGTTGCCAGAGGATGTGGTTAGTGCAGTTAGTGTAGCTGGGTTCAAAAAAGGTTTGGATAAGTTCTTGGAGATGTCCATTAACAGCTATTAAGTTGATTTAGAAAATAGCCACTGCTATTAATTGCATCAGTAGCATGGGATCTTCTTAGTGTTTGGGTACTTGCCAGGTTCTTATGGCCTGGATTGGCCACTGTTGGAAACAGGATGCTGGGCTTGATGGACCCTTGGTCTGACCCAGCATGGCAATTTCTTATGTTCTTAAGACAGTGAGGGAGCCCTGTGTTGCAGCATGCCCTACACAGCCATGGGCTGGTCATGGATCTCACCTACGGTGGTGCAGACTCTGGACTTGGAACCAGCTGAAGACTAGGAATCCAGACAAGACGAGAGACCAGGTGAAGACCGAAGACAGGGTTTCCTCCGACTGGAATAAGCTCTCCGAAGATCAGGAACAGGAACTCTGAAACCAAGATCAAGACTCAGGAACTCTGACTCTAAAAGCAAGGAAGAGGACTCTGAGGACTTGAAGCAGCTGGGGACTCAGACTGCAGGCTGAAGAACTGAGAAGTCAAAGGCAGGGACTCCAGACTTGGACTTCAGGCAATAAAGACAGGAACAGCAAACCAGGAACAAGAACAAGAGACCAGGAACATAGAGAAGATGTAGTCGATGATAACAGGAGCATGACCAAGGCAGACCTTGAAAGACAAAGCACACCATAGGCAACGAGGGACAGACTGACGAGGCCTTTTACAGGGAAGCAGGCTGATGTCATCAGGAAGGGAAGTAAGGCTTTTCCCGCTGCAGGCCCTCTAAATGCCCAAGAGAGGGGTGCACGCCTAGGGACATCGGGTGCAGGAAGACGTCGGCGGCATTCAGGCCACAGAACACAGGCAGCGTCGTCATCTGGGCCACCCAGAATCAAGCAGGCAGAGGACTCAGTGCCACGTGAGAGCGGCAGCCAGGCTCAGGGGCATCGGCAGCTTCCCAAGCCGTTCTGGGAGGTGGACGCGCTGGCGTTCGGGTGCGCTGGAGGTAAGCGAGCTGCTCACGGGTCTGTCCTGCGGGCAGCATCACAACACTCTCCTCATCTCTCTTTCATCTCATCGGTCCCCCCCTCCACATCTACATTTATTAAAATTTATCAGTCATCAAACACAATAAAGGCCTAGGCGTCGTCTAAAATAACATTCATAAAATCCAATTCATAAAATCCAAATATATAATGAAAAGAAAGGAAAGGCGGTTTACTGAACAATCCTGTAAAAGTGAGGAAGCCTTAGATACTAAACCTAGCCCCATTCAGTAATTAAGCTTTTCTAAACTGCAAGATATTTTAAGAGACCTCTGAATGTTTTTAAACCAACGCAAAGCCTTAGTTCCATGGGAAAAGAATTGCATAGAAATGGAGATGCGATAGAGAAAGCAGATTCCCGTGTAAGGGAGAAGCCAGCACTTAAGAGATGAAACATCCAGAAACCTCGTTGTGAAGACCTTAACTGACATGAAGGCCGATACAATTTCCAAAAGTGCATTAAGCCTTGGACAGGATCACAAATTAATGAGTCTGAACACACTTAGTCTAAGCTTATAATCAATACATTCTCCCAATGCTAAGCAGTGCAGCTCTCCTCCCCATCTCTCTATCATGTCTGTCCCCCTCTCCTTATCGCTCCATCTGTCCTCCTCTCTCCTCAACTATCACCATGTCTGTCCCCCTCTCCCTATCTCTCTATCTGTCCTCCTCTCTCAACTATCACCGTGTCTTTTCCCCTCTTCCCATCTCTCTATCATGTCTGTCCCCCTCCCCTATCTGTCCTCCTCTCTCCTCAACTATCACCATGTCTGTCCCCCTCTTCCTGTCTCTCTGTCTGTCCTCCTCTCTCAACTATCACCGTGTCTTTTCCCCTCTTCCCATCTCTCTATCATGTCTGTCCCCCTCTCCCTATCTCTGTCCTCCTCTCTCCTCAACTATCACTGTGTCTTTTCCCTTCTTCCCATCTCTCTACCATGTCTGTCCCCTCTCCCTATCTCTCTGTCCTCTTCTCTCCAACTATCACCGTGTCTTTTCCCTTCTTCCCATCGCTCTATCATGTCTGTCCCCATCTCCCTATCTCTATCTGTCCTCCTCTCTCAACTATCACCATGTCTGTCCTCCTCTCTCAACTATCACCGTGTCTTTTCCCCTCTTCCCATCTATCATGTCTGTCCCCCTCTCCCTATCTCTGTCCTCCTCTCTCCTCAATTATCGTGTCTTTTCCCCTCTTCCCATCTCTCTATCATGTCTGTCTCCCTCTCCCTATCTCTATCTGTCCTCCTCTCTCCTCAACTATCACCATGTCTGTCCCCCTCTTCCCATCTCTTAACATAGAAACATAGAAATGACGGCAGAAAACGAACAAACGGCCCATCCAGTCTGCCCAGCAAGCTTTGCATTTTTTTTTTCTCATACTTATCTGTTTCTCTTGGTTCTTAGTAACCTTTTGGTTCTATTTCCCTTCTACCCCCACCATTAATGCAGAGAGCAGTGTTGGAACCGCATCTAAGTGAAATATCTAGCTTAATTAGTTAGGGTAGTAACCGCCACAATAAGCAAGCCACACCCATGCTTATTTGTTTACCCTATATAATTCAATCCTTGTTGGTTGTCTGTATATAGATCCACTTTTCTTCATTCCCCCTGCTGTTGAAGCAGAGAGCTATGCTGGATATGCGTGAAGTATCGGTCTTTCTCCCCTGCGTTGAAGCAGAGAGCTATGCTGGATATGCGAGAAGTATCAGTCTTTCTCCCCTGCCGTTGAAGCAGAGAGCTATGCTGGATATGCGAGAAGTATCAGTCTTTCTCCCCTGCCATTGAAGCAGAGAGCTATGCTGGATATGTCTGAAGTATTGGTCTTTCTCCCCTGCCGTTGAAGCAGAGAGCTATGCTGGATATGCGAGAAGTATCTGTCTTTCTCCCCTGCCGTTGAAGCAGAGAGCTATGCTGGATATGCATTGAAAGTGAAGTATCAGGCTTATTTGGTTTAGGGTAGTAACCGCCGTAGCAAGCAAGCTACACCCATGCTTATTTGTTTACCCTGACTATGTAATTCAGTCCTTGTTGGTTGTCTGTATATAGATCCACTTTTCTTCATTCCCCCTGCCGTTGAAGCAGAGAGCTATGCTCGATATGTGTGGAGTATTGATCTTTCTCCCCTGCCATTGAAGCAGAGAGCGATGTTGGATATGCATTGAAAGTGAAGTATCAGGCTTATTTGGTTTGGGGTAGTAACCGCCGTAACAAGCCAGCTACTCCCCGCTTTGTGAGTACAAATCCTTTTTTCCACATTTCCTCTTGCTGCTGAAGCTTAGAGCGATGTTGGAGTCACAGTAACCATGTGTATGTTTATTGAATAAGGGTATTATCCCCAGGCAGTAGCAGTCATACCCGAAAGTCACCCACTCTTCATTCACATCCTCTAGACTTTATGGATCCACTTCTTCTCTTTATCATGTCTGTCCCCCTCTCCCTATCTCTCCATCATGTCTGTCCCCCTCTCCCTATCTCTATCCCCCTCTATCTTCTTTTCTTAATCACGTCTGTCCCCCCTCTTCCCATCTCTCTCTATTTGTCCTCCTCTCTCATCTCTTTTATGACCATGTCTGTCCCCTCCCCTCATCTCTCTATCACCATGTCATAAGAAATTGCCATGCTGAGTCAGACCAAGGGTCCATCAAGCCCAGCATCCTGTTTCCAACAGAGGCCAAAACCAGGCCATAAGAACCTGGCAATTACCCAAACACTAAGAAGATCCCATGCTACTGATGCAATTAATAGCAGTGGCTATTCCCTAAGTAAACTTGATTAATAGCAGTTAATGGACTTCTCTCCTCCAAGAACTTATCCAATCCTTTCTTAAACCCAGCTACACTAACCACATCCTCTGGCAACAAATTCCAGAGCTTTATTGTGTATTGAGTGACAAAGAATTTTCTCCGATTAGTCTTAAATGTGCCCCATGCTAACTTCATGGAGTGCCCCCTAGTTCTATTATCCAAAAGTGTAAATAACTGATTTACATCTACTCGTTCTAGACCTCTCATGATATTAAAGACCTCTATCATATCCCCCCTCAGTCGTCTCTTCTCCAAGCTGAAAAGTCCTAACCTCTTTAGTCTTTCCTCATAGGGGAGGTGTTCCATCCCCTTTATCATTTTGGTTGCCCTTCTCTGTAACTTCTCCAGTGCAACTTTAGTATTATTTAGATGCAGGAACGAGAATTGTACACAGGGTAAAGCCTGGGATAAGCACAGAGGATCCTTAGCTGTGAGGGAGTGAGGGGTAAAGCCTGGGATAAGCACAGAGGATCCTTAGCTGTGAGGGAGTGAGAGGTAAAGCCTGGGATAAGCACAGAGGATCCTTAGCTGTGGGGGAGTGAGAGGTAAAGCCTGGGATAAGCACAGAGGATCCTTAGCTGTGAGGGAGTGAGGGGTAAAGCCTGGGATAAGTACAGAGGATCCTTAGCTGTGAGGGAGTGAGAGGTAAAGCCTGGGATAAGCACAGAGGATCCTTAGCTGTGGGGGAGTGAGAGGTAAAGCCTGGGATAAGCACAGAGGATCCTTAGCTGTGGGGGAGTGAGGGGTAAAGCATGGGATAAGGGGTTATAAGGTATTGATTTTTCCTGATGTCTGTAGGGAGATGTAGAGTAGGAGGAGATATTTTCTTAAGTTACAGATACAGTTTTGAGCTCCAGGGAGGGTTTTTCTTCTTCATTATTCGGCTAAATGTTTAATAAAGTTGGATGGACCTGTGTATGTCTCTTGTTACTAAAGTCAGCTGAAGGCCTTATTGCTTCGTAGGACAGCTGTGAGTCCTGCTTGAATTACAGTGCTGATGACGTGTTAATTAGTAGTAAGGGTGTTCACTTGTAGAGGTTTTTGTTTCCTTATGAGTGTGATCCATTGGGTTCTTCACATCCCCTATATTGTGATCTTGTTATTTGGTTTTAATTCTGGTAAGATATTCTTGTAATTTTTTTTAAACGTGTTTTGCTTTAGTTGCTGTGGGCAGGATTATGCTGGATTTCATATTATGAAACTGAGAAACAGAATTTATATACACACACATATCCCTCCTATGCACTTGTAAATCCAAAAGTAGTAATGAAGGTGTGCCCAGAGGAAGCACATGCTGCTGTGCCAGGGCTATCAGTGCTTTCTGTGTGCCTGGCTCCAAGTTAGGAAGGTTAATCAGTCACGATCTGGCATTGGATAAACTTATCTGAATCGGCTGAGATGTTTAGCAGCACAATCTTAGCTTATACTTAGCAGGAGAAGTGGATCTGACCCAGACGCACTGTCCCACCTCTCACTTATCTGGCTGTGTCGTTAGCTGACTAATGGCAGCCTCTCAGCATGGCTGAATATTATTCATACTGCACCATTTTGCCAGCTAAGCTGGATCTTAATTAGCTTAAGTGGTGCTCAGTATAGACCTCTCTGTTCCTTCTGAATACATTGAGCCTAGACTGAAAGGTGATGTACAGGCTCGATAAAGGATGCACACGATCCACGCTGCTGGACCCTACAGGGGGATACGACTGCTCAGTGCTGTGGGGGGAGGGAGGGTAAAGGATTGCCAAAGAGGTGAAGAGAGGCGACAAAACATTTTTCAGATACATCAGAGAAAGGAGAAAAGTGCAAAGTGGTATAGTGAGACTGAAAGGTGCAAAGGATCAATGTGAGGAGACAGATGAAGAAATGGCAGAAATATTAAACGAATACTTCAGTTCTGTGTTCACTAAAGAGGACCCTGGAGAAGGACCATCACTAGTTAACAAGAAACTGGAGGGGAGTGGAGTAGATGTAACTCCATTTACAGTAGAAAATGTATGGGAAGAGCTGGGGAAACTGAAAGTAGACAAAGCCATGGGGCCTGATGAAGTTCATCTCAGGATACTGAGGGAGCTCAGAGATGAGCTGGCGGCTCCGCTGTGTGACCTGTTCAATAGATCCCTGGAAAGTGGACAAAGCCATGGGGCCTGATGAGGTTCATCCCAGGATACTGAGGGAGCTCAGAGATGAGCTGGCGGCTCCGCTGTGTGACCTGTTCAATAGATCCCTGGAAAGTGGACAAAGCCATGGGGCCTGATGAGGTTCATCCCAGGATACTGAGGGAGCTCAGAGATGAGCTGGCGGCTCCGCTGTGTGACCTGTTCAGTAGATCCCTGGAAAGTGGACAAAGCCATGGGGCCTGATGAGGTTCATCCCAGGATACTGAGGGAGCTCAGAGATGTGCTGGTGGCTCCGCTGTGTGACCTGTTCAATAGATCCCTAGAAACGGGAGTGGTGCCGAGTGATTGGAGAAGAGCAGTGGTGGTCCCGCTTCACAAGAGTGGGAACAGAGAGGAGGCTGGAAACTACAGGCCGGTTACATCACCTCGGTGGTGGGAAAAGTAATGGAGTCACTGCTGAAAGAGAGAATAGTGAACTATCTACAGTCGGGAGAATTGCTGGACCAGAGGCAGCATGGATTCACCAGGGGGAGATCCTGTCAGACAAATCTGATTGACTTTTTTTGATTGGGTGACTAAAGAATTGGATTGAGGAACAGCACTCGATGTGATCTACTTGGATTTTAGCAAAGCTTTTGATACAGTCCTGCACAGGAGGCTGGTGAATAAAATGAGAAGCTTAGGAGTGAGTGCCGAGGTGGTGACCTGGATTGCAAACTGGTTGACGGACAGAAGACAATGTGTGATGGTAAATGAAACTTACTCAGAAGAGAGAGCGGTGTTGAGCAGAGTGCCGCAAGGATCGGTGTTGGGTCCGGTCCTGTTCAATATCTTTGTGAGCGACATTGCGGACGGGATAGAAGGTAAGGTTTGTCTTTTTGCGGATGACACTAAGATCTGCAACAGAGTGGACACGCCGGAAGGAGGGGAGAGAATGAGACGGGATTTAAGGAAGCTGGAAGAGTGGTTGAAAATACGGCAGCTGAGGTTCAATGCCAAGAAGTGCAGAGTCATGCATATGGGATGTGGAAATCCAAAAGAACTGTATGTGATGTGGGGTGAAAGGTTGTTGGTCACCAACCAAGAGAGGGACCTTTGGGTGATGGTGTCTATTACTCTGAAGGTGGTGAAGCAATGTGACAAGGCGATGGCTAAAGCCAGAGGAATGCTGGGCTGCATAGAGAGAGGAATATAGAGTAAGAAAAGGGAAGTGATTATCCCCTTGTACAGGTCCTTGGTGAGGCCTCACCTGGAGTACTGTGTTCAGTTCTGGAGACCGTATCTCCGAAGGGACAGAAACAAGATGGAGGGGGTCCAGAGAAGGGCAACCAGAATGGTGGGGGGGTCTCCATCAAATGACTTATGAGGAGAGGCTGAAGGTCCTAAATATGGATATCCTACACGAGAGGAGGTGCAGGGAGATAGGATACAGACCTTCAATATCTGAAAGGTTTTAATGATGCACAGACTTCGAACCTTTTCCATTGGCAAGAAAACAATAGAACTAGGGGACCCAAAATAAAACTCCAGGGGGAGGACTCAGAACCAATGTCAGGAAATATTTCTTCAAGGAGAGGGTGGTGGGGGCCTGGAATGCCCTTCCAGAGGAGGTGGTGAAGACAAAAACAGTGAAAGAATTCAAAGGGGCATGGGATAAAGCCTGTGGATCTCTGAAGCTGGGGGATGGGAATGAGATAAGTGTGCAGGGGGGTAACTTGCTGGTAGGGAGGTTACTTACCCTTAGCAGAAGGCATGGAGATTCCTACCCTTAATCAATATGCTTTGATGCTTTTAATAACAAAAATAATAATGAGTGTGTTCCAAGTGATTTTACGGTCTGATGATTCATATAGGGACCAAAAACGCATGATTGTGATATCAAACATTTAATTAGTGACAGTTCCAGGTACATCAAAACAGAATCAACAATGTGTATTAATGCTCCTCTGTCCCCCACTGACCATGTTTTGCCAAAGCTTTATATAGAGGAACAGATTACACTGAAGTTATTGATACATAGGATGTAAGGTAATACCACATTAAGAAGCTGAAAGAACGTAACCATTTACCAACAGAGCCTAGAAACAAGGTAACGCCACATCAAGAAGCTGAAAGAACGTAACCATTTACTAACAGAGCCCAGAAGCAAGGTAACGCCACATCAAGAAGCTGAAAGAACATAACCATTTACTAACAGAGCCCAGAAACAAGGTAACGCCACATCAAGAAGCTGAAAGAACGTAACCATTTACTAACAGAGCCTAGAAACAAGGTAACGCCACATCAAGAAGCTGAAAGAACGTAACCATTTACTAACAGAGCCTAGAAACAATGTCTGATCGGGAAGTTGGTGATGTGTGTTATACAGCACGGCTCAAAGCGCCACCATAAAATCACTTTCAACACACTCATTAGATTTGATACTATTTGGTGAGTTTTGCATTTCCTCCACACCGTTTGTGGTGTTGATGCTTTTAATGCCATTGCAGCATTGCTCCCCTATTGGATGGCAGAGGGGAAAGGGGGAGTTGGATTCAGACGACAGCCATGGTCTGGGATACTGTTTCTTGGACATAAGGAGGGGAAAAGCACAGGACGGCTTTTACAGCCAAGTCCTAACAGAAATGAAGAAAGAGTGCAGCGGTTACTACCCTTAACCAATAAGCCTGATACTTTTCATGCTTCTGCAGCCAAGCCCATGGGCAAAGCACATCAACCAGCACTGCCTGACACATGGGGGTAAAATGCACAGCGCGGCACACACTGCCATCAGAAACGTCCTGGGCAGACTGGATGGACCATTGGTCCTTTTCTGCAGTCATTACTATGTTTCTGTGTACAGGGGGATACCAGACTGTGGACAGGAACAAGAAGAGTGTGACAGCTACATCAAGCCTTAAAGTATATAAAACATTAAATGCTTGGGAAAATGGGGAAAAAAGCACAACATCTGGAAAGCTTCGTACACTAATTCTCATAATTTAGGAACTAATGTCTCAGATCTAGAGGCACTCATGGAAGAAGATGATTTATTTATTTATTTATTTTATTTATTAAGGCTTTTTATATACCGACTTTCTTGATACAAATCAAATCAATTCGGTTTACAATGAACTAAGCAGAATATACAATTAACCAATCAACAAGAGATACGGAGCATACAGTTACATTATAACAAGGAAGCCTTAACTTGGAGTAGGAAAATAAAGAGGGAGTGAACGGAGCAATAAATATATAAATAAAATGACATAAAATAGAATAAATACTATATACAGAAGAGGGGGCAAGGGGCCAACCTCTCTTTAATGAATATTATGCATGAAAATTTGGAAAGTTTTGTTTACAGAGATGTGTGGTGAACAGTTCTAGATCAGGCAATGGAGTTTGTAGTGGGGAAGGCTTGGCTGAACAGCCATGTCTTTAGTTTCTTTTTAAAAGTTGTTAGACAAGTCTCCAGTCTGAGGTCCGGAGGCATGGCGTTCCACATGGAGGGGCCTGCGGTAGAAAATGACCGGTCTCTGATGTTTGCGTGGTGCACTAATTTGATTGTAGATTTAGACATAGTAGCTGCCACGGATGCACTAATTTGATTGTAGATTTAGACATAGTAGCTGCCACGGAGACCTGGTACACGGAAAACCATGACTGGGATATAGTTATACCCAGCTACAATCTATTCAGGAAGGACCGGATAGCAAGGAAAGGAGGTAGCATGGCATTATATATAGAGAACAGTAATAAAGAAACAACATTGCTGGGCTTACGAGGTAAGAACATAAGAACATAAGAAAATGCCATACTGGGTCAGACCAAGGGTCCATCAAGCCCAGCATCCTGTTTCCAACAGTGGCCAATCCAGGCCACAAGAACCTGGCAAGTACCCAAAAACTAAGTCTATTCCATGTAACCATTGCTAATGGCAGTGGCTATTCTCTAAGTGAACTTAATAGCAGGTAATGGACTTCTCCTCCAAGAACTTATCCAATCCTTTTTTAAACACAGCTATACTAACTGCACTAACCACATCCTCTGGCAACAAATTCCAGAGCTTTATTGTGCGTTGAGTAAAAAAGAACTTTCTCCGATTAGTTTAGTTTAGTTTCTCCGATTAGCAGGAGGCACTGTACATTAATCTGGAAAGAGGGAATGGAACATTTATTTATACTGGTGTAATATACAGACCTCCATCACAGACAGAGGAGATGGATAGAGATTTAATGGAGGATATTCACAGGATTGTTGTGAAAGGGGAGGTGTTGCTGCTAGGGAATTTAAATCTTCCAGATGTTGATTGGGACATCCAAACTGCAGTATCCTCTAGCAGCAGGGAGATCCTGGATTCTTTGCAAAAAAAACTGTGCTGTCAAATGGTAACAGAGCCCACATGGGAGGGGGAGATACTGGACTTCATGCTTACCAGCAGGGACAGTAGTGAATGATCATCTGGGATCCAGTGATCACTGGCTGGTGTGATTCAGTAGTAGAGTGCAGGAAAAAATTAAGCTGGAAAGTGAGCAGCATCTCCTACATCAATGACAGAAAAAAACAGAGTAAGATTTGTGGACCCTTGATGCTGTGGTGAGATTGGCTCAATCTACAGGGAGGGTCCTGTAATCCTCATCGATAGCTGATAGACCTAGATTAAGAAGAGATGGTTCAGGAGCTTCATCTATAACAGCACCTTTTCTCCTTGGGTTGAGCCCTCAGGTTCTGGGGACCAGCAGGTCTTAGGAGAGAGTCTCTTAGGAGAAGACTAGAGCGTAGGTCTGGAGTCAGGTGGCAGGCAAGAAAGGTCAAAGTCCAAGCTGAGGTCAAGAAGTGAGTTCAAGGGTAGGCAAGGAGAAAAACTGACAGGGACTGGAGGAGATGAGGTAGTCAAGGCTGGAGAGAAACATAGGAGCATCAACTCACCCTACCCTACAGGAATGCAGGTGATCAGTTGCTGAAGTGAAGAGCAGAGGTCCTGAAAGGCCCTTTTATAAGGGTTGAAGAGGCAACGTCATCGGCGGGTGCCATGAGTGTTTCCCGCCATGGACCCTGTATGTTGTGCGTGGTGTGGTGCACACACCTAGGGGAGCTTCTGGGAGGAGCGGTAAATGCAATGTCTTGCAGTGAAGAGAAAGGCTGAGTAGTGTGGCTCGTGGGGCCTATCCTATGAGCCGTGAAATGTAACACAGAGTGAGGCGCAGTCTGACCATGTGATGTTATGATCATTAAGAGTTTCTCTCCTCACAGTTGATCCTTGCACCCTGTGTCGGTGCAGAGAAATATTCAGTCATCTCTCCAAAGGATGTTTTTCTGTATCGGACTTTTACTCATCTCCTCCCAGATACATACAATGATGATCTCCCCCTGATGCAGCCCTGATGCAAAACACGGCCGTGTCGGGGGTTCTGCTCTCTGAATTGTAAAGGAGCTTCATACAATTGTACATTTATTTGTTCCTGTAAATAATAAAACCATTTTTGAGATGCATTGACCAGTCTTTTATGTTTATCCGCACCTTGCCCATATTATGTTATGGGAATTACCAGGCATTTTCAGAAGCACTTACAGATCTCTGGGAATGCTCTGGAGATGGGAGGTCAATTCAGCGCCATCACACGTGAGCCTGACAAACTGCTGACCCTATGAGAAAGGAAGAAATCTTAACTCGGTCCTTATAGCTCTGCATTTGCAGAAGAAGGGGAAGGTGATGGATGCAAGCTGTGACTATGCCCTCTGTTATGGAGGAGGAGCTTTCTGAAATCTTTATACAAATGGGAGTGGATGAGCCCATGGGCTGGAGGAATGCACTGCCTGTACAACTCCCAGACCTGTTCAACAAATCCTTACAGGTTAACGGGGGATATGGGGAGAGTTTTGTAGTGGGTCAGGGGTACCAGACAGGGGGGTGCCTTCTCTCTCTGCGTTTATTTGCTTTGTTTCTGGAACGTTTGCCACAAAGTTAAGAGTGAACCCAAATATTATGGGCACCCGACAAGGAACCGTACATTTGAAGTTGTCATTATTTGCTGATGACATTGTTTACTTTAACTGCTGTTCAACTCTGGAGGGTGCTGTGCAGGAGATGAATCAATTTAACTTAGTCTTGGGTTTCAAGGTAAAATCTAGACAAATCCAAGATCTTGACTCTTTCCAGTAAGTATCCTGACATTGGTTGTATTCAGAGTCACTTTTCCTTTAGATAGGCTAAGCCTGAAATCAGATGTTTAGGCATTCAGATCAGCAATCCCGTCGAGGAGTTATTTGGTCTAATCTATATTCCACTGGCCAGCCACGATGCCACGACGAATTTGGAAAAGTGGGAGGGGAGTGGATTCTCTTGGGCTGGGAAGGTTTATAGTTATTAAGATGAATATCCTGCCCAGAATTCTTTATTTGACCGGTTTACATCTCTTCTGCAATATTTCGGTCGCGGCAGAAGAGGATTTTTCGTGAAACTGCCCAGGGCTGCTCGCTCTGTACTGTTCCTGCCCCAGCTTAGGGGCGACTCTTGAGTGTCCCCAGAGCTTGCCTTGGTATCGTGCGGCTTCCCCTCCGAATAAAACCTTCAGGGTGAAACAGTGAGTATCCTGGCAGCGGTCGTTGGGCCCCGGCGACCTGAGCAGACCTGGAGGCTATTAGTTTGAGTGCCGTACGCTGAAAGTTTGGTTTCCGTGGGGGGACAAATTGGTCGGCAGGCGGAGCTTCTAACTTATTCAGCTTCTTCATGGCAGATTTGGCACCTGATCTGCGCCCCCAGTGTTTGAGAGCTGGAAAGATGAAGCGATCTCAGGTACTGAGCGTTTGCTGGGTGAGGGGGTGGGAATTTAAGTTTTAATGATTTCATTCACAGATAAGGCCTGGCAGAGTCCGATTTTTTGGCATTCGCCCAGGTGCGGGTCCTCACATCCTCTGACAGGGTGCGTGACTTGAAAACTAGTGGTAAAAGCCTAATCGGGAAATTACCGTGACAAGGCCGATAGTTTTGGAGTAACTCCTCTCAAAGTATCTATGCAAGTTGTTACGTGGGTCAGAGACCTGGGAGAAGCTGTGGGTGAACGGGAGTGGGATCCAGCTTTCCTTCCTCCCAGTGGATGCTCTCTTTCAGCCACAAGATACTCTTGGGATGACCCTTAACCCCCCGCGAGATTGCCTGCCCTGTTTCATGGGCTTGGGGAGAGCTGGGGGTCTTTTCCCCCCCGTCGGTGGGGGTCGTCTGGGGTCATCTGGGATTTTTGGAAACAGATGGCTCTGTGGGCCTCGACTGTGGTGGGAGGAGAAGATGTTTTTAACTCTAAATACGTTCTGCTAAACATTCCCGTTTTGGGAATTGAGAGATCACTGCAGAAGTTTTGTCAGCAACTATTTCCTGCTGCCAGATGTGAGGTAGCAGCAAAGAGGAAGTGTACGGCAGTAACTCCTTCAGTCTCCACAGCTTTATCAATAAGAACACATTTTGGCCATAAGGCGTAATACTCTCTCCATATCTGAAAAAGCTTGAGCACTTTACAAAATGTGGGAGAAGCAACAAGCTGAGGGTCAATTTTCATATGCGATTAAGGCTGGAAAGGCTGCTATCAAGACTTTGGTTATTTTTATTATCAGATTTGTATGGGAGCAATTCTTGACTTTTCTATGCCTGCGGGCTGATATTAGATGTTGTGATGTACACTGGCGTCTGAATTACATTGGGACCTGAAATGCCTGAAGACCCTCTTCTTTGAAGGACTGAACTCTCGTCTGAAGGACAAGCTCGCCGCTCATGAGATACCCGAGACCTTGGCTGAACTGGTGAAGTTGGCAACAAGGATTAATCGCCGACTTCGTGACAAGGTTCAAGAGACCAAGACTCCCAGAAAACCCTTTCAGGGTGAAGATCAAGTTAAGTCCACACCCAGGCCTGTCCCCTCGGTCCCAGTTGCTGGCGAAGAACAACCTATGCAATAAGGCCACAGCCATCTGATATTTAAAGAGAGAAGAGCATGGAAGAAATTGGGGCTGTGCATGTACTGTGGACAAGCTGGCCATGCTGTTCAAACATGCACTATATCTCTGGGAAACTGGCAGACCTAAGTCCTGCGGGAGGACTCTTCTTAGGTCTTACTGCTCTTTCTCCTCTGCTCTCTCTTCCTGTAATCCTTGATCTGCGGACCCTTAGAGTATCAGACTCTTGCCCTAGTGTACTCGGGGGCAGGAGGCAATTTCATTCTACAATGATTAGTGAGGCACCTACGGATCCCCACTACCACTATGAAGTCTCCACTACTTCTGTCTTCCATTCATGGAGAGCCATTACAGGGTGAAGTAACCAAACTCACCGAACCAGTATGTCTACGGACCGGGGCTCTCCATTCTGAAACTATCTCCTCCTTTGTTTTAGAGAAGGCCATGCACCCTATAGTACTGGGATTACCGTGGCTGCAGCAGCATATGCCTCAATTCAATTGGGCTACTCTGGAGCTTTCACGTTGGGGTCCATATTGCCATGGTAAATGCCTGATGGAGGTCGCTCCTATACCCTGCATGCCAACCACCCCAGTAATGCCGGGGTTGCCACCTCAATATGCATCATTTCAAGATGTCTTTTCAAAAGAAGCTGCAGACGTACTACCACCTCACAGACCCTATGACTGCACTATTAATCTGAAGCCTAACACTGAATCATCCAAGGGACGGGTGTACCCCCTCTCCGTGGCAGAGAATAAAGCCTTGTCTGAATATATTCAGGAAAACCTCCAAAAGGGCTTCAGAAGACCCTCCAAGTCTCCTGCTGGTGCAGGTTTCTTCTTTGTGGGGAAGAAGGATGGAACATTGCGTCCATGTATAGATTGCAGGGGTCTCAACGAGATAACAGTGAAAGATCGTTATCCCCTGCCTCTGATCTCAGAACTATTCGACAGACTACAGGGAGCCAAGATATTCTCCAAGCTTGATCTGAAAGGAGCCTACAACTTACTTCACATTCACGCTGGTGATGAGTGGAAAACGACCTTCAACACTCGGGACGGTCACTTTGAATATTTAGTGAGGCCCTTCGGCTTGTGCAACGCCCCAGCTGTCTTTCAAAATTTAATGAACGACATTTTCTGGGATCTCCTCTATAAATGTGTCGTTATATACCTAGATGACATCTTGATATTCTCACAAGACATGACCACTCATCTGGGGGATGTCAAAAGAGTGCTGCAAAGACTCCGTGAGAATCATCTATACGCCAAGCTATCCAAGTGCAAATTCCACAAGGAATCAGTGCCTTTCTTGGACTACATCGTTTCCAACCAAGGTTTTCAAATAGATCCACAGAAGCTGGAGAGTATTAAGAAGTGGGCTCAACCCACCGGTCTAAAGGCTCTCAGACGTTTAAGTTTCACTAACTACTACAGGACTTTCATCAAGAACTACTCCTCACTTACAGTTCCGCTTACAGCTATGACAAAGAAAGGTGCCAATGTAGCAAATTGGTCTCCGGAGGCAATAGCTGCATTCCAGAAATTAAAAGATGCCTTTCCGAGCAAGCCGTGTCTCCGACACCCGGATCCCACCAAACCCTTCATCGTTGAGGTCGATGCCTCTGACGTTGATGTAGGGGCCATACTAAGCCAGGCCGGTGATTCGAAGGTTCTACAACCATGCTCATTCTTCTCCCATCGCTTCTCTCCAGCAGAGAAAAATTACAGAATAGGAGATAAAGAGCTCCTGGCTATAAAGATGGCATTCAAAGAATGGTGCCCTTGGCTCGAAGGAGCACAACATCCATTCACTGTCTTTACAGACCATAAGAATCTGGAGTACCTCCACCACGAACAGCACCTAAATCATAGACAAGTGAGATGGTCTCTGTTTTTCAACAGATTCAACTTTATGCTAAAATACTGCCCTGGAGATAAGAATATCAGAGCAGATGCCCTATCTCGCTCATTCCTCTCAGAGGACATTCCAGAAGAACCGAAAAACATCATGGACCCAGAAACAGTTATTTTGGCAGCTACTCATTCAGTACCTGCAGGAAAAACCATCGTACCCAAGAACCTCAGAAAAAAGTTGTTAGCATGGGCTCACGACTCTAAACTGGCAGGACACGCTGGCCAACACAGAACTTTAAGCTACAAAACTTTTATTGGTGGCCCACCATGAAGGAAGACACATTCTCCTACGTTGCTTCCTGCGCAAATTGTACTAGACAGAAGATGCCACCTGGTCGAACTTGGGGACTACTCCAACCTTTGCCAGTACGAGACGAACCATGGACACACATTGCTACAGACTTTGTGGTAGACTTACCACTTTCAGGAGGAAACACCACAATTTGGGTAACTGTAGATCGGTTCTCAAAGATGGCTCACTTCGTGGCTCTACCTGGCTTACCCACCACCATGGAGCTTGCCAAGCTCTTCATCACGCACATCTTCTGCCTACACGGCATGCCTAAGCACATAGTCTCCGATCGAGGAGCCCAATTCACAGCTAAGTTCTGGAAGGCCCTATGCAAGAAGTTTGATATTTCTCTCGACTTCACCTCAGCATACCATACCATTCTAGAAGCACAGTCCAGATGTATTCCACACATTAAGAAAGGTGGAAAGAAGGCAAAACGATTACCGGCATTGTTAAAAGGGGAAGTGAAAGAAGCTATTTTAGCCAAAAGATCTTCATTCAAAAATTGGAAGAAGGATCCAACAGAAGAAAATAGGATAAAGCATAAACGTTGGCAAGTTAAATGTAAGACATTGATAAGACAGGCTAAGAGAGAATTTGAAAAGAAGTTGGCTGTAAAGGTAAAAACTCACAGTAAAAAACTTTTTAAATATATCCAAAGCAGAAAGCCTGTGAGGGAGTCAGTTGGACCATTAGATGATCGAGGGGTTAAAGGGGCACTTAGAGAAGATAAGGCCATTGCAGAAAGATTAAATGATTTCTTTGCTTCAGTGTTTACTGAAGAGGATGTTGGGGAGGTACCCGTAATGGAGAAGGTTTTCATGGGTAATGATTCAGATGGACTGAATCAAATCACGGTGAACCTAGAGGATGTGGTAGACCTGATTGACAAACTGAAGAGTAGTAAATCACCTGGACTGGATGGTATACACCCCAGAGTTCTGAAGGAACTAAAAAATGAAATTTCAGACCTATTAGTAAAAATTTGTAACCTATCATTAAAATCATCCATTGTATCTGAAGACTGGAAAGATAGCAAATGTAACCCCAATATTTAAAAAGGGCTCCAGGGGCGATCCGGGAAACTACAGACCGGTTAGCCTGACTTCAGTGCCAGGAAAAATAGTGGAAAGTGTTCTAAACATCAAAATCACAGAACATATAGAAAGACATGGTTTAATGGAACAAAGTCAGCATGGCTTTACCCAAGGCAAGTCTTGCCTCACAAATCTGCTTCACTTTTTTGAAGGAGTTAATAAACATGTGGATAAAGGTGAACCGGTAGATGTAGCATACTTGGATTTTCAGAAGGCATTTGACAAAGTTCCTCATGAGAGGCTTCTAGGAAAAGTAAAAAGTCATGGGATAGGTGGCGATGTCCTTTTGTGGATTGCAAACTGGCTAAAAGACAGGAAACAGAGAGTAGGATTAAATGGACAATTTTCTCAGTGGAAGGGAGTGGACAGTGGAGTTCCTCAGGGATCTGTATTGGGACCCTTACTTTTCAATATATTTATAAATGATCTGGAAAGAAATACGAGTGAGATAATCAAATTTGCAGATGACACAAAATTGTTCAGAGTAATTAAATCACAAGCAGATTGTGATAAATTGCAGGAAGACCTTGCGAGGTTGGAAAATTGGGCATCCAAACGGCAGATGAAATTTAATGTGGATAAGTGCAAGGCGATGCATATAGGGAAAAATAGTCCATGCTATATTTACACAATGTTAGGTTCCATATTAGGTGCTACAACCCAGGAAAGAGATCTAGGCGTCATAGTGGATAACATAGTGGATAAAGGCCATCAAGTTAGAACGTAGAAACAAAGAACATATCTGGCGCAGAAATCCCACTACCATGAATAAAGCAATCTACAAATCTACACTCAACAAGTACAGGAACACCATCTTCAAAACAAAGAAAGACTTTTACGCTAAAAAAATACACCACTTCATATTTGACTCCAAAGCTCTTTTCATACGTCTCCGCCCTCACCAAACCACCTCTTCCATCTTTTCCAGACGACCAGGCTCTTTCCAAAGCTAACGAACTCGCATCTTTCTTCGAAGAAAAAATCAAACTCACCAAAAAATTTCACATGTCCAACTCAACCATCACCCTATCTCAGACTAAAATATCTCAACAGAACACCAGATTAGAATCCTTCGAGACCTCCTCATCATTCAATTCCTTCAAGAATACCTCTTCACTTGAAGTTATGAATATTCTTAAGAAACTCAAACCCTCTTCGCACCCTCTTGACACCATCCCTTCAAACATTCTCATATCAATACCAAACTCCATTGCGAAACCCATCGCAGAAATCATAAACTGCTCACTAAATCAAGGTCACGTTCCCAACTCCCTCAAACAAGCTATCTTGAAACCTCTCTTAAAAAAACCAAATCTGTCTACAGAGGAACCAGTGAATTTCCATCCCATCACTAACCTTCCCTTCATCTCAAAGATCTTGGAAAAAATGTTGAGATTACTTACCTGGTAACCTTCATTTCCTTAGTGTAGACAGATGGACTCAGTACAAATGGGATAGTATCCGCGTGCTAGCAGTTGGAGACGGATCTGACGTCAGCACGGGGTATATAGCCCAACAGGAAGTGAAGCGATTCAGTAATCTTCCTTGCAAAAGCTGTTATGGATGTGTGTACTGACGCTCAGTGAAAAGTGAAAACAGGATTCCCCTGACCGATTGACATTGGCTGGAGACCGCCAGCATTCACAACCGGAAGGCGTGGACACTAGTAGAGTGCACGCTCTTATGGAAACAAATGCCATGGCTCACCTGGAATCCGTGAAACCCATGTATACAGGCAGCTGGGCGGGATGCTGAGTCCATCTGTCTACACTAAGGAAAAGAAGATTACCAGGTAAGTAATCTCAACATTTCCTGGCGTGTAGCCAGATGGACTCAGTACAAAAGCTTTACTCCCGGTCGGGGCGGGAGGCTGCCTGAGGACCATGAAGTACCACCCTCGCAAAAGCGGAGTCCTCCCCGGCCTGGACATCCAGACGGTAGAACCTGGAAAAGGTATGGAGGGAGGACCACGTCGCCGCTTTACAGATTTCTGCCGGCGACAGCATCCTGGATTCCGCCCAGGATGCCGCTTGTGCTCTGGTAGAATGAGCCTTGACCTGTAGAGGCGGAGCCTTCCCAGCCTCCACGTAGGCGGCCCTGACAACTTCCTTAATGCCGCGGTTCGGCCGGACCGAGGACTTTCACCTCCGGGGGACCACGGCAGTCACCCCAGGAAGCTCAACTGGGGGGAGTGACAGAAACGTCCCCTGAGGAGCGCGGGGCTCAAAAGTCATTGAAGAAAGGTAAAGTAGAATCTAGAATGATAAGAAAGAGAAAAAATTAAAGTAGTCTTGGAAAGCACGTTGAACCAGCGTGCAGGCACTCCAAACTGCTTTGGAGACGGAAATTACTGAATCGCTTCGCTTCCTGTGGGGCTATATACCCCGTGCTGACGTCAGATCCGTCTCCAACTGCTAGCACGCGGATACTATCCCATTTGTACTGAGTCCATCTGGCTACACGCCAGGAAATAGTAAATAAACAGCTTACTGATTACCTTGAAGAACACAAAATTCTGGCACCAGCTCAATATGCATTTCGAAAAACACTAAACACAGAATCACTGCTGATTTCCCTCATGGACTCTGTTTTCCTAAGCTCAGAAAAAAGACAACCTCACCTCCTCATTCTCCTCGACCTTTCTGCAGCCTTCGATACGGTCAACCATTCAATCTTACTTGACCGATTAGCTGCAATTGGTATTTCAGGCACTGCCCTAGACTGGTTCCGTTCATTTCTCAACAGATCTTTCAAAGTAAAAATCAACAACAAAGAATCACAGGCAATCAGTTCAAACATGGGAGTTCCACAAGGTTCATCTCTCTCCCCAACCCTCTTCAACATTTATCTTCTACCTCTCTGCTTCCTCCTATCCAAACTGAAAATCAAACACCTGGTTTACGCGGATGACATACAAATCCTCATCCCTATTAGGAAATCCCTTCAACTGTCTCTAATCTTCTGGGAACAATGCTTTCAAGAAATTAGCGCACTCCTCACCAAACTCAATTTAGTCATCAAGGACAAAACAGAATACCTCATCTCCCAGGAAGAAAACTTCATCCACAGAGAGATCCCATCCATTATAATTGATCAACCACAAAAAGACATCGCCTATCACAATCCACTTACACCCATTCTAGACAGCCTCAAAAATACATCCTACGTAAGAGACTTAGGCGTTCTTCTGGACAATCAGCTGAACCTAAAAAGATTTGTAAACACAACCAAAGAATGCTTTTTCAAATTACAAGTTCTGAAAAAGCTAAAACCCTTACTACACGCTCACGACTTCCGCCTCGTCCTACAATCAATTATTCTCACCAAAATTGACTACTGCAATGCGTTGCTACTCGGTCTACCAGCCTCCACCATCAAGCCCCTCCAGATGGTACAAAATTCTGCAGCTAGGGTCTTGACCAATTCTAATGAGAGACCACATCACGCCCATCCTCTACAATCTCCACTGGCTTCCAATTAAATATAGAGTCTTCTACAAAGTCATGACCCTCATACACAAATCCATAAACAATATAGCACCAATCGATCTTACCCATCAACTACGCACCATTAAATCAACAAGACCATTCAGAAAAGTCTACCAAGACACCCTGGTCATCCCTCAAGCTAAAACTCCGCTAAGGAATAGGGCTTTTTCCACTGCAAGTCCTTCCCTTTGGAATTCACTTCTACCAGAAATAAGACAAGACTCTTGCCACCAGTCATTCAAGAAAAATCTGAAAACTTGGCTATTCAGCCAAGCATTTCCCTGACTACTAACAAGCCGCTTTCAACTTGCTATTTTTGCATCTGCCTCACTCTAAATGCATAACTCCAACTCCACCCTCCTCCCCACCCCAAACCCACCCATTCTGACCCCCCCCTAACCCCTCCACTCCCCCCCCCCACCCCTGTCCTACCCTTTCCTATACTCCCTGTACCCCACCACTATTGGTCGTTAGATTCACTAACGCGGAATTTAGTTATCCAAGACTTCTGTTACCAACCTCTTGCAAGGCATCTGTACAATTAGGAATAGGAATAATTCCTAATACCATGTTTTTTTAGACATTGTTTTCTGGCCATTTATTGTTTTCTTCTTTATAACTGCTATTTAAAAGCTCTATTTAAAACATTAAGTCATTTAGACATTTAAAATATTGTTTTTTGTCAAATATATTTTTCTTCTATTTAACTGTTATTTAAAAAGTTCTTCGTTATATGTAATTGCCCCCAAGCAAGTTTTTCAACTGTTCTCTGTAAACCGATTTGATTTGCATATAATGTAAGAAGACCGGTATATAAAAAACATAAATAAACACATTGAAATTGTCGGCTCAGTGTGCTGCAGCAGTCAAAAAAGCAAACCGAATGTTGGGAATTATTAGGAAGGGAATGGTGAATAAAACGGAAAATGTCATAATGCCTCTGTATCGCCCCATGGTGAGACTGCACCTTGAATACTGTGTACAATTCTGGTCGCTGCATCTCAAAAAAGATATAATTGCGATGGAGAAGGTACAGAGAAGGGCAACCAAAATGATAAGGGGAATGGAACAGCTCCCCTATGAGGAAAGACTAAAGAGGTTAGGACTTTTCAGCTTGGAGAAGAGACGGCTGAGGGGGGATATGATAGAGGTGTTTAAAATCATGAGAGGTCTTGAACAGGTAGATGTGAATCATTTTTTTACTCTTTCGAATAATAGAAGGACTAGGGGACACTCCATGAAGTTAGCATGGGGCACATTTAAAACTAATCGGAGAAAGTTCTTTTTTACTCAACGCTCAATAAAGCTCTGGAATTTGTTGCCAGAGGAGGTGGTTAGGGAAGTTAATGTAGCTGGGTTTAAAAAAAAGATTGGATAAGTTCCCGAAGTCCATTACCTGCTATTAATTAGGGATGTACAGGGGGAAAAATTTTTCATTTTCGTTATTCTATTCATTTTCAGGAGGGTTTTTTTCCCCATGAATTTTAGTTCATAGATTGCTTGATTCATTTCATTTGTGTGAAAAAAATGAATCAAGCAATACAAAAAAAAAAAAAAAAATGGCCAAAGAATCAAATCAAGCTTCCCTCCCACCCTCCTAGAAAATGCCAGGGCCAGGATCCCCTCCTGACTCCAACTTACCTGGTTGTGGCACTGGGTCATGGCCTCTGGGTCAAGTCACAGTGGCCCTGGCCTAGGTGGAGGCCCCAGAATCAGGAATCAGTTCAGGAAAGATTTTTATTTTTATTTTATTTTATTTATTTTTACTTTTGGCAATCTTAGCCGAGGCCCCGACATCAGCCAGTGGCCTTTGCTGAGACCCCAGTGTTGTGCTCGGACCTAGGCTGCGGCCTAGGGACTTAAAACACCTGGAAGAATGGGGAAGTTTCTGGAAAATGAGCTTCAGTAGAAAAAAAAAAGGGATAAAATCCTGTGCTCAGGACACAAAACTCCATCAGCCGCACATCAAGTAACAGAGGTGCAAGTGGTGGAAACAGTCAGACAGGAAAATAAATCTGGGAGCAATCATCTGAGATGCACTGAATCAGCAGGGGAGGGCACAGCCTGCTGGGGGGGGGGGGGTGAGGAGAGGGGACATTGCCCCCCTGTGCAGGTCCCTAGTGAGAGCCCACCTGGAGCACCGAGAGAGGATGGGAGGGGTTCAGAGCAGGAACACCAAAATGGCACAGGCTCCAGACATTACTAAATGAACTCTTTGGGGGAAGGAAGGGAATGGAGGCTTAAGACAGAAACAGTCAGAGATTTAAAGGTTTATTAAAGTGTAAATAGACTTATTTTATTATATAATATATATATTATATATATAATAATATAAAATATATATATAATAATATAAAATATATATATAAAATATATATAATATATATATATATAAAATATATAAAAAATATATATATTTATTATTTATTATATTTATTATATTATTTAATAGACTTAGTTTTTGGGTACTTGCCAGGTTCTTGTGGCCTGGATTGGCCACTGTTGGAAACAGGATGCTGGGCTTGATGGACCCTTGGTCTGACCCAGTATGGCATTTTCTTATGTTCTTATGTGGGAACATGAAACGTTTCTGTAGAAGATGAAATTCAAGGAGAAAGATGAAGAATTCATGATCTTAGATGGAGGGGGAAGGCTCAGAGGGAACATGAGAGAAGGGTGACTCTATAATCAGTTTCAAATAAACCTAAATCAAAAATTTTTTTTATTGATTTAAACAGCTTATATAATAATTTATATCAATCAGACTTATACCGACAATTAAATACAAAAACAATTTATATATATCCAATATTTAAATGACAAAATAAAGAATATCATACAGATGTAAGACACACAAATAAAAAATGTCCTACCATGCATCATGCACAGCCAAGCACGCACACCCCATACACACAGGAATAATAAAATCATACAAGATAAAACCCAAGTAACTGCAGCTCTACATTCATCTCTACACTCGGATACATAAAATTCTTCTGGAAAAGGCGACCAAATCCTCAGTCAAGAAGAATTTATATATAACTTGTTTTTGTATTTAATTGTAAGTATAAATTTGATTGTTGGCCTGCGCTAGGGGGACTCCCGGTTAAGATGGCGGCATGAAAGTAACGCTCGTAACATCGTAGCGAAACATCTCAGCGAAAAATTTCTAATTTCTTGAAGGAAATTAATATGCCTCCAAAACGTAAGGGAAAGGTGAGGGTATTTCCAATAGAACCCCTGCCCTCACCAATCCAGCAAGAAATAGTTCGCTTTTTGTCCCTACCGATGCATCCAGGAGCCGATGATCCCGCTGGGCGAAGAGACGAGGGAGAGCCTCTTGCGCTCTTGGAGGAGGCGTCGCTGAGCCCCGATCATAGAAGGCCGCCGGCACAGAGAGAGGAAAATCCAAGTACTTCCGGGGTCACCGTCGCATCGGAGAGAAGTCTGGCCCCTGAAACGCCGAGGATGGGAGCAACGATGGCAACAAGCAGCGGTATGGAACCCGCAGGAGGAAAGGAGATAGCTGCGGGGGAATTGTCGCTGCCGGTACAGCCAGCCTTTTGGAACTGCTGGAAATCCTCAGCCGCTCGCCGAAGCAGGTAGGGGAGACATCAGCGATACCGGCGATGTAAGGGCTGTTTCTACTCCCTCCCTCCCCCCTAGCCCAGCCGGTGTGACCCTGCAAGGACTCTGGGACTTGGTAGTAGGGTTTAAGAACATAAGAACATAAGAAAATGCCATACTGGGTCAGACCAAGGGTCCATCAAGCCCAGCATCCTGCCTCCAACAGTGGCCAATCCAGGCCACAAGAACCTGGCAAGTACCCAAAAACCAAGTCTATTCCATGTAACCATTGCTAATGGCAGTGGCTATTCTCTAAGTGAACTTAGTAGCAGGTAATGGACTTCTCCTCCAAGAACTTATCCAATCCTTTTTTAAACACAGCTATACTAACTGCACGAACCACATTCTCTGGCAACAAATTCCAGAGTTTAATTGTTCGTTGAGTAAAAAAGAACTTTCTCCGATTAGTTTTAAATGTGCCCCATGCTAACTTCATGGAGTGTCCCCTAGTCTTTCTACTATCCGAAAGAGTAAATAACCAATTCACATCTACCCGTTCTAGACCTCTCATGATTTTAAACACCTCTATCATATCCCCCCTCAGTCGTCTCTTCTCCAAGCTGAAAAGTCCTAACCTCTTTAGTCCTTCCTCACAGGGGAGCTGTTCCATTCCCCTTATCATTTTGGTAGCCCTTCTCTGTACCTTCTCCATCGCAATTATATCTTTTTTGAGATGCGGCGACCAGAATTGTACACAGTATTCAAGGTGCGGTCTCACCATGGAGCGATACAGAGGCATTATGACATTTTCCGTTTTATTCATCATTCCTTTTCTAATAATTCCCAACATTCTGTTTGCTTTTTTGACTGCCACAGCACACTGAACCGACGATTTCAATGTGTTATCCACTATGACACCTAGATCTCTTTCTTGGGTTGTAGCACCTAATATGGAACCCAACATCGTGTAATTATAGCATGGGTTATTTTTCCCTATATGCATCACCTTGCACTTATCCACATTAAATTTCATCTGCCATTTGGATGCCCAATTTTCCAGTCTCACAAGGTCTTCCTGCAATTTATCACAATCTGCTTGTGATTTAACTACTCTGAACAATTTTGTGTCATCTGCAAATTTGATTATCTCACTCGTCGTATTTCTTTCCAGATCATTTATAAATATATTGAACAGTAAGGGTCCCAATACAGATCCCTGAGGCACTCCACTGTCCACTCCCTTCCACTGAGAAAATTGCCCATTTAATCCTACTCTCTGTTTCCTGTCTTTTAGCCAGTTTGCAATCCACGAAAGGACATCGCCACCTATCCCATGACTTTTTACTTTTCCTAGAAGCCTCTCATGAGGAACTTTGTCAAACGCCTTCTGAAAATCCAAGTATACTATATCTACCGGTTCACCTTTATCCACATGTTTATTAACTCCTTCAAAAACGTGAAGCAGATTTGTGAGGCAAGACTTGCCCTGGGTAAAGCCATGCTGACTTTGTTCCATTAAACCATGTCTTTCTATATGTTCTGTGATTTTGATGTTTAGAACACTTTCCACTATTTTTCCTGGCACTGAAGTCAGGCTAACCGGTCTGTAGTTTCCCGGATCGCCCCTGGAGCCCTTTTTAAATATTGGGGTTACATTTGCTATCCTCCAGTCTTCAGGTACAATGGATGATTTTAATGATAAGTTACAAATTTTTACTAATAGGTCTGAAATTTCATTTTTTAGTTCCTTCAGAACTCTGGGGTGTATACCATCCGGTCCAGGTGATTTACTACTCTTCAGTTTGTCAATCAGGCCTACCACATCTTCTAGGTTCACCGTGATTTGATTCAGTCCATCTGAATCATTACCCATGAAAACCTTCTCCATTATGGGTACCTCCCCAACATCCTCTTCAGTAAACACCGAAGCAAAGAAATCATTTAATCTTTCCGCGATGGCTGGAGATGAAAAATGCTTACCAAACACTGAATCAAGCAAATGCTAAACAACTACAGGAATTGGCTGCTGTGGATTTGAAATTGACTGAGACAGATAAAAGGGTAACTGAATTGGAAAAAGAAAATGAAAAAATGAAAGATTTCAAAGCCATTGTTGCTAAGGACCAGCTAAGACTGGATAGACGAATGGAACTATTGGAAAATAACTTTAAAAGTTTAAATCTTCGAATATTAAATTTTCCCCGTATTGCTGGAGAGACTCCATATATTACTCTTAGGAAATTTTTTATAGAAATTCTGGGTTTTTCTGATTTAGATATGCCGGTAATTAATACATGTTATTTTTTACCTATTTCCAAGAATAATAGGTCAAATGAGCCTTTTCAAGGCAATTTGACAAATTTCCTAGAAAACTCAGAATTAACTGTTATTGATAAAGGTACTTTATTGATATCACTAGTTACAAACTTTGAGGTAAATAAGATTATGAAAATTTACTTCAGGAAATATCCAATTGTATATCATGATTTAAACAAAGATTTTTCCAGACCTAGCCCTGGCAACGCAACAAAGGCGTAAGAATTTTTTAATTTGCGTGCTGAAGTTCTAGCTTTAGGATATACCTTTTTATTACGTTTCCCATGTAAGTGTTTAGTAAAAAGGAGAGATGAATGTCACATTTTCTTCTCTCCAGAACAACTGGCAGGATTCATTGAGTTAAAAAAACAACCCACATCCTCCCCAGAGACATGATTATAATGTAGGTGACCATGCCGCAGTATTCTTAACTATTTTCTTAAGATTTTTGTTTAATTGATTAAAAATTCTCCCTTTTTCTGCCCCTATTAAGTTGACTATTAGAATCATTGATTGTATTAAGAAGTCATATATTATAGATTTCTTTTGTTGTTAATTCCTTTTCTATTTCTGTTATGACATCTGAGATTTCTGTTATAAATCTTTGATTTGTGATTTACTAAAAGCATATAAAGAATTTAAAAAAAAAATTTTGATTGTTGACATAAGTTACTATATAAGTTCTTTAAATCAATAACACTTTTTAACGTATGTATTTAGGTTTATTTGAAACTGATTATATACCTTATTTACCCTAATTGTGTTAATAATTTTTTCACTCCGCGCATAGATAAGCTCTGGAATTCATTGCCAGAGGATGTGGTTGCAGCAGTTTATTATTTATTTAACATCTTTTTTATACCGACATTAAAATACACATCATATCGGTTTACATTGTAACGAAAGCTTGAAATTACATGGAACGGGGGGGGGGGGGGGGGGGGGGGAACTGGGAGAGGATATGCATAAGAGAGTAGGGACTCAAAGGAGCCAGAAAAGTCAAGCAAGGGGAAGGGGAAAAGGGAGATGAACATATTTACAAATTTACAACATTACAAAGTTAGTGTAACTGGGTTTAAAAAAAGATTTGGATAAGTTCCTAGAGGGTAAATCCATAAACTGCTATGGATGTCTGGGTACTTGCCAGGTTCTTATGGCCTGGATTGGCCTCTGTTGGAAACAGGATGCTGGGCTTGATGGACCCTTGGTCTGACCCAGCATGGCCACTTCTTATGTTCTTGTAATTTTCTAGGAGAGTAATTTATCTTTAGCCAGAATAATTCTCTCACTGGACAATATTTATATCCCCAGATTGGTGGTTGTTGCCTGAGGCAGTGGTGGAAATCAATGAGGTCACAAAATTCCATGAAACTGGGAGTAAAGGAGAGTTCAGAGGGGCAAGTATTGCACACAATCCACCCTTCACTCCATCTAGGACAGACGCAGAGAGAGAGGGGCAATAGGATCAATACAAGGGGCAGAGAAACAAGGAGTGACCTAGCAGTACTGCACGCCATGGACTGGGATCAGCGCACTATTGCTCCCCATTTTTCAGAGCAATGTGTTCATGAGGCGATGACTAAACTTAAAGTAGATAAGGCACCGGGGCCGGATGGGACACATCTGAGGGCACTGAGGGAACTTAGGGATGTCCTGGCAGCTCTGCTGGTGACCTTTTCAGTGCTTCCTTAGAGTCGGGAGTAGTCCTGGGGGACTGGAAAAGAGCGGATGTGGTTCTTATTGATAAAAGTGGAAGTGAGGAGGGAGGCTGAGAACTACAGGCCGGTCAGTCTGACCTCTGTGCCGAGCAAAATAATGGAGTCGCTGCTAAAACAGAGGAGAGCGCAGCTTCTGGAGCCCAATGGATTGCAGGATCCGAGGCAGCGGGGTTTTACCAGAGGTAAATCTTGTCAGACAAATCTCATCAATGTCTTTGGTTGGATGACCAGAGAGTTGGATAAAGGGAGAGCGTTAGATGTACTGTGCTTGGTTTGCAGCGAGGCCTCTGACACGGGTCCACACAGAAGACTTATAAATGAATTGTGCGCCCTTGGTATGGATCCTGGAGTGAGTGACTGGGTTAGAAACTGGCTGAGGGGGAGGTGACAGTGGGGAGTGGTAAATGGAGTTCACTCGGGTGGGGGGGGGGGGGGGGAGGTATTATTAGCAATATATCTCAGGGATTGGTCCTTGGACTGCTCCATTTAAATATTTTTGTAAGTGACATTGCAGAAGGATTGCTGGGAAAGGTTTCTCTTTTTGCTGATACCAAAATCTGTAACAGTGTGGACAGCCAGCAAGGAGTGGAAAACATGAGGAGGGATCTAGTGAAGCTCGAGGAATGGTCTGAGGTCTGGCAGCTAAGATTTAATGCTAAAAAATGCAGAGCAATGCATTTAGGATGCAAAAACCCAAGGGAAAGGTGCAGTATTGGAGGTGAAATTCTTCTAAGCACAGAGGAAGAGCAGGATCTGGGGGTGTCTATCTGATGATCTTAAGGTGGTCAAACAGGTGGATAAAGGAAGAGCAGGATCTGGGGGTGACTGTATCTGATGATCTTAAGGAGGCCAAACAGGTGGATAAAGGAAGAGCAGGATCTGGGGGTGACTGTATCTGATGATCTTAAGGAGGTCAAACAGGTGGATAAAGGAAGAGCAGGATCTGGGGGTGATTGTATCTGATGATCTTAAGGTGGTCAAACAGGTGGATAAAGGAAGAGCAGGATCTGGGGGTGACTGTATCTGATGATCTTAAGGAGGTCAAACAGGTGGATAAAGGAAGAGCAGGATCTGGGGGTGATTGTATCTGATGATCTTAAGGTGATGAAACAGGTGGATAAAGGAAGAGCGGGATCTGGGGGTGACTATCTGATGATCTTAAGGTGGTCAAACAGGTGGATAAAGGAAGAGCAGGATCTGGGGGTGATTGTATCTGATGATCTTAAGGAGGCCAAACAGGTGGATAAAGGAAGAGCAGGATCTGGGGGTGAATGTATCTGATGATCTTAAGGAGGCCAAACAGGTGGATAAAGGAAGAGCAGGATCTGGGGGTGAATGTATCTGATGATCTTAAGGAGGCCAAACAGGTGGATAAAGGAAGAGCGGGATCTGGGGGTGACTGTATCTGATGACCTTAAGGAGGCCAAACAGGTGGATAAAGGAAGAGCAGGATCTGGGGGTGACTGTATCTGATGATCTTAAGGAGGTCAAACAGGTGGATAAAGGAAGAGCAGGATCTGGGGGTGATTGTATCTGATGATCTTAAGGGGGCCAAACAGCTGGATAAAGGAAGAGCGGGATCTGGGGGTGATTGTATCTGATGATCTTAAGGAGGTCAAACAGGTGGATAAAGGAAGAGCAGGATCTGGGGGTGATTGTATCTGATGATCTTAAGGTGGCCAAACAGGTGGATAAAGGAAGAGCGGGATCTGGGGGTGACTGTATCTGATGATCTTAAGGTGGCCAAACAGGTGGATAAAGGAAGAGCAGGATCTGGGGGTGATTGTATCTGATGATCATAAGGAGGCCAAACAGGTGGATAAAGGAAGAGCAGGATCTGGGGGTGATTGTATCTGATGATCATAAGGAGGCCAAACAGGTGGATAAAGGAAGAGCGGGATCTGGGGGTGATTGTATCTGATGATCTTAAGGGGGCCAAACAGCTGGATAAAGGAAGAGCGGGATCTGGGGGTGATTGTATCTGATGATCATAAGGAGGCCAAACAGGTGGATAAAGGAAGAGCAGGATCTGGGGGTGACTGTATCTGATGATCTTAACGTGGCCAAACAGGTGGATAAAGGAAGAGCAGGATCTGGGGGTGACTGTATCTGATGATCTTAAGGTGGCCAAACAGGTGGATAAAGGAAGAGCAGGATCTGGGGGTGATTGTATCTGATGATCTTAAGGAGGTCAAACAGGTGGATAAAGGAAGAGCAGGATCTGGGGGTGACTGTATCTGATGATCTTAAGGTGGTCAAACAGGTGGATAAAGGAAGAGCAGGATCTGGGGGCGACTGTATCTGATATTAAGGAGGCCAAACAGGTGGATAAAGAAGAGCAGGATCTGGGGGTGATTGTAATCTGATGACCTTAAGGTGGCCAAACAGGTGGATAAAGGAAGAGCAGGATCTGGGGGTGATTGTATCTGATGATCTTAAGGTGACCAAACAGGTGGATAAAGGAAGAGCAGGATCTGGGGGTGACTGTATCTGATGATCTTAAGGAGGCCAAACAGGTGGATAAAGGAAGAGCAGGATCTGGGGGTGACTGTATCTGATGATCTTAAGGAGGCCAAACAGGTGGATAAAGGAAGAGCAGGATCTGGAGGTGATTGTATCTGATGATCATAAGGAGGCCAAACAGGTGGATAAAGGAAGAGCAGGATCTGGGGGTGATTGTATCTGATGATCTTAAGGAGGCCAAACAGGTGGATAAAGGAAGAGCGGGATCTGGGGGTGATTGTATCTGATGATCATAAGGAGGCCAAACAGGTGGATAAAGGAAGAGAGGGATCTGGGGGTGACTGTATCTGATGATCTTAAGGGGGCCAAACAGCTGGATAAAGGAAGAGCGGGATCTGGGGGTGATTGTATCTGATGATCTTAAGGAGGTCAAACAGGTGGATAAAGGAAGAGCGGGATCTGGGGGTGACTGTATCTGATGATCTTAAGGTGGCCAAACAGGTGGATAAAGGAAGATCAGGATCTGGGGGTGACTGTATCTGATGATCTTAAGGAGGTCAAACAGGTGGATAAAGGAAGAGCGGGATCTGGGGGTGACTGTATCTGATGATCTTAAGGAGGCCAAACAGGTGGATAAAGGAAGAGCAGGATCTGGGGGTGACTGTATCTGATGATCGTAAGGAGGCCAAACAGGTGGATAAAGGAAGAGCAGGATCTGGGGGTGACTGTATCTGATGATCTTAAGGAGGCCAAACAGTTGGATAAAGGAAGAGCAGGATCTGGGGGTGACTGTATCTGATGATCTTAAGGTGGTCAAACAGGTGGATAAAGCAATGGTAAAAGCCAGAAAGCTGCTTGGCTGCACAGGGAGAGGAAGGGTCAGCAGAAAAAGGGAGGTGACACTGCCCCTGTATAGGTCCCTGGTGAGACCTCACTTGGGATACTGAGTACAGTTCTGGAGACCCCACCTTTAGAAGGATAGAAACAGGATGGAGTCAGTACAGAGGGAGGCTGCTAACATGGGCAGTGGTCTTTGTTCTAAAGCAGATGGGGATAGACTTAAAGATCTAAACATGGACCCCCTGGAGGAAAGGTGAGAGGGGGAGATAGGATAGAGACATTCAGATACCTCACAGGTTTCCATGCACAGGAGCTAAGCCTTTTTCAATGGAAAGGAGACTCTAGGACAAGGGGTCATGGGGTCATGGGAGGAGGATGAGAGGGGGGAGACTCAGGAGACAGGAACAGTATCTGAATTCAGGAAAGCATGGGGCAAGCAGTGAAGATATGCGAGGGAGTGGTAGGGTTTGTAAATCTGAATTAGTGGCTGCGAATGGGTAGACTAGATAGGCACATGTGGTCTTTTTCTGCCGTCACGCTTCTGTTTTTTTGTGTTTCGGAAACCAAGCTAGGTTACAGCTGGCAGGTTGGTAGTGGTTGGATCCTGTCCAACAAGGTTAAAAGGGTCCTTGCAGGCCAGATGTTTGGGTAACAGCTTCACTAATTTTGGCAGCTGTTTAAATGGATAGAAATCTTGATAGCGAGGTATGGCAGGGCTGGGTCTTAGAGAACTTGTGTGGATAGTGAGTGATATCCTACAGGCACTGATGCTTGTACAGCATCCTCGCAGCGTAGCCCAGTGAACGGAGAACAGACCATATTAATAACTCTGCCACTGAGGCTACTTCCCATCCTGTGCCTATGGGAGAAGACCTTGATGAGCCCAGCACTGGGGGGATTTTAGATTCCTGAGAGATTCTCTGCACTGTGGGCAGTTTTATGTCATGTGGGACCCTGCCTGTAAAATGGTTAATTAAAGAAAGAAAACTGGAATGAATGTGTGTGCTCCGTCTGCCTCCAGGGACAGGCACGCTGCTCGTCTTCTGACGCCAGACCTAATTATTTTAACGAGGGGCTGGGAGCACCTGTCAGCCTTGCAGAGGGCACTTTTTTCCTGGTGGCACGGGAGACATGCCTTCCTGCCCTCCCAGCTGCCCTTCTCTGCGGCAGAGAGCAGACTCTCTTCGTGAGGATGCACGGAGTATTGATGGGCACGGAGGATGCACGGAGTATTGATGGGTGGTAAACGGTGCAATGCCCTGCTGCTGGCGACATCAAGCGACTTGGTATGATGGATGCTCGGCAGGTACATTTCTGTACCCGTTCCCATGCACTGCTCTGCATTGATTCCACTGCTGTCAGACCCACTGACAGCCCGGGTTACTGTAACTCTAGGATTGCATTTGTGGGAGGGAGAACTGGGTGGATCACAGAGCAATAATGGCAGAAAAGGACCAATGGTCCATCCAGTCTGCCCAGCAAGCTTCCTAACCTATAAACCGTCATTCTGTGCAGGTTACCCCCATGTTTCTCTTAAGAGTAGTAACTGCCGCTCCGTGCACTTATCCCCAAAGCTTATGATAACCCATAAAACTTGTAACCAGCAACATTTATTACTGGGCGAGGAGCTTCCTTGATAATTCAGATGGTGCTGCTTGACGAGCTTTGCTTATGGACTTGGCCATAGAAGCCGTCCTGTGCTGTCTCCCTTATGTCTGTGTCTCAGGACCCCAGACCATAGAAGTCGGGGCCTTCTAGGCTGCTGTCTGAATCCAATTCCCCTTTCCCCCCTGCCGTCTAAGTGGGAGCAACGCTGCAGTTACATTAAAAGCATCAAGGCTCATTGGTTGTTAGTAATCTCCATGCCTTCTGCCAAGGGAAGTAACCGCCGTCCCAGCAAGTCACCCCCTGCACGCTTTCTTCATTTCCTGTAGAAGCAGTTCTGTGCTTTTTCCCTCATATCTACGTATCAGTATCCCAGACTGTGAAAGTCAGGGCCCTCGTTTGTCGTCTAAATCCAATTCCTCTCCCCCCCCCACCTGCCATCTAAGCAGGTAGCAATGTTGCAGCTGCATTAAAAGCATCAAAGCATATTAGGTAAGGGTAGTAATCCCATGCCTTCTGCTAAGGGTAAGTAACCGCTGCACCAGCAAGTTATCCCCCTGCACGCTTATCTCATTTCCGTCCTCTAGCCATTAGAGATCCACAGAGTTTATCCCATGCCCCTTTGAATTCTTTGACTGTTTTTATCTTCACCACCTCCTCCGGAAGGGCCTTCCAGGCATCCACCACCCTCTCCATGAAGAAATATTTCCTGACATTGGTTCATGCACCCCTAGGTCTACTGTTTACTTTCCAATAGAAAAGGTTTGAAGTTAGCACATCATTAAAACCTTTCAGGTATCTGAAGGTCTGTATCCTATCTCCCCTGCACCTCCTCTCCTCCAGGCTGTACATATTCAGATCCTTCAGCCTCTCCTCATAAGTCATTCGATGAAGACCAACCACCATTCTGGTCGCCCTTCTCTGGACCGCCTTCATCTTGTCTCTGTCTCTTTGGATATACGGTCTCCAGAACTGAGCACAGTACTCCAGGTGAGGCCTCACCAAGGACCTGTACAAGGGGATAATCACTTCCCTTTTCTTACTCGATATTCCTCTCTCTGTGCAGCCCAGCATTCTTCTGGCTTTAACTATCGCCTTGTCACATTGTTTTGCCTTCTTCAGATTACCAGACCCTATTACCCAAATATCTCTTCCAGTCCATGCACATCAGTCTTTCACCCCCGTGACATACAGCTCTTTTGGATTACCACCACAACCCAGATGCAGGAATCTGAACTTCTTGGCATTGAATCCCAGCTGTCAAATCTTCGACCACTCTTCAAGCTTTCTTAAATTACTTTCCAGTCTCTCTACTCCTTCAGGCATCTCCACTCTGTTGCAGATCTCAAGTACCATCCACAAATAGAAAAACCTCTCTTTCTACCCCCTCCACAATGTTGCTCACAAAGATGAACAGAACTGGTCCCAATACCGATCTTTGTGATGTTCCACTTAACACCACTCTCTCTTCACAGCAGGCTCCATCTGCCATTACAAGTGGTCTCCTATCAGTCAACCAGTTTGTAATCCAGGCCACCACCTTGGCGTTCACTCTCAAGCTTCTCAATTTCTTCACAAGCCTCCTATGCAGGACCATATCAAAAGCTTTAGATCACATCAAACGCTCTTCTTCAATCCAATTCTCTCATCATGCAATCAAAAAAAATCAATCAGATTTGTCTGACAGGACATTCCCCTGATGAATTCAAGCTTCCTTGGGTCTAACAACCCACCGGATTGTAGATGGCTCTTTATCCTTTCCTTCAGGTGGTGCACGGTAAGATAACCTGAGAAGGAGAGGCTGGATGGGGCACTGGGAAAAGGAAGTGTAAGTTAAGGTGAGGCTTGGTGTAGCACAGGAGGTATAGGGTAAGATACCTGGGAGGGGCTGGGTGGGGCACAGGAGAGGTATAGGAATTATGGAACTCCCATTTACAAACAATCAATCACCACCTTTCAAGCATTAACCTGGTGCTCAACACTTCCAAGACTGAACCTACTGCTAATCACCCCAGAAGGCAGTCCCTTTCATAACCAGCTGCATCCTAACATACAAATTTCTCACGCCCGAGATCTTGGTGTTATAATAGATAGTCATTTGAACAAAGCAGTTCATAAAACATACAACAAGGGAGTGCTTCTACAAGCTACAAGTACTCAAAAATCTCAAACTGCTCCTATTCCATTACAATTTCAGATCTGTCCTTCAAGCCATTTTTTTCTCCAAGATAGACAACTGCAACTCCATCTTGCAAGGTCTACCGACTTCTACTTTAAAACCTCTCCAGTTGCTCCAAAACGCAGCGGCGAGAATTTTAACAAACACTAATCGGAGAGTGCATATCTCCCCCATCCTAAAAGATCTTCACTGGCTCCCAGTAAACTTCAGGATCCTTCACAAATCACTGACAATTATCCACAAAAATATTCACCATCAGACTCCATTAGATCTCTCACACCCTCTCAAATTGCACTCGACGACCAGACCCTTAAGAGATGCCTACAAGGGATCCCTACATGTTCCCCCAATCAAAATTGTACACCACTCAAACATCAGAGACAGGACATTCTCCATCACAGGACCCTCCATCTGGAAACGCCATACCTCCGGACCTCAGGCAGGAATCCTGTCTACTAACTTTCAAAAAGAAACTAAAGACATGGCTGTTCTGCCGAGCCTTCCCAGCCACTAGCCCAACAGCCTGATTTAGAATTATCATACCGCTTATGTAAATAAACATTTCGCTTATGTAAATAAGCCTGATTTAGAATTATCATATCGCTTATGTAAATAAACAAACGCTATCTTGCTCACAAATCATCATGAGGCCCCTGCCTCCCTCCCATACTCCACTGTATATAGTAATTTATTGTATATTAATTTATCTTTCGTTCTCCCCCTCTTTTTTTCCTTCTCCCAGTTAAGGCAACCTTGTTATAATGTAACTTTTATGCTCCTTCTAAATGTCACTTGTTGAACTGTTGGTTATAGTTCTGCTTAGTTCGATGTAAACCGAGTTGATTTGATCTGTATCAAGAAAGTCGGTATATAAAAGCCTTAAATAAATAAAATAAATAGGGTAAGATACCTGGGAGGGAGGGGCTCGGTGGGGAAAACCAAAGAGAAATCTGTTACCAATATGGCAAATTACAAGACCTATATTTATTTATTTAATGCTTTTTATCCTAAAAAGAACATGAGAACAAATCACAGTGCTGAAGCAGAATATCCAGCCTGCAACAGTGCTAGAGAAATGAATGCCACACTCACCTGCATACAGTCCAGGTGACCACAGCCTTCATGCATCTCAATTTTTTTGCAAAAAGCAACAAAATCCCTCCACTACCAAGCACTTTGTGATGTAACACAAAACCTTGAATAAAAAGATACTCGGCACCTCTGAATGAAATCTGCAGTACCACACACTAAAGCCCCATAACTGAAATAGATACAACCCTACCTATGCAAGTATTAGACCATGGGGGAAAGCAGACAGTCGCTCAGCAGCGCATGGTTCGGCGGGAGGTATCTTACAAAGATATTTGCAGAGCAGGGAAGTCAGAATATCCCAGCAGAGCTCGTGATTAAGGTTGAAGTAGCCGAGGCAGATGTAGGCAAAGATCTCCCAGGTGTGAAGGTCTCTAAGCTGCTGATATCATTTGCTAACTTGCAGGTTGCGAATACAAGGAGAAATGAAAGTACAACTATAAAACTTATTTCAACATGTCTGCATGCAAATGCCAGAAGCCTGGTGCTATACGAGGAGAGAGACATAGGCATTTCAGAGACGTGGTGGAAGGAGGATAAGCAATGGCTCTGCTCTGTGACACCAGGGTATGAAGTATAGTAGTGAGTGTGTATCACCACCCACTTGGCCAAAATGAAGAAACAGACTGTGACAAGCTAGCTGAATATTATAAAAGCAAATAACCACATCCCTTATCGCTATGCTTTTTGTAAGCCTACTTTCCACATTAGTACCAAGATGTGGTAGTGTTAATCAGACTGATGTTATATTTTGAATATCAATAAACAGATTTAAACATAAAGAGTGGCAGACTTGGAGGGAGACAGAGAGGTACATTGATGAGCCCTTCAGGGACAGAGTAGCTAAGTCCCAAATCCAGTCTGGCAGCCCCAGTGCTGCCTTGAATCAGAAAGGTCTCCCAGTAGGAGAACATCACTCTGGTGTAGCAGGAATGATCCTGTAGCAAGGACCTGCTCTCCAGGTGATGTATTGTCCTCTCGCACTGAGGAAATCTCCCCAAGGCCTACTGCCCAGGAGGGAAGGGTTAGGTCGGCCATCATAGTTGGTGATTCGATTATTAGGAATGTAGACAGCTGGGTGGCTGGTGGGCGTGAGGACCGCCTGGTAACTTGCCTACCTGGTGTGAAGGTGGCAGACCTCACGCGTCACCTAGATAGGATTTTAGACAGTGCTGGGGAGGAGCCGGCTGTCGTGGTACATGTGGGCACCAATGACATAGGAAAATGTAGGAGGGAGGTTCTGGAAGCCAAATTTATGCTCTTAGGTAGAAAGCTTAAATCCAGAACCTCCAGGGTGGCATTCTCTGAAATGCTCCCTGTTCCACGTGCAGGTCACCAGAGGCAGGCAGAGCTCCGGAGTCTCAATGCGTGGATGAGACGATGGTGCAAGGAAGAGGGATTCAGTTTTGTTAGGAACTGGGGAACCTTTTGGGGAAAGGGGAGACTTTTCCAAAAGGATGGGCTCCACCTTAACCAGAGTGGAACCAAGCTGCTGGCACTAACTTTCAAAAAGGAGATAGAGCAGCTTTTAAACCAGAACAAGGGGGAAAGCCGACAGTCACTCAGCAGCGCATGGTTCGGAGAAATGTATCCTTGAAGGATACTAATGAAACAGGAGAGTTAGGGCATCCCGACAGAGAGGTTCTATTAAAAGCAAACATAGTCCATGTGCCTATATGTAAAAAATCACCAAAGCTAATGATTTCCGAATTATCCCTAACAACTGAAAAAAAGGACACAGCATCTCAATGTCTCTTCGCCTGGAAGCAAAGGAAATGAAGCCGAGGCTTTTACTTGTTTAAATATTCAGTCATCAGATGACGACATAACCGCGCGGAACTTGGGACCTGTTCACCAGCTGATATATAATTAGAAAGGTTCTGTCAGCCAGAAAAAGTATTAACAAAAGCAGTATGTTAATGTAGCATTAGCCGACGTCATCTGATGACTGAATATTTAAACAAGTAAAAGCCTTGGCTTCATTTCCTTTGCTTCCAGGCGAAGAGACATCGAGACACTGTGTCCTTTTCAAAATGGTAGCCAAGTTTATGTACAGATAAGTACTGCTCCTTTTATTCTTGTTTAAGAATTCAGAATTAATTTTGTCATTGATGTCTTTAGGTGAATTTATCGAGACGCTGTGTCCTTTTCGTAAAGGTGAATGTGATACGACTCGCTATTCATAAATATCATTGCATGCCCCTGAAGAAGCTTCACAGCGAAACACGGGCCGTGTTGGGTCTGGTTAACATTGAATACGAAGAGTCTTTCACTAGTACACACCATAAGAAGTTTTACAAAAATTCAAAAATCCAAAAAATATAGATTTCATTAAAAAGGACTTTATAAGGTGGGTGATGTGTAGACCGGTTGGTCACTGTTTAAGTGTCACAACGACAGGCTTGCTGACACCTTTTAGGCTATATTTAATCAATTTGGTTTCCACTAATTCTTTGGTGATTATATTTGTGTGGTATAACCATTGACTCTCTTGACTAATTCTTGGTTCACTATATCGAGTCATGGAACCTGAAGCCTTTGTTCCTCTAAAAACTTTAAGTTTCTCCGATGCGGACCTTCAAGCTCTACTTGAGAAATCTTCCTCCTTTTCATCAGCTTCTGATTCACCATCTTCAGATTTACAGTTTACTTTACAAAAGCTTATTCGCCGTTCAGTCCGCACTGATCTACATGCAGAGATGCTCCTTGAATATTGTCGAGTACAGCGTATTCCACGAGGACTTCGTGTAATTAAAGAACCACATCTCTAAAAAGAAGATGTGGAATTCCTGTCAGATTGGAATGCCATATTAAATAAATGCAGCTTGGACCTCATGATATTGATTATCAAAAAAGCCCAGTCAAGCGCTGTTACAATACGTGAGGAAATACAGTTAGCCAAATCCACACTGGCCTCTACTATGAACCCTGATCAATTTACAATTCAAATGCAATCCACAGATGAAATGATGGATAAATTCAGTTCTGAATTGAAAAAATTTAAATTTGAGAAGCTGTGCCGTGATGAGCATGATTACACCAAAGGGTTTGTATATCCCTGGATGACAAAAACTAACATTATGAGATCTTCCAGGCATGTCACCTTTGATTCTAGTGGTGACGATTCTTCCGGGGATGATGATACTCGATCTAGACAATCTAGAAATGACACTACTGCAAATAAAAATTCGGCAACTTTTTTAGGGCAGAACACGCGAGGTTCCAGACACCCTTATTACAGCCGACAAAATCAATATCCAAATGCCCCTTATCAAGATCACACTGCTCTTCCAGCATGAATCACTCGATCACAACAAGCAAAGAATCATTAGTTTTAAATTTGTCCTCTTGGAATTTATCAGCTTCTCAGTTACAAGTTCTCGAACGGGGCCTGTCTTTTCTACCTACATCTAGAGCAAATAAATTCTCTTTACAAGTGGCATTATATCGCTTTGTGAGAAATTTGAAAATAAAAACTTTTTTTGAAATGAATCCACCATCATATGATCCTTCTGTTATTGCTAATCCATCAACATGGGTTCCTCCTGGTCCTGAAGACCCAGCTCTAAAAGTATTTTACCAGCTAGTATCTAAAGATATTTCTTTGCTGGATACTTCTCCATCGAAGCAAGTATTTTTCAATTTTTCACGAAAAGAAAAAGCGGTAGTCCAGGAATTGCGTTCTACAAAAGATCTGATCATAAAGTCGGCTGACAAAGGTGGAAAAATCGTCCTCCAGGATCAGTGTACTTATGAAGCAGAAATTTCACGTCAGTTGAATGACAAATTTTATCGATATTTGAGTTCAGATCCAACCACCACAATACAAAAAACAATTAAAGACATAGTTGAAAGTGGTACAAAGGCAGGTTCTCTCACCAAAAAAGAATCAAAATTTTTGGTAAACACTCATCCTCGAACACCTGTATTCTACACTTTACCCAAAATTCATAAAAACTGTATATCCCCCCCCCCCCCCCCGGACGACCAATTATTTCCGGTTGTGGATCAGTTAGAACCACTTTCACGGTTCATCGATCATTTTCTTGCACCATTTGGGCCTTTAATGTCCTCCTATGTCAAAGATTCAGACATGATTATTTTCCTTGAACAACTTACCATCAAACACCAATGGACTTCGAATGGCTACTTTGGATGTCGAGGCTTTATACACCTCCATTCCCCAGGATGAAACCTTGGAAATAGCATTCACCTATTTTGAGAGATGTCCTAGACCACATTGTGTTCCAAGTACCTTTTTACGGGATTTACTTGAGATTGCCCTCAAACAGAATTACTTTGCTTTCAATCATGAATATCAACAAATATGTGGCACTGCCATGGGTGCAACCATGGCACCGGACCTCGCAAATTTATATATGAACATCTTTGAAGAACGTTGGTTGACATCATCCATTTGACAAAAATGTAATCTTTTGGAAGCGCTACATTGACGATGTGTTCGTCCTATGGAGGGGTGATAATGACAGTTTGTCTTTTGTACAGTGGTTGAACTCATTGAATTTACATTTGCATTTTACAGCAGATATACAACAAACATCTATATCCTTCCTTGACATCAAAATTACTATGACAGAGAACAAATTTGTTACATCCTTGTATCGCAAATCAGTATGTTCTAATACGTTCCTACATTTTGAAAGTGCCCATCCTAAAAATTTTAAATTAAATTTACCCATAAGTCAGTTCATTCAATTAAGACGTCTTTGCACCACTACAGCTGATTTTGAAATACAATCAAAATCGCTCCGTGAACGTTTTGTGGCCCGTGGATATCCTGTGTCAAGCATCTGCAAAGCCTACTTAAGAGCCAAATTTTCGCATAGAGAATGGCTATTTTTACCAAAACGAGAAGAAGAAACAACTCGTCACACCTGCGTTTTGTCCTATTCTTCTGATGCCCATAAAATACGGCAATCAATACTTCAGAACTGGCATGTTTTACAAACTCAGATATTTCAAGTTCCGCCACGGATCACTTTTTCAAGGGCCACTAATTTAAAAGACTTATTAGTGAGATCAGATTGTTCTGTGTCTTTAGACATGAATGATACTTCACAAGGATCACATATTCCATGTAACAGCTGTATATCATCTGTGCTTCCTCTATGACTATTCATAATTCATTGACCATCGGCACTGGACAAAAATTTTTTTTGAAACATCATACTACCTGTTTATCCACCATGGCTGTCTATTTGATCTGTTGCCCATGTGGACTGTCATATGTTGGTAAAACTAAACGTCTCTTGAAAATTAGGATGATTGAACATAAATCCAACATCAAGCACTCTAAAATAGATGAACCATTGGTGATGCATTGTTTGGATTCTGGACATAATTTTGCTGACCTTCAGTTTTGCGCGATTGATCATGTTCCTCAAAATTGGTGCGGTGGTGACCGAGAGTCACTACTGCTGCAAAAAGAACAAAGTTGGATCTACAAACTTAACACTGTTACCCCAACCGGGCTAAACACTGAACTTGATTTATATATGTTTTTCTCGGCTAATGCTACATTAACATACTGCTTTTGTTAATACTTTTTCTGGCTGACAGAACCTTTCTAATTATATATCAGCTGGTGAACAGGTCCCAAGTTCCGCGTGGTTATGACATCATCTGATGACTGAATATTTAAACAAGTAAAAGCCTCGGCTTCATTTCCTTTGCTTCCAGGCGAAGAGACATTGAGACGCTGTGTCCTTTTCAAAATGGTAGCCAAGTTTATGTACAGATAAGTACTGCTCCTTTTATTCTTGTTTAAGAATTCAGAATTAATTTTGTCATTGATGTCTTTAGGTGAATTTATCGAGACGCTGTGTCCTTTTCGTAAAGGTGAATGTGATATGACTCGCTATTCATAAATATCATTGCATGCCCCTGAAGAAGCTTCACAGCGAAACACGGGCCGTGTTGGGTCTGGTTAAAATTGAATACGAAGAGTCTTTCACTAGTACACACCATAAGAAGTTTTACAAAAATTCAAAAATCCAAAAAATATAGATTTCATTAAAAAGGACTTTATAAGGTGGGTGATGTGTAGACCAGTTGGTCACTGTTTAAGTGTCACAACGACAGGCTTGCTGACACCTTTTAGGCTATAATATTTAATCAATTTGGTTTCCACTAATTCTTTGGTGATTATATTTGTGTGGTATACCATCGACTAATTCAGATTTCAATTACCCCAATATTGACTGGGTAAATGTAACATCAGGACTTGCTAAAGATATAAAGTTCCTGGACGTAATAAATTAATCTTGTCTTAGAAGTGAAAGATACTGAATTTATGGGCTTCCAGTAAACATAAGTTATTGTGGTTATAAACGGCGAAAAAATACATATGCTGTCAGTGTGGCAATAAACAGCGAGAAGAAAACATGCCGTTGACAGCAGTCAGCATTTAAGAATTTTGGATTGCTGAGATATTAGCCAACACATTGTGCTATTGAGCATGTTGCAACATTGATATTTTTATTTATTTATTTAAGTTTTTTTATATACCAACATTCAGGACGATAGTCCCATCATGCTGGTTCACAAGAAACAGGGGTGCAATAATAATAAAACTTTACAATTTGAACAATAGTGCAGAAAAGCAGTTACATATAACAAGGAAATCAATAACTTGGAGTGAGAAGGAAAATGAAGATCAGATAATTATATATATGTATAAATAGCATTGAATAAATAACATTTATTAACGTTATTACTAGCGAAGCGTGTTGATTGATGGGAGATTAAAGGAAAATTAGTTTCTTACCTGATAATTTTCGTTCCTGTAGTACCAAGGATCAGTCCAGGACACCTGGGTTGTGACTCCGCACCAGTAGATGGAGACAGACTAAAACTTGTGGGCGGAGCCATATATGCCCCTGTGCCAGTCACAGCCCCTCAGTCATACGTAATGTCAAAGTAGAAAATCCATAAAACAACCAGAGCTAACCATACAAACTCGTCAGGTAAACGAAAATAACCCCAACAACCCCACAGGAACCAGACTCTCCAAACCGGGAGAGCGAAGAACAAGGGGTCAGTGTACTGAAGACAACAATGAGCGGACTCTCCGTTACAACAGCGCAGCACTGCGGGCGGGATCCTGGACTGATCCTTGGTACTACAGGAACGAAAATTATCAGGTAAGAAACTAATTTTCCTTTCCCTGTACGTACCAGGATCAGTCCAGGACACCTGGGATGTACCAGAGCTAAATTATCGAGGGTGGGAAGCAGAGAGTCCCGCTCGGAGTACCCTCTCTCCAAAACCCCCGAAATCAGTAGCCCGAACATCCGATCGGCAATGTGTAATGAAGGTATGTAACGACTTCCAGGTAGCAGCCCTGCAAATTGCTTGAGGCGACACCTGTGAAAATTCCGCCCAAGACGCCGCTTGAGACCGTGTCGAGTGAGCCCTGAGGCCCCCAGGAATAGGTTTTCCTCCCGCACAAGGTATGCCGAACCAATGGTTCCTTTTTGCCAATGGACAATCGTCTTGCGGGATGCCGCTGCCCCTTTCTTTGGACCCGAAAAGGAAAACAAAAGATCTGTCATCGGTAGCGTGGAAGGGAACTCCGCACAACAAGTCCCTTGAAGTCCCTCGCTGGAGGATCAGAGGAGCTCCCGTCCGCAAAGCAGGCAGCCCCACTGACTGATGCCGATGAAAAGACGAAACGACCTGAAGGAGAAAGGTAGGGATCGGACACAAGAATACCCCCGAATCAGAAAGACACAAAACGGAACTCTACAGGAGAGAGCCTGCAACTCAGAAAAGCGCCGCGCCGAGGCAAGCGTCACCAAAAATACCATCGTCAAAGAGAGATCCGTAAGAGTTGTGCGCTTCACGGGTGCAAACGGTGCCGAGCACCAGGTGGAAAGAACCGAATTAAGGGTCCAGGACGGGCAGGGGAAAACGCAATGGCGGATGGAGAAGCTTAGCCCCCCAGAGAAAACGGGAAAACATCCGGACCCGCAAGCAACCAAGCGCGGACCCGCCGGGAACTGCATGCCAATCCTTTGGCCAGACCAGCCTGGAGAAGCCAGAACATCAGATACCGAAGCGGCAGTGGAATCCACACCCCGCTGCACGCACCTTACCGCAAAGACTACCCAGGCCCGGACGTACGCCAAGGATGGAGACTGCTGCCTGGAACCTCAGCAGCATAGCCACCAGCGCGGCAGAGTAACCTTCCCCGTTTAGCCGATTCCTCTCAAACGCCAGGCCGCGAGACAGAAGGGATTCGCATCCTCCTAACAGACGGGGCCCTGACGGAGGAGCCCCGCGAATCCCTGGAGATGGATGGGATGCATGGGAGCCGCCACCGACAAACTGAACAAGGTCCGCGAACCACGGACGGTGAGACCATGCCGGAGCCCCCATGATCATGAACACGTTGAACGGGTGCAAATCTATGTGGCGCATAATCGTGCCGAACATCGGCCACGGAGGAAAGCCGGATATCCGTCTACCAGGGAAGCACCAAGGCGTCGACTCCTTCTGCTCCTCTTCCTCGGTGCCGACTGAAGAATCGTGGAGCCTTCGCATTGTGGCCTGTGGCCAACCAGTCCCCGTGGCCTGTGGCCCTCCAGTCCATGTGGGGAATACTCCACGTCTTGCAGATGAGGCGAAAACTTCGACCGCCAGCTCCCATGCCACGGGATCCAGATGATGACGGCAGAAAATCCGCCTGGACGTTGTCGACCCCGACGATGTGAGAGGCTGCAATGTATGTGAAGCTGCAATGGACGTGAGAGGCTGCAATGGTGTCGAGATTTTGCTCCGACCAAGCCATCAAGAGCCGCGCCTCGTCTGCCACCTGTGGACTTCTTGTCCCTCCTTGGTGAGTGATGTAGGCCACTGCGGTTGCGTTGTCCAACAAAACACAGACTGCCTGTCCCTCAGCAGAGGTAGGAACGATTGCAGCGCCAGACGGACCGCTCTGGTCTCCAGTCGGTTGGTAGCCCATCGGGCTTGAGACGCTGACCGTAGGCCTTGAACTGACGTCCCTAGGCAGACTGCTCCCCATCCGGAGAGACTGGCATCCGTGGGCACCACTGTCCGGTTGGGCAATAGGAGTGACCCTGGAGAGGTCAAAAGACTGGAATCGAGCCACCAGGACTGGCCGGATCTCGCCCGGCCCACGAGTGGAAATGGACGGTAGAATGCTTCCGAAACTGGCTGCCAGCGGGATGGTAAGGACGCCCGCAATGGCCGTAGATGAGCAAACGCCCAATGGACCAACACGAGAGTGGAGGCCATAGTACCCAGGACCATGAAGTAATCACCGACCCGCGGTAGCCGGAGCGACAGCAAGCGCCTCACTTGAGCCTGTAGTTTGCACCTTCCTTCCTGCGATAGGAACGCCCTGCCCCGTTTCGTCGAATACAGCTCCAAGGCATTCCAGGGTCTGCGTGGATACCGACGTGGGTACCAATGGACTTCTTGTTGAACTCGACTAGCCAGCCTAGAGACTGCAAGAGTTGTAGGCCCCTGGCCACTGACAGTCGACACTGATCCTCGGACTTCGCCCGAATCAACCAATCGCCCAGGTAAGGATGAACCAGAAACCCTCCCGGCGAAGTTGCGCCACCACCACGACCATCACCTTCGTGAAAGTACGAGGCGCCGTTGCGAGCCCCAAACGGGAGAGCCGTGAATTGATCCTTAGGTATCGCTGAAGAGACGGTGGAATGCCTACTTGAAGGTACGCCTCCGTGGAACCTAGTGAGGCCAGGAACCCTCCTGGACGCACCGAGGCGATCACCGACCAAATAGTCTCCATTTGGAAGTGAGGCACACGCAGGCATCTGTTCACCCCTGTTAGATCCAGGATTGGTCTTGAAGTGCCGTCGTTCTTTGGAACAATGAAGCAAATAGAGTGACGTCCTTTGCCGTGCGGACTGATCGGAACGGAGGAAATGGCTCCCAAATGTTCCATGCGCCGGATGGTGATTAGCACTGCTGCCTTCGCTTCGGGAGCCTTGCACGGCGAGACCAGGAATTAGTGTGCCGGGGAACGAACAAAATTTAATGCGTAGCCGTGCGTTATCACGTTGCGGACCCACTGGGCCGATGGTATCCTGGCCCCCTAGCTGACGGGGCTCCACCCCGTCTACCGGAGCGTGTACCCCGAAAGGACTGCTGCCATTGATGGTTACGGGAGGAAGCCGACCTATAAGAACCGGTAGACCTGTGATGACGCGACTTCCTGGGCCCTCGGAACCGGGATCTGGCCGAACAGACGGAGCGCGCCCTGAATCTGTCCTCGGGCAGCTGCTTTGAACGAACCATCTGCAACCAGGTTGCGCAGCCACAGCAGGCGACGTGCCGAAACAGCCACCACCCCGGACCTAGCGGACGTACGCAGCAAATCGTGGAGAATATCTGCCCCATACGCTATTGCTGCCTCCAACCTATCTGCCTGTGATGCCTGTTCCGCCGACAGACCTGCATTCGCCTGAAGAATTTGGGCCCAGCGCAGACTCGCTCACATAGCGAAGTTGGTACAGAAAGCAGCCCGCACACCCAGGGCAGACACCTCAAAATCTTGAGTTACACGTCCAGCTTCCTATCCTGTATATCCCGGAGAGCCGTGGCTCCCGTAACCGGAATGGCCGACCTCTTCGTCACCGCAGAGACTGCGGAATCCACCTTCGGCAGGCGAAGGAGTGCCAGCACATCCTCCGGTAGCGGGTAAAACTTGTCTATGGCCGTACCGACCTTAAAGGCGTATCCCATTCATTGAACAGGAAATCTGTAGATGAAAATTGAAAAGGAAATCCTACTGTCGGCCCCGAGAGACCTATGCTCCTCTTCCTCGGAGAGCATCGGATCCATGATTGCCTCTTGGCAGATCCATGTTTGTCTCTCGACGGGCCCCCCCCAAGCGGAGCCTCCATTGCCAGTTCCTGAAGAATTGCTGGAGTTAGTAGGTACAGTTCCTCCCTGCGAAAATAGCCGTACCACCTGGGGGTCATCCCCTTCCACGGCTAGTGCCCCTTTGCCTGCGCTGGGCTGGACAGGACCGTCCGCAGCCGCCTCCCCGGCCCCCATCAGGGACTCCTCTGGAGACGCTGAGTCAACTGCCGATGAAGAATCTGTCTCAGACTCCTGAGGTACGCCATGCGGCGGACGCTTCCCCCGCGAGGGCTCCCGAGAGCCCCCTGCAACATCCATAGTCTTCTAGCCTTCGGAACAGACCTGCGGGTGGCCCCCCCCCCCCCGCACGACGCCCCTCCGGCAGCGTTAAATACGCTTATATTTGAAAAACCCCCGCGCAACAGAAGCGCAAAAACAGATAAAATCTGAAGAACCATCCGCGGGAGCCAACGGGGAACGAGGCCCCTCCGTGGGGACACCCCCCCCCCCCCCGCCGGATCCCGCTGTGGGGAAAGCGCGGGGGGCAGGGCTGTATCCCCTGTTGTGAACCGAGCGATTTCGCGGCCGGAATTAAAATGGCCACCGCGTGCGCACAGTGCAGGAAAAAAACAAACATCTTGGGGCCTATCAGTCGAGCCCCCCCGCGCGGCGGAGCCGAGCCGCAGGCCGACCCTCGTGGCGTGCCGGCGAGCGCGACGAAAAAACGGGCGGGAAACGCGGCGAAATGCAAACTAAAATTAAGAATTCAAAATCGGCGACCTCCCTCCTGCTACCGGCGCCCCCCCCCCCCCCTAAAAACGGAGCGGAGATGCGAGGAAACGGAGAGCCGCACAACGAAAACAAATTTTTTTTTTTTTTTTTTTTTTTTTTTTTTTTAACAAAGCTTGCAGCTGTCCTTGGTTCTGGAGCCCTTTTCCTGCAGGGGTGAGTGAACCGGGCTCCCCGGTGTCACCCCTGACGCTGCCACTAGCTCAGCCGGGTCCTCAACCCTGGCAGCGGCCTCAACCGGGGGAGGGTAGTCCCCTCAGGACCTCTCAACCCCCCCGGGAGGCAGGGCACCCGGGACTAAAATTAAAAACAAAACCCAATTTGCCACGAATACCTCTCAAAAACAATCAGGCCTAACAAAATTTGCCCCAAAAAACCAAAACAGACTAACCACCAAAATCAGGTCAGGCAGGGCTGTGACTGGACCTGCACCATCTACTGGAGACAGAGTAAGACTGAGGGGCTGTGACTGGCACAGGGGCATATATGGCTCCGCCCACAAGTTTTAGTCTGTCTCCATCTACTGGTGCAGAGTCACAACCCAGGTGTCCTGGACTGATCCTGGTACGTACAGGGAAATAATGTTGGAGTTAGGAAATGCCTGCGTGAACAGCCACGTCTTGAGTTTTTTCTTGAATGTTGAGATGCTGGGTTCCATTCTAAGATCCGGGGGAATGGAGTTCCATAAAGTTGGACCGGCTGTGGAGAATGCCCGATCTCTAAGCGTGATGTGTCTGGTAGTTTTGGCTGGAGGTACTTGAAGTGAACCTTTGTAAGCATCTCTTGTCGGTCTTGTAGAATGGTGTAATCGGAGGGGGATATGGAGATCGATTGGAGCTAATTGATGGATGTTTTTGAAAATGGTGAGAATGGCCTTGTAGATTATTCTGAAGTGGATGGGCAGCCAATGAAGGTCCATCAGGATAGGGGTTATGTGTTCTCTTCTCCTGGTGTTAGTGAGTATACGGGCGGAGGCATTTTGGACCATTTGCAATGGTTTGGTGTGTGATGAGGGGAGACCTAGCATGATGGAGTTACAATAGTCCAGCTTTGCGAAAATGATTGATTGTAGAATCGTTCTAAAGTCATGTGTGTGGAAGAGAGGTCGTATTCTTTTCAGCACTTGGAGCTTATAAAAGCAGTCTCTGGTGGTTTTGTTGATGTTGTTGATATAGTTTGTTGCAACAAAATATACGATACCAATTGTTTATATACAACGGGAATTGAAAAATTGTTCACTCAAAAAGTTAGACGTTTTTATAAAAAAAGAAAAAAAAAAAAAAAGAGACATACTCCAGACCTATGATTGAACTTACTGGTCATAAAATTTATGGTCAATCAGACTTTTTTTTGCCAGTTCTGAGGTCTTTGTCTCTTAAATAAAAATAATTGGGATTCACCACTTTCAATAAAGTTTGTTCTTAACAGAATTATTAAATATATGATAACTTATGTAGTTGTCACAGTTAGCTTTTGAGTACAATCAAATTTAAACTAATAACTGGAAGGGGGACAATAAGTAAATCTGCAGCTCTAACACTAAACTTTCAAAAGGGAAACTTTGAAAAATGAGGAAAATAGTTAGAAAAAAGCTGAAAGGTGCAGCTGCAAAGGTTAAAAGTGTTCAACAGGCTTGGACATTGTTTAAAAATACAATCCTAGAGGCACAGTCCATATGTATTCCACGCATTAAGAAAGGTGGAAAGAAGGCAAAACGATTACCGTCATGGTTAAAAGGTGAGGTGAAAGAGGCTATTTTAGCCAAAAAATCATCCTTCAAAAATTGGAAGAAGGATCCATCTGAAGAATATAGGATAAAACATAAGCATTGTCAAGTTAAGTGTAAAGCATTGATAAGACAGGCAAAGAGAGAATTTGAAATGAAGTTGGCCATAGAGGCAAAAACTCATAATAAAAACTTTTTAAAATATATCCAAAGCAAGAAACCTGTGAGGGAGTTGGTTGGACCATTAGATGACAGAGGGTTTAAAGGGGCTCTTAGGGAAGATAAGGCCATTGCAGAAAGACTAAATGAATTCTTTGCTTCCGTGTTTACTAATGAGAATGTTGGGGAGATACCAGTTCCAGAGATGGGTTTCAGGGGTGATGAGTCAGACGAACTGAACGAAATAACTGTGAACCTGGAAGACGTAGTAGGCCAGATTGACAAACTAAAGAGTAGCAAATCACCTGGACCGGATGGTTTGCATCCTAAGGTACTAAAGGAACTCAAAAATGAAATTTCTGATCTATTAGCTAAAATTTGTAACCTATCATTAAAATCATCCATTGTACTGAAGACTGGAGGGTGGCCAATGTAACCCCAATATTTAAAAAAGGCTCCAGGGGCGATCCGGGTAACTATAGGCCAGTAAGCCTATCTTCAGTGCCGGGAAAAATAGTGGAAACTATTCTCAAGATCAAAATCACAGAACATATAGAAAGACATGGTTTAATGGAACACAGTCAACACGGATTTACCCAAGGGAAGTCTTGCCTCACAAATCTGCTTCACTTTTTTGAAGGGGTTAATAAACATGTGGATAAAGGTGAACCGGTAGATATAGTGTATTTGGATTTTCAGAAGGTGTTTGACAAAGTCCCTCATGAGAGGCTTCTACGAAAACTAAAAGTCATGGGATAGGTGGCGATGTCCTTTCGTGGATTACAAGCTGGTTAAAAGACAGGAAACAGAGAGTAGGATTAAATGGTCAATTTTCTCCATGGAAAAGTGTAAACAGTGGAGTGCCTCAGGGATCTGTACTTGGACCGGTGCTTTTCAATGTATATATAAATGGATCTGGAAAGGAATACGAGTGAGGTTATCAAATTTGCGGATAACACAAAATTATTCAGAGTAGTTAAATCACAAGCAGACTGTGATACATTACAGGAGAACCTTGTGAGACTGGAAGATTGGGCATCCAAATGGCAGATGAAATTTAATGTGGACAAGTGCAAGGTGTTGCATATAGGGAAAAATAACCCTTGCTGTAGTTACACGATGTTAGGTTCCATATTAGGAGCTACCACCCAGGAAAAAGATCTAGGCATCATAGTGGATAATACTTTAAAATCGTCAGCTCAGTGTGCTGCAGCAGTCAAAAAAGCAAACAAAATGTTAGGAATTATTAGGAAGGGTATGGTTAATAAAATGGAAAATGTCATAATGCCTCTATATTGCTCCATGGTGAGACCACACCTTGAATACTGGGAACAATTCTTCTAATCGCAGAGAATTTAAAAAATCATTGAAAACTCATTTATTCAAGCTTTTCAATTACAATAATAATTTTTACAATCCACTTTATATGCACTGTACTTAATTTTTTGTCTTGTTTATAAATGTTTGCATCTTTGTTTTTAAAATTATGCAAGTGTTTTGAACATTTGTAAACCGCCTAGACAGATATACTTTATCCATTTATGCGGTATATAAAAACTTTTAAATACATAAATAAATTCTTGTTGCCGCATATCAAAAAAGATATAGTTGAGATGGAGAAGGTACAGAGAAGGGCAACCAAAATGATAAAGGGGATGGAACAGCTCCCCTATGAGGAAAGGATGAAGAGGTTAGGGCTGTTCAGCTTGGAGAAGATTCAGCTGAGGGGGGATATGATCGAGGTATTTAAGAGCATGAGAGGTCTTGAACGAGTAGATGTAACTTGGTTTTTACACTTTCGAATAATAGAAAGACTAGGGTGCATTCCATGAAGTTAGCAAGTAGCACATTTAAGACTAATCGGAGAAAATTCTTTTTCACTCAACACACAATAAAGCTCTGGAATTTGTTGCCAGAGGATGTGGTTAGTGCAGTTAGTGTAGCTGGGTTCAAAAAAGGTTTGGATAAGTTCTTGGAGGAGAAGTCCATTAACGGCTATTAATCAAGTTTACTTAGGGAATAGCCACTGCTATTAATTGCATCAGTAGCATGGGATCTTCTAAGTGTTTGGATAATTGCCAGGTTCTTGTGGCCTGGTTTGGCCACTGTTGGAAACAGTATGCTGGGCTTGATGGACCCTTGGTCTGACCCAGCATGGCAATTTCTTATGTTATGTTCTTATAAAGAAAGCAAATCAATTTGGCAACACAAGAATGGGAGATTTCGGTTCCCCCAATATTGATTGAGTCAATGAGTCATCAGGACATGCTAGAGGAATCAGCAGGTCCCCACTATTGATTGGGTCGATGAGTCATCAGGACATGCTAGAGGGATCAGCAGGTCCCTAGTTTTGATTGGGTCGATGAGTCATCAGGACATGCTAGAGGGATCAGCAGGTCCCCAGTATTGATTGGGTCAATGAGTCATCAGGACATGCTAGAGGGATCAGCAGGTCCCCAGTATTGATTGGGTCAATGAGTCATCAGGACATGCTAGAGGGATCAGCAGGTCCCCAGTATTGATTGGGTCAATGAGTCATCAGGACATGCTAGAGGGATCAGCAGGTCCCCAGTATTGATTGGGTCAATGAGTCATCAGGACATGCTAGAGGGATCAGCAGGTCCCTAGTATTGATTGGGTCAACGATTCATCAGGACATGCTAGAGGGATCAGCAGGTCCTGAAAGTGTCAAGAGGGGAAGCGGCTTTGGATGTAATCCTCAGTGGAACGCACAACCTGGTGCAAGGGGTTACTGTGGTGGGGAAGTGCGCTCCGGTGGGGCTCTTCAGGGCTGGAGCACTGTCTTTTTTCCCCTGGTATGAGTTCTTTGCTGGGTGCAGAAATAGGCCTTCCTTTCAGGGCTAAGGGTGGTTGGAAATTCTTTATCTTCCTGGGATAGAAGCAAACATTTTCATGCCAAAAAAAAAACCCCACTGCAGACTCTGCATCGTGTCCAAACCAAAGGTTTCCTGATGGCACAAGCAACTTAGTCCTAAGGGGCAGTTTCCCCGCTCGGTCTGCAGGGACCCGTGGTATCTCCATCCTCCATGCTGTGGAATAATGAAGACTTCCTTAGTGTGGCAGGGACACTCCTCAACACCTGCACCCAAGGGGGGCAAACAGTCTGGCACAGAGTTCAAATCCCCTCTCTTTCCCCAGAGGCGAAGACTCCAGGTGGGCATTCAAGGATGTCGGAAAACTTCTTACCCACAGTTTGATTAGCTCCCTCGTGGTTTTCCTTACCCTCAGGATCTTGCTGATCCTCTCAGGTTGGAAGGGGACACCAAAACTCTTCATGGTCAAAGCAAAGTCTCTTCCCACGTAAGTGAACGTACCACTGGAAGGTCCTGGCAAGTTCATGCGTCCTCGTAGATATCTGCAGGGTCCTCCCACACCTGGGACTCCCAGGGAGAGAGTTCCCCATTCCTTCTCCCCAAGCAGGGTCCAGGGCTCCCACCAGCTTTTCTGCAAATCAGAAAATTCAAAACCCAGGAAAACCACCCAGAGGAAAATCCCAACCAGCCAGAGAGTGGACGCGAAGGAATCACCTCCCGACCTTGATCGAGATTCCCAGGCTGAGTGAGCCTGGTTCCTCTGACTGGGCCTGAAAAACCCAATGGGGAAAAAAACCCAGCTCCTTACAACCTCCTAACCCGAAGCAAACCAAAAGGGACCGCCCACAGACTCTCTGTAGAGAGCTGCTTAAATAACCTTCCCAGGGAGGGGCTGCATTTGCATTGTACCCTCCCCCTTCAATAACCTAGACTGCTTTGTTTAGAATCGGGATTCACCCAGGGCCGACTGGTAATGTGACCGAAGGGTCCGTTATACCTTAGATCAAGTTCTCGGTGGAACGCATGACCTGGTGCGATGGGTTACTGTGGTGGAGCCGCTGTGCAATCGCGATCATAATGCAATTAAATTTGACAATCTTATTTATCACATTTGTATGCCACATTATCTCACTATTCTAAGCAGCTTATCAAAACTATTCATAAATCATCATAAGTAAATAAATACACATTTAATATACAACTGCATTACCTCACATCATTAACTGAGCTTGCTAATACATAATACAAGATCATGAATGGCCACCGAGATAAAGTGATCCAGCAATTATAAAAATGCATCCAACGCCTTCGCAAAGAAGAGCATTTTAAGAGCCTTCGCAATCACTGGAAGAAGGCCATTAAGTAAAACTTCTACAATAGCACATAATTCAAAAACTGGAGACCATGACAGAAGGAGGAAATTAGGAAAAAACGAAAAGGATTCAAAGTTTGAATGAGGCAGAGATATTTAAAAATATTACTTTAGAAGCACATGTAAAATGTATTCCATGTATTAAAAAGGTCAAAGGAAGACCAAATGATTGCCAGTGTGAGGTAAAGAGGCAGATAAAGCTAAAAGGACATGGTTAAAAAAAAGGAAAGCAGTCCCAAATGATGAAAACAGGCAAGAGCATAAGCCCTGTCAAGTTAGATATCTAACAGTAGTTAGAAAGGCCAGAGAGACTGTCAGAAAAAGCTTATTGGTAAAATAAAAACCAATAATAAATAAATACTTTTTGAAACACATTTAAAGCAAAAAATCCTAGATGGCTGAGGAGTGCTCAGGATGAGGAGTCAGCAGAAAAAAAATGAATGAATTCTTTGCCTCAGCCTTTAGGGTGGAGGATATTGGGAGCAAACCCATACCTGAAACATTCATTAATGGTGGAGATTCTGAGAAACTAAAACAAATCTCTGTGACAACGGAGGATGTAATAGACCAGACTGACAATCTAAAATGTAACAAATCACCGGGACCAGATGGCATCCACCCCAGAGTTCTAAAAGAACTGGAACATAAAATTGCTAACCTCTTACTATTAATCTGTCACCTTTAATTTAAAACATCTATGATTCCTGATGACCTGAAGGTGGCCAATATGATGCCAATGTTTAAAAAGGGCTCTGGGGTGATCAAAGAAACCTCAGACTGGCGAGAGGGAAGTCAGTGCTGCGCAAAACGGTGGAAGCCATTCTTGAAAACAAAATCACTGGCCATATACGTAGCCATGGCTTAATGGCTGTAAATAAGGGAAGTCTAGTTTTATCAATCATTTCGAATTTTTTGAAGGTGTAAACAAACAGATAAAAAGGAGCCGGTGGATATGGTATATTTGGATTTTCAGAAGGCATTTGGAAAAGTCCCACATGAGAGACTCCTCAGGAATAAGAGGCACTGCCCTACTGTGGATTGGGGACGGATTAAAATGCCGGAAACAGAGGAAGGTAGGAGTAGTCAGTTTTCCAAATGGAGAAAGGTCGTTGGTGGAATAGCACAGAGATCGGTGCTGGGATCTGTGCTGTTTAACATCCATAAATGATCTGGAAAACAGATGAGGAGTGAGGAACTGCAGCAGGACCTTGGGAAAATGAGTGAATTGGCGACTGAATGGCAGATGAAATTTAGTGTGGAAAAGTGCAAAGTCTGTCTTGGTTTTATTGATTCAATATTTATAATTTTATTTTTGATCATAATTGTTTGCATACCTGTGCTCTCTCGCCACTGTTTTGGCTGTGGTTCCTGGGCCTCTGTTTTCACCTGAACCTGAGAGGGAGGCGATACTGTCCCTGTATAGGTCCCTGGCGAGACCTCATTTGCTTACAATTCTGGACACCGCGCCTTCAGAAGGAGGTAGCAAGTTTAGCCTTTTTTTAAAAAAATTTTATTTTTATGCAATTTTAACAAAAGTTACAAGAACACCTTGCTTAGAAATATGAGGTATACAGGAAAAAGAAAAAATACATAAGGCCTGGGATAAGCACAGAGGATCCTTAGCTGTGAGGGAGTGAGAGGTAAATCCTGGGATAAGCACAGAGGATCCTTAGATGTGAGGGAGTGAGGGGTAAAGCCCGGGATAAGCACAGAGGATCCTTAGATGTGGGGGAGTGAGAGGTAAAGCCCGGGATAAGCACAGAGGATCCTTAGATGTGGGGGAGTGAGAGGTAAAGCCCGGGATAAGCACAGAGGATCCTTAGCTGTGAGGGAGTGAGAGGTAAAGCCTGGGATAAGCACAGAGGATCCTTAGCTGTGGGGGAGTGAGAGGTAAAGCCTAGGATAAGCACAGAGGATCCTTAGCTGTGAGGGAGTGAGGGGTAAAGCCCGGAATAAGCACAGAGGATCCTTAGCTGTGAGGGAGTGAGAGGTAAAGCCTGGGATAAGCACAGAGGATCCTTAGCTGTGAGGGAGTGAGGGGTAAAGCCTGGGATAAGCACAGAGGATCCTTAGCTGTGGGGGAGTGAGAGGTAAAGCCTAGGATAAGCACAGAGGATCCTTAGCTGTGAGGGAGTGAGGGGTAAAGCCCGGAATAAGCACAGAGGATCCTTAGCTGTGGGGGAGTGAGAGGTAAAGCCTAGGATAAGCACAGAGGATCCTTAGCTGTGAGGGGTAAAGCCTGGGATAAGCACAGAGGATCCTTAGCTGTGGGGAAGTGAGAGGTAAAGCCTGGGATAAGCACAGAGGATCCTTAGCTGTGGGAGAGTGAGGGGTAAAGCCTGGGATAAGCACAGAGGATCCTTAGCTGTGGGGGAGTGAGGGGTAAAGCCTGGGATAAGCACAGAGGATCCTTAGCTGTGAGGGAGTGAGAGGTAAAGCCTGGGATAAGCACAGAGGATCCTTAGCTGTGGGGGAGTGAGGGGTAAAGCCTAGGATAAGCACAGAGGATCCTTAGCTGTGAGGGGTAAAGCCTGGGATAAGCACAGAGGATCCTTAGCTGTGGGGAAGTGAGAGGTAAAGCCTGGGATAAGCACAGAGGATCCTTAGCTGTGAGGGAGTGAGGGGTAAAGCCTGGGATAAGCACAGAGGATCCTTAGCTGTGAGGGAGTGAGAGGTAAAGCCAGGGATAAGCACAGAGGATCCTTATCTGTGAGGGAGTGAGAGGTAAAGCCAGGGATAAGCACAGAGGATCCTTAGCTGTGGGGGAGTGAGGGGTAAAGCCTGGGATAAGCACAGAGGATCCTTAGCTGTGAGGGAGTGAGAGGTAAAGCCTGGGATAAGCACAGAGGATCCTTAGCTGTGAGGGAGTGAGAGGTAAAGCCTGGGATAAGCACAAAGGATCCTTAGCTGTGGGGGAGTGAGGGGTAAAGCCTGGGATAAGCACAGAGGATCCTTAGCTGTGAGGGAGTGAGAGGTAAAGCCCGGGATAAGCACAGAGGATCCTTAGCTGTGGGGGAGTGAGAGGTAAAGCCTGGGATAAGCACAGAGGATCCTTAGCTGTGGGGGAGTGAGAGGTAAAGCCTGGGATAAGCACAGAGGATCCTTAGCTGTGAGGGAGTGAGAGGTAAAGCCTGGGATAAGCACAGAGGATACTTAGCTGTGGGGGAGTGAGAGGTAAAGCCTGGGATAAGCACAGAGGATCCTTAGCTGTGAGGGAGTGAGGGGTAAAGCCTGGGATAAGCACAGAGGATCCTTAGTTGTGAGGGAGTGAGAGGTAAAGCCTGGGATAAGCACAGAGGATCCTTAGCTGTGAGGGAGTGAGGGGTAAAGCCTGGGATAAGCACAGAGGATCCTTAGGTGATTGGGGGGGGGGGGGGGGGGGGGGGTAGCAGGGGAAAGGGTAAATGCTGGTATAGGATTAGTAATAGTTTTACTGGGGATATTTTGTGATTGGAGAGTGGCAGTAATGATATAAATATTGGAATTAAGTTGTTTTAGGGTGAGACAGCTGAATATTCTGTAGCAAGGGCAGAGTGTCTTGAAGCTGGGGCATGAGCTGCACACAGAGTAGGAGTCCATTTACTCATCTTAATTCACTAAGAGGGTAGCTGCAGTCCCTTCGGGTGCATCTTGTATGCTTGCACTTTCTTCGCACAGGTTTCTAGGTCTTTATTTCAGGAAGGTAATATCCCAGCACTGGCTGGGTCACAGAAGCAGTTTGTCATTATAGTTTTGAGAGTCAGTTTGTCGTCTTCACAGTATAAAGTCAGATAGGCAATGACAGGACTCCCATTGCGAGGCAGCATTAGGTACAGAGAGTTTCCAGCCCTGTGCTGGGGACTCCTAGGAAGACCACAGAGAGGAAGTGTGAGAAATGAGCTCCACCACGTGGGGAAGGGAGGGACTGGAGAGCTCTGCTCACAAGCTGCTGGTATTACACTGAATAACTTCATGCTGTGTCCCCTGCTCGGTCTACTTTTTGAAAGAGAAACTGATTGTTTACTCATTCCATGCCTCATTATATTTTATAGTCCTCTATCATATCCTCCCTCAGCCGTCTCTTCTCCAAGCTGAAAAATCCTAACCTCTTCAGCCTTTCCTCATAGGGGAGCTGTTCCATTCCCTTTATCATTTTGGTTGCCCTTCTCTGTACCTTCTCCATTGCAATTATATCTTTTTTGAGATGGGCCGACCAGAATTGTACACAGTATTCAAGGTGTGGACTCACTATGGAGCGATATAGAGGTATTATGATATTTTCTGTTTTATTCACCTAAGATTACTCCTGAGTCTACCCCCTTCCACCCTCTCCTTCCTACTAATCCTCACTCTCTCTCTTTCTCCACCACCTTCTCTGTAAAGAAATATTTCCTAAGATTACTCCTGAGTCTCCCCCCCCCTTCCACCCTCTCCCTCCTACTAATCCTCACTCTCTCCCCATCCTCTCTAAAGAAATATTTCCCAAGTCTCCCCTTCCACCCTCTCCCTCCTACTAATCCTCTCTCCACCACCCTCTCTGTAAAGAAATATTTCCTAAGATTACTCCTGAGTCTCCCCTTCCACCCTCTCCCTCCTAGTAATCTTCACTTCTCAAATTTCTCATAAATGCTCAATCCTTAACCAAAAAATACATGATAATAAATGATATACTAGAAGAAAAAAACCCCCGACTTCATAGCTATAACTGAAACATGGTTCAAAAAGACCGATCAAGTCTTAATAAACCAAATTGACAGCAATACATATGACACCTTCTCAATCCCTCGCAAGAACCAAAGAGGTGGTGGACTGCTCCTCATTATAAAGAAGCATTTCTCAATGAAAGTGACCTCACACAATCTCCCAAAACAATCTGAAATATCTGTTTGACTCACAGAACCTACTAATATGCCTAGTATACTGCCCGCCCAAGCTGCTAGACAATGATATCTCTACGCTAATAGAATTCCTTATAACAAATATCAATTTGAAGAAACCTACTATAATTCTCAGCGATTTCAATCTGCACACAGATGCAAATCCCAGATCTCAAAACTGTCAAACCCTACTAGACATGCTGTCAAGTCTAAATTGCAATCTGCAAGTGAACAACCCCACATACAAAGCTAGGCATACACTGGACCTGATTTTCACCAACAACTATTTCTCAGACACTTCTATTTCATATAAACTAGTCCCCTGGTCTGACCACTACCTCTTACAATGCAGGACGAAAGCTAAGATCAACAACATGACTAAAACTAATGAACCACAACTAGCCTTCAAATACAGACCAACCTTCCAAACAAACCTTCTCAAACAAGAACTTGGGAAACAACTAGCAAATCTCGACCTCTCAAATATAAACAACACCATCAACTCATGGTTTCAAATTACAGAAGACACCGCAAATATAAACCCTGAGAAATTTAAACAGCTAAAAAAATCAGAGGGAACAGAACCCATGGTTCAACACTCAACTAAGAAAAATGAAATCCACCCTTAGGAACTATGAAAAAGAATGGTAAAAAGACAAGTGTCCCATGACTTTGCAGAGATATCGCACGCAACTAGCTGCCTATAAAAAAATAATGGATACGAAACGTGACTACTACAGCAAAAAGATCAGAAACTCCTCCAACAATGCCAAATCCCTTTACAACATAGTTAACAACCTCATCTCTGAAAACAAACCCCAACACAACAGATTCCAAAAATTTATGCCAAGATTTAGCAACATTCTTCAAGAACAAAATAACCAAAATAACGGATGTCCTTAACTCCCCGGCTGAAGAAATCCAAACACACACTTCAGCAACAACACCCTGGTCTAATTTCAAACCTATCTCATCAACAGAAACTGAAAAAAATGCTTAGAAAAATTAACCCAGCTCGACATGACAGACACCATCCCCACAAGAGATCTAAAGGAAATTGCTCATTCAATAGCTCCTACAGTAGCAGCAATCATCAATAAATCTCTCGAAGGGGAGCTTCCAATGAAATTAAAAACAGCTACAATCAGGCCAATACTAAAGAAAAAAAGAACCTTAACCCAAACGACAATTTCCCCCAATTTCAAATCTACCCCTACTCGCAAAAATGACAGAGAAACACCTCGAGAACCACAAAATACTATATCCCACCCAACACGGTTTTAGGAAAAACCTCAGCACGGAAACTCTACTGCTCAACCTATCCAACAATATACTAAGAGGCCTTGATAACAATTTAGGTCACATTCTAATCCTTGTCGACCTCTCAGCGGCATTTGACACGGTCGACCACAAAAAGCTAATATCTAGTCTAGCAAACATAGGTCTCTCTAGCAAAACTCTTGACTGGTTCACTTCTTATCTAAAAAACAGATACTTCAAAGTTGCCATCAACAATGAAACATCTCAAGCCATCCCCCTTGAGACAGGTGTACCACAAGGGTCTGCCCTTTCAGCCACACTCTAATATTTATCTACTCCCTTTATGCCATCTCCTTTCTAGTCTAGGAGTATCTTATTACATGTATGCTGATGACATACAACTCCTCATTCCAATTACATCAACCATAGAAGAGGCACTGACACTCGCCACCTCTCACCTGGAAGCTATAAAGATAGATACTAATCCACCTAAAACTATGTCTAAACATGAGCAAAACTGAATGCATCCTAATCGAACGAAAAAAATCAGGACCCAAAACCACCCCATCCTTCCATATAGACAACATCTACATACAACTTAAAGACAACGTAAAAGACCTCGGATTCTGGATTGACAGTGAATTATCCTACAAGAAACACATCTCAACCAAAACAAGAGAAGGTTTCTACAAACTCCAAATACTCAAACACCTAAAACCAATGCTTCACCACCAAGATTTCCGAACAGTCTTACAATCTCTCATCTTCACCAGCAGAGACTACTGCAACACACTCTTGCTTGGTCTACCCAAAGCGACCTTAAAACCACTTCAACTTTTACAGAATGTCGCAGCAAGAGTCCTAACTAGCAAAAAGAAATCAGACCACATTACACTCGTGCTCAATAGCCTACATTGGCTTCCAGTCGAAAAAAGAATCGATTTCAAAATACTTACAATCCTGCACAAAGCAATTCACAAAACAGACAACACAGCTTTCGACAATGTTATACATGTACATAGATCGCACCGAACAACCAGAACAAGTAAATTACAACTAGAAATACCATCACTCCCATCAGCCAAACTATCCAACACAAGGAGAAGAGCCATATCCATAGCTGGCACAAAATTATGGAACTCTCTACCCGTTCACTGATCCGCTCAAACCAACATCAAGCCATTCAAAAAAGAACTTAAAACTTGGTTATTCTGTTAAGCATTCAAAGATGGTATTGGCTAATTTCACACAACATATCTAATTTACAATCGTTTATCAGAACGCTTATAAACTAAGGACTACATGGTTTGATCATAAACACACCTAGTGTTAAATGTTATTTTTTTTTCACCTGAAGTTAATTGTAAAGCTTTAATTGTTGATTTTATAATATTGTTAATTTCAATTATTTAATTTTCTGATGTAACCTCTGTTTTTCTTATCAGTTCACTGTTAAATGTAACATGTTATAACTGTGAACCGGGGTGAAGGCTGATAGCTATACAGTGGTATAGAAAACACTTTAAATAAATAAATAAAATAAATTTGCATGTATTGCCTCCATAGCATGCATTTTTTCATGCATATTCATTGCAGATATCCTGCAAACTTGACTGGCTGGGGATCCCACAGGATAGCTTTGGAAGCCTCTGCTCTAGGGTGTCCATGTTTAGATCTTTAAGTCTATCCCTTGTGCTTGAGAAGGAAGACCACTGACCATTTTAGCAGCCTCCCTCTGGAGTGACTCCATCCTGCTTCAATCCTTTTGAAGGTGCTTGTGAGGGACAGTATAGAAAACTCCCTCAGACTACATTAAAGGACCAAGCACTGCTGTTTCGCCCGGTCCTTCTCAAGATTGAGACCCACAGGGAATCCTGGGTGAAGGGATGAGTCCTTCACCAGAGTATAGGAACTCAGGGCCTCGAGGGGTTAAGTGGGCCCCAGGGAGGAGAGAAAGTCCCACTGTATGAGAAGTCCTGATACATTTACGTTTTTATGAGTGACATTTGTTAAGACATGTTAGGTTTAAAGTTCGGGACTTGCCTGAAGTCAAGGTGAGTTTCCTAAGTTGTTTTGCTGTGCACTTTCCTTTTCACTGTAAATCAACTGCACTTAAGGAACAGCCAGAGTCTTCCTCCTTTTTCCCTCTGGCAGCTCCCAAGCCCCTTCCACTCAAGTTCACACACATGGTGGAAGCAGTGGGATATCTTGCCTAAGCGGGAAGCACAAATGAGCCCACAGCTGCATAAACGTTGGCAAGTTAAATGTAGAACATAAGACAGGCTAAGAGAGAATTTGAAAACAAGTTGGCCGTAGAGGCAAAAACTCACAGTAAAAACTTAAAAATATATCTGAAGCAGAAAGCCTGAGAGGGAGTCAGTTGGACCGTTAGATGATCGAGGGGTGAAAGGGGCACTTAGAGAATAAGGCCATCGCGGAAAGATTAAATGATTTCTTTGCTTCAGTGTTTACTGAAGAGGATGTTGGGGAGGTACCCGTAATGGAGAAGGTTTTCATGGGTAATGATTCAGATGGACTGAATCAAATCACGGTGAACCTAGAAGATGTGGTAGGCCTGATTGACAAACTGAAGAGTAGTAAATCACCTGGACCGGATGGTATACACCCCAGAGTTTTGAAGGAACTAAAAAATGAAATTTCAGACCTATTAGTAAAAATTTGTAACTTATCATTAAAATCATCCATTGTACCTGAAGACTGGAGGGTGGTTAATGTAACCCCAATATTTAAAAAGGGCTCCAGGGGCGATCCGGGAAACTACAGACCAGTTAGCCTGACTTCAGTGCCAGGAAAAATAGTGGAAAGTGTTCTAAACATCAAAATCACAGAACATATAGAAAGACATGGTTTAATGAAACAAAGTCAGCATGGCTTTACCCAAGGCAAGTCTTGCCTCACAAATCTGCTTCACTTTTTTGAAGGAGTTAATAAACATGTGGATAAAGGTGAACCGGTAGATGTAGTATACTTGGATTTTCAGAAGGCGTTTTACAAAGTTCCTCATGAGAGGCTTCTAGGAAAAGTAAAAAGTCATGGGATAGGTGGCAATGTCCTTTCATGGATTACAAACTGGCTAAAAGACAGGAAACAAGGAGTAGGATTAAATGGGCAATTTTCTCAGTGGAAGGGAGTGGACAGTGGAGTGCCTCAGGGATCTGTATTACTTTTCAATATATTTATAAATGATCTGGAAAGAAATACGAGTGAGAATCAAATTTGCAGATGATACAAAATTGTTCAGAGTAGTTAAATCACAAGCAGTTTGTGATAAATTGCAGGAAGACCTTGTGAGACTGGAAAATTGGGCATCAAAATGGCAGATGAAATTTTATGTGGATAAGTGCAAGGTGATGCATATAGGGAAAAATAACCCTTGCTATAGTTACACAATGTTAGGTTCCATATTAGGTGCTACAACCCAAGAAAAAGATCTAGGCATCATAGTGGATAACACATTGAAATCGTCTGTTCAGTGTGCTGCAGCAGTCAAAACAGCAAACAGGATGTTGGGAATTATTAGAAAAGGAATGGTGAATAAAACAGAAAATGTCATAATGCCTCTGTATCGCTCCATGGTGAGACCGCACCTTGAATACTGTGTACAATTCTGTTCACTGCATCTCAAAAAAGATATAATTGCGATGGAGAAGGTACAGAGAAGGGCTACCAAAATGATAAGGGGAATGGAACAGCTCCCCTATGAGGAAAGGCTGAAGAGGTTAGGACTTTTCAGCTTGGAGAAGAGACACCTGAGGGGGGATATGATAGAGGTGTTTAAAATCATGAGAGGTCTAGAACGGGTAGATGTGACTCAGTTATTTACTCTTTCGGATAATAGAAAGACTAGGGGGCACTCCATGAAGTTAGCATGGGGCACATTTAAAACTAATCGGAGAAAGTTCTTTTTTACTCAACGCACAATTAAACTCTGGAATTTGTTGCCAGAGGATGTGGTTAGTGCAGTTAGTGTAGCTGTGTTTAAAAAAGGATTGGATCAGTTCTTGGAGGAGAAGTCCATTACCTGCTATTAAGTTCACTCAGAGAATAGCCACTGCCATTAGCAATGGTTACATGGAATAGACTTAGTGTTTGGGTACTTGCCAGGTTCTTATGGCCTGGATTGGCCACTGTTGGAAACAGGATGCTGGGCTTGATGGACCCTTGGTCTGACCCAGTATGGCAAGTTCTTATGAGAAAAAGGGGGGGGGGGGGGGGGTTGTGTTTTTTTTTCTGGGGCCTTCCAGTTCAACTCCCCCAGCTGGCCAAGGGGCTATCCCTGCCTGTATAGTCAGGGGTCAAACAGTGAGAAAAGGCCGGATAGGCCAGAAGATTTTTTCTGAGAGGCTGCTCAGTAAAGAGGGAAGATGGAACAGGTGATCCAGGTCCTTGGTACTGGCCAGCAGCAATTACAAATCACTCTGCAAATGCAAATTAATCAGCAGTAGGCATTGCAAGAGCAGGTGATGCAGCAGCTTACGGTTCCTAATGCAGATATCCCAAGCTGTACAAACAACCAAACCGGTCCACCTTCACTGTCACAGACACTTTTAAGATGACTCCTGGAGAAGATCCAGATGGGTTCTTGAAAAATCCAGCATGACTAGCAAGCTGGCCAGAGGACAGGGGGAACCTATTTGGGGAATCTACTGACCGGGGAAGAGAGGGCATCTAACAGGAAGTCAAGGCAGCCATTCTCGAGCGAGCGGGCCTCACCCCGGAAGCCTCCTGACACCGGTTTTGGCGGGGAATTCTTCAGGCTGGTGAAAACCCTAGGAACCTCTTCCAAAGTCTAAAAGATGGCACCTGAAAGTGGCTGCGCCTGGAAGGAAAGACTGGGATGGAGGATACCCTAGAACACTGCTGATGCAATAGTGGATCTGCTGCCACCCATACCTTACACTAGGAAAGGCCCTAGAAGTGGTGAAGGCCCCATTACCAGGCCCAGACCATGCCAGAGGCACAGAGGTTCCCAGAGACACCATCCGGCCGAGGGAGTTGACAAAGTTCTAAGAACCAGAGGCCCCGACAACCAGGTTGGACTTTACATTTCAAGCAAATCCCCCCCCCCCCCCCCCCCCCCTCATCAGGTCACCATGTTTCAACTGTGGCAAAAGGGACAATTATGCCAGAGACCATAGTTGGGGGAGGGAGAGGAGCCAAAGGACATTAATGCTATGACCCCCACACTTTTGAAACTTTTTTTAATATCTCCAGCAAGGGGGTTTCTATGTTTGTGATTTCGGTGGAGCTAGATGACATTCCAACACAAGCCTTAGTGGACTAGGGGAGTGTGAAAACACTGATTCAGAGACATTTGGTGAAGTGTGTCCAAATTGACTATGCATTCATGGGGACCTCTGACAATATCCAACAAGCTGGGTATGAGTGAAGACCTGGCCAGCCAAGATATGGTTGAGGTGGGAGTAGTCCCTTGCCTAACCTAATCTGTGGACACTGGACGGGACTGTCCAAAGTTTAAAAAAAAATGCATTTGCAACCAGCTTATAACAGGTTCAGCCAGATACAACCAGGAAGAATTGGAGTTTCCAGAACTCTTTCCATTGGAGGACCCTGATCTTTTTCTTAAAGACTGTAAGACTCAAGTCCAAGACGCAACGCCAACAGGTCAAATACACCTATGCTGCTAATCTGGAGGCAGCTGGGGAGGAGGGTTCAGAGTCTGAGGGAGAACAATCACCCATTCAGAATGCCTTACCCAGCCCCTTTGGAGTGGGAAAAACAGGAAACGTTAGGTGGGGTCAGAGGGAGTGGAGGAGTAGCCTAATGATCAGAACAGTGGGCTCTGAATCAAGGAAACCGGGATTCAAATCCCACCACTGCTTCTTGTGACCTTGGGTAGGTCACTTCGCCTTCCATTGCCTCAGGTACAAAACCTGATTGTGAGTCCTCTGGGGACAGGGAAATACCTTCAGTACAGCAGAGTTGCTTACCTGTAACAGGTGTTCTCACAGGACAGCAGGATGTTAGTCCTCACATATGGGTGACATCATCAGGATGGAGCCAATCATGGAACACTTTTGTCAAAGTTTCTAGAACTTTGACTGGCACCTACTGGGCCCAGTTCGCAAATAAGTTGTGTAGCACAGACTGGCCAAAGTTGGAATCTTGTCTGCCAGCCTTGTCTAAACAACAATGGGCTGTGAAGGTGTGGAGAGCGCTCCAGGTAGCAGCCTTACAGATGTCAACAAGTGCCTCAGGGATCTGTACTGGGACCCTTACTGTTCAATATATTTATAAATGATCTGGAAAGAAATATGACAAGTGAGGTAATCAAATTTGCAGATGATCCAAAATTGTTCAGAGTAGTTAAATCACAAGCAGATTGTGATACATTACAGGAGGACCTTGCAAGACTGGAAGATTGGGCATCCAAATGGCAGATGAAATTTAATGTGGATAAGTGCAAGGTGCTGCATATAGGGAAAAATAACCCATGCTATAATTACACGATGTTGGGTTCCATATTAGGTGCTACAACCCAAGAAAGAGATCTAGGTGTCATAGTGGATAACACATTGAAATCGTCGGTTCAGTGTGGCTGCGGCAGTCAAAAAAGCAAACAGAATGTTGGGAACTATTAGAAAGGGAATGGTGAATAAAACGGAAAATGTCATAATGCCTCTGTATCGCTCCATGGTGAGACCGCACCTTGAATACTGTGTACAGTTCTGGTCGCCGCATCTCAAAAAAGATATAATTGCGATGGAGAAGGTACAGAGAAGGGCAACCAAAATGATAAAGGGGATGGAACAGCTCCCCTATGACGAAAGACTAAAGAGGTTAGGACTTTTCAGCTTGGAGAAGAGACGGCTGAGGGGGGATATGATAGAGGTGTTTAAGATCATGAGAGGTCTAGAACGGGTAGATGTGAATCGGTTGTTTACTCTTTCGGATAGTAGAAAGACTAGGGGGCACTCCATGAAGTTAGCATGGGGCACATTTAAAACTAATCGGAGAAAGTTCTTTTTTACTCAACGCACAATTAAACTCTGGAATTTGTTGCCAGAGGAGGTGGTTAGTGCGGTTAGTGTAGCTGGGTTTAAAAAAGGATTGGATAAGTTCTTGGAGGAGAAGTCCATTACCTGCTATTAAGGTCACTTAGAGAATAGCCACTGCCATTAGCAATGGTTACATGGAATAGACTTAGTTTTTGGGTACTTGCCAGGTTCTTATGGCCTGGATTGGCCACTGTTGGAAACAGGATGCTGGGCTTGATGGACCCTTGGTCTGACTCAGTATGGCATGTTATGTTCTTATGCTAAATAACCTCTCTCAAACACCAAACAGGTGCAACTCATTCTAAAAACATACTAAACACATTTTAAAACATATTCTAGAGGCATTTTAGCACATTAGAGATATCACATCTTAAATGAAGAAAACTAAACTTCGAGAAAACCTTTTTTAAAGATCATCCTAATCATTAAAGCATCCCAGAATACAATTATCCTAAAACACATTCAGATTGTTTTGATATAGTCACGTTTCATCTGATTTTTCTAATTTCTTTTGTCCATATTTTTTTTGAATCTCTCCTTCCATTCTATCAGAATTCTTTAGTTTGAACAGGTTTTTTTTTATTGAGCATAAACACAAAAACATCGTCAGGCAAACATCCAGGGGGCCTACACTCTTGCACCCCCCTGGTTAACGGGCTTGCAGAATAGAGCTGGCTCATATACAGTTTCATCCCCCCCCCCCCCCCCCCCAAGGAATGGAACCAAAATCAGAGCGGATCTTACATGACAGTCCCGGAGGAGACCTGGCTCCATCAATCAAGCCTCGGGCTGTGACCCCGAGGTGGGAGCGATTGCAGGTGGGCATTCTGGCCAAATTCTGCAGTAACCTGTGAAACGCATTCCTCCCCATCCAGTAAGTGGGCAGCACTGTAGTTTTCCAATGCAGCAGGATCAGCTTTTTCCCCCCACATAACAGGCCTTTTGAATTAACATTCGGGCATCGGCCCCTGTAACCACAACAGGGCTCATACAACCAAATAAGAGGATGGCAGGTGAGAGGGGAACAGAGATATCAAACAACTTCTCCAAATGGACTGTAAGAGTGGTTCAAAATTGCCACATTCGAGGGCAACCCGAAAGGAACGAGACAGAGTACATGACTCAGTGAAGCATTTCACCCATTAACTCGTGTCTCTCGTAAATGCACCCTATGCAAAAGTGTCGGGGGACAGATAGGCCCTCCACAGGAATTTGTACTGCATTTCCCTGTAATAGGAGTTGCTGGTGACACGGGAAATCTGTTTAAAACTGGTTTGAATCACCTCTGAGGTGACCTTGGAACACCCCGTCGCTGCTCCACCTCTCTGCCAGCCGCCCTGCAGTTTCTGGATTTCGCATTAATTTGGCCTCAACACCCTATTTACTGCCTCGCATGCTACTGGCAATGACCCTACATAATGCTGCTGCTGCTGCTGTAGGGATGGGAAAACCTGCGTGGGTCTAAGCTTATATATTGCACTAAGTTTGGGAAAGGACCCCCCTCACCATCCAAAACATGCCCGAGCTGTGTCCTACCTTTCTGTGCCCAGGTCTGAAAGCCGGCCGACTGTGAGCCTGGGTAAACTGTACGTTACCTTGTATGGGGAGCAGATAAGCACAGAGGGAGGGGATGTTTAAGCAGTGACATAACCGTTTCTACGCCACCCGCATCGGTTCCAATAAATCGTGGGTTCGTAGGGATTCAGGGAGGTGTCGAGTGGCGGTTTGCATTGTGAATCGGAGATCTAATGGCGCCACCAAGGTCTGGTCAGCCTATGAGTGTATTGTGAAGTGCCCAACAACCGATCCTGCACAATGCGGAGAGCAAAGTCTGGGATTCCCAGCACCCCCGGGAGTGTGGTGAGAGCGATCCGGGCCTTCCTACCCCACCAAAGACATTTACGAAGGACAGAGTCCAGCGTCCTCAAATCCCGCCGAAGGATAACAAGTGGTAGATTCTGAGGAATGTATGGCCACTGCGGAAGAACCACCATCTTAAAAAGATTTACACGACCTCCCAGCAAAAGTGGCATGTCACGCCATGGATGGAGCCTATCCCTCGTGCACTGCAACAACGAGGGAATATTAAGAGAGTATAACGCATGGGGATCAGCCGATATCAGTATCCCCAGATATCAAATATGGACATTTGCCCATCGCAAGGGGAAGGGCTCCCTCCCATTGATCTTTAACTGTGCGGGGGTAACTATGGGCTTCGGATTTGTCCCAATTGATCTTTAGTCCGAAGAGGCACTATAGATACTAAATAGCTCCAAGAGAGCTGGGAGTGACCTCCTAGGCGTAGTGAGAAACAACAAAATGTCATCCGCAAAAGGAGGTTATTTTAAAATTTGTTTCTGGAACCGGATCTGTCTAATGTCCGGTGTAGCCTGGATTATGCGCAACAAAGGCTCCAATGTCAGAAGAAATAGCAGCGGGGAAAGGGGGTACCCCTGACGCATCCCTCTAGCGACCGAGAACATTTGGGATTGGGCAGAATTTGAAATTATAGCCGCGGTAGGGTCCTTGTAAAGCAATTGAATGCTCTGTAGAAAAAATCCCCCGAAACCCCAGTGCCGCAGAAGTGTAATCATATATTGCCAGTCAACCCGGTCGAACGCTTTTTCGGCATCCAGACTGACCACCAGGAATGAGTCTGCTATGCGTCGACAAAGCGCCATGGCTGTTACCATTCGGACGTTCGTATGGGCATTACTGTCCCAGTAAGATTAGGGTTGGTAGAATCACCGCCAGCCGTTCCACTAGGATTTTTGTCAGTAGCTTTTGATCGAAGGGAATCAGTCAGCCATCGCTCCAAAAAAATGAGCCGGGTTATTCTCCTCCAGCTCCTCTGACAAGCTGACAAATCTTGAGAGAATGTCGCGAGTGGTTCTCTAAGTCCTCGAACTTGGAGGACTGTTTTTCCACCGCCAGTTTCAGTGCTACGATTTCGGCCTGAGCCGCGTGGAGGCCATCTTGATTCGTGGAGACCCGCGCTTCCACATCAAGGAATCTTTTTTCCAACCCCGCCATACCTGTCGTCAGCTCTATAAGTTGGTGAGAAATTTTTTTTTTAAGGTCAGGCATGAGTGCTGTGATAACTGCCGCGGTCATTTCAGCTGTGCCTGCCAATTGCGGCGATCCAGCGTCCGCCGCGCCAGAGAGTCTTCTTCTGGTGGCTCTCTAGGCCATCGGCGCACCCAGTGCAGTTAATGTGCCAGCACTGCTCATCTGTTCGTCTTAGCAGGCAAATTTCATGTTTAGGGGGCCCTCAGCGTGTCTTGTGATCTCCCCATCAGAATTCTTTAAATCCTCTCTTCGTTTTTGTCTTTGTTAAACTCCAAGTGCCTGCGTCAGGACACCGGACAATCTCAATTCATAAGTTGTACCCGAAGGGGATGGCAATGGCTCAACTCCACGACGAGGTTCAAGTCTCTGAAAAGCTTGTCCAAAGCTAAGGAATGAGGGCGTACAACTTATGAATTGGGAGATTGTCCGGTCCCCTGAAACACTGCAGTGTTGGGACAGAGAGAAAAGCGGCAGAGTTTAACACAAAGTAAAAAATGAAAGGAAAATTAGTTTCTTACCTGATAATTTTCGTTCCTGTAGTACCAAGGATCAGTCCAGGACACCTGGGCTGTGACTCCGCACCAGTAGATGGAGACAGAGTAAAACTTGTGGGCGGAGCCATATATGCCCCTGTGCCAGTCACAGCCCCTCAGTCATACGTAATGTCAAAGTAGAAAAATTCCATAAGGCAACCATAGCCAACTATACAAACTTGCTATTTAAACGGAAACAATTCCAACACCCCTACAGGAACCAGACTCCCCAACCAGGAGAGCGAAGAAACAAGGGTCAGCGTACTGAAAACAACAATGAGCGGACTCTCCGTTACTGTAGCGTAGCGCTGCGGGCGGGATCCTGGACTGATCCTTGGTACTACAGGAACGAAAATTATCAGGTAAGAAACTAATTTTCCTTTCCCTGTACGTACCAGGATCAGTCCAGGACACCTGGGATGTACCAGAGCTAACTTACCGAGGGTGGGAAGCAGAGAGTCCCGCTTGGAGTACCCTCTCTCCAAAACCCCCAGTGTCAGCAGCCTGAACATCCAACCGGTAATGTTTAATGAAGGTATGCAACTATTTCCAGGTAGCCGCCCTGCAAATCTCGAGGCGACACCTGAGAAGATTCCGCCCAAGACGCAGCATGAGACCGCGTCGAATGAGCCCGAAGACCCACAGGCGGTGATTTACCCCGCACAATATACGCGGAACCAATGGCCTCCTTGAGCCAACGGGCGATCGTCGCGCGGGACGCCGCAGAACCTTTCTTTGGACCCGACGTCAACACAAACAGATGATCCGTCACCCGAAAAGAATTAGTGACCTCTAGATAGCGAAGAAGGGACCTTCGCACATCTAGTTCTCAATTCTCTCGATTTCGGGTCCGAAGCCTCCCCAACCGCGAAAGCAGGAAGCTCAACCGATTGATTCAAATGAAAAGCTGACACGACTTTAGGCAGGAAGGAAGGAACCGTCCGCAAGGAAACCCCCAAATCGGAAATGCGCAAGAAGGGCTCCCTACAGGACAGTGCCTGCAATTCCTACACACGGCGAGCCGACGCAATCGCCACCAGGAATACGGTCTTCAACGTGAGATCTTTGATCATAGAACGCTTCAGGGGCTCAAACGGTGCTGAGCATAAGGCTGAGAGCACCCAGTTGAGGTTCCAAGACGGACACGGGAGCCGCAAAGGAGGACGGAGGTGTTTAGCCCCCCGAAGAAAACGGGAGATATCCGGGTGGAGAGCCAGCGAGACTCCCCGGACCTTACTATGCAAACAACCAAGCGCCGCCACTTGGACCCGTAGGGAACTGCACGCTAAGCCTTTGGCCAGCCCGGCCTGGAGAAAAGCCAAAATATCGGAAATATTAGCGGAAGTGGGATCCAGACCCCGCTCCATGCACCATTCCTCAAAGACTACCCAGACCCGAACATAAGCTAGGGACGTAGACTGCTTCCTGGATCTTAGCAACGTAGCAATTACCGCATCCGAGTAGCCTTTTCTCTTCAACCGATACCTCTCAAAAGCCATGCCGCGAGACAGAAGTGATCCGCATCCTCCAAACAGACGGGGCCCTGATGAAGGAGCCCCGCGAACCCCTGTAGACGAAAGGGTGCCGCCACTGATAACTGGACTAGGTCCGCAAACCACGGACGGCGCGGCCACTCCGGTGCTACCATGATCACGTTGGACGGGTGCAATTCTATGCGCCGCAGGATCTTGCCGATCATGGGCCACGGCAGGAACACATACAGGAGCACATCCGCCGGCCAGGGAAGCACCAACGCGTCGACTCCCTCTGCTCCCCCTTCTCGACGTCGACTGTAAAATCTCGGAGCCTTTGCGTTGTGCCACGTGGCCATCAGATCCATGTGGGGCGTTCCCCAATTCCTGCAAATGAAGAGAAACGCCTCGTCCGCCAGCTCCCACTCTCCGGGATCCAGGTGGTGATGGCTGAGAAAGTCTGCCTGGACGTTGTCGACTCCTGCTATGTGAGACGCAGCGAGATTGCTGAGATGCCGCTCTGCCCAGAACATCAAGAGCCGCGCCTCCTCCGCGACTACAGGGCTTCTTGTCCCGCCCTGGCGATTGATGTAAGCCACCGTGGTGGTGTTGTCCGACAATACCCGGACCGCCTTTCCTCGTACTAGGGGCAGAAAAGCTTGCAGTGCCAGACGGACCGCTCTGGTCTCCAGCCGGTTGATAGACCACCGGGTCTGCGACTCTGACCACAGACCCTGAACCGACTTCCCTTGGCAAACTGCACCCCAGCCGGAGAGACTGGCATCCGTGGTCACCACCGTCCAGTTGGGCACCAGAAGGGACACTCCACAGGAGAGATGTTTGGAATCCAGCCACCAGCTCAGGCTGGATTGCGCCTGACCCGCGAGAGGGAGCGGTAGGTAGAAATCCTCTGAAACCGGCTGCCAGCGGGAAAGCAATGAGGACTGCAGCGGCCGCAGGTGAGCGAACGCCCAAGGGACTAACGCAAGCGTGGAGGCCATAGACCCCAGAACCGTCAGGTAATCGCAGACTCGTGGACGGTGTAGACACAAAAGACGCCGCACCTGAGACTGCAGTTTGCATATCCGTTCCTGAGATAGAACCACCTTGCCCCGTTTCGTGTCGAAAACGGCTCCAAGATACTCCAAGGACTGAGTGGGTTCCAGATGACTCTTGTTGTAGTTGACCACCCAGCCCAGGGACTGCAAGAGCTGTAGTACCCTGGCCACCGCCTGCCGACACAAACTCTCTGACTTCGCCCGAATCAGCCAATCGTCGAGGTAAGGGTGAACCAGAAGGCCTTCCCGACGCAACTGCGCCGCCACGATCACCATCACTTTCGTGAATGTCCGAGGAGCTGTCGCCAGGCCGAACGGGAGAGCCCGGAACTGGAAGTGCCTTCCCAGGATGCAAAACCGCAGGAACCGCTGGCACACTGGTTGGATGCCCACATGAAGGTATGCTTCTGTGAGATCTAGGGACGCCAGGAATTCGCCTGGACGCACTGACGCGATCACCGAACGAATGGTCTCCATCTTGAAGTGAGGGACCCGAAGGCATCTGTTGACTCCTTTCAGATCTAGTATTGGTCGGAAAGTGCCGTCTTTCTTGGGGACTATGAAGTAAATGGAGTAACGGCCCTTGCCGTACTGATCGACCGGAACCGGAGAAATGGCTCCCAAGCTTTCTAGTCTTCGGATGGTGTCTAGCACCGCCGCCTTCTACTTGGGATCCTTGCAGGGCGAGACCAGGAATTTGTCCGCTGGGATGCGAGCAAAATCTAACTCGTAGCCGTGTCTTATCACGTCGAGGACCCACTGATCCGACGTCATGATGGCCCATTCCTCGAGGAATAAGGTTAGACACGCCCCCACGTTTGGAACGATGTGCCGAGGATGCGACGAGGGATGGGCCGGCCGAACTTCATTGCGAAGGCTTGGACCCCGCACCCGACGGGGCCCCTCCTTGTCTGCCAAAGCGTTTGCCCCGAAAGGACTGCTGCCACTGAGTGTTTCGAGAGGAGGACGGCCTATACGAGGGCCCGGTGGATCTTTGCGGCCTAGACTTCCTGGGCCCCCGGTAACGGGCTCTGCCGGAAAACGAAGACCGCGTCCGGGCCCTATCCTCTGGCAGCTCGGTTCTCACCCAGGGAAACCATCAAGTCATCTAACTCCTTTCCAAACAGCAATTTCCCCTTGAAGGGCAATGCCCCGAGGTGAGCCTTGGACGAGCCATCCGCTGCCCAGTTGCGCAGCCAAAGGAGACGGCGTGCCGACACCGCTGCCACCATGGACCTAGCTGAGGTGCGCAAAAGATCATGGAGTGCATCAGCCCCATATGCGATAGCCGCCTCCAACCTGTCTGCTTGGGAAGCCTCCTCCGGAGAGAGACCCGCATTCGCCTGTAGAACCTGGGCCCAGCGCAGACTAGCTCGCATAGCAAAGTTCGTGCAAATGGCGGCCCGCACCCCGAGGGCGGAAACCTCAAAAATCTTTTTGAGTTGTACCTCCAACTTCCGGTCCTGAATATCCCGGAGGGCCGTCGCTCCCGTGACCGGGATTGGTAGACCTCTTCGTGACAGCGGACACCGCCGAATCCACCTTTGGGAGCCTGAGAAGCTCCAGTGCCTCCTCCGGTAAAGGGTAGAGTTTATCCATGGCCTTGCTGACCTTCAAACCTAACTCCGGAGTATCCCATTCCCGGAAGAGGATATCCGTGGATGAAAAATGAAATGGAAAAGCGACCGCCGGCCCTGTGAGGCCTAGCAGAACGGGATCCATATTTGCCTCCTGGCGGACCACCACCGGGGGAGCCTCAATCCCCAGCTCCTGGAGAATGGCCGGGATGAGAGGCAATAGTTCCTCCCTGCGGAATAGCCGTACCACCTTGGGGTCATCCCCATCTATGGCCTGTGCTCCTTTTCCTGCACTGGGCTGCGCAGCACCATCTGCTGCTGTCGTCCCGGCCCCCGGCAGGGGCTCCTCGGAGGCCTCCGTATCCGCCCCGGGGGAATCCTCTGAATTAGACTCCTGCAGCACCCCCCCGGGGAAGCCGCTTCCCCCAGGACGAGCCCTGGGCGATTTCCGCACCCTTCCTGGCCTTCTTCTTCTTTGGTGGGGACCGGTGGACCGTCGCACGCGAGACGTCCCCCCATCTGCGCTTGTATCTGAGGACTTTGCGCAGCAGCAGCGCAAAATCCTCAGAAAATTCACCTGAATCCGCCGAATCGCTCTCAGAATCCCCCCGGGACCGCAGCCCCTCCGAAGGGACCTCCCCCTGCCGTGTCCCGCTGCGGGAAAAGCGCGGGAGGCAAGGACGAAGCCCCCACCGTTTCCCGCGAAATTTCCCGGCCGGTGGACAAAATGGCCGCCACCCCCGCGCTAATCGGGAACAGGTCTTGAGGCCTGTCAGAAGGGCCCCCCCCCTCGCGACGGCGATCGCGTGACCCGGGAACGGGCCCCCCGAGGCGCCCCCGATGAACCCTCGTCGCCCGGGACGCAGGCCGAGCAAAGGCCGTCCCGGGATAGGCGCGCGGAGCCGCAGGCCCTGCACTGCACACCACGCGGCATGCCGGCAACCGCGGGAAAATCAAGACGCGCCGAAAAAAACCCCAAGAAGGGACTCAAAATAAATAAAATAATTAAAATAATTACCACGGGCGCAATCCGGCGACCTCCCCCCTGCCGACGGCGCCCCCCCACCGCGCGGAACGGAGCGCGATGCCAGGCAACGGAGAGCTGACAGAATAAAACTGCAAACACTTTTTTTTTTTTTTACAAAAACAAACGCTGTCCATGGTTCTGAAGCCCTATTTTCTGCAGGGGTGAGTGAACCGGGCTCCCCGGTGTCACCCCTGACGCTGCCACTAGCCCAGCCGGGTCCTCGACCCTAGCAGCGGCCTCAACCGGGGAGGGTAGTCCCCTCAGGACCTCTCAACCCCCTTGGGAGGCAGGGCAACTGGGACTAAAGAATTAAAACAAAACCCAATTTGGAAGAAAAACCAACTAGGCCTAAGAAAAAACGAACCCAAAAGGCAAACCTGACTAACCACCAGAATCAGGTCAGGCAGGGCTGTGACTGGACCTGCACCATCTACTGGAGACAGAGTAAGACTGAGGGGCTGTGACTGGCACAGGGGCATATATGGCTCCGCCCACAAGTTTTACTCTGTCTCCATCTACTGGTGCGGAGTCACAACCCAGGTGTCCTGGACTGATCCTGGTACGTACAGGGAAGAGAGGATTTAAAGAATTCTGATAGAATGTAAGGAGAGATTCAAAAATATGGACAAGAAAAAATAGTATGGGATTATTAGAAAAATTAGAAGATGTGGTTTTTGAAATATAATGAATATATCATAAGAACATAAGAAATTGCCATGCTGGGTCAGACCAAGGGTCCATCAAGCCCAGCATCCTGTTTCCAACAGAGGCCAATCCAGGCCACAAGAACCTGGCAATTACCCAAACACCAAGAAGATCCCATGCTACTGATGCAATTAATTACCATAATAGCAGTTTATGGATTTTTCCTCTAGGAACTTATCCAAACCTTTTTTAAACCCTGTTACACTAACTGCTGAAACCACATCCTCTGGCAATGAATTCCAGAGCTTAACTATGTGCTGAGTGAAAAACAATATTCTTCGATTTGTTTTAAATGTGCTACTTGCTAACTTCACTGACTGGACCCTGGTCCTTCTATTATCTGAAAGAGTAAATAACCAATTCACATCTACCCGTTCTAGACCTCTCATGATCTTAAACACCTCCATCATATCCCCCCTCAGTCGTCTCTTCTCCAAGCTGAAAAGTCCTAACCTCTTTAGTCTTTCCTCATAGGGGAGTTGTTCCATTCCCCTTATCATTTTGGTTGCCCTTCTCTGTACCTTCTCCATCGCAATTATATCTTTTTTGAGATGCGGTGATCAGAATTGTACACAGTATTCAAGGTGCGGTCTCACCATGCAGCATTACAGAGGGATTATGAGATCCCTCTGTTCTATTTTCCATTCCCTTCATAATAATTCCAACATTGTTTGCTTTTTTGATCGCTGCAGTACACTGGGCCGATCAAAATTATATGAATATGTTTAGGATACTTGTATTCTGTGATGCTTTAATACATGGGTGGATCTTAAAAAAAAAGTGTTTTTTTTCAAATGTTTTGTTCTCTTCATTAAAGATGTGATACATCTAATGTGCTAAAATGCCTCTAGAATATGTTTTACAATGTCTTTACAATGTTTTTTAGAATAAGAGGTGCATGTTTGCTGGTGTTTGAGAGAGGTTATTTATCGTTTGAAGAAAGGTCAATTGTAATGCAGGTATATTGACTTTATAAAACATTCCGTAAAAAGGTTTTTTCCTATTGTTGATGAAATGTATGTTTAATGTTTTAGTACAAAGACAAAAGGTGATGAATATGATGTAAAACTGGCTATTGCTGTGTGTTGGAATTGTGCTAACTATGCTGGGTACGGCTGAGCAGGAGCTTGCTGTGCTGTAATATAAAAATACATTTAATACAAATCGCTTTAAAAAAAGAAAGAGTAGAATCTAAGGTTCTAGAAAGCGTTGGCTCTTTCTGACCATCTGAAGCTACAAATGGGACACTTGGTTTGGATTGCCCGCTCTAGGCCCCTGATTAAGCAGCTGCTTTCTCTTCTTCGATTGGCGGACGTGTGCACTCACCCACCAATGACTTTCAATACTCTATCCCCCCGCTTCCGTTGCGTGAGGGCAGGGATCCCGTCAGCCTGTCCTCAGAAACCTGCCCAGAGGCCCAGATACATCATCCCTCATCCCGGCGCGATCAGCAGGAAAAACCCACCATGCTCGCCGGAGACTGGCACAGCAGCTGCTCCTTGCAAGAGGAAACGTTGGACGACGATTTTGAAAGGAACAAAACTTCAGAAGTCAGGCAATTCTACTTCGTTTGGGAATACTTTTTTTTTTTTTTTTAATTATTTTAAAAACTTTAATGAAAAAGTAGTGAACATACAAAACGTCCAAAAGAAAGCAGTCCCCAATTAAAACGAGCAGCTGCTTAATTAAACATGCCTGAGGATCCCCTTACAGATAAATCCAGACCACACAACTAAAATGCAACGAGTAAAATTAAACCACATCCCATTCGGTGCAATTGTCATGCACCAAAATCCAACAAATGTTTTAACAGAAGCCCCAGCAGGCCAGGCTGCAAGTCTCAATCCCGTGAGCAGAGAGAGCCCAGCTTATCGGGGCACCGGGTTGCCACCAACGCCCGTCAGTATTTGGGAGGGAGACGGAAAGCAAAAGGTTGCTGCTGGCGGAGGTCCCGCTCCTGTCTGGCCACTGCCATCGTATCACAGGAGGGGAGAAGCCCCCGCTAGCAGGGCATAGCAAAGCTCCTAACGGGAGTGCTGCACTTTACTGTGAGGGGCGGGAGAATGGGCTTCATCCTTCCCTACCCCCCCCCCCCTGTGAGAGGCGGGCGAGGATATGCAATGGAATTGTTACTGTTTCTGATATATTATTTTGTAATATTTTCATGTCAGGCACTTAAGAGTCCTTTTTATTTGTGTGTGGAGAGGAGCAGGAGAGCGGAATGCAGTGCAACGCCACACGACGAGAGAGAAAGATTAACCAAAACCTTGTAGGGTGGCTTGATTTATCAGCCAAGTCATGCAGAACATTGATGCAGGCCCTATTTATATATCCACATCTGTTCATTAACAGAACAACTCCCACTCCCTGCCCATGACCCCTCCCGTCAATCCCCAGAGGAGCCATGCAAAGCTTACAGCCCCCTGTTCAGGAAGGTTGCCCTCCGAATCTCCACCCCCTTCCATATCTTTCTGTACCACAGGTGACAGCAGGGGGTGGGGGGGAATCATGGGCATCTCCATTGACTGCAGAAGCCTGGCCACGATCCCCCCGTGTCTGTACCCCAAGACCTCCTCGGGGCCACAGCTGGGGTCCCCAATGACTGAAGAGCCCTCTGCTCCAAGGACCCCCCTGACGAGGTCCCTTCATCCCCCCCCTTACAGGTGAAACACAGGGATTTACTGCTCAGCTGAGCAGACCAGACACTGCAGGCCACTACGCGTGGTTTTGGCACCACAGGCCACACACGCAGCTGTAACCGCCCCGCTGCGCACACATATGCAGCGCACACAAACAGGCCCAGCAGGCCACACACGCAGCTGTAACCGCCCCGCTGCGCGCACATACGCAGCGCACACAAACAGGCCCAGCAGGCCACACACGCAGCTGTAACCGCCCCGCTGCGCACACATACGCAGCGCACACAAACAGGCCCAGCAGGCCACACACGCAGCTGTAACCGCCCCGCTGCGCACACATACGCAGCGCACACAAACAGGCCCAGCAGGCCACACACGCAGCTGTAACCGCCCCGCTGCGCACACATACGCAGCGCACACAAACAGGCCCAGCAGGCCACACACGCAGCTGTAACCGCCCCGCTGCGCACACATATGCAGCACACACAAACAGGCCCAGCAGGCCACACACGCAGCTGTAACCGCCCCGCTGCGCACACATATGCAGCGCACACAAACAGGCCCAGCAGGCCACACACGCAGCTGTAACCGCCCCGCTGCGTGCACATATGCAGCACACACAAACAGGCCCAGCAGGCCACACATGCAGCTGTAACCGCCTCACTGCGCACACATACGCAGCGCACACAAACAGGCCCAGCAGGCCACACACGCAGCTGTAACCGCCCCACTGCGCACACATACGCAGCGCACACAAACAGGCCCAGCAGGCCACACACGCAGCTGTAACCGCCCCACTGCGCACACATACGCAGCGCACACAAACAGGCCCAGCAGGCCATACACGCAGCTGTAACCGCCCCACTGCGCACACATACGCAGCGCACACAAACAGGCCCAGCAGGCCATACACGCAGCTGTAACCGCCCCGCTGCGTGCACATATGCAGCACACACAAACAGGCCCAGCAGGCCACACACGCGGCTGCAATGACTCGCGTTGGCAAGTCCCAAAAAAGCGGCTTAAGCGGCACATGGGAAACCCCAACGCCATGGCGGTTGTTCCCGCTCAAAGAGATGTGTGGTGGCACCAGCCCAACAACCCAACCGGCGAACAAGGGCAAAACAAAGAGCACCCATGGTCCCCGTCAGCCCAGCCGCTACTTCCCTTACCACCCCCGGAGCGAGGGAGAAAGAAGAAACCTCCACCCCCCCAACCTTCCCCTCCTGAAGTGCCGACCTCAGCCCCTGCCACAGGCGCCCTCACCACCTGACAATAAAGGCAAAGGCCTCTTAAAGTAAAACAAAGACAACAGGGTACTCAGGAGAAGGCAACAAAGACCCGGAGGGAGGCAGTCCCCTGGCTATCAGGGCCTCCGGCCGGACGAAGACGAACACCAGCCAGGCATTTCCAGCTCCCTGGTCACCCTGCTCCACCAAGGAGCCTTCGACTACTTCTTAGAACCAATTCTCTCTCTCAATCTAAACTTCTGATCAGACTGCAGGTCTGCACCTCTGCTGGAGTCAGAGAAATACTGAGGGACTGCAGGTTTGCACCTCTGCCATCTGCTGGAGTCAGAGATATACTGAGGGAGTGCAGGCGGCGAGCTCGGTTATGTAGCAGAGCCTCAAAGTTTTGTTCTCTGACTCCACCTGCTGGGAGGGAGGCATAAAACCCCTTGGCTTGGACTGATCTGGGTATATTCAGTCTCAAAGTGCTGCTGGTTGAAATGTCATCTCTTCCTCTACTCAGATCAGTCCATACGAATGGGTTATACATGCAGCCAGGATCGTCCACCTCCAGCAGAGAGTGTGCATGCATACTGCTCACGATTAGCTAAGGCTTGGGTGGCTCCTGAGGTGACACTTCCTCCCCTCAGCCAAGCTAAACCCAGCAGCAGGGGAGCCCAAGCCCTCTGAGGAGACCTGTGATCACTTCCAGGAGGGTAAGGCAGCAATCAACCTCTTACACCCATCTGCCCTAGGCACTTTAGAGAGAGAGAGAACCACTTCTCCTCTTCTCCCTCCCCATGGAGAGCAGCCATTCGGGGACATCTGCTTTAGTGTGCCTGCCTCTTTTGCGCCAGCAGGGGTGGGGGACTCCCATGGGCAGCCCTGTCCCGTGGAGAAGGGGAGCCATTGGAAGCTTCTTTAGAAAGGGGAGGACAGAATAGGGAAGCTGATGATCCTCCAGACCCCACAGAACTGACCCCTAGGGTGGGACTGCCAGCCCCCCTGATGCCCCCACTTGGATTCTCCCAGATTCCCCAGCATCCCAGGGTAAACAGCAGGGTACGGGTGACGGAGTCAGAAGGAGGAGTGGAAGATCCCAGAGTGTCCGAGGACTCCCTGGATGAGTTCAAGTCCTTTCCCACAGGTGGAGGTGGAAGAGGGAAGGAGCAGCACACAGGTCTATGTTGAGGATGTTTCACAGAGACTAGGTCCCTGCCTTGATTGCCCAGAGGTTGCAGCAGGAGGCAGCGGTGACGACAGACACCCCGAAGGCTCCTAAAGGGGACTCTATAAAATGTCACGTCTGCAGAAGGCGTCTCGATGTTCCCCCTGCATGAGTTGACTGATTTGAACTAGAGTTCCCCTAAGGTGAATTTCAAAGGAGGCAGATTTTTAGCGGGCATGCATCCTCTGAATCTGCAGGCGAACGAGCCGATTTATTTCCCCAAGAGTGGACGTGCTGGTGGGTTCAGAGTCTAAAAAGAGCACTATTCCAGTGGGAGGAGGCACTGCCCTCAAGGATTCCCAGGATAGGAAAGTAGAAGCAGTACTGAAGTAGACCTTTAAAGCTATGGTCATGAATCTTCAGATCTTGATTGGCTGTCGTACTGTGGCACGTTCAGGTTTGCTTTTGTCACAGAATGTATAAGAGCAGTTGGGGGGGACGATGGTCCGTCCTTTGACCCTAGTGGACGCGAGCTATGATTTGTCGCACACCACGGCTTGACGAGTGGCCTCCGTAATGGTACTCCTCCTTTCTTGGTTGTGCAACTGGTCGGCTGATGCCATTTCGAAGTACAATTTGACAAAGCTACCTTAGAAGGGTCGTTGAAGATGGCTGGAAAGGCTTGGGGACATTTGAAGATTGAAGGGCATCTTCACAGCTTCTTTTCTCTAGGGCTCAGTATTTGAAACTCCGGAAAGTTTCAACCAAGAGAAGGCCCTAGGCAGGGAAAGAGACTTTGCTCTTTTATCCAGTATCAGATTTTTCAGTCAAAGAAGCCGGGAAAAGATGGCGCCTCAGTGCCAGGGCCTCTAGAGCCTCACAATGAGGATTTGGGAATATCTCTGGTGCAGTCTTTGTCCTCAGTTCTTTCAGAGGTGCACGCAGATTACATCCAATCAGTGGGTGTTAGACATTGGCAATGGTGCATTCAGTTTCAGACGCTTTTATGGTTTCTCTGTCACTCTGCCAAAAAAAAGAAAATGCAGTCCTGCAGTCCACACTCCAATGACTGCTCGCATTGAAAACAATGATTCCAGTGCCAAAGGATGAAGAAGGAACAGGATGTTACTCAGTTTATTTTGTGGTTCCCAAGGACGGTCTTTTCACCCAGTGGTGGATCTGAAGTGGGTCAGGATGGAGACACTGCGGTCAATGATCATAGCAGGGCAGAAGGGCGAGGTCCTCACCTCTCTAGATACCTTCATATTCTGATCCGGAAGGAACATCAGCAGCTTCTGTCATTTCTCTGACCAATCCCAGGGATCAGGAGCGGCCCTCTGACCCATCCTGATGTTCTGTTGAATCCTCCTGACTAGGTAGCAGCAGCTGCAGACATTGCTGGATATCCTCCTGACCTCTGTAGACTCTCTTCATCCCCCGGGGAAGATAACGGCAAGAAGTCAGGTTGAGGTAGGTCAGAGCAGTGCAGTTTCTGATCAGATTTCTGGAAGAGATAGGATGAGAAACGGTCAGGGCTTCCTCACTCCTCCCTCCTGATAGGAAGGGTGACGAGCATGGACTAAGGAGGAAAGGGAAATGCAACAGCAGCATTCCTAAGGCACATGGGCCTGGGAAAAGGGTACGTGGTATAGATAGAAGGAAAGGAGGAAAAAATTAGTCTCAAGATTCATCCAACCATGTGGGTAATGCGCCGTGTACCTGGTACATGGTTACATCGCATGCAGATTACCACCAAAACTAGCACCTGCCTTCAGCTTTTTGTACTTATGCATTACTGGCAGGATATGAATAAATTGTCAGGCCAAGAAAGTCCCTTTTACCTGTAAGATCTCTCAACCCATTCAGGTTTTCCACAATGAATATGCCTGCCTCCATTTAGGCACATCTCTCATAGGCACATCTCTCATAGGCACGTTCATTGTGGCTATCCTGAAAAGCTGACTGGGGTGTGCTCCCTGCCCCTCTCTGTACTTACCTGACAGAGTTTAAGGTGACTTTGGTTCCTGCCAGATTGAGGGAGCACAGAAGCACGTTCTCCCCGCCTTGGGCTAAGTTTGCTAGTGCCACCTCCAGGTCGGCTTCACCATAGCACTGCCCAGTCAGGTCCAGTTCCCGCAGACTATGGTGCCACGTTCTGGTGAGCAGGTAACTTCCCACTCTGCACAGTGTCAGGTCCTGAATGGTGCAGTAAAGACCCAGGTAAAGTTGACGCACTTCTGCCAAAAAAAGGGAGAACATGACAGAGGTAAAAGGTTACCAAGCAGAGTGGTTTCCTCCATCTACTCTCTCACACAATGCGGTTAATAATCACCTCCCCTGCAGTGGTACGATCACTCCAGTGGGGGGATTCTCTCAGCTACAAAAGGCAAAGAGCAACCAGATACGTGTTGGCAGAGAAGGATTGTCCACCCCAGTCAAGCTGCCTTGATGCTCTAACCTACACTGATTTAGCTAAGAGTATCTCCCAGCCTCAAACGCATGACTGCCTGCAGGAGATCACGCCTTCTCCCTAACCGGGGGCAGTCTGCTGTCCATGCAAAGAAACCCGTGAGCCCGATGTGGCCACAGCACTGCTCTTTACAAGGCAGCTTTCTGACTTCCTCCACAGGTAAATGAGCCAATCAGTTTCCATGCCCGCTTCTCTTCCTCTGTAACTATTCCAAGCATGCTCCACTATCCCAGCTATCCACCACCTTCTCATCGTAACATAGTAGACGAAAGCAGAAAACCACCAACTGATCCATCCAGTCTGCTCAGTTATTTATGTCCATGCTGCCAAGGTTATATCCCAGCTGGCAACTCGAGCATGACTGCCTATTAGATATGGAGAAATTAGTTCTTTCCGTGAGTCCAACCAGACCAGTACAGATGCACGGATTATGTCTTCCAACCAGCAGATGGAGTCAGACTAGCAGGTTTGCTGACATTACCCCCTTATAGGCTCCCATGCGGACCTCGGCCTACCAGCAAGCTAAGATAAACATTGTTAATACTATAAAGTTGCCCTTACCCTCAAACAAAAACCAGAGGGCTTCCAAGAAAGAAAACAAACTGCATTCCTTGATAAGATTTATTACCTTAACACACACAAGCAGGCATTCTGAAAATGAATCATACACTTGGTAGATCAGGGCAGTTCCTGGACTGATCTGGTTGGACTCAAGAAAGGAAAGGAAATTATCAGGTAAGAACTAAATTTCTCCTCTCTCTTCATCTAGCCAGACGCACGAGATGTACCCAAGCTATTCCTCTACTGGGAGGGTCACTGCCATGCCCACTCTTAAGACTTCTGAACCAACGTCTCTGGCTCGAAGGTCGCGATGACAGTGCTTTGACTAAGCTGCAAATCTCCAATGGCAACACAGATGAAGTTCTACCCGCGAAGCCACCAGTGCCCTAGTAGCGGATGCGCTCAATTTCCTGGGAAGAGCAATCACTTGGACATGAAATCCTCCCTATCACTTCCTTACTCCAGTGAACCACTGACACCTCCGAAGCTGTTCCGACCCTTTTACAACCACTAAACCGAAGAAATAATTCTCCGACATTATGAAACTATTAGTGACCTTTAATTACAGCAAAAATAGCATTTGCATGATGAAATTGGAGTAGACTTCACCACAGAAGTCCCTTTGAAATGAAGGGAGACATACCATCTGCTTAAGAAAAAATGCAAAACCATCTTATAAGAACATGCCATACTGGGTCAGACCAAGGGTCTATCAAGCCCAGCATCCTGTTTCCAACAGTGGCCAATCCTGGCCATAAGAACCTGGCAAGTACCCAAACACTAAGAAGATCCCAAGCTACTGATGCCAGTAATAACATTGGTTTCCCATTGATAGCAGGGCTGAATTAGCCATGCTGTCATGGGAACTGTCCATCAGGGCCCGGGGGAGCTTCAAAGTGATGTCAGAGCTTTACTCTGAGGCTGTGCGTGGGTTCCCGTGCTGGAATAGAGTCTCCTCAGTCTGTTTTTCCGCACACGAAGCTTCAGACCTCTTTAGCATTACCTTCTGTCTGAAGAGAAAAGGTTTCAAAAATAGAAAAACATGAAAGAACATGATAGGAAAGAGGTCCCCCGGCCTTCAGGGTTCAAACCCTGCCTCTGCGGAAAGGTCATGTCCATTACAGATGGACACAACCGCTGTTATCGGTGACTGGGCCAAGACCACCCAATAGAAACCTGACCGCAGTGCGGACTGATCTCCCCCAGGGCTCGCAGGCAATGTGCGAACAAGATTCTTGCTCTAAAAGTGGCGCGAGGAGGATTGTATGCCCCGCCATCCGAAACCCGCTCTTCCCCAAGGCCTACTGCACTAATGCTGCCGCATCGAGCATCCTCAGTGGAACCCTCTACCCCCTGGAGGTTAGCGCCGGCTGAAAAACCCCACCCGCATCAAGCACCGTAGCCAGGTGGTGTTGGATGCGTCGGAACGATGGCCAAAGGCGGGGGCGCATGCACATGGAAAATCCCATGCGCCAAAGTTCCCAACGCACGACGCAACAATCCATCCACAGATTGGCGCCGACCACGGAGCCTTTGCACCCGAAACACAGGCCGAAGCTGTCTGAGCCAAAGCAAAAACTCCGTGCGTTGACCGTGGCGCCAACACACCATCCAATGCACGCTCCAACGGCGCAGACAGATGCCATCGGGGCTCCAAACCCTGGTGCCGATGCAGCGAAGCACAGCGACGTATACTGTATCTCCATCGCAGAACACCACGACGCAGACTACACAATTGCAGACGCCTAGCACAGACTCGTCAAGACCGTTGACGTAAACTCCTTTACCGCCCACAAAACCATCGTACACACTCCTTCAGCTGTCCACAGAAACACAGTTTCGATTACCAAATCGAGAAGATCTTCTGTCACAGGAGGAGGGAACCCTCCTTCACGCACTACATTCCTCCCTACATCTAATAGCTTGGAGGTTGAACGGATCCTTTTCTCAGAACAAGGGTTTTCCATCACGGTACAAGATGTAATATTGGCATCCCAGAAACCATCCACGAGACAAAGTTATCAATTCAAATAGAAGCCACTCTCCGGTGTTTGTTGGGGCGCTTTTCTGCCCTTCTCCTGGCTCCTGCCTTCCTGGTGGGCGCCTGCTGGGGCTGTCCTCGGGGAAGCTGAGGCCGGAGGGACACCTGCGGAGATCAGCTGGATCTAAATTTGGCTTCTTGGAGGACTGCCTCCCATCTGCTATCAGAAGTACACTATAACCATTGGTCCTGAGTCCATCTGCTACATGCTAGGAAATGTGCTACTTGTTAACTTCATGGAGTGCCCCCTAGTCCTTCTATTATTCGAAAGTGTAAATAACCGAGTCACATTTACCCGTTCTAGACCTCTCATGATTTTAAACACCTCTATCGTATCCCCCCCTCAGCCGTCTCTTCTCCAAGCTGAAAAGTCCTAAACTCTTTAGTCTTTCCTCATAGGGGAGCTGTTCCATTCCCCTTATTTTGGTAGCCCTTCTCTGTACCTTCTCCATCGCAATTATATCTTTTTTGAGATGCGGCGACCAGAATTGTACACAGTATTCAAGGTGCGGTCTCACCATGGAGTGATAGAGGCATTATGACATTTTCCGTTTTATTCACCATTCCCTTTCTAATAATTCCTAACATTTTGTTTGCTTTTTTGACTGCCGCAGCACACTGAGCCGACGATGTCAATGTGTTATCCACTATGAGGCCTAGATCTTTTTCCTGGGTGGTAGCTCCTAATATGGATCCTAACATTGTGTAACTACAGCAAGGGTTATTTTTCCCTATATGCATCACCTTGCACTTGTCTACATTAAATTTAATCTGCCATTTGGATGCCCAATTTTCCAGTCTTGCAAGGTCCTCCTGTAATGTATCACAATCCACTTGTGATTTAACTACTGTGAATAATTTTGTAACGTCCGCAAATTTGATAACCTCACTCGTCGTATTCTTCCAGATCATTTATAAATATACTGAAAAGCACCGGTCCAAGTACAGATCCCTGAGGCACTCCACTGTTTACCCTTTTCCACTGAGAAAATTGATCAGTGGAACTGAGGAGTGGGTTAGCACACCTTCATTGGGAAGACTGGATTCTGGAAGATTCCTGAGAGCCTCCGCTGCGGGGAGGCCTGCGGCCACGAAAGAAATAAGCCTAAGCCTGAGACCTTGCCGACGGCAGGCCGTGGAGTAAAGGAAGGGGCTCTGCCCTGTCAAAAATGGCGCTGCCCCCGAAATAGAGGGCGAGCCAAACTGAAAGCCCTGGAGGGTCTAGGCTTATCCTCTGGTAACCTGTACACCTTGTTGTCTCCTAGGTATTTGGTAAGAGCTCCCAGATCATCTCCAAACAAGAATTTCCCTTTAAAGGGAAGATTGCCCAACTGTAACTTGGAGGAAACATCAGCGGACAAGTTGCGGAGCCACAGAAGTCTCCTGGCCAAAACTGCCAAAGCCATCATGCGCGAAGAAGCACGAAGATCATAAGAGGCATCTGCAGTGTATGCAACAGCAGCTTCCACTCGATCTGCCTGCTCTTCCTCCGCTGGAGGCAGTTCCTGCGCAGTGAGCAACTGCTGTACCCATCTAAGGGTCGCCCTCTGCATGAGGATACGGCATACCGCCGCCCGAATGCAAAGCACCGAAACTTCAAAAATCCGTTTAAGAACGACCAAGTTTTCGATCCTGAAGGTCCTTAAGAGCAGTAGCACCTGCCACCAGAATAGTTGTCCGCTTAGTGATGGCTGAAACGGCCACATCCCACTTAGGAACCTTAAGGATGTCCAAAGACTCCTCCGGCAGCAGGTAGAGTTTTTCCATAGCTCGACCCACTCGAAGACTGGTCTCTGGAGCCTCCCACTCCCGGGTCACGAGCTGCAGCAGTATCGGGTGAAAAGGAAAAGTCTTAGGAGGGGCCCAAAGCCCCGAGAAAACGGGGTCAACAGTGGAAGGTTCCAAACTCTGCTGCGGAGCCTCAATCCCTACTTCTGTTAGAGCATGAGGGATCAAAAGATCAAGCTCCTCTCTTCTAAACAATCTGAGTACCCACGGATCATCTCCTTCCACTGGTGTGGACCCATCAACATCCCCGTCCGTATCTGCGATGAGAGGGTCCTGCGACCGGGGGATTCGGCGGACTGGAAACCAGAGTCCCCGATTCGTCCGAACTGCATGGCCTGTCCGCACCCTGGAGGAATCTCGACCCTCAGAAAGCCTGGCAACCTTTGCTGGTGTAGGCTCAGATGACTAATTCAGCCTCAGCCTCTAAAAATGCTTTGTGATTCAACAGTACGAATTTAGAAGAAAATGGGTGCTGTCTCTTTAAGGCCCCCCCCAGGAGGCATCAGAATCAGGGGGGTATCGGGCACTGAGTTCCGGTGCCTGACAGGGCTCAGATTCTGTGGGGAAAGCGGAGGGAATTCCCCTCTCCCTGCATCCAGCCCTGGATCGTAGCATGGTGGAGGCAAAATGGCCGCCGTTCCCGAGCTGGCCGGGGCCGGGGCAGCCCGAGGCCTGCGAGTGTGCAGATTCTTCCCTGCACCTTGGGGCAGAGAGGAAAAACCCCCAATTCTGCCGAGCCTGGCACGCATTTGTGCGCGAAACAGACCGCCCCTGAGGCCTCGAGGTGCCCTCCCCGCCGGGGAGGCACCTGGCACACAGGCCTTCACGTGAGAGCCCTCAACCCGGGCTCACCACAGGCGCTGCATCACAATGGACGCGACATGGAGGTAAGCTGAAATCCAAAAACCTCCGGAGACTGCCGGAGGTAAGAAAGCCGCGCTTGCCCTGCAGCCAAAATGACCCTTTTTTTTTTTTGTAAGAGTCAGAGGAATGCCGCATCTCTGAAACTCTAGCTGACCCGAGGAAATGACCTCTCAGGCAGCAGGTTGAGGGGGAGAGGTTGGAAGTCCCGCTACACTGGTTTCCAGCGAGAGAGTAATGCCTGCTGCAGCGGACGCATATGGGCAAAGGCCCACGGCACTAAGTCTATGGTTGCCGCCATGAAGCCCAGTAGTTGGAGGTAGTCCCAGGCAGTGGGCGGAGAAAGAGTCCTGAAGAGTTGCAGTTGAGAAAGGAGAGAATGTGCTCGATCCCGATGGAGGAAGACCTTCCCCTGTCTGGTGTTGAAGTGTGCGCCCAGTAAATCTAGAGTTTGTGAAGGAAAGAGGTGACTCTTGGGAAGGTTGATGAGCCAACCCAAGGAGCGTAGGAGCTGTAGAGCCCGCTGTATGGCTTGTTGGTACAGGCTCCGGGACTTTGCCCTGATGAGCCAGTCATCCAGGTAAGGATGAACTAGGATCCCTTCCTTTCGGAGAGCCGCTGCTACCACTACCATCACCTTGTTGAACATCCGTGGAGCCGTCGCTAGACCGAACTGCAGAGCCTGGAATTGGAAATGCTGTCCAAGAATCTTGAAGCGAAGGAAACTCTGAAGTGAGTGGAGAATCGGAATATGTAGATAAGCTAAAAACTCTCCTTCGTGGACTGCCGCGATCACAGAGCGTAAAGTTTCCATCCTGAAGCGTGGAATCTTGAGGGCTTTGTTGACCACTTTAAGGTGGAGGATAGGACGGAAATCTCCTTCCTTCTTGGGAACCATGAAGTAGATGGAATAGTGGCCTGACCCTTGTTCCGACCAGGGTACCGGGATGATGGCCCCCCCCAAGTCCAGGAGTCAGGTCAGCGTGCACCTCACTATCTCTTGCTTTTTCAACCGGACCGCAGGGGGAGAAGACGAATCGGTCTCTGAGATGTCGAGCAAATTCTAACGCGTAGCCGTGTTTTACAATATCCAGGACCCATTGGTCTGAGGAGATCTTGACCCACTCCTCGTAGAAAAGGGACAGCCGTCCACCGATCCTGGGGTTGGAGGAATGGGTCAGCAAGATTTCATTGCATGGACTTAGCAGTCCCTGGACTGTCTGCGGCCCCGAAAGGAATGAGACCAGGACTGTGACCGGGATGAGACATTTCTCTGCTGAGCTGGTCTGGACTGACGAAAACGACGCTGACCCCTGAAGCGGTAACGTGTGGAACCGAAAGTCCTGGAGCCCCGCGGTCGATCTGCAGGTAATTTATATACCTTATTCTCCCCCAAGGGACTGTGAGCTGTTCTAGCTCTTCTCCAAAATGCAGCTTTCCTTTAAAAGTTAAAGAGTCCAGTCTAGCTTTGGAAGAAGAATCTGCCACCCAATTGCAGAGCCAGAGCAGGCAACGAGCAGAGACGGCAGAGGCCATAGTTCTGGCTAGGACTTGGGGAAGATCATAGAGAGCATCTGCCCCATATGCTATGGCCGCCTCCAGGCGATCCGCTTGTTTTGCTTCATCTGGAGGAAGCTCTTGAGCCCCAAGCAATTGTTGCATCCAACGAAGCCCTGCTCGTTGCATGAGAGAGCTGCAGACCGCCGCACGGACCCCCAGAGCCGAAACTTCAAAGATCCTCTTCAAATACACCTCCAGCTTGCGGTCTTTGGTGTCTTTTAGCACGGTGCAACCCGTGACCAGGATAGTTGTCCTTTTAGTGACCGCGGACACAGAAGAATCAACACTAGGCACCTTAAGGAGATCCAAGGAGACCTCGGGAAGTGGGTAGAGCTTATCCATTGCCCTGCCGACCCGGAGTGAGCCATCAGGGACATCCCACTCTCGTCAACAATTGGAGGAGTCTGTGATGAAAAGGAAAAGTTTTCGCAGGGGGCCGAAGGCCCAAGAGAGGATCTCCCTTCCTCCCAGTCCCATTGGGCCCTGTAGGTTCCTGTGGGGCTTCAATCTCTAGCTCTTCAAGAACCTGCAGAATAAGCGGGTCCAGTTCATCCCTCTGAAAGGGATGAAAACTCGTGGGTCATCCAAGTCTGGGTCCGGGTGTTGGGGGAGGAAAGGGTCTGGATTAGCCGGCTGGGAGATCCCCCGCACTCGAGAGGGACCAGGGAGATCTGGAGGGTGGGAGCCCCCTATGGTGCCTATGCCCGGAGAAGCTGAAGGTTGTAAGCCCCCTGCAGAGCCTGTTCCTGATGGGACCAGAGGATCAGGAACTTGAGAAAAATCTGGGACATCTCCACTGCCTTGAAGTCTGGGAATTTTTGGGAGAAGAGGAGCTGTGGGATCCTGTGAGAGGCTTGCCAAATATGCACTATGCATAAGCAAAATAAACTGTGCCTAAACGGCCCCAGGGGGGCCGCGGGAGGGACCCCATTAAGCTGTCCCACCATGGGATTGTGACTAGCAGGACTCGTCGGCGTCGGAATCGGTGGAGGGGGCGAGGAACCCGAGTCATCTGGTAAAAATCGGGAGACACCGGAGCAGGCAGCTCCGAAACCAAGATGGCCACCACTCCTTCTTGTGAAGGAGACGGAGCCGGCCTCTTCGAGGGCGCGCGAAAGCAGATGGCCCTCCGATGTGGATGAACCCTCCCCGCCGGGGAGGCAGTCCGAGCAAAGGCTGGCGCGGGAGAGTCGACCCGACTCCCCGCAGGCTGTACATTGCGCCGAGCGTGGCAGGGGAGAGCGAACAAATCGCTCTCCCGAAATTGTCAGCAGCAGTCTAACAGAGCTGGACAGAGGAATGGCCCGAGGAAACGACTTCTCAGGGCGGGCTGCTGAGGGGGGGGGGGGGGGGGGGGGGGGGGGGGGGAAGAGGTTGGAGCCACCAACATTCACCCTGCAAAGTGCTGAAAAAGGAAAATCACAGAAATATAACACTTACCCCCCGGAAATAGACAGGGAAAGAAGAAAATGTCCCTATCAAGTTCTGCCTGCAAGCCCAGAGTGATTGGGAGAAGTGAAAAAATTTAGACTTGTAACTGAAATATTTTTAAAGTTGATCCATACCAAAAAGGAAAGAAAAATAAAATGTGGTAAGAAACGCTGGGGAGCCGTAGGTGTCCCCTGCCATCTGCTGGAGTCAGAGAAAAATACTGAAGGGCGTTCCATCCTATAGGGGGCCGTCCTTTCAGCTTTTTGCTCTGACTCCCTCTGCTGGAAGGGGGAGATAACCCACTGTCTGGACTGATCCGGGTACGTACAGAGAACTTGATTTTATTGGGCATGAACAATGTGTTTCAATACTGCTGCACTTATTTGCCCTTATTTTAGCCCTCGTAACTGTAGTGTTTATTTTAAGAGTTGAGGCTTCCCCCCCGATGTGGCCTGCTGGTGAAACATGGGACTGTTTGTGGACTTATTTCTTCTGTAACCGATGTTAGAATCTCTCACTAAAGTCATGTGAACCACTCGTGACCTGTGGATTGGGATTTGGAGGACAGTTTCAAAGCTCTCATCACACCCCCGTTCTGTGTGTTCAGGTGACATGACGACATGGACGGGAACCAGACGTCTTACAGCACAGGAAAGGGCAAGGGGCCCAGCTCACCAGTGCAAGGCAGCTGCACCAGGCCAGCCGGCGTGACGCGGTAACAGCCCCGCAGGTCCAGGACGCAGAGCTTGCAGGAAGTGCGCAGGATTCGAAAACACAGCTCATCATCAACCACCGAGAAGGAAGAGGTAGCCAGGCACAGCTCTACGAGTTCCGGAAAGCCGAGGGACTCCTGCACGGCCCTTGCACTGCCCTTCGGGGACCAAATCAGGTTCAGCAGCCGAAGCACCTGAAATACAGCAACACACTGAGAACACCCAAATGTGCTCCCCCCTGTCCAGAGGTAGGGGAAGGGGAGGGGGCAGTGAGGCAAGTGCAGCGCGAGGCTGAAGGCTGGAGGTATGGGAGAGAGAGCTGGGTGCTACAGTGCCTGCGGCTGGGGGGAGGGGGGGGGTTGTGTGTTACTCATGCTTGAGGCTGCAGGGACAGGGTGCTCGGATTCATGTGGTGGGAGGTGGGTGTGTATGTGGGGGGGAGGGGAGGGAGGAGTTCCTCATACTCGAGGCTGTAGGAATGGGGTGTGATACCTGTAGCTGGGGAGGGGGTTTATAATGTGTGTGTGAGGTAATGGAGGGGAGAGGGAGGGGATTATAATGTGGGTGTGAGTGTGTGATGTAATGGAGGGGAGAGGGAGGGGATTATAATGTGGGTGTGAGTGTGTGAGGTAATGGAGGGGAGAGGGAGGGGATTATAATGTGTGTGTGAGGTAATGGAGGGGAGAGGGAGGGGATTATAATGTGTGTGTGTGAGGGTAATGGAGGGGAGAGGGAGGGGATTATAATGTGTGTGTGTGTGTGAGAGGTAATGGAGGGGATTATAGTGTGTGTGTGTGAGAGAGGTAATGGAGGGGATTATAATGTGTGTGTGTGTGTGTGTGTGTGTGTGTGTGTGTGTGTGGTGTGTGTGTGTGTGTGAGAGGTAATGGAGGGGATTATAATGTGTGTGTGTGTGTGTGTGTGAGAGGTAATGGAGGGGATTATAATGTGTGTGAGGTAATGGAGGGGAGAGGGAGGGGATTATAATGTGTGTGAGAGAGGTAATGGAGGGGAGAGGGAGGGGATTATAATGTGTGTGTGTGAGAGGGTGCTGTGCTGCTGTAGCTGGGGTCATTAATGTGTGTGGGTGGGAGGGTACTGTGATATCTGCAGCTCGGGGGGGGGGGGGGGGGAGTATATGGGGGCGCTATGAGACCTGTATTTGGGAGGGAGCTAGGAGTGGAGCGGGCTGCTGGTACCTCTGGCTGGGGTAGGGCATTGCTCTGATAGCTGAGGCTGTGGTAATCGCAGCTCGGGGGGGGGGGTAGTTTTTTATAATTGGGGGGGGCTAGAGACCTGTATCTGGGAGGAGGAGACCTAGGAGTGGAGGGGCTTGCCGGGTACCTATGGGCTGGGATGATAGGGCATTGCTCTGATAGCTGAGGCTGTATGGTTATCTGCAGCTCGGGGGGGGGGAGTAACGTATATGGGGGAGGGGCTATGCGACCTTGTTGTCTTTGGAGGAGCTAGGAGTGGAGGGGTCTGCGGTACCTCTGGCTGGGGATAGGGCTTTGCTCTGATAGCTGAGGCTGTGGTTATCTGCCAGCTCGGGGGGGTGGGGGGAGTCTATGGGGGGCCTATGAGGACTGTTTATCTGGGAGGGTTCCTAGGAAGTGGAGGGGGGCTGCGCGGGTACCTCTGGCTGGGGGGGGAGATAGGGCTTTGCTGCTCTGATATTAACCCTGTAGGAGGTTTTAATGCGATACCTGTAATTGGGGGCAGCCGGCCTGGAGAGCTTCAATGGGCAGTTGGACAGAGCGTGCGTCCTGGCTCATGTCCGTGGTCACTTCTAGGAGCTGCAGCACAGAGCAGCATCCACTCTGCGGAGACAGAGAAGCTCAGGGTGAGATGAGCCAGCGAGCAGAGTGAGAAAGCTACAGTAATGAGCGCAGGGTTTCCATCGGGAAATTGGTAACTTTAGGAGCTTTGGTTCACCTGCCTCTCGGGGGGGGGGGGGGGGGGGGAACGGGGTCGCTCCGGTGTAGCCCTTACCCGGTTTGGTTGAGGAGGGGCTGGGGGGGGGTCGGTGACCCTTTTGTAGGCCTGCGCTCCAAGGTAACCGTGAGGCGCACATCCGGTGGTCCGGATCCCTCCCTGTCACGAGTTGGCTCCCAAATTGATTTTTTTCCTCACTTTCCTCTCCTTTTTAATTACTTTGCTGAACTGAGCTGGTCAGCTCTCTTCAGTGCTAGGAGGGGAATCCTTCAGTGAGGCTGCTTTTAGTGCAGTAAAGTTTAAAAAAAAAAAAAAGAAATAATAAAGTTAAGGAGCAGGAGCAGGTAGGACAGATCGTGCCGGGGGGCGGGGGGGGGACACGGGGGACGACACAGTCTGCCTGAGCACCTTGCGAACCCCCCCTGACGTCGCATCCTCCTGGGAACGCTGTACACCCAGCGTAAGCACGCCCGCTGCACGAGGCGACCATCCTTCTTTGTGACGGCAGAAACCGCAGCATCCACCCGAGGGAGCGCAAACTCCAGGGCCTGCTCCGGCAAGGTATAAAGCTTGGCCGTGGCCCTACCGGACTTTCAAACCCGCGGCCGGGTTATCCCACTCCTGATCCTCCGACTTTTTAACGGACTCACGATACGGGAACCCGGGAGGGGAGCGCCGGGTGCCCTCCCTGCGAGGGTCGTCAGGCGGAGGCTGTAGTCCCAGTTCCTCCAGAACCTGGGGAATGAGAGGCGCCGATTCCTCCCTGGGAACCACCGTAGGATCTTGGGGTCATCCCCCTCTGCCGCAGACCCTCGCCTTGTCCTGTGTCCGCCGCGACCGGGTCCCGCTGCCTGATTGCCGGAAAGAGTTGCCCCTAGGCCAGAGGCATTTCCCTGTGGCGTCGCAGAAGGAAAGCGCAGTACTCTGGCGGTCGCTGTGCCTTCTTGCAACCTGCCTTGACCTGAGCCGGACCTGAGCCGGACGCTGGCAGCGACCTGCACGCAGATGAACCGGCCTCCGGGAGCAAAGAAAGCGGGCAAACAAAGCCCTCTTGTTGCGCCAAAAAATCTTTGTGCATAAACAGCACAAATTCCGGCGAGGACACCGCTGTCCATATCAGCAGGAAGGGAGCAAAATCCGCCTCAGACCCCAAAAGCGTGGGCTCAACTGCCGGGGGATCCAAATTGGCCACCAGTCCCGCGGTTACCGCACAGGACACCTCCTCGCGGACCGAACCACTCAGAGCTGCAAGGGGAGGAAAGGACGCAACCTTCCTCTGTTTGGCAGGTGCTGGGAGCTCCGAGGGTCCCTCCCCCCCCCACCCCGAAATGCAGGCTGAGCACAGACTGCGGCGATTCTGCCGCGCGGGAGTCGCTTCACACGCACGGCAGGCCACCCCCCTCACCATCACAAGAGTAAAAGATTTTTTAAAAAAACGAAGAAAAGGAACCCCGAAACCGTGAGCGGGGGTGGGGGGAGGAGAGCAGACACCACTGCTCCTACGCTTCCGGGTTTGTTTTTTTATAAAGCTTTACTGCTCTAAAGCAGCCTCACTGCTCCTAACACTGAAAAGAGCTGCCCAGCTGAATTCAGCAAGTTAACTAAAATAGGAGAGGAAAGTGAGGAAAAAATAAGGAGCCAACACGTGGAAGGGAGGGATCTGGACCACCAGATGTGCACCTCACTGTTACCTGTGGAGCGGGCGTACAAAAGGGTCACTGACCCCCAGCCCGTCCGCCTCGACCAAACAGGGTAGGGTCCCTCACGAGAAACCCCGACCCCTGGGAGGAAGGCTCAGAGCAAAAATCAAACACAAGACCAAAAAATCCTGGAACAAACTGCAGGTTTATGCATCAGTCCTGCACTGCTGGAGACAGAGAAATACTGAGGAACTGCAGGTGGCACCAGTGTATATAAAGCAGTGTCAGTTTTACTTTCTCTGTCTCCACCTGCTGGCACGGATGAATAAATCCAGGTGTCTGGACTGATCCAGGAACGTACAGGGAAAGGGAGATATTGCAAGAGAACCTGCTTTAGTCTGCTAAAAAACTAAACTATGGGGGAAGTTCACCTTTCAGCAGGACAATGATCCCAAGCACAAGGACAAAGCAGCACAGGAGTGGCTGAACAGAAAGGTGAATGTTCTGCAACGGCCAAGTCAGAGTCCAGATCTCATTCCAATCGGGAATCTGTGGCACTGTTTGAAAATTGCAGTCCAGAAGCGTCATCCAAACCAACCTGAACAGCCTGGAGCAAATCTGCCAGGAAGAATGGACAGAAATCACTCCCAGACAGTGTCCCAAGCTGGTAGAAACTTACCCCAAGGGACTTAAAGCTGTTATTGCAGCAAAAGGTGGTCACACCAAGTGCTAGCCTGAAGGGGCTGAATACTTATGCAAGCAGCATGTTTCAGGTTTTTATTTTATCTTACAAAAATGCAGAGAAACAGTGAATTGTGACTTTGAAAATTTGCTTTAAGGACATAGTGGTTTGCATGCAATAAACATACTGTCTGGAACAATCTATGTAATTGTCATTTGTAATGCACACACATATGACGACTTTTTTAGGGGGTCGAATACTTTTGCAAGCCAATGTGTACCTACTAGAATCCTACCTTTCCCAGAACAAACAAAGCCTCTGCAAGAAGCCAAACCTAAACGTTCCTCTCCCTCCCCTCTTCCTGCTAACAGAGACTCACCGATATCAAGTTGAGGATGGAATTCATACGACTGTTGTAGGTCAACCAGATTTGTCTGAGCCGAGAACCAGCAACCTCCAGGAAACTCCCCACTGCTGAAGCATCAACCTGAGGAGACAGAGTGAGAGAGTCCAAATTTCAGCTGTTAGGGAAGCTGCATATTTAAAAAAAAAACAAAAACCAACACACTTTGAATTGTCTGCAAGCTAATTCCAGAAGTCTAAGTAGTAAGATGGGAGAGTCAGAATGTATGGCACTGAATGAAGAGGTAAATATAACTGGCATCTCACAGATGTGATGGAAGGATAACCAATGGGACACTGTTATACCAGGGTACAAGTGGATCAACATGACTTAGACATGATATCTGGGGAACGTCCTCCGGTACTCCAGGTGGCGGAGCTCCTCAAAGCTCTGCTCTATGTGCCTGCCTCTGTATATCACCATGTGGCTCCCAGCCTGCCTCAGTCTGATATCCAAGCTTGCGGTTGCACATTTAGGAGACTGTCAGGGGAGGCAGGCGGGTTAGCATGGCTAATTCACCCTATCCACGGAAAACACAGTTTACAGTAAGCAAATGAAAATTAGTTCTTACCTGATAATTTTCGTTCCTGTAGTACCACGGATCAGTCCAGACACCTGGGTTGTGACTCCGCACCAGTAGATGGAGACAGAGCAAAACTTGACGGGCTCCCTACATATAGTAAGGGGCCACCCACAGCCCCTCAGTCTTGCGTAATGTCAAAGCAAGACAAAAAATGTCCGACTAACTAACTATGAAAAACATAACGGAAGCCGATTCAAACAGCACCCCTGGCTGGAATCGAAAACATCAGGACCAGTAAGAAAACACAACGGCCTGGTCCGAAATGCAAACAGTGGCAAAAAACAGTGTCAAAAAATCTCCAATGGAGCTAAAGAAGACTTAAGTCAACCGAACGGACTCTCCCTCTACTCATCAGCAACAAAAAACACAGACTGGTGGGAGCCTGGACTGATCCGTGGTAGTACAGGAACGAAAATTATCAGGTAAGAACTAATTTTCATTTCCCTGTACGTACCCGGATCAGTCCAGACACCTGGGATGTACCAGAGCCAAAACTCAAGGGTGGGAAGCAGAGAGTCCCGCTCGGAGAACACTCGCTCCAAACCCCCGCGACTCAGCTGCCTGCACATCCAGTCTATAATGCCTGGTAAAAGTATGCAACGACTTCCAGGTCGCTGCCCTACAGATCTCCTGCGTGGACACCTGAGAGACCTCCGCCCAAGACGTGGCTTGCGCCCGCGTCGAGTGAGCTCGAAGCCCTTGAGGCGCCAACTTGCCCTGCAGGAGATACGCCGAACCAATCGCCTCCTTGAGCCAACGCGCAATTGTGGCCCGCGACGCAGCAGACCCCCTGCGAGCCCCAGAGCAGAGAACAAACAGGTGGTCGGACACCCGGAAAGGATTCATAACCTCCAGATAACGAAGAAGCGTCCGACGAACGTCGAGTTTCCGTAACTCTCTCGACCCCTTATCCCTCTGATCCATGGTCGAAAATCCTGGGAGGTCCACAGACTGATTCAAGTGAAAAGAGGACACCACTTTGGGCAAAAAGGACGGAACAGTCCGCAGAGAGACTCCCGCCTCCGAAAACCGCAAAAAAGGTTCCCTACAAGACAGAGCCTGTAACTCCGAGACCCGACGAGCTGACGTAATGGCGACCAAAAACACCGTCTTCAAAGTAAGATCCTTCAGGGTCGCTCGCTTGATTGGTTCAAACGGGGCTCCACAAAGAGCTGAGAGCACGCAATTTAAATTCCAGGATGGACACGGATTCCGTACCGGTGGACGTAAATGTTTAGCCCCCCGAAGGAAACGCGTCACATCTGGATGGCAAGCCAAGGACACCCCTTGGACCTTACCTCAGACAACAAAGCGCAGCTATCTGGACCTTTAGGGTACTCCAGGACAGCCCCTTCGAGAGGCCCTCTTGGAGGAAAGCGAGGACCGCCGGCACAGCTGGCCGTATACGGTCTACTTCTTGAGATCTACACCAGTCCTCGAAAACTGTCCAAACCCGCATATAGGTTAAGGACGTAGGCTGCTTTCTAGCTCTCAACAAAGTAGTGATCACTGCCTCGGAGTATCCCTTAGTCTTCAAGCGCGCCCTTTCAAAAGCCAAGCCGCGAGACAAAAGTGATCCGCATCCTCCAAACAGACGGGTCCTTGACGAAGGATGCTCGCGTCTCCGTGAAATCGAAGTGGAGGCTCCGCCGCTAGCTGAATGAGATCTGCGAACCACGGGCGCTGGGGCCACTCCGGCGCCACCAAGATCACCTCCGCTGGATGTAACTCGATTCACCGTAGTACCCTGCCGATCAGGGGCCATGGAGGGAAGACAAAGCAGCACGTCCGTGGGCCAGGGAAGGACTAGTGCATCGACTCCTTCTGCGCCCCGCTCCCTCCGCCGGCTGAAGAACCGCGGAGCCTTTGCGTTTTGAGCGGTGGCCATCAGGTCCAGGTGGGGCTGTCCCCACCTGGCACAGAGAAGACGAAACGCTACGTCCGGTAGCTCCCATTCCCCTGGATCCAGGCGATGCCTGCTGAGGAAGTCCACTTGTATGTTGTCCACTCCGGCGATGTGAGACGCCGCTATACCGCTGAGGTGGTGCTCCGCCCAGCTCATCAAGTGACTCGCCTCCACCGCCACCTGCTGGCTCCTCGTTCCTCCCTGGCGATTGATATAGGCCACCGTGGTCACGTTGTCCGATAAGATCCGGACCGCCCAGCCCCGAATCCACGGCAGAAATGCTCGTAACACCAAGGACACCGCCTGGGTCTCTAACCGGTTGATGGACCACCGTGACTGCTGGCTGGACCACAGGCCTTGCACCGAGTGTCCCCCACAGACCGCCCCCCAACCAGAGAGGCTGGCGTCCGTCGTGACCACCGTCCAAGTGGGCATGAGCAGAGAGACACCGCACGTCAGATGACCAGAGCAGAGCCACCACTGCAGGCTGGCCCTGGCGCGACCTATGAGGGGTAGTGGCCGATGGAACTCCTCCGATGCCGGCTTCCAGCGGGAAAAGTAACACTGATTGTAACGGTCGCAGGTGAGCGAACGCCCAGGGAACCAAAGCTAGCGTGGACGCCATGGAACCCAACACCATCAGGTAATCGCATACCAGCGGGCACTGCATGGACAAAAGGCGTTTCACCTGCCCCTGGAGCTTGACCACTCTCTCCTGAGTCAGCGACACCCGAGCTCTCTCCGTGTCGAACAAGGCCCCCAGGTATTCCAACCTCTGGGTAGGCTCCAGTTGACTCTTGGACAGGTTGACCACCCAGCCCAGAGACCGCAAGAGCTACAGGACCCTGGCAATCGCCACTCGGCACTCTGCCTCTGATTTGGCCCGGATGAGCCAATCGTCCAAGTAAGGGTGAACCAGGAGCCCTTCCCTCCGGAGCTGGGCAGCCACCACCACCATAACTTTGGTAAAGGTGCATGGAGCCGTGGCCAGGCCGAAAGGAAGAGCCCGGAACTGGTAATGCCTGCCTAGGATGCAGAACCTCAAGTACATGTGATAGGCCGGCTGAATCCCGATGTGCAAATACGCCTCCGTTAGATCCAGCGACGCAGGAAACTCGCCGGGACGAACCGCGGCCACTACCGAGCAGATCGTCTCCATCTTGAAACTGGGAACACGAAGGCACTTGTTGACCCCCTTGAGGTCGAGGATGGGCCGGAACGCGCCATCCTTCTTGGGAACCACAAAGTAAATGGAGTACCTTCCCACGCCCCTTTGACTCGATGGCACGGGAGTAATGGCGCCCAGATCTTCCAGTCGCTGAAGGGTCGCCCTTACGGCTGCGCGCTTGACGATAGCCTTGCAGGGAGAGACAAGAAACTTGTCCCACGGTAGGCGTGCAAAATCTAACGCGTAACCGTGTTTTATTACTCCGAGAACCCACTGGTCTGAGGTGATCTTGGTCCATTCCTCGTAAAACTGCGCGAGCCTCGCCCCCACGTTTGGTACGGCTTCCGGCCGCCGCCGCGGGGAATGAACCAGCCTCGTTTCATTGGGTCGATTTGGACCCCGATCCCGTCGAGGGTCCACCGGACCGGTTGAACTTCTTCCCTCGAAAGGACTGAGACCAGGAGGAGGATCTGGCAGAACTTGCGTGGTAGGACGGACCCGTCCCCGATCTTTGTGGTCTCTGGCGCCGGTTAGACCGAAAACGGTTCCTGGCCGAGAAGTGAGACCACGACCTAGGCCTGTCCTCAGGCAGCTTGAAGGCCTTGTTTTCGCTCAGGAACTGCATGAGATCGTCCAGTTGCTTTCCAAAAAGTAACTTCCCCTTAAAAGGTAAAGAGCCCAGATGCGCCTTAGACATACCATCCGCGGCCCAGTTACGAAGCGAGAGGAGACGGCGAGCGGAGACCGCTGACACCATAGCCCTGGCCGAAGTTCTCAACAAATCGTGAATGGCATCTGCACTGTAGGCTATCACCGCCTCCAAGTGATCCGCCTGTGAGGCTTCCCCATCTGAGAGACCAGCATTCGCTTGTAAGTTCTGGGCCCAGCGAAGGTCCGCCCGCAATGCAAAATTACTGCAGATAGCCGCTCTGACTCCCAGGGCGGAGACCTCGAAAACCTTTTTGAGTTGAACCTCCAGTTTCCGATCTTGTATGTCTCTAAGCGCCGTGGCGCCTGTGACAGGGATGGTAGACCGCTTGGTTACCGCCGACACCGCCGCGTCCACTCGGGGGAGGCGCAGCAATTCCAGAACGTCCTCAGGCAGAGGATACAACTTGTCCATGGCCTTGCTCACTTTAAGGCCCAATTCCGGGGTATCCCATTCCCGGAAGAGGATGTCTGAGGCCGAAAAATGAAAAGGGAATGCCACCGAAGGACCGGCGAGACCGAGGAGTACCGGGTCCATATTGGCGCCCTGACGGACTTCTACCGGTGGCGCTTCCACTCCAAGCTCCTCCAGGATCGCTGGAATAAGTGGGGATGGCTCCTCTCTTTTAAAGAGGCGCACGACCTTGGGGTCATCCCCATCCCCCGTCAGCGTGCCTTTTCCTGCGCCCGGCTGGGCAGGACCCGGGTCATCGGGCCCCTCAGGCCCTCCCGTGGTCCCCGAGACTGACTGCTCCTCCTCTGAAGAAGTAGACTCCGTAGCCAATTCCCGAGGGACGCCCCGCGCCGGTCTTTTCTCCTGTGGTGGACCCGACGACCCCCTGGGCCGGCCTGCCCTCTTCTGGGGCTGTGAGCGTCCCTCTCCGCCGCCTGGAACTCTCCCGGACTTGTGCTTCGATTTTTTATACTTCGCTAATTTTTTTAATAAAAAAGCAAAATCTTCGGAGAAGGAATCCTCCGAATCCGAGGATCCCTCCCCCGAGCTCAGCTGGCCAGACTGTAGGGCACCCCGGGGTCGTCCCCCCACGGCCCGAGGCTGAGGAGAGAGCGGAGGTGGCTGGCCGCCATGTTCAACAGCCCTCCTTGTAGCCGCACGGACTGAATTCAAGATGGCCGCCGTTCCCGCGCTAAGCGGGAACGGATCAGGGTCCTCGATCTCAGCAGCCCCGGCGCGCAGCGGCGAACGGGACGAGGGGGAACAGCCGCCCCGACCTCCCCCCGATGGTCCCTCACCCCCGGTGAGGCAAGAAGAACATACGCCAAAACGCGCGTGCGCGGCAGGCCGAGACGACCGGCATCCTGGGCCCGAAAGAAAACAAAAATTCGCCGTGCCTAAGAGCCGAAAAAAGCTTCCCCCCACGCGAACGAGCTGACGACGAGGAGAAAAGAGGGAGAGACGGCGCGGCAAACAAAAGCTGCAAATGTTTGTTTTTTTTTTTTTGTAATACTTAGCCGCTGTCCAGGTGCTGATGCTTCCGCTCCACCGGGGGTGAGTGAACCGGGCTCCCCGGTGTCACCCCCGACGCTGCTGCCAGGCACGGCCGGGTCCTCGACCCTCAGCAGCAGCCTCGACCAGGGGGGGGATGATCCCCTCAGGATCTGCCAACCCCCCTGGGAGGCACCTCCGACGGAAGCTCTTCTGTAAAAATAAAAAATCTGTTTTTTTTTCTGGTTTTTGTTTTTTTTAAAAGGATTGGCCCTTTCTTCTATTGAATACTGTTTCCTTCTATTGTTATCTTTTTTTTTTTTTTTTCTTATCCCTGACTGACTAAAACCCCCAGGGATCCCAGAGACTGTGGGTGGACCTGCCCCATCTGCTGGAGACAGAGTAAGACTGAGGGGCTGTGGGTGGTACCTTACTATATGTAGGGAGCCCATCAAGTTTTGCTCTGTCTCCATCTGCTGGTGCGGAGTCACAACCCAGGTGTCTGGACTGATCCGGGTACGTACAGGGAAATGGAGATTACTATCCTTATTCAATAAACATACACACGGTTAATGCGACTCCAACATTGCTCTATGCTTCAACGGCAAGAGGAAATGTGGAAAAAAGGATTTGTATCCTCAAAAAAGCAGGGAAGTAGCTGGCTTGTTACGGCGGTTACTACCCCAAACTAAATAAGCCTGATACTTCACTTCCAATGCATATCCAGCCTAGCTCTCTGCTTCAACAGCAGGGAGAATGGAGAATGAAGAAAATAATTTATATTCAGACAATAACCAACAAGGAATGAAATAGTCTGGGTAAACAAATGAGCATGGGTGTAGCTTGCTTATTGCAGCGGTTACTACCCCGAATCAATTAAGCCTGATACATCACTTGGTACACATATCCAGCGCAATTCACTGCTTCAACGGCAGGGGGAATGAAGTAAAGAGGATTTATATTCAGACAACCAACAAGGACTGAATTGCTCAGGCAGGGTAAACAAGCGTGGGAGTAGCTTGCTTATTATGGCGGTTACTACCCCAAACCAATTAGCTATATACTTCACTTAGATGCAGCTCCAGCACTGCTCTCTACATTAATGGTGGGGGTGGAAGGGAATTGGAACCAAAAAGTTACCAATAAGGGCCCTGACTTCAGCGGTCAGAGTAACAGATAAGTATGAAAACACTTAAGTCTGAAAGCTTGCTGGGCAGACTGGATGGGCCATTTGGTCTTCTTCTGCTGTCACTTCTATGTACCTTCTCCATCGCAATTATATCTTTTTTTGAGATGCGGCGACCAGAATTGTACACCGTATTCAAGGTGCGGTCTCACCATGGAGCGATACAGAGGCATTATGACATTTTCCGTTCTATTAACCATTCCTTTCTAATAATTCCTAACATTCTGTTTGCTTTTTTGACTGCCACAGCACAGTGAGCAGACGATTTTAAAGTATTATCCACTATGACACCTAGATCTCTTTCTTGGGTTGTAGCACCTAATATGGAACCCAACATTGTGTAATTATAGCATGGGTTATTTTTCCCTATATGCATCACCTTGCACTTATCCACATTAAATTTCATCTGCCATTTTGATGCCCAATCTTCCAGTCTTGCAAGGTCTTCCTGTAATGTATCACAATCCGCTTGTGATTTAACTACTCTGAATAATTTTATATCATCCGCAAATTTCAGCTGAAAAAAGCCCTGGAGATAGAAAAATAGAGAAATACTGAAGGGATGCAGGGTGAGCACCGTCCAGATAGAGAAAAAACTAAAGGGTATCCTATATCTCCATCTGCTGGACAGGATGCTCAACCCACTGTCTGGACTGATCTGGGTGCATACAGGGAACCATAAATTTATTAACCAGATAGACTTTTGCAAAGCCACTACTTATCACTGTGTGAGATTTTGCCAGGTACTTGTAGCTTGGAATGGCCACTGTTGGAACCAGGACACTGGGCTTGCTGGACCCTTGGTCTGACCAGTATGGCAATTTCATATATTCTTAATAAAAAGAAACTTACACAGAGACTGGTCACGGGAAGGACTAGAGCAAAGATCCTGCGACTGAGGAATCAAGACAGAATTCACTTAAACATGTAGAGACCTTCCCCATGAACTGAGAAGCACAACACTGGGTACTCTCCACTCTCCCCTCCTATCCCCAAATGTTCCTGAGCTCTACAGGTATTACTGACGTATGAGAAACTTTCAGCTTATACCTAGATATGGCCTTGTACCTGGGAGTTCTGCAGATTCAGGCTCTCCAGCTCTGGGCAGTTCAAGGCAACCGCAAGTAGACAATCCGTGGTAACCACAGAGCAATACAAAAGCTTGAGTGAATTCAGGTGATGACAGGTTTCACCGAGTGTCTGAAACATGAAGCTTAATGTGAAACACATAATGCAAACTCTCACATTATCTCTCCCATCCAAAGCATCCCTTTCTATTCCAACTCATCGCCCCTATGCCAAAACCTTCCCAATTCAGATCACCCCTTCCCAACACACACAACCTTCCCTACCTATGCAAACCCCATTCATACCAGTCACCTCAAAACAACCCATCTATCCGAGCCTTCATACATTCATACCAGTCCTCCAAATATAACCCATCACCTCCATCCCAAAGCTGTGCCAGACACCAGCTCTCCAATAAACCTTCTCCTTATCCCAAAACCTCCCCATTCACACCAATTGTCCACTATATACCCAACCCCCTCCATCCCAAAGCCTCTACATTCATAACGACCACACCAATAAGCCCCAACCACTCTATCCAAAATCTGCCCATTCATATCAACTCTCCCAACATAACCTGTTCCCTCTACCCCAGAGCCTCCTCATTCACACCAAACACCTCAACATTGTCACAGATATGAGCCCTTGGGTTGTGGCCTCCTCAAACGATACTAGGGCTGACATCAGATTGAAATCTGATCCGTCTCCAACTGCTATCAGGAGCACACTATACCCATTGGTCCTGAGTCCATCTGCTACACGCTAGGAAATGTACTATTTATCTTTTAATGAAGGTGATTCATCTGAAAATCAACTACCTGACTTCACTAAATTTTATGAATATTCTTGAATTATCTCAAGAGACATTTCTAAGAGCAACTCTGTTTGCCTTTATTTCTGATAAAAATTATGTATCCCGTCTATTTCGTCGTAACCATTTGCTCTTATTTCATGGTCATAAAGTTTGGATGTATCCAGATTACTCAAAAGTGCAGGAAGACGTTTCTTACTAAGCGGTCTGAGACACTGTCAAAGGAGGGCTAAGTTAATGCTAAGATATCCCAGTAAAGGTATGGTGAAATACTAGAACTCAAATTATGTGTTTTTGAATCTTCTCAACTACAAATGTTCCTGGATTCACTTGCCTAAGGATCTCATTTTAGGTTCGGTCGTTACAGTTTATTTGGACTCTCTCAAGATTTCTTCTTCTCTGGACTAAATCACTCTCTATACACTTGTGCGCCACAGTTGCCTTTAAGCGGAGATAGCTTGTTCCAATGATTATTATTACCTTTATTGTGTGTGTCATTGAGAATGTGTTTGCATATCTACTTTTTCTGTACAAGAAGATTCTTGTATTGTGTTAAAAGGCATTAAAAAAAAATTCCATAAACAGTGGGATTTTAACCAAAGGGGAAATGGGGGGGGGGGGGGGGGGGGGGGGGGGAGAACGGGACAGGACATCATGTTCCTCGCACCAGGCCTCAAATACTCTCCAGACCCGCACATACGCTAGGGACGTAGAGAATTTCCACGCATGGAGTAAGGTGGAAAATTACTGCTGCCAAATATCCTTGCTTCATCAGACGAGCCCTCCCAAGGGCCAGAGCACAAGACTGAATCCAGGTGGATCCTCATTAAGGACCGGTCCCTGGGCGGTGGGAGGGTCTCCACCCAGAGTCTCCGCATACCATGGATGCTTGGGCTAATCTGAAGCTACCAGTAGGACTAATCCCTCTGTGGCCCTTCATTCTGTGAATGACCCTGCCTAGGCGAAGCAGCTCCTCTTCTGGCCAGGTCTGAATGACGGCGTCGATCCCCAGTGTCAACTGATCCATTCTGTGACTGAAGAATTGGGGAACCTTCACATTGTGAGATGCGGCCAGCAGGTAAATGGACGGGAGACCCCAGCAATCTACTATCAGCTGAAAGGCTTTGGCCATCACCCACTTCTCCCTGCTTAGGAAGTCTGCTCTGATGTTGTCTTTTCCTGCTATGTGGGAGGCTGAGATCATCCATAGAATTATTTCCGCCCATTCCATAAGGAGATCCACCTCTTGTGACACCTACTAGCTTTTGGTTCCATCCTGGTGGTTGATGTAGGCTACAGTCATTATGCTGTCCTACATTACACGGACTGCTTGACCCTGGAGTCTGTGGCTGAATTGTAGACACGCCAATCTGCCTGCCTAGGCTTCCAGGCGCTTGATGTTCCAGAGGGCCTCTTCCTTGGTCCAATGTCCCTGGGCCGTCAATTCCTGACAGTAAGCTCCCCAGTCCCAGAAGTTCATGTCTGTTGTGAAGACCAGCCAGTTCAGAGGACAGGGGTACACCCCAGTTCCGATGAGCTTCCTGTAGCCACCACTGGAGCAAACTCAAAGGAGGCAAATTGAATAGTCTTGAGACTGCGGGTTCCAACATGACAGTAGTGAGCGTTGAAGTGGTCGCATGTGAGCCCTTGCCCACAGCACTACCTCCAGGGTTGCCACCATCAAACTTGGAGATAGCTCCACACCGTCAGGCGTATCATGCTCATCAACTGACGCACTTGGGACATCAACTTCCTTATCCACGTGGTCGGAAGGAAGACCTTGCCCTGCCTGGTGTCGAAATGGGAGGAGCCGAGCTTAGCAAGGTCCGGGGAGCCCAACTCTTCCTGGGCTTCCTCACAGTGCTGACAAGATGATAAAGGGGATGGAACAATTCCCCCATGAAGAGGGAAGTGGAACAGATGAAAATCCATTTACAGTAGATAATGTATGGGAAGAGCTGGAGAAACTGAAAGTGGACAAAGCCATGGGGCCTGATGAGGTTCATCCCAGGATACTGAGGGAGCTCAGAGATGAGCTGGCGGCTCCGCTGTGTGACCTGTTCAACAGATCCCTAGAAACGGGAGTGGTGCCGAGTGATTGGAGAAGAGCGGAGGTGGTTCCGCTTCACAAGAGTGGGAGCAGAGAGGAGGCTGGAAACTACAGACCGGTTACATCACCTCAGTGGTGGGAAAAGTAATGGAGTCACTGTTGAAAGAGAGAATAGTGAACTATCTACAGTCAGGAGAATTGATGGACCAGAGGCAGCACGGATTCACCAGGGGAAGATCCTGTCAGATAAATCTGATAAGACTTTTCTGACTGGGTAACCAAGGAATTGGATCGAGGAAGAGTGCTCGATGTCATCTACTTGGATTTCAGCAAAGCTTTTGATATGGTTCCGCACAGGAGACTGGTGAATAAAACGAGAAGCTTAGGAGTGAGTGCCGAGGTGGTGACCTGGATTGAAAACTGGTTGACGGACAGAAGACAATGTGTGATGGTAAATGGAACCTGCTCTGAAGAGAGAGCGGTTTTAAGCAGGGTACCGCAAGGATCGGTGTTGGGACCGGTCCTGTTCAATATCTTTGTGAGCGACATTGCGGACGGGATAGAAGGTAAGGTTTGTCTTTTTGCGGATGACACTAAGATCTGCAACAGAGTGGACACGCTGGAAGGAGTGGAGAGAATGAGACGGGATTTAAGGAAGCTGGAAGAGTGGTCGAAGATATGGCAGCTGAGATTCAATGCCAAGAAGTGCAGAGTCATGCATATGGGGAGTGGAAATCCGAATGAACGGTATTTGATGGGGGGGGAAAGGCTGATGTGCACGGAGCAGGAGAGAGACCTTGGGGGTGATAGTGTCTAACAATATGAAGTCTGCGAAACAATGCGACAAGGCGATAGCAAAAGCCAGAAGAATGCTGGGCTGCATAGAGGAATATCGAGTAAGAAAAGGGAAGTGATTATTCCCTTGTACAGGTCCTTGGTGCGGCCACACCTGGAGTACTGTGTTCAGTCCTGGAGACCGTATCTACAAAGAGACAAGGACAAGATGGAAGCGGTACAGAGAAGGGCGACCAGGAAGGTGGAGGATCTTCATAGGATGACATACGAGGAGAGATTGAAGAATCTAAATATGTACTCCCTGGAGGAAAGGAGGAGCAGGGGTGATATGATTCAGACTTTCAGATACTTGAAAAACTTTAATGATCCAAAGGCAACGACAAACCTTTTCCGTCAGAAAAAAATCAACAGAACCAGAGGTCACGAGCTGAGGCTCCAGGGAGGAAGACTAAGAACCAATGTCAGGAAGTATTTCTTCACGGAAAGGGTGGTGGATGCCTGGAATGCCCTTCCGGAGGAAGTGGTGAAGACCAGAACTGTGAAGGACTTCAAAGGGGCGTGGGATAAACACTGTGGATCCATCAAGTCTAGTGGGCGTAAATATAGAGGAGGCAGCAAAACGCTGCACGGAGCGGCAGTAGCCACAGAGGCATTCACGGAACGGGATGCCAGTGGCCAGTAGTTGGTGTTCCACCTTCACGGAGCGGAAGGATGGAGGGCTGCTATTTCCAAAAAAAAAATAAAAATAAAAACAGGGGTGGGTAAGAGTATGGGGCAAGGGGGTGGCCTGCTTGTTGCAGCAGTTGCTACCCCCAATTGAGCTGGATGTCACTTGGATGCAGATTCAAAGCTGCTCTCTAAATTGGGTGGAGGGGAATTAGGGCTGGAGGGTACTGGAAGCCAATAGTAACAGGTGGGAGAGAGAAAAAGGGGGAAAAAAATGGATAAAGTGCGTAGCTTGCTGGGCAGACTTGATGGGCCATTTGGTCTTCTTCTGCCGTCATTTCTATGTTTCTATGTTTCAAAGAACACTAGGCACACATTTGTGCACTACATTACACATGAGCCTTTTATGCGCACATAGTCCATAGAAAATTTACCATTCAGTCCAATCTTTTCCCACTGTAACCTACCTTGCGCCTATTACTGGATTCTTTCCCATTTAAATCAACTTTTCCTGTTGCAACCCACTCCGTACCCGAGCCTCCTCCGTTCACGATATAACCCACCCTGAACCACTCATCTGCTCCTACAACCAAAAGCTTCTCTCATCATCCACTCCTAAACTGCTGGCTCACACTCGTTCCTCATTTTGGTTCACGCCAAGCCTTGCTCCCCCCCACCCTGAAACTCCAGTGACCCCTTATTAATCAGCTTCCTGCTGTCTTCTCACCTTCACTACGAAGGCCACGTTATTCTTCCAGTGATTAAGAGTAAACCTCCGTAAGAGAGAAAACCTGCCATGAAAAAAAATTAAAAATAAAAGCAATGTGAGTCGTTTCAACATACCCTATGTGCTCCCCTGTTGAACCCTGTCACAGTGTCCGCCCCCCCAAACTACTCCCCTCCTTGTGCAATATACCCTCTACCGCTACCACCAGGGATGAACCTACATCCGTGGACTTCTGCAGGCCCAGCTCAACGCCTGGGACTCTGCCAGGCACTGAGCTTCAGGACAAGGACCAGAACTAGGGGAGCCACCCCACACCAAACGCTCTGCCAAGAACCGGGGGAGAAGATAAACCCACGCCTCACAATACTTTACACAAGGGATTAAAAAGCGACAGGATCCTTACCGGTTCTCGGTAAGCCATTGCACCGTGTTGCAGACTTTCTTCTTCACGTGCAGCAGCTGCTTCTTCCCAGGATCCACCCAGCAAAAGCCAAGAGAGACATCCTGCCACAAGCCCGGGTCCGCAGCAGCAAAGCGCCACAGTCTGCACACCCGAGACACCCTGCAACACACACAGCACTCAGAGAGAGGGAAGCAGTCTCGCAGGCCTGCGTCATACAGCAACGCAGGCAGCGAGCGGTCAGCTCCCACGAAACACCCCCGAGACACGATAAGCACAGCCCCCACTCTCCTGTGGCAACAGGTTGAACACTCAGCAACAATTATAAAGATAAATGTATTTTATATCATGTAAAGGGTTCACTGACCTGGCTTTATGTCTGAATATTTGATTTAATGGGTGGTGAATTTCAGGTATTGATATGGAGGAAAAAAAATGGAGGACATCTCAGGGATGGATGGGGAAGACGAGGGTGGAAGATCATCAGGGATGGAGGTGGGGGGGGGGGGGGGGAAGAGGGCTTCTAGAATCTGGGTGGGAGGAGAACCAGAGAGAGAAAGAGGAGAGGGATTTGTTCCTTCCCTGGCTCCAGGCCCGCTTTTTCAAATCCTTAAAGGAAAATTAGTTTACCTGATAATTTTCGTTCCTGTAGTACCAAGGATCAGTCCAGGACACCTGGGTTGTGACTCCGCACCAGTAGATGGAGACAGACTAAAACTTGTGGGCGGAGCATATGTGCCCCTGTGCCAGTCACAGCCCCTCAGTCATACGTAATGTCAAAGTAGACAAAAGCCAAAAGGCAACCATAGCTAACCATACAACTTGGTAGGGAAAAGAAAAGCAACACCCCTACAGGAACCAGACTCCCCAACCGGGAAAGCGAATAAACAAGGATCAGCGTACTGAAAAACACAATAATGAGCGGACTCTCCGTTACTATAGCGCAACACTGCGGGCGGGATCCTGGACTGATCCTTGGTACTACAGGAACGAAAATTATCAGGTAAGAAACTAATTTTCCTTTCCCTGTACGTACCAGGATCAGTCCAGGACACCTGGGATGTACCAGAGCTAACTTACCGAGGGTGGGAAGCAGAGAGTCCCGCTCGGATTACCCTCTCTCCAAAACCCCCAGCTTCAGTAGCCTGAACATCCAACCGGTAATGTGTAATGAAGGTATGCAACGACTTCCAGGTAGCCGCCCTGCAAATCTCTTGAGGCGACACCTGAGAAGATTCCGCCCAAGACGCAGCGTGAGACCGTGTCGAATGAGCCCGAAGACCCACAGGCGGTGATTTTCCGCACAGAATGTACGCAGAACCAATGGCTTCTTTGAGCCAACGGGCAATTGTTGTGCGGGACGCCGCAGCACCTTTCTTTGGACCCGAAGTCAACACAAACAGATGATCCATCACCCGAAACGGATTAGTAACCTCCAGATAGCGAAGAAGGGACCTCCGCACATCTAGTTTTCGCAAGTCTTTTGTTTTCGGGTCCGAAGACTCCCCAACCGTGAAAGCGGGAAGTTCAATTGACTGATTCAAATGGAACGACGACACGACCTTAGGAAGGAAGGAGGGAACCGACCGCAAGGAAACCCCCGAATCGGAGATGCACAAGAAGGGCTCCCTACAGGACAACGCCTGTAATTCTGAAACCCGACGGGCCGATGCCATCGCCACTAGGAATACGGTCTTCAAGGTGAGATCCTTGAGCGTAGACGGCGCTAAGCATAAGGCAGAGAGTACCCAGTTGAGGTTCCAAGACGGGCAAGGGGGCCGCAACGGAGGACGGAGGTGCTTAGCCCCCCTAAGAAAGCGGGAGATATCCGGGTGGAGAGCCAGAGAGACCCCCCCGGACCTTACCACGCAAACACCCAAGCGCCGCCACTTGAACCCGAAGGGAAGTACACGCTAAACCTTTGGCGAGCCCCGCCTGGAGAAAAGCCAGAATATCGGCAATAGAAGCGGAAGTGGGGTCTAGGCCCCGCTCCATGCACCATTCCTCAAAAAACTACCCAGACCCGAACATAAGCTAGGGACATAGACTGTTTTCTGGATCTCAGCAACGTAGCTACGAACGCATCCGAGTAGCCTTTTCTCTTCAGCCGATACCTCTCAAAAACCATGCCGCGAGACAAAAGTGAGCCGCATCCTCCAAACAGACGGGGCCCTGACGAAGGAGCCCCGCGAATTCCTGGGGTGCGGCCACCGACAGCTGGACCAGGTCCGCAAACCACGGCCGGCGTGGCCACTCTGGCGCCACCATGATTACATTGGATGGGTGCAATTCTATGCGCCGTAGGATCTTGCCGATCATGGGCCACGGTGGAAACACATACAGAAGCACATCCACCGGCCAGGGAAGCGCCAACGCGTCGACTCCCTCTGCTCCCCTTTCGCAACGTCGACTGTAAAATCGCGGAGCCTTCGCGTTGTGCCAGGTGGCCATCAGATCCATGTGGGGCGTTCCCCAAGTCCAGCATATGAAGAGAAACGCCTCGTCCGCCAACTCCCACTCTCCGGGATCCAAGCGGTGACGACTGAGAAAATCCACCTGGACGTTGTCGACTCCCGCTATGTGGGAAGCCGCGAGATGGCTGAGATGCCGTTCTGCCCAGAGCATCAAGAGCCGCGCCTCCTCCGCCACCAGAGGACTTCTTGTCCCTCCCTGGCGATTGATGTAAGCCACGGTGGTAGCGTTGTCCGACAATACCCGGACCGCCTGTCTGCGCACGAGGGGTAGAAAAGCTTGCAGCGCCAGACGGACCGCTCTGGTCTCCAGCCGGTTGATAGACCACCGGGTCTGCGACTGACCACAGACCCGGAACCGACTTCCCTTGGCAAACTGCCCCCCCAACCGGAAAGGCTGGCATCCGTGGTCACCACCGTCCAGTTGGGTACCAGAAGGGACACTCCACAGGAGAGATGTTTGGAATCCAGCCACCAGCTCAGGCTGGATCACGCCTGCCCCTCGAGAGGTAGAGGTAGATAGAAATCCTCAGAAACCGGTTTCCAGCGGGAAAGCAATGAGAACTGCAGCGGTCGTAGATGAGCGAACGCCCAAGGGACTAACGCCAGCGTGGATGCCATAGACCCCAGAACCGTCAGGTAATCGCAGACTCGTGGCCGGTGTAGCGACAAAAGACGTAGCACCTGAGACTGCAGTTTGCATATCCGTTCCTGCGAGAGAATCACCTTGCCTCGCTTCGTGTCGAAAAGGGCTCCAAGATATTCCAAGGACTGAGAGGGTTCGAGAGGACTCTTGTTGAAGTTGACCACCCAGCCCAGGGACTGCAAGAGCTGTAACACCCTGGCCACCGCCTGCCGACACAGACTCTGAGACTTCGCCCAGATCAGCCAATCGTCGAGGTAAGGGTGAACCAGTAGGCCTTCCCACCGCAACTGCGCCGCCACGACCACCATCACTTTCGTGAATGTCCGAGGCGCTGTCGCCAGGCTGAACGGGAGCGCCCGGAACTGGAAGTGCCTGCCCAGAATGCAAAACCTCAGAAACCACTGAAATAGCTGGTTGAATTCCCACATGAAGGTATGCTGCTGTGAGATCTAGAGACGCCAGGAATTCGCCGGGACTCACTGATGCGATCACTGACCGAATGGTCTCCATTTTGAAGTGAGGGACCCGAAGGCATCTGTGGACTCCTTTCAGATCCAGAATTGGGCGGAAAGTGCCGTCTTTCTTGGGGACTATGAAGTAAATGGAGTACCGGCCCTCGCCATACTGAGCGGCCGGAACCGGCGAGATGGCTCCCAGTCTTTCTAGTCTTTGGATGGTAACTAGCACCGCCGCCTTCTTCTTCGGATCCTTGCAGGGTGAGACCAGGAATTTGTCCGTTGGGATGCGAGCAAAATCTAACTCGTAGCCGTGTTTTATCACGTCTAGGACCCATTGATCCGAACTTCATTGCGAAGGCTTGGACCCCGCACCTCCTTGCCGGCCAAAACGTTTGCCCCGAAAGGACTGCAGCCACTGGGTGTTCCGAGAGGAAGACGGCCTATACGAGGGTCCAGAGGATCTTTGCGGCCTTGACTTCCTGGGTCCCCTGAACCGGGCTCTGCCTGAAAAGGAAGATCTCGACCGGGCCCTATCCTCCGGCAGCTTAAACGCTCGGTTCTCCCCCAGGGAAACCATCAAATCGTCCAACTCCTTGCCAAACAGCAATTTCCCCTTAAAAGGCAAAGCCCCAAGGTGAGCCTTGGAAGAGCCATCCGCTGCCCAATTGCGCAGCCAAAGGAAACGACTTGCCGACACCGCTGCCACCATGGACCTAGCTGAGGTGCGCAAAAGATCATGGAGTGCATCAGCGCCATAGGCAATGGCCGCCTCCAATCTGTCTGCTTGGGAAGCCTCCTCTGGAGAGAGACCCGCATTCGCCTGCAGGACTTGAGCCCAGCGCAGACTAGCCCGCATAGCAAAATTTGTGCAAATGGCGGCACGCACCCCTAGGGCAGAAACCTCAAAAATCTTTTTGAGTTGAACCTCCAACTTTCGGTCTTGAATATCCCCGGAGGGCTGTTGCTCCCGTGACCGGGATGGTAGACCTCTTCGTGACAGCGGACACCGCCGAATCCACCTTTGGGAGTCGGAGGAGCTCTAGCGCGTCCTCCGGCAAAGGGTAAAGTTTGTCCATGGCCTTGCTAACCTTCAGACCTAACTCCGGAGTATCCCATTCCTTGAAGAGGATATCCGTGGACGAAAAATGAAAAGGAAAAGCGACCGCCGGCCCTGTGAGTCCAAGCAGAACAGGATCCATATTTGCCTCCTGGCGGACCACCACCGGAGGGGCATCAATCCCCAGCTCCTGGAGAATGGCTGGGATGAGTGGCGACAGTTCCTCTCTGCGGAACAGACGCACCACCTTGGGGTCAACCCCGTCGACGGCCTGCGCTCCTTTACCTGTACTGGGCTGCGCCGAGCCATCTGCTGCTGCCGTCCCGGCCCCCGGCAGGGGCTCCTCGGAGGCCTCTGTGTCCGACCCGGAGGTATCTTCGGAATCCGAGTCCTGCGGCACCCCTCGGGGAAGCCGCCTGCCCCGGGCCGCGCTCTGGGTGATCTTCGCCACCCTCCTTGCCATCTTCTTCTGCGGCGGGGACCGGTGGACCCTGGAGCGCGAGGCGTCCCCCCGTCTGCACTTGCTGCGCTTATAACGGAGAACTTTGCACAGCAAAGCACCAAATCTTCAGAAAACTCGCCCGAATCCGTTGCGTCGCTTTCCGAATGCCCCCGGGACTGGGGCCCCTCCGAAGGGACCTCCCCGGCCGCACCCCGCTGCGGGGAAAGCGTAGGAGGTAAAACCGAGGCCCCCACCGTTTCCCGCGAAACTACCCCGCCGGTGGACAAAATGGCCGCCACTCCCGCGCTGACCGGGAACGGGTCAGGAGGCCTATCAGGGGGACCCCCCCCTTGCGACGGCGAGCATGCGACCCGGGAACAGGCCCCCCGAGGAGCCGCCGACGATCCCTCGTCTCCCGGGACGCAGGCCGAGCCGCAGGCCGTCCCGGGAGAGACGCGCGCGCCCCGAGCCGCAGGCCCTGCACTGCGAGCCGTGCGGCATTGCAAAAAACCGCAGGAAACCAAAGCCGCGCCGAAAAACCCTGAGGGGCGCTGAATAAAACAAAAAAAATCAACGCGGCGGAAATCGGCGACCTCCCCCCTGCCGACAACGCCCCCCCCCCCCGAGCGGGAGGGAGCGCACCGCCAAGGAACAGACAGCCAACAGAAAAACAAAAGTAAAACACTTTTTTTTTTTTTTTTTTTTTTTACAGAAAAAACGCTGTCCCTGATACTGAAACGCCCTATGTCCTGCAGGGGTGAGTGAACCGGGCTCCCCGGTGTCACCCCTGACGCTGCTACTAGCCCAGCCGGGTCCTCAACCCTAGCAGCGGCCTCAACCTGGGGAGGGTAGTCCCCTCAGGACCTCACAACTCCCCAGGGAGGCAGGGCAACCGGGACTAAACTAACCAAATTAAACAAAAAAACCAATTTACAGGAAAAAACCAAGGAAGTCTAATAGAAAAACAAAACCCAAAAGCGAACCTGACTAAAAACCAGAATCAGGCCCGACAGGGCTGTGACCGGACCTGCACCACCTACTGGAGACAGAGTAAGACTGAGGGGCTGTGACTGGCACAGGGGCTTATATATGGCTCCGCCCACAAGTTTTAGTCTGTCTCCATCTACTGGTGCGGAGTCACAACCCAGGTGTCCTGGACTGATCCTGGTACGTACAGGGAACTCCCTTTTTCCATGGTCCTTACCTGCTCATCTGCTGCGGGGAAGGCAAAACCCAGGAGCCCAGACAGGTTCTGGTGGGCCCGTACAGAACACCTCCCAAGACATTAAGGGAGCCCAGGCAGGTTCTGGTGGGCCCGTACAGACCACCTCCCAAGACATTAAGGGAGCCCAGGCAGGTTCTCGTGGGCCCGTACAGAACACCTCCCAAGACATTAAGGGAGCCCAGGCAGGTTCTCGTGGGCCCGTACAGAACACCTCCCAAGACATTAAGGGAGCCCAGGCAGGTTCTGGTGGGCCCGTACAGAACACCTCCCAAGACATTAAGGGAGCCCAGGCAGGTTCTGGTGGGCCAGTACAGAACGCCTCCCAAGACATTAAGGGAGCCCAGGCAGGTTCTGGTGGGCCCGTACAGAACACCTCCCAAGACATTAAGGGAGCCCAGGCAGGTTCTGGTGGGCCCGTTCAGAACGCCTCCCAAGACATTAAGGGAGCCCAGGCAGGTTCTGGTGGGCCCGTACAGAACGCCTCCCAAGACATTAAGGGAGCCCAGGCAGGTTCTCGTGGGCCCGTACAGAACACCTCCCAAGACATTAAGGGAGCCCAGGCAGGTTCTGGTGGGCCCGTACAGAACGCCTCCCAAGACATTAAGGGAGCCCAGGCAGGTTCTGGTGGGCCCGTACAGAACACCTCCCAAGACATTAAGGGAGCCCAGGCAGGTTCTGGTGGGCCCGTACAGAACGCCTCCCAAGACATTAAGGGAACCCAGGCAGGTTCTCGTGGGCCCGTACAGAACGCCTCCCAAGACATTAAGGGAGCCCAGGCAGGTTCTGGTGGGCCCGTACAGAACGCCTCCCAAGACATTAAGGGAGCCCAGGCAGGTTCTGGTGGGCCCGTACAGAACGCCTCCCAAGACATTAAGGGAGCCCAGGCAGGTTCTGGTGGGCCCGTACAGAACGCCTCCCAAGACATTAAGGGAGCCCAGGCAGGTTCTGGTGGGCCCGTACAGAACGCCTCCCAAGACATTAAGGGAGCCCAGGCAGGTTCTGGTGGGCCCGTACAGAACGCCTCCCAAGACATTAAGGGAGCCCAGGCAGGTTCTGGTGGGCCCGTACAGAACGCCTCCCAAGACATTAAGGGAGCCCAGGCAGGTTCTGGTGGGCCCGTACAGAACGCCTCCCAAGACATTAAGGGAGCCCAGGCAGGTTCTGGTGGGCCCGTACAGAACGCCTCCCAAGACATTAAGGGAGCCCAGGCAGGTTCTGGTGGGCCCGTACAGAACGCCTCCCAAGACATTAAGGGAGCCCAGGCAGGTTCTGGTGGGCCCGTACAGAACACCTCCCAAGACATTAAGGGAGCCGGGGAAAGTTTTGGTGATACGTTTTTTCAATAGAAGGATGGGTAAAAGGTTGTGTGATCCACTGGAAGCAGTAGAGATGGGTTCACCTGCCCTAAAAACCCTGAGGGGGCTTAGGGGGGGGTGGGAGTCCTGAGGCTGACGAGGCTGCCAAGGAAGTTGTTGGCATTGTCGAGCCCCTTGTTGTATACTGAGGAAGCCAGTAGGATGAGTAAGGCCTGGAGGGCGCCTTTGCTAATAAGGCTTCCTATAGGAGGAGAAATATCTCCTCGAGGAAGCGGCATCAGGAGGAGTGGTTAGTGACATGACGGCCACCTTATTTATTTTATTTAACAGCTTTTCTATACAGACATTAGTAGACACATCATATCGGTTTACATCAAACAGTAGATAGAAAATACAATGAACAGGGGGGGGGGGGCGGGGGACAAAATAAACAATAAATATTGCAGCAATGGGCCGCTATACTGGTGAGTCTGATAAAGAGAACTGGAGAGGTAACAAGATAACTTATTAACGTACTAACTTTTAGATGGCAAGAGGTTGACGGTGAGGTGAGGAAAAGGTGAGGTGGGGTATGGAGGTACATAGTCTGGATATGCCTGGTGGAATAGCCAGGTCTTTAGCATTTTCTCGAACTTAAAGGGGCAGGGCTCAAGGCGGAGGTTTGTGGGAAGAGCATTCCAACGAGAGGGGCCAGCAATAGATAGGGCGCGATCCCTTGTTGAAGTGAGGCGAGCATTCATGAGGGAAGGGATAAGGAGGGTACCTTTGAGGTTTGCTGTGGTTGGGCGGGAGGAGTGTGTAGGTCGGAAAGGTTCACTGGGCCATGTGGAATTGTTTTTGTGTATGGCTTTGTGCATTATGGTGAGGGTCTTAAATAGGATGCGAGATGGTATGGGAAGCCAGTGGAGGTCTTTGAGGAGGGGGGGTTATGTGATCAAATCTGCGTACATTCATGATGGTTCTGGCGGTGGCGTTCTGTAGCATTTGGAGAGGTTTGATGGTGGAGTAGGGAAGGCTTAGATACAGAGAATTGCAGTAGTCCAGTTTGGACGAAAGGGTTGCTTGTATGACTGTTCGGAGGTCGTGAGTGTGGAGTAATGGTTTGAGTTTTTTTATGACGTTGAGCTTATAGAAGCCTTCTTTTAGGACAGAGTTAATGTGTTTTTTTTACGTGTTGAACAATTAGAACGATAGCTAAAGCTAGAAGAATGCTGGGCTGTATAGAGAGATTTAGATTTTTATATTCAAAGCACATTACAGGTACTATAGATACTTCCCTATCCCTAGATAGGAGCAACACCAAGATCTGAACTCTGGTTTCCCTGGGTCATAGCCCTCTGCTCTAACCACTAGGCTAATCTAGTAAGGAAAGGGAAGTGATAAGCTCCTTGCTGAGGCCTCACCTGGAGTACTGTGTTCAGTTAGGGGGGTGACCTCCATCAAATGACTTATGAGGAGAGGATGAAGGATGTGAATATGTACACCCTGGAAGAGAGGAGTTGCAGGGGAGATGTGAACCAGACCTTCAGATACCTGAAAGGTTTTAAGGATCAATTATCAACAACAAAACCTTTCCACTGGAAAGAATCCAATAGAACTAGGGGTCATGAAAGGAACAGCCAGGGAGGAAAACTCGGAACCAATGTCAGGAAGTATTTCTTCATGGAGAGGGTGCTGGACGCCTGGAATGCCCTTCCGGAGGAGGTGGTCAAGACACTATGGATCCCCCTAAAGGCACAGGGGAGATTAAGTAAGAGTGCATGGGGGTAACTTGCTGGTGCGGCGGTTACTACCCTGGACCAAGAAGCCTTCAAACTGTAATGCAACTCCACCAATTGCTCTCTGCTTTAACGGCAAGGGGGGGGAAGAGAAATTGGATTCACAAACTTCCAACATTGAAAACAAATAAGCATGGGGGTAAGTTGCTTGATGTGGCCGTTACCAGCCTTAACCTGCTACAACACTTCTGCTGCAACTCCACCATTGCTCTCTGCTGCAACGGCAGGGGATGCAGGGAAATTGGACTTAAACAGTAACCAAGAGCCCTGACTTCGGCGGTCTGGGGAACTGATAAGTAGGGGAAACTGGTAACTATGGGAGCTTGCTGGGCAGACTGGGTGGGCCTTCCACGTTTCTGTACCTGCACAGGGCCGGTATCGCTCCCTCGGAGGCCGCCAGCAGTCTCAGGACGCGGTGCAGGAGCTCGGGCGGCAGCCGCTCTCCCCAGGGCCCCGGATCTCCGCGGGACGTTGCCCAGCGCTCTATGGTCTTCCCCAACGTCTTGGTGACCCGGGGCCGAGCCTCGCGTTGCGGGACCCCATTCCGCACCACCAGCAACATGTCCTCGTCCGTCTCCTGGACCCAGTAGTCGGGCCCGGCGGGAGGACGGCACCGCCGCCGCTTCCCGCGGCTCCGCTTCCCGGAGACTGCACGCCGTGGCCTGGCCTTATGCATCAGCGCTCTACACAATAAAGTCCCACCGCTCTTCCTTCCTGCGTGCCGAGCCTCGCTCCTGCTACCAACCCCGGCGCTTCCTGCGTGCCCAGCCTCGCTCCTGCTACCAACCCCGGCGCTTCCTGCGTGCCCAGCCTCGCTCCTGCTACCAACCCCGGCGCTTCCTGCGTGCCCAGCCTCGCTCCTATTACTAACCCCGCCCCTTCCAGCGTCACGAGCCTCATTCCTGTTACTAACCCCGGCGCTTCCTGCCTCCCAAACCCTGCTCCTGCTACTAACCTCCCCTCTTCCTGCGGTTCCAGCCTCGCTCCTGCTTCTAACCCCGCCCCTTCTCCGGTCCCGAGCCTCGCTCAGGCTAACCCCGCCCCTTCCTGCTTCCCGAACCCTGCTCCTAACCCCGCCCCTTTCTGCGTTCCTAGCCTCACTCCCACTCCTAACCACGCCCTGAGCCTCACACTCGCTGCTAACTCCAACCCTTTCTGCGTTCCGAGCCCCGGGCCTCCTAACCCCGCCCCTTCCTGAATTTCGACCCTCGCTTCCGCTCCTTCTTGCGTTCCAAGCCGCACTCCTGCTAGTAACTTCGCCCCTTACTGCGTTCAGAGCCTCGTTCTGGCTCCTAATTCCTCCCCTTCCTACATTCCTGGCTTCATGGCTGTTGCTATCGCTGTCACTTTCTGCGTTCAGAGCATCTCTCCTGTTCCTAACTCCGCCTCCCTCTTGCGTACTGAGCACCCCTCCCTGCGTTCCGAACCTCGCTCCCATTTCTAACCCCGCCCCTTTTTTGCGTCCGTAGCCCCTCTCCCAAGGCACACCCTTCCTTCGTCCTGAGCCCGCCTCTAACACCGCCCCTCCCGCGTTCCGCGCCTCGTTCCTGTTACTAACTCCGTCCCTTCCTACCTCCTAGGCATCGCTTTTGCTCCTAACTTTGCCCCTTCCTGCGTTCTGAGCCTCGCTCTTGCTACTAACCCCGCCCCTTCTTAGGTCTGAGCCTCTCTCTCGCTCGTGCCTCTCCCCCCTTCTGTATTCTGAGCTTCTAAACCACCGTTTCTTGTGCTTCAAGTCCTGCGTTCCGAGCCTCGCTCCCGTTTGTAACCCCGCTCCTTCCTGCGTTCCGAGCCTCGCTCCTGTTTCTAGCCCCGCCCCTTCCTGCGTTCCGAGCCTCGCTCCCGTTTGTAACCCCGCTCCTTCTTGTGTTCTTCCGAGTTTCATTTCTGCTCTCCCCTCTCCTTTTCCTCGTTCTGAGCGCGGTCCCGGGCTTCTCTGTCTGTGGTTGGGCGCGGGAGTTGGTGAGCTCTCTTTCATTATCCGTTTAAGCCTCTTCTTCCCCTTATCATGCAAAGGCAATGGATTTTTTGAACCCAGCTACACTAACTGCACTAACCACTTCCTCTGGCAACAAATTCCAGAGCTTTATTGTGCGTTGAGTGAAAAATAATTTTCTCCGATTAATCTTAAATGTGCTACTTGCTAACTTCATGGAGTGCCCCCTAGTTCTATTATCTGAAAGAGTAAATAACCGATTCACATCTACCCGTTCTAGACCTCTCATGATTTTAAACACCTCTATCATATCCCCCCCCCTCAGCCGTCTCTTCTCCAAGCTGAAAAGTCCTAACCTCTTTAGTCTTTCCTCATAGGGGAGCTGTTCCATTCCCCTCTATATACAAATGCAAGAGAAAGGAGAAGTCAGAATGTTTGGTTAATTACTTTGGCTCTCGGAGCTCATGCACTGCTGTCGCTCCCAACACTCTGAGTCACAGGCACTCTCTCCCCATGTCATTCAGAAGCTGGAGGTGTAAGCAGAGAAGGCGCTCTATGCCCTGCATGTTCCCTATCGATTACCGCAGTCCAGGGCTCCTGCTACAGCTAGGAAGAAAAGGCGTGCATGATTGCGCATGCTGTCATAAAGGAGAACCTACGGGTTTAAGAGTCACCACTGGTGTCACATGCTGCAAGGTGCAGAGCGCCAAGCCCAAGTGCTGGTCCGGATCTGCGCTTCATGCAGTGCTGGCTTTTTCGTGTTAACATCTGACCAGCTCTTGAGGCATGTCAGTATGCCATGGCACAGTGGTTGGGAAACGCAGGTCTATCCCCTTGGGGTTTCCTATCGTGATCCCTAGTTCTGCAGATCTCTTGCTATTGGAAAATGTTACACTCGTATGCATGTATCTCAAATGTTAATCTCACCCTCCTGTACCCAACAATTTTTTATGTATCAATTTTTTTGTTTTAATTAAAAAATAATAATATGGAATGGAAAAAGGTAAGTTTCATACATATGAATGCATGCCTCCTCGGCCTTGCTTCAATTTTGTAGTGTAATCATAAGCTTACCAACCTTCCAATCCTTTTGTTATTTATGTTTCTTCTTTATTTTAATCAATGTGTGAATAAATAGTAAAATTATTCTCTATATGACGCCAGTACTGGCTTTTGGCTTATTTGCTTTGTATAAGATATTTATAGTCAAAACGCCATTAGTGTGAACCTCTTTAAGGTAAGATTTTATACTAGGAAAATGTCCATGGTGAACGCCATGATAGTAAGGTATAGAAAACGTATCACTTATCTCGTATGCATTACATGTGATGTGATGGTCTTGGTTCCAAACACCGGTATAGAAAATTGTATAAATAAATAAAAATGATTAATACTTTTCAAGTATTTGTCTGTTCCCTGTATGTACCCGGATCAGTCCAGACCGTGGGTTGAGCCTCCCTTCCAGCAGAGGGAGACAGACCAAAACTGAAAGGGTATCCTATATGAGGACAGAGCCTACCCTGTAGCCCTGCAGTATTTGTCTGTCTCCAGCAGCTGGAACAGCTCACCCTGCGGTTCCCTGTTCACTTCTGCTCGTCCCTTCTGGGCCTTTTTTCCTTCTGTGTGTCTATCGTGTTTGGATCAAGCAAGTATTTCTGAGTTATTGTTTAAAAAAAAAAAAAAAGTGTGAACTCTGTGGATCCCTCACTCTTGCAGGGGGGGCTTGGCCCCTTGTTTTATATTTATTTATTTATTTATATAGCCTAGGCTCCCTTTTCCCGGTGATCCTCTGCTGCAGGGGTGAAAATTGCTGGTGCCAGTCACTCCCCCTGTTCAGCTCCCTCTCTCCTTCTCTTCTGTACTGCTCTCCCTTCATTGGGATCCATGGTTTTGTAGCTGCTGACAGGGACCTTTGTTTTTTTACAAAGACTAAATAAAAGGTGATTTTACCCAGAGGAGTCCCTGATAAGTTTAACAGAAGGCTCCTGCCTTCCCTACTTACTTTTGCAGCTTGAGAGAGTGAATTGAGAGCGTGCACAGTTCATTCTGTGCCTCCGCTCCTTCAGCACCGGCAGCTCAGCTTATCTTAGTGCTGCCCCTCCCCCACCCAGCAGCCATGCCACCATCTCAGATGTGTTCAGCCTGCGGGGATTCCTCGGTCAGGCTTTCGCGGGAGGGGCTCTGTTCACGCTGCCTACTGGGGGGAGGAAGGTTCCTCTGAGGTCCTGATGCCCTCCGGGACCCGGACCCAGCCGCCAAAACGTTTTCCCCCGCCATTCCCGGGCCATCAAACCGCAGGAACGGTGGCCGTTTTGGGTTTTTCTCCGGTTTCTTTATCGGAGCTCCCTGAAGCCTCTGACCCGATTTGAGCCCCACACACTCTCCCGGACCCTGACCCCTGAACCTCCCCGGGAGCGTTGGGATCCGTTTTTCCACTGATTTTGTGCTTTTCCTGCACAAATCCTATTTAGCGAGTTTGCAGGAAGAAGCGGCCCCCCCCTCCAGCTAAGGTCCCTCGGCTCTCTGTCCCTCTCTCCCCTGTGGCTCCTGACGGGCAGGGGGTCCCTTCCCCTCCATCTTCTCCACTGGCTCTCGCGGCCCCCCTGCCTGCCCAGGATCCGGAACAGGACCCAGATTCGGCTGTTCCCTGTACGTACCTGGATCAGTCCAGACAGTGGGTTATGTCCCCAATCCAGCAGATGGAGTCAGCACAAGCTTTGAGGGGGCGTATCCATATATACTACTACCCCCTCTGCAGGAGTTCAGTATCTTCTGACTCCAGCAGATGCGAGTAGGGGAATCAGGCTTCCCCTCCTTTTCCTTCACTTTCTTGCTTGATTATGGCTTGTTGTTGTCTTTTTCTGTGGATCAAGTTTGTATTAAGTTTAAAAAAAAAAAAAAGGCAGAGTTCTTTCAACTTCTGGGGAGTGGCTTCTCTTCCTTGTCTCTTCTCTGCGGCCTTGCTGTTTATTTCTCGTTGCAGCCAGGGGTAAGTTTGTTTTTCCTTTGTAGTTTTTTCCTTCACAGCTCAGCCCCCGGTGCCTGTGAAAGCCGGTGGAGCCGGCCTCTTCGCTCTTTACTCCCTCACCCGCGGCCATTTTACAGCTCCTCATGGGCTGCTGAGCCATTTAGGGAAAGATGTCTGGGGCGGGTCGTGTGGCCGGGAAGGCCCCCCCCGCGGCACCCTCCTCTATTTTCGGACAGCGGGCAGTGCGGGCCGACCAGGCCCCCCCGCAGCGGCGCTTTTGTGCGCGTGGCCCCCCCCCCCGTGGCTTTTTCTTTTCTCCTACAGCGATCCCGATGCCGCGGCCGTCCCGCTGTGCGGCCTGCGGAGACCCGGGGTCCCGGATTTCCCGGGAGGGCATCTGTGCACGATGCCTCCCCGGGGGGGAAGGTACCTCACAGTCCCTGACTGATTTCTCTTTTTTGCCTGGGCGGCGCGGGCCGGCCACTCTGCCATTTTTGGCGGGAACGGCGGCCATTTTACATTCTGAGCGCCCTGAGGCGCAGGCCACGAGGGGGAACGGATCCCTGGAGGCCACGAGGGAGAACGGATCCCTGGAGGACTCTACCAGCGGGGGTGTTCCCCCGATTTTGGTGCAGGAACCAAGCACCCAGAGCCAGGGAGCAGGAACCACGCCGCCCCCGAAGCGCACCCGAGCAGGCCGGGGTTCTCTCCGGAGTTTATCCTGCTCATGCATACCGTTTATCTGCAGGGGCTGGAAGCACCTGTGGGACCCCTCCCTCCTAAGATCCCTCGGATGTCGCCCTCGACGCCGGCCCCCCCCCGACCCTCCGGGAGTGGGGGCCTCCAGCCTTCCTACTCGGGTCCGATCCACGCCCGCAGCAGTGGGGGCGGTGCCAGACCCAGCGCGACATGGACTTGACCTCTCGGACGGGGGACAAGGGGACGGCACGCAGGAGGGGGATGATCCGCGTACCCTACGCCTCTTCCAGAGGGAAGAGCTGGACGACCTCATCCCGCAGATCATCCAAGAATTAGATTTGGACCCGCCACCAGACCCGCCTGCCCCAGTAGCTCCCGCTGTCGTCACTTCTTCAAGGAAGGGAGATCCTGTCCTGGCGGCACTCCGGCTGAGGGCTCGGGCTTTTCCCATTCATGACTCGTTTTTACAACTTCTCACCAGGGAATGGGACACCCCGGAGGCCTCCCTGAAGAGCAGCCGGGCTATGGAAAAGCCGTACCCGCTCCCCGAAGATTTTCTGGACCTCATCAAGGTCCCAAAGGTGGACTCCGCAGTGTCGGCGGTCACGAAGAGGACGACTATCCCAGTGACGGGAGGTGCGGCGTTGCGGACACACAGGATCGTAAGTTGGAAGTTTTCCTTAAGCGGGTTTTCGAGGTCTCCGCTCTGGGTATGCGGGCGGTGATGTGCAGTTCGCTTGCCCAGCGGGCTAGTCTCCTTTGGGTGCAACAACTCCTCACGTCTCAGAACCTGCCGTCCGATGAGGCTGCCCAGGCAGATCGGCTAGAAGCCGCAGTGACGTATGGGGCGGACGCCTCGTACGACCTTTTTCGGGTCCTCGCAAGATCCATGGTTTCGGTAGTGGCGGCACGACGACTACTGTGGCTACGCAATTCGGCGGCTGATACGTCCTCTAAGTCGAGTCTGGGCTCTCTTCCCTTCAGGGGCAAGTTCCTCTTCGGGGAGGATTTGGACCAGATCATCAAGTCCCTGGGGGAGAACGCTGTTCATCGGCTGCCGGAGGATAGGTTTCGACCATCCAGAGCATTTTCTTCTTCTCAGACCAGAGCCAGAGCGCAACGGCGCTACAGGGGATACAGACAGGCGGGCTCCCGGTCATCCGCCCCCAGGTCTCAGCCCTGGTCGCGCTCCTTTCGCGGGCGTCTGCCCGCATGCACTACTCCCGGAACCGGGAACCCCTATACCAAGTCTTCACAATGATGCCAGTCTCGCCCACTCCCCTGTCCCCAAGATTGGGGACCGACTAACGTATTTCTACGCGGAGTGGGCACGGATCACCTCGGACCAGTGGGTCCTGGATACCATAAAACACGGCTACGCATTGGAATTTGTCCGCCCCCCGCAGGGAAGGTTCATCTTTTCCCCCTGTGGCTTGGACCTCAAGAGAGGAGCAGTGCAGCTGACTCTGGACAGACTCCGGGAGATAGGCGCTATTGCGCTCGTGCCCTTCGGAGAGGTGGGCTCGGGCCACTATTCCATCTATTTCGTCGTACCAAAGAAGGACGGTTCCTTCCGGCCTATCCTAGACCTCAAGGAAGTCAACAAATCCCTTCGAGTCGTTCGGTTCCGCATGGAAACGCTCCGATCAGTGATTTGCGGTGGTGCATCGGGGGGAGTTCCTCGCCTCCCTGGACTTAACAGAGGCCTACCTGCACATTCCCATCCGCCCGGACCACCACCGTTTCCTTCGTTTCAAAATTCTGGACCAGCATTTTCAGTTCACGGCTCTCCCGTTCGGATTGGCGACGGCGCTGCGCACCTTCACCAAGATCATGGTAGTCGTGGCGGCAGCTCTCCGGAAGGAGGGCATCCTGGTTCATCCTTATCTGGACGATTGGCTCCTCCGGGCGAAGTCATTCGATCATGGACGCTCAGCGGTGACTCGAGTAGTACGGTTTCTACATTCCCTGGGATGGGTAGTGAACTTCTCCAAGAGCTCCCTCATGCCCTCGCAACGCTTGGGTTTTTTTGGGGGGCGACCTTCGACACCCTACTGGGCAAAGTTTTTCTGCGCCAGAACAAAGCTCAATCCTTGCGGGATCACACACGACGGTTCTCTGCGTTACCAGAGCCCACCTCCTGGGACTACCTGCAACTCCTGGGAGTGATGGGGTCCACCATCGACCTTGTACCTTGGGCTTTCGCGCACCTCAGGACCTTACAGTGGGCGCTCCTCTCCCGTTGGAAACCAGTATCGCAGGACTACCAGATGATTCTCCCACTCCCGCAGAATGCCAGGGACAGTCTGGGCTGGTGGTTGGATCCGCCGAACCTGGCCCGTGGCGTGTCCCTCGATCTGCCAAATTGGGTGGTGGTGACCACCGATGCCAGTCTAGCAGGCTGGGGTGCAGTCTGCGATCGAAGCGCCACGCAGGGGACGTGGTCCACGGTGGAGGCGAAGTGGTCAATCAACCGTCTGGAAACCAGAGCGGTCCGGCTAGCTCTGCGACATTTCCTCCCGCTTCTTCGGAACCGGGAAGTCAGAATCCTATCGGACAACGCTACCACCGTGGCCTACATCAACCGACAAGGAGGCACGCGCAGCCCGCGCTCGAGGCGGCGCTGCTGATGCAATGGGCGGAGCGTCATCTCGTCCGACTAGCGGCCTCGCACATCGCCGGTGTGGACAACGTCCAGGCGGACTTCCTCAGTTGTCAACTGCTGGACCCCGGAGAGTGGTCTCTCTCCGACAAAGCGATGCAACTTCTCGTCCATCGGTGGGGGGCCCCCCACTTGGATCTGATGGCGTCCGCTCTCAACGCCAAGGCTCCACGCTTCTTCAGTCGCCGGAGAGAGCGCAGCGCGGAGGGAGTGGATGCCCTGGTCCTCCCGTGACCGCCACATCTTCTGCTCTACGCTTTTCCACCATGGCCCCTGGTGGGCAGGATGCTCCGCAGAATAGAAAGCCATCAGGGGACCGTGGTTTTCATCGCCCCAGAATGGCCCAGGCGACCCAGGTTTGCGGACCTGCTACAGCTGGTGATCGACGGGCCAATCAGGCTGGGGCACCTCCCCCAGCTCCTACATCAGGGCCCGGTATTTTTCGAGCAGGCAGAACTCTTCTGTCTTGCGGCCTGGCTTTTGAGAGGCGCCACCTCCAGCGTCGGGGCTACCCGGAGGCGGTAGTATCCACGCTATTGCGGGCACGAAAGACATCGACATCGGCGGCCTATGTTCGAGTCTGGAAGGTGTTCGAGCTGTGGTGTACCAGCCAGGCCACGAGACCCGCTAAGGCTTCTGTACCTCAGATCCTTCAGTTTCTACAGGCGGGGGTGGAAAAAGGGCTCGCCTATAATTCACTACGGGTTCAGGTGGCCGCCCTTGGTTCGCTGTTGAGCGATGGGGGCTCTCTTCTACAGTATCCTGACATTGCTCGTTTTCTCAAGGGTGGCAAGCATATGCGTCCTCCGTTACGGGACCCTTGTCCCTCCTGGAGTCTTAACCTTGTGCTTCGCTCCCTGTCGGGACCACCGTTTGAGCCGCTGCGCAGCGCAACGATAAAGGATCTCACTCTCAAGACTGTATTTCTTGTGGCCATCTGTTCCGCTCGACGCATCTCGGAGCTGCAGGCTCTGTCGTGTAGAGAGCCCTATCTCCGTTTCTCCGACTCTGGAGTTTCGCTTCGCACCGTTCCCTCCTTCCTTCCGAAGGTGGTTTCTGCATTCCATGTGAACCAGACGGTGGAGTTGCCATCCTTCTCTTCCTCAGAGCCGAAGTCTCTCCGTCTCTTGAATGTCAAGCGCACTCTGCGCCTCTATCTGGAGGCTACAAATGAGTTCCGGACCTCTGACCATCTCTTCGTACTCTGGGCCGGTCCTAAGAAGGGGTCTCAGGCCTCGAAGACTACCATTGCCAGATGGCTGAAGGCCGGCATTGCTGCTTCCTACATTGGGGCGGGTCGGACTCCCCCACCCGGAATCGTAGCGCATTCTACACGTTCTCAGGCGGCACCTCGCCTCTTCAGTCTCTGGACACTTTGGCGAGCAGGTTCTCCGAGCAGGCCTCGCAGGACCCCACCCGATTTAGGGAAGCTTGGGTACATCCCACTGTCTGGACTGATCCAGGTACGTACAGGGAAAAGAAAATTATTATTTACCTGCTAATTTTCGTTCCTGTAGTACCATGGATCAGTCCAGACGCCCACCGCGTTTGGGTTCTTGATCCTGCTCAGCTCTGCGCTACTTCTTGCTCGCAGTGTTCTGTGTCTTCACAGTCGTTTCTTTTCGCTGTTTTTCACAGCTCCCTACAAGTTGGTAGGATGTTTGCAGTTACTTGTTGCGGTTACAATTGTTTTCATTATCTGTTTCCACAAACTTGATCCTTCGGGGGTTTCTACTCGGGCTTTGATATACTCGATACTGAACTCCTGCAGAGGGGGTAGTAGTACTTATGGTGACGCCCCCTCAAAGCTTGTGCTGACTCCATCTGCTGGATTGGGGACATAACCCACTGTCTGGACTGATCCATGGTACTACAGGAACGAAAATTAGCAGGTAAGTAATAATTTTCTTACGCTCCCCCCCACCCCACCCCCAGAGGGGGATGACCCCCGGGTTCTCCATTCCTTCCGCAGGGAGGAACTGGAGCCGCTTCTCCCCTTCATCTCACAGGAATTGGGGATTGACTGTCCCTCAGTGGACGAGTTCTCGGCAGCGATGCCAGCTTCCTCGGACCCGGTCCTGGCGGGGCTCAGGGCCCTCCCGTGCTCTCTTCCCTTCCATCCAATGCACAAATTAATGCTTCTAAGGGAATGGCAGGCCCCCGGGTCAGGAGGGCCATGGAAAAACTTTATCCCCTCCCGGAGGAGTGTTTAGAATTATTAAGAATGCCTAAGGTGGACTCCTCTGTGACCGCGGTCACTAAGCATACCACTATACTGGTCATGGGGACTATGGCCTTACGGGATGTCCAAGACCGCAAGCTGGAATTCCATCTCAAGCGCATTTTTGAAGTCCTGGCCTTGGGTGTTTGGGCTCCATCTGCAGCAGTCTCATGCAGCGGGCAAGCCTTAGGTGGGTCTAACAATTACTCAGCACCCAACACCTCCCGTCTGCAGAGGCAGAGCAGGCTGACAGTTTGGAAGGCGCCATTGCGTATGGGGCGGATGCCCTATACAACTTGTTCCGGGTGCAGGCGATGGCTTCGGCGGTATCGGCCAGATGGCTCCTCTGGCTCCGACACTGGGCGGCTGATTCGTCTTCTAAGGCACAACTGGGAACCCTCCCCTTTAAGGGTAAGTTGCTTTTCGGTGAAGATCTGGACCAGTTTATTAAATCCTTGGGGGAGAACAAGGTCCATAAGTTGCCTGAGGACCGCCCAAAACAGGCTAGATCCTTCTTCCCAACGCGAACCCGCTTCCAGGGCCAACGCCGCTATAACCCTAGAGCAAGGGGTGCCTTCCCCAGGGGAAATTCTTCTCGGGCCCAGTCTTCACCCCAGTCCTTTCGGGGCCGTTGGCCCTTTTGAGATGCAGCTACCCACCGTCCTGTGCCCAAGCCCACCTCCCAATGAGAATCCGCCGGCCCATCCCTCCGTTCCCAACTTAGGTGGTTGTTTGTCCCTGTTCATGGAGGAATGGGCCAAGATCACGTCGGACCAGTGAGTTCTCGAAACCATCGACAAAGGCTACGCTTTAGAGTTTGCTCGCGACATCCTGGACTTGTACATGGTTTCTCCGTGCGGCCACCAGAGGCGGCCCGCGGTCACCCAGACTCTTCTCAGACTCCAGAGGCTGGGGCCATCTGCCCAGTTCCGGTGGCGGAACGTGGCACCGGCCAATACTCAATCTACTTCGTGGTCCTGAAGAAGGACTCCTCCTTCCGTTTCATCCTGGATCGCAAGAGGGTCAACCGGGCCCTCAAAGTGCCCCATTTCCGGATGGAAACCCTTCGGGCAGTGATAGTGGCGGTTCATCCTGGGGAATTCTTGGCCTCACTCGATCTGACGGAGGCCTACCTGCATGTTCCGATCCATCCCGAACATCAGCGGTTCCTCCGGTTTCACATCTTGGGTCAGCACTTCCAGTTCAGGGCCCTGCCCTTCGGTCTCGCCACGGCATCACGCACATTTACCAAGGTGATGGTGGTGGTGGTGGCAGCCCTTCGGAAGGATGGTGTCCTGGTCCATCCGTACTTGGACGATTGGTTAATCCGGGCCAAGTCGGAGACCCTATGCCGCCAGGCGGTGGACCGCGTTCTCGCTCTCCTCTCGTCCCTAGGTTGGATAGTCAACTTCTCCAACAGCAATCTCAATCCGTCTCAGGTCTTGGAGTCCTGGGGGCTCACTTCGATACCCGCGTCGGCAAGGTCTTTCTACCGGACTCGAGAGCTTTCAAGTTGATGGTTCAGCTCCAGAGCTTTTCCTCCATGCCTCTCCCTATGGCATGGGATTATCTGCAGGTCTTGGGGACCATGGCTTCCACAATCGACCTGGTCCCCTGGGCGTTTGCACATATGCGACCGTTACAGAGAGCCTTGCTGGCTCGGTGGCAGCCGGTATCGGAGCAGTTTCAGATGCAGCTCCCGCTTTCCGACTCTATCATCAGCGAATTACAATGGCGGCTTTCTCTCAAGCACCTTGTCCGTGGAATGTCCCTTCGGACTCTGCAGTGGATAGTAGTCACGACGGATGCCAGCCTGTCTGGTTGGGGGGTGGTTTGCCAGTCCCAGACCACGCAGGGGCACTGGTCCCCAGCTCAGTCTCGCTGGCACATCAACCGCCTGGAGACCCGGGTGGTTCGTCTAGCACTCAAGGATTTTCTCCCCCTACTTCGGCGACGGGCAGTCCGGGTGCTCTCAGACAATTCTACCACCGTGGCATACATCAATCGCCAAGGGGGCACCAGGAGTCGAATGGTGGCCCTTGAAGCAAGTCGCCTTCTCGTGTGGGCGGAGCGGCACCTGGACTGCCTCGTGGCCTCTCACATAGCGGGCAGCGAGAACGTGCCAGCCGACTTCTTGAGTTGTCAGCGCCTGGACCCAGGCGAGTGGGAGCTGTCCGATGATGCCATGTCTCTCATCGTCGACAGGTGGGGTCCCCCGCACCTGGACTTGATGGCAACTCTGAACAACGCCAAGGCTCCCCGGTTCTTCAGCCGCTGGCGGGAACACTGCACGGAAGGGGTGGATGCCTTAGCCCTTCCGTGGCCGAGAGACATTCTGCTGTACATGTTCCCTCCATGGCTCCTCATAGGGAAAGTGCTCAGACGGATAGAGCTTCACTGAGGCCCGGTCATTCTCGTAGCTCCCGAGTGGCCTCGCAGACTGTGGTTCGCGGATCTAGTCAACCTGGCGTCGGACGGTCCTCTTCGCCTGGGCCATCTTCAACACCTTCTCAGTCAAGGTCCTGTATCTTTCGACCAGGCAGATCACTTCTGTCTTGCGGCTTGGCTTTTGAACGGCGCAGGCTAAGGCGGAGGGGATATGCTGAGGACGTCATCTCCACCATTTTGCGGGCCCGCAAAACTTCTACTTCCCAGGCCTATGTCCGGGTCTGGAAGGTTTTCGAGCTGGCCTGCGTGGAAGCGGGCGTTACGACATGATCGGCCCCGGTCTCGCTTGTCCTCTCGTTCCTCTAGCGAGGTCTCTCTAAGGGTCTCTCCTTTGGCTTACTCCGTGTTCAGGTGTCTGCCCTCGGTTCTCTCTTGGGCAGCCTTGACGGTCACGCGGTTGCGTCTCATCTGGATATAATCTGTTTTCTCAAAGGGAGTGGAGTATGAACTTGGTCCTTCGGGCGCTCCGTCAGGCTCCCTTTGAGCCCCTTCGCTGTTCTACTCTCAAGGATTTGACGCTCAAGACGGTATTCCTGGTTTCCATTTGCTCTGCCAGACGGGTGTCTGAGATCCAAGTGTTGTCTTGCTGCGAGCCTTTCTTACGTTTTTTGGATTCTGGGGTCTCTCTCAAGATGGTTCCGTCATTCTTACCGAAGGTGGTGTCTTCTTTTCATGTCAATCAGTCGGTCGAGCTCCCCGCGTTCTCTTCTGCGGACATTGCAAGCCCTGGCGGGGATGACCTACGCCGTCTGGATGTGAAACGCGTTCTCATGCGTTATCTGGAGGTCACTAATGACTTTCGAGTGTCGGATCATCTCTTTGTGTTATGGAGTGGCCCCAACCGGGGCAAACAGGCCTCTAAGACTGGTTGGGAAATGCAGGTCTATCCCCTTGGGGTTTCCTATCATGATCCCTAGTTCTGCAGATTTCTTGCTATTGGAAAATGTTACACTCGTATGCATTACATGTGATGTGATGGTCTTGGTTCCAAACACCGGTATAGAAAATTGTATAAATAAATAAATAAAAATGATTAGTACTTTTCAAGTATTTGTCTGTATCATATCTCCCCTGTCTCTCCTTTCTTCCAGGTCCTTCAGTCTCATCTCATAAGTCTTTTGATACAGACCCTGATTTTGGTCGCCTTTCCATGGACTGTTTCTGCCCCCTTTGAGATACGCTCTCCAGAACTGAACGCTGCTCCAGGTGAGGCCTCGCCGAGGACCTGTACAAGGGGATCATCACCTCCTTTTTTTTCCTGTTGGTTATTCCTCTCTCTCTGTGCAGCCCAGCATCCCTCTGGCCTTAGCCACCGCACTCTCACATTGCTTCCCGGGGTCTCTCTTGGTCCACGGGGTGATGGTGTCTGGCATGTGTGTGAGCGGTACAGAGACCCGAGAGCAGCCAAGCATCCTTAACTGCTATTAATCAAGTTTACTTAGGGAATAGCCACTGCTATTAATTGCATCAGTAGCATGGGATCTTCTTAGTGTTTGGGTAATTGCCAGGTTCTTATGGCCTGGATTGGCCTCTGTTGGAAACAGGATGCTGGGCTTGACGGACCCTCGGTCTGACCCAGCACGACATGTTCTTATGAGCCTGTGGCAATGCCGAGGGATGAGGGCGCACGGTCTTCCTGGACTTGGTGTATATAGTGTGAACCTTTTCTAGCAGAGCTTTCCGTGTTCCTCCCTCAGTGGTGGTGTTGTATTCTCGCTTTGCAAGATCTGAAATGTCGGTGCTAATCATTTAACATTGAAAATAGGATTTATGTCAAAGCGGCGAAGTATAAATCGTGCAGCTGTTGGTGTTTTCTTTAGAGTGCCTGCTTTCTTCTACATCAGAATGACAAGGGTTAGTCACTTAAGTTCATCTTCGCTCTGTCTCCTCCTGTGTTACATTTTTAACTGGTTTATAATCTGATTCTCAGGTTTCCAAGGATGCACTGCAGATACAGAAGAATGTTCGCCCTTCCAGGTCTCAGTGCCTGCCGACCTCCCCCTGCTCTTGGCTTGCTTTTCCAGGCTCACTCTTTCTGGAAAGCTTCTGCTTCCTTAGCAGTCTTTGTTGTTAGAACTGAGCAGATTCTCGGAGCTCGGAGAAAGGAGCAGCTCGTGGCTGCCACATCCATTAACAGAAGCCTGCAAGGTCCCTGGCAGGGGAGAACGGGGATGCTGGCCTGCGTCTCGGCAGCGTCCGTTTCTGACAGCAGCGGCAGGCCAGGCTGGTACGAGAGCTTCGCCGATTCGGCTCCAGTTCATCTGGCAGAGAACCTGCTGATCGGACTGCAGGAAGCCTCGGGATTGCCATGGTGGGCAAATATTATCTGTGCCACAGTAGCACTGAGAACAGCCATTACCTTGCCTCTCGCTGCGTATCAGCTGTACATCATAGCCAAGGTGGGTTTCCCAGGCTCCAGGAGGTAGGTGCTCCACTTCCCCCCATGACCCCGATACTCTGCTGAGGGGGGGACGTTCACTGGGTAAACCTTTGCTGTGCGATGACCGTGTGCCCTGCTATGGTACCTTCACTGGTCCCAGTTTCCTGTCTCTGGACCCCAGGATGGCTGAGGTCTTGTGGTTTCCCATGGTGATTAGATAAGAGGCATCCACAATAATGAATTTATAGAATACGCTGCCCTGCAGAACGTCTGCTGGAGGATGGGAGACAGTGGGGTGGGCCCATGGGTGCTGGGTATGGGGACGGACGGGGGGGCCGAGGAACGCCATTCGGAAGACTGAACACGGGGGCAGGTGGTCGTGCAGCCTCCTCGGCTCGCCTGCACCGTGTGACCTCTTCCCTTTCTTCCGCTAGGTGGAGAATTTACAGCCTGAAATAGAAAGCCTAGCGAAACGGCTCCGTTATGAAGTGTCTGTGTATGGCAAGCAGAAAGGGTGGTCTGAAGGCGTTGCCAGGTAAGTGCGCGCCTCCTGCTGCTGCTGCTGCTTAAGGAATCCGCAGATAAAAGGAAATGTCACCCCTCGTTCTGAACGAGGCTTCTTCTTCCAGGGGAACGCTTGCTTTTTAGGCTTCCAGCCGGATGAGCTTACAGTCAGAGGTCTGTCTGCAAAATCATGAAGCTTTTCCATGTAAGGTAAAACTCAGGTTCCCTGTGCGTACCCGGATCAGGGCAGACTCCTGGGCTTTGCCTCCACACCAGCAGGTGGAGACAGAGAGAGTTCTGACAGACTCTGCCCTATATGCCTAAGTGCCTCCCACAGCCTGCCAGTATTACTCTGTCTCCGGCAGATGGAAGGAGTGCTCAGCCCACAGTCTGTGTGACTTAGTGTAACTCTTAGTTCCCTGTGCGTACCCGGATCAGTCCAGACTCCTGGGCTTTGCCTCCGCACCAGCAGGTGGAGACAGAGAGAGTTCTGACAGACTCTGCCCTATATGCCTAAGTGCCTCCCACAGCCTGCCAGTATTACTCTGTCTCCGGCAGATGGAAGGAGTGCTCAGCCCACAGTCTGTGTGACTTAGTGTAACTCTTAGTTAGCTTCAGGTGGCCAAAAATATTTTAGATTTAATTCTCAATTTGAGGGAACTTTAAAATTATTATAATAAAAAAAGACAGCAAAGCAAGGAAGGAAGATCTCTTCAGCCTCCCAGAGGAAGGCCCATCCCCCCCCCCCTGGTTAGTGAGGCAGCTGCAGCTGTGGTCGAGGACCCGACAGCCATGTCTGTGCAGCTGTGGGGTTGACACCGGGGAGCCCGGCTCACTGACCTAGCAGCAGGACCTTGGCTGTTCTGTTTTTTGTCGGCTCTCCCTTCTCTCCTGCCAGTACTTGTTCAAAGTTTCTTTCTCCCGCTCGCGTTTGTCGAGGGACAGTCTGTCATCCTCTTGCCTGCCGGGGGGGGGGAGAGGGTACCTCAGCAACCGCCGGGGTCATGGTGCGAGTTGCGTCAGTCCTCCCACGCGTTCGGGGAGCTGCCTGCTGAGTTCTTTGGCCCCGTTCCCGCTGAACGGGGGAATGGGCGCCATTTTGGAAAATGTTGGCGTGGCAGCACCGGCCGCGTCGGGGGACAGCATGTTACCGCCTGCTCTATCGCCTCAGCGCCCGCCCGCCCGCAAGGGGGAGGGGCTTCTAAATCGGCTTGCCCTGATCCTTTTTTTCTAGGAGAGGATCCCTCAGAAGGGGAGGATTTAATTCAGATTCCCTGTGCGTACCCAGATCAGTCCAGACCGTGGGTTGAGCCTCCCGTCCAGCAGAGGGAGACAGAGAAAACTGAAAGGATGCCCTATATCAGGACAGAGCCTATCCTGCAGCCCTTCAGTATTTCTCTGTCTCCAGCAGGTGCAGCAGGTCTCCCTTCGGTCTCCTGGTCTAGGCTGGTCAGCCTTCTCTTTCTTCCTTTCTTCTGCGATCAAGCAAGTACTTCTTCCTCAGGGATCTTGTTTGGCTCTTGCTGGACTCAGAGGGCTTTGCCCCTTGTGCGCTGCATAGCCTGAGTCCGGGCTCGCTTCCAGGTGTGGGGACCGAGGCTGCTGGTCCAGTCTTTCATCTCCCCCCCCCCCCCCCCTGCCTGTCTGGGGAGCTTAGGGCTCCATTGCTGTGCTCAGTCTGAGTGAAAAAAAAAAAAAGAGGATAATAAATAAAATATCAAATCCTAAGCTAATTTTTTTTTTCAGCTTTCCCGGGATTTGAACCGGCAGCCAGACAGGCGGGAGCGAGCAGACTTCACTCCCCTGCCTCCGCTCCTGCCGGCAGGGCTGCCAATCATCGTTGTTTTTAGCTTTTTTTTCCTCAGCGCGCGGCTCCTCTTCATTGGGGATGCCACGGCCAGCAGCCTGCCTTGCCTGTGGCCAGCCCTTGTGGCACGAGGGGCTCTGCTCATCCTGCCTGCCTGCCGGGTGAGGAAGGTCCCTCTTTGGCAGGGCAGGCAAATCCAGCCCGGGGACGAGTTCCCCAGCGTACGGGTCGGCCAGGCCTGGGAACGGCGGCCATCTTGGGTTTTTCTGCAGCTCCTGAATCGGAGCTGTCAGGGCTGGGGAGCCGGTTTTTAGTGATTTTCCCCCAATTTGAGCCCAAGGCCCCTCCCGGGAAAATTAAAACTCTGTTTTCCTCAGAATTTGTTCCTCCTCCATAAGTCCTATTTGGCTAGGACTCCCCCCTGGCCGCCCCCCCCCGGTGAAAATTCCACATCCCGCGCCGCTTCCTGTGTGTCCTGCCGTGGAACCTCCGGGGTCCGTTTGGGTGCAGATGGTCCCAGGGGTGACCCCCCTGGTGGATCCAGTTCCTCCGGATCCCGATCCCACTCCTGACTTAGCGAGCGCACTCCCACCCTTGGAGAGGGACGATCCTAGGGTCCTCTGCATGTTTCAGCGGGAGGAGTCGGAGCCCCTCATCCCCTTTGTCCTCCAGGAGGTGGGGCTGGAGGGGGCTCCCTGTGGATACCTTACGGGCCTCCTTGCCCAGGAATATGGACCCGGTCCCGGTGGGACTCAGGGCCCCGGCAAGCGCGTTTCCTTTTCATCCTAATCCCAAGCTGCTGCTCCCGCGTGATTGGGGGACTCCGGGCGGGGCGGGCTGTGGATAAGCTCTACCCTCGTCCCGGAGGAATGCTTGGACGTGTTGAAGATCCCCCCACCGTGGGACTCCTCGGTTTCTGCAGTCCCCAAGCCTGTCCCTGTGGTGGGATCCACGGCTCTGAAGGACGGACAGGACCGCAAGCTCGAGGCCCATACGAAACGTATTTTTGAAGTCGCTGGGCTTTTTTGGACGGGAGTGGCAAATGGTCTCAGCGCAAGAAGTCAAGTCTTTGCATACCTTTGCCAGACACTACGACTTGGATGTTCAGGCGCCGGGTTGAAGGAGGGTTGGAGAAGCAGCGCCTCGAGCGGGGGCCTCTCCAGATCCCATCCAGGCAAGAAAGCTCTGGTACATCCCAGCGGTCTGGACTGATCCGGGTACGTACGTGAGGGTAGGAGAATGGGCATGCTTTCGTCCATGTTACCAAGATTTTCATTCCTCTGCTGTACGAGGGGGACGGACATTTTGGTTGTACTGGTTGCTTTTCTCTGCTGGGTACAGTGTAATCCTGACAGACTCAGGTGGCACCTCGGGGGTATAGGACGCAGTCCATTGAAACTTCTCTGTCTCCCATCTGCTGGAGGGGAGGCAAAACCCAGGAGTCTGGACCTGATCGAAAACATTAGCAGGTAAGGACCAATATTCCTTCCCTGCTAAATTTCTTTTCCTAGACTCCCAGCCGACCAGACCATACTCCTGCCCTGGTTTTCTGAAGATCACCCTTGGCTGGTGTGTGTATATATTCAAAGGCATTTTCTTTGGTGTTTTAAATTCTTGTTGTTGGAAGAGTTTTCCAGTTGGATTTGGGGTTTTACCAACAGCTTTCTCTTTTCCCTGTTTTGAAGATAAAGGGTTACTATTGTTTCTTAGCCTGGTTACAGATTATACCGAGCGAGTGCAGGCGGCACCCTGTCTATGTACCAACAGTACAAGAAAGCTTTTTTTCTCTGTCTCCATCTGCTGGCAGCGGAGAAACACCCACTGGTCTGGTGGGACCTGAGGCAAGAAAAATAAGACGATAAGAACCAATTTTTCCTTATCCTCCATTGCCTCAGGTAGAAACTCAGGGGATGATGCAAAAAAATTGTGCACAGCACACAGTTTAACCTTCAGTGGTGCACGCATTTTGTTTATGTATTAACTCTACCACCAATGCACTTTCGTATGGAAATTCCTAGTAAGAACATAAGAACAGGCCGTACTGGTTCAGCCCACGGGTCCCATCAAGCCCAGCATCCTGTGTCCAACAGTTTCCAATATTAAATCACAAGTACCTGGCAAGTACCCAAATATTAAATGAATAGCTCTCAAGCTACTAATCCTATTGATTAATAGCAGGTAATGGACTTCTCCTCTAGGAACTTATCCAAACCTTTTTTAACCCAGCACACACTACTGCACTAACCACATCCTCTGGCAATGAATTCCAGAGCTTAAATTGTGTGTTGATGAGAGACTTTTCTCCATGGTAAAGATGGCATTAGGTTGTACTCCCTATTGCAGAGAGGAGCACTAGAAAGGTAACTGCTAGTCCGAGGTGGAGTAAAGTTTCCATGGCTAATATTAGTACTGTCTTAAAAGCTGGAGCGCTCCAGTGCGCTGACCTCGGTTTTGGCTTATACGTGTAGAAATGTTTTGCTTACAAAAGCATCTTTTTCCATGCCCAAATATGATTATGTGCACAAAAATGCTTTCTTGCACAGAAAAATGTTTTGTATGCACAAATCTTATTTGATGCATGGAAACACGATCTGTGCGCATAAACCATGTTTTCTCCAGGTGAGCTTGTTTTTCTGTGCACGCATTGGTGCGTATTTTCATTAGCTTAGTGCATCAGGAGTGAAAAAACCAATGGGCTTGTAATTTAGGAAGCGTGCACTGAATTTTACCCTTGGGGACAGGGAACTGCCCACAGGCAGAATGTCAATACATAAATTGGACTGAGCTTAGTTTGAGGTGATACGGGGAGAGCCCGGGTGTCAGTGCCCTTGTCCAAGCTCTATATGCGCTGCGGCTTTACCTTTTCGCAGAGTTATCCTTGTGTAAATTGCTTTTCCTCCCTGGCTTTAGATTCCATTTCAGGAAGAACCTGAAGAGGATCATTTCTGGCTTGTACGTGCGAGACAACTGCCACCCGTTCAAGGCCAGCCTGCTGATGTGGATCCAGATTCCCATGTGGGTCTTCATCTCCGTGGCTCTGCGGAACCTGAGCGTCACGGCCTTCGACTCGGGACCAGGTAATAACGGGAAATATTCAGAGAGCCGCCGCCTCTGCTGGTCTTCTCGCCATTCCTAGCTGGTGGGATCTCAGTACCTTCAGAGCTGAAGGTTGGTCAGGATTTCAAGATAAGCAAATGCATGCAGAGATACCTGCTGAATATTCGGCGTGAAGCTCCTGGAAACCAGACCGGTTGTGTTGCTTTGGGGCTCCCTGCTCCCTGCTAGTTTAAAGCACACCCAAGTTACTAATTCTGGGGAGAGTCCCACTCTGGAATGTGAATTGTGCCTATTTTAAATCATTTCATAAAAATAGAATTGTTTTGGCGACACTGAATATCACTTGGATCTGATTTGCATTTTCAAGATGAAAAGTGAAATGAATACTGAAGGGCTGCCCTTATTTACTCTAAGATACGTGGGATCTGGGTTTAACTCCCTGCCCTGGGAAGGCAGTATGTCCAGGAGGGGCTCTGCTGTCAGCTCACTGATGTGTGCATGCTGGAAGGGGGAAGGCAGCCAGGGTTCCCTGTACGTACCCGGATCAGTCCAGACAGTGGGTTATATCCCCCTTCCAGCAGGTGGAGTCAGAGCAAAATTCAAAGGCTGGCCTCTTATAAGCTGGAGCGCCCTCTCTGTCCCTTCAGCATTTCTCTGACTCCAGCAGGTGAAAGGTAGCAGTCACTTGGGTACTCCATCCAGCTTACAAAGGGGAACTTTTCTTTTTCCTTCTTATTTCTCTTGAAGTATTCTTTCTTGGATGGATCTCTTTAATTAAAAAAAAAAAAAGAGAAACTTTATAAACAAATTTTACTACTCCAGCCAATTTTCAGGGATTCACTCCCTCAGCTCTAGGCTCCAGCTTACAAGTGGAGCCAGTGGTTCTTTTCTTTTCTTTCTTTCTGAGGGTAAGTGCTGTTCCTTTTTATTACTTTCAGGTCCAGCTTTTTCTTCTGAACTGAGTTCAGGGGTGCACGCTGGTGGTCCAGTCTCTTTCCCCCCCCCCCCCCCCCCCCCCCCCAAACAACATAGTGCCCTGCCCTGAGAGGTCGCTGCCTCGGGGCAGTGTTTCCAGAGAAGCGTTATTCCTCTGGTTTTTCAGGCTTCTAAGCCTTGTCGTTGCTCTGCTAGCGGACGCCTGCTTCCCGCTCCAGTCAGCCTGCAGTTGGAGGCTCTGCCGAACAGCCATACCGCGCCCGTCTCGTTGCGGTGCCTGGGGAGATCCGGATTTGCGGCTCTCCAGGGAGGGTATTTGCGTGAGATGTCTCCCCAGCGGGGAGGGTTCCTCGCAAGCGGCTGGGCAGCTTCATTCGCACTCGCAGGTACGTCTCACAGCGAGGTCGGCCCCATTCCCACCCAGTGCGGGAACGGCGGCCATTTTGGATTCCCCGCCACCAGCTCCCGCGCAGCCAGGCCCTGACTCGGACCTCGATTTTCCACCGGACCTCTCCCCTGGACCCGGAGCCGCAGCTTCCTTCAGCTCAGCCCGTGGGAACCCCCCCGGCGTTTGCTCCGTCAGGCCCTCCCCCTGGCCCTTTTTCCACTGATTTCATTTTGTTGTTACGCAGTGCATATTTGGCCAGCATGAGCCACCAGCAGGGCTCTGCTGCGGGGCCTCTACCTCCTAAAGTAATTCGTTGGTCAGATCCAGGCTGTGGTCAGCTTTCTGGATCCCAGGATGACATGGGGATCTCCCAACCGGGGGGTATGCTAATCGCCAGTCAGCCCCCGGCCCCCCCTGGAGCAGGGGGACAGCAGCCAGCTCCCAGGAATACGGATAGTATCACCTGTATCCGCTCCGGATGATCCAGAAGGATGACCTTTCTTCTCCCATGCAGGTGGAAGGGGATGACCCAAGGGTCCTGCATCTCTTTCAAAGGGACGAGTTGGACCCTCTAATTCCTCACGTTCTAGCCGAACTGGACATAGATACTCCATCGGACCCTCCTGCTCCTACTGCATCATCCCGGAAGGGCGACCCGCTCCTCACCGGTCTGTGCCCTCCTTCTTGAACGTTCACTTTCCATCCGATGCTACTGCAACTGTTGACTAGAGAATGGGATTCGCCAGAGTCTTCTCTCAAGGTGGGCAGAGCTATGGATAAGCTCTACCCTCTACCTGAAGAGTACCTGGAGCTCCTGAGGGTCCTTAAAGTGGACGCGTCTGTGTCGGCGGTTACGAAACGCACCACGATTCCGGTTACTAGCGAAATGGCCCTAAAGGATCTGCAGGACTGTAAGTTGGAAGTCTACCTCAAACGGATTTTTGAGGTGTCTGCTCTGGGAGTCCGAGCTGCCGTCTACAGCTCTCTCATGCAGCGTGCAGGGCTTCGTTGGCTACAGCAACTGCTCAGTGCTCAGGATTTGCCGCCCGAGGAAGCTCAGCAGGCTGAGCGCCTGGAAGCAGTCATGGCATATGGGGCGGATGCTCTTTATGACCTCCTCCGGGTCCTTGCCCAGGTCCATGGTTTCAGTGGTCTCAGCCAGGCGGCTCCTTTGGCTTCGCAACTGATCGGCGGATTCGTCTTCCAAGGCACAATTGGGATCGCTTCCTTTTAAAGGAACATTGCTTTTCGGTGAGGACTTGGAACAGCTCATCAAGTCACTCGGGGAGAACAAAGTCCATATGCTGCCAGAAGATCGGCCAAGGACCTTTCGGGCCTTCAGTTCTTCCAGATCTCGCTTCCATGGACAACGACGGTTTCGTCAGACCAGACCTCAAGCACAAAGGCCACCTTCCTCACCTCTCAGTCCTGGTCTCATCCCTTTAGTGGCCGGAGAACAGTTCGAGACAACCTCCCTCACGGGGCTCCTGCCAAGTCTTCCCAATGAAGGCTTGCTGACCCACTCTTCCATTCACAGGATAGGCGGCCGCCTGTCTTTCTTCTACGAGGAGTGGGTCAAGATCACCTCAGATCAATGGGTCTTAGACATTCTACAACACGGCTACGCTTTGGAGTTTGCTCGACCCCTAAGGGACAGGTTCCTCTTCTCCCCCTGCGGAAGCCTTCAGAAGCAGGCCATGGTCCAACAGATGCTCGACCGCCTCATAGCCCTCGGGGCCATCCTCCCGGTGCCACCGAGGGAACAACGATTAGGCCATTATACTGTCTACTTCGTGGTTCCCAAGAAAGAAGGCTCCTTTCATCCCATCCTGGACATCAAGCTGGTCAACAAGGCTCTCAAGGTGCCTCACTTTCGTATGGAGACCTTACGTTCAGTTGTGGCAGCAGTGCACCGCGGGGAGTTCCCTGGCCTCCTTGGACCTGATGGAGGCGTATCTCCACATCCCCTTCTTCAAAGCACATCAACGCTTCCTGCATTTCAAGGTCCTCGGCCAGCATTTCCAGTTTCAGGCCTTACCGTTCGGGTTGGCGATGGCTCTCCGCACCTTTCACCAAGATCATGGTAGTGGTGGCAGCTGCTCTATGCCAGGAAGGAATCTTAGTCCATCCCTACCTGGACGACTGGCTCATTGAGGCGAAGTCAAAAGACCTGTGTCAAAAGACCTGTGTCTTCAAGCGGCGGAACAAGTCTTGCACCTTCTCCGCTCCCTCGGCTGGGTCATAAATTTCCCCAAAAGCAACCTTACTCCTTCAAGGACCCTAGACTTCTTAGGAGCACGCTTCGATACCAACGCCAGGAAAGTCTTCCTGCGCCAGGATCGGGCTCAGCCTCTTGTAATGCAGGTCCAGCACTTCCGGAGCCTCCAACTTCTACTATAGATTTAGTGCTGTGGGTTTTTGCGCATATGCGCCCCCTACAGAGGGCGTTACTCTCCCACTGAAAGCCTATATCTCAGGATTTTCAAGCCCTACTTCCGCTGCCCGACATAGCGAGCCGCAGCCTGGGCTGGTGGCTCAGGCTCGACCACTTGCTGAAGGGAGTGGATCTGGAGGTCCCACAGTGGGTGATCGTCACAGTGGATGTGAGCCTCTCCGGTTGGGGAGCAGTATGCCAGCGGCAGTCGGCTCAGGGACTTTGGACGTCACTCCAGGCCTCATGGCCTATCAACCGACTGGAGACCAGAGCGGACTGTCTCGCCCTGCAGCGATTCCTCCCTTTGGTTCATCATCAAGCGGTGTGGATCCTCTACGACAATGCAACCATGATGGCATACATCAATCGCCAAGGAGGGATGAGGAGCCAACATGTCGCACGGGAAGAGAACAAGCTGATGGCGTGGGCGGAGCTGCACTTTTTTACCTCGCCGCGTCCCACATAGCCAGGGTCGACAACATTCAGGCGGATTTCCTAAGCCGACAACGCATAGATCCAGGGGAGTGGGAGCTCTCCGAGGAAGCGGTGTCACTCCTCTTCAGCAGATGGGGAGCCCCTCACCTGGACTTGATGGCGCGACGCTCCGGAATGCGAAGGCTCCCCGCTTCTTCAGCTGCTGACGAGAACATGGCGCAAAGGGTGTGGATACTCACGTCCTTTCCTGGCTGCAAAATCTCCTCCTCTATGTATTCCCGCCATGGCCCCTGGTGGGCAAGGTGCTGCGCAGAATAGAGCTTCATCAGGGGCCTGTCATTCTGGTGGCCCCGGAATGGCCTCGAAGACCATGGTTTGCAGACCTAGTCAACCTAGCGGTCAACGGTCCTCTCCGCCTCGGACACCTCCCGAACCTTCTGTGCCAAGGGCCAGTATTTTTAGACCGGACAGATCGCTTCTGTCTTGCGGCATGGCTTTTGAACGGTGGAGGTTGAGGAGACGTGGCTATCCAGAAGCAGTCATCTCCACGCTCCTCAAGGCGCGAAAGACATCCACCTCCATTTCCTTCGTCCGGATCTGGAAAGTGTTTGAGGCTTGGTGCGCTTCCATGGACATCTCTCCATGTCAGGCTTCCATTGCACATGTTTTGTCTTTCCTACAGCGTTGCCTGGACAAGGGCTTGGCATACAATTCCCTGCGGGTTCAGGTCACAGCACTTGGGGCTCTGGTTCATCATCAGGAGGCAGCTCCTCTTTCTGCTCATCCGGATATTGTCCGATTCTTGAAAGGAGTGTAAAGCATGTCAAACCACCAAGTCACCTCCTCTGTCCTTCGTGGAGTCGCAACTTGGTCCTTCGGGTGCTCACTGGCCCGCCATTTGAGCCTTTGTGGAGCGCATCTCTCAAGGAGCTCACCCTCAAGGCAGCCTTTCTTGTGTCCATTTGTTCTGCGCGCCGGAACTTGGAGTGACAGGCTCTATCCTGCAGAGAACCTTTTCTCCGTTTTATGGACTCCAGGGTGTCCCTGTCCACAGTGCCCTCCTTCTTGCCTAAGGTGGTTTCGCCTTTTCATCTGAATCAGTCGGTGGAACTTTCTTCCTTCGCCGCCGAGAATTGGCTGGAACTTCGGAGACTGGATCTCAAGCGGGTTCTTATTCGTTATCTGGAGATCACCAATGAGTTTCACTTTATCGGACCACCTGTTTGTTCTCTGGAGCGGTCCCAGGCACGGCCATCAGGCGTCCAAGACCACGATCGCGCGCTGGTTGAAGGATGCCATTGCCTCAGCGTATATTAATGTCGGCCGTCGCCCTCCGGACGGTTTTGGTTTTGGTTTTTGGTTTTGGTTCTAGCTTTCTGGATCGGTGGAAGCTGGTGGTGCCAGCCTCTCCCCGTTTTGCTGATCTCTGCCCAGCGGCCCCGAGACGTCCTCTTTCTCCGGGGCCGCTGCAGCAGGGAGGAGAGATTCCCCTGCTGCCGTCCGGGGCATTTGCGGGTAGTGGAGGCTTGTTTCCTGCCCCCCCACGGCACTTTTCGGAACCATCGCCCCCCCCCCCCCACAGCTTGCCTCTCTCCTGCCACGGCCGTCCCGTTGCTCAGCCTGTGGCGAGCCAGGGTCGAGGATATCTCGAGAGGGCATCTGTTCGAGGTGCCTCCCCCGCTGGGGAAGGCACCTCAGAGCCGCTGAGTACTTTTTCGTTCCGCGCCTCCGTGTGGCCGGGGCAATGTGGGCCAGCCCCTTCGGCGGGAACGGCGGCCATTTTGACTCAGCAGGATCACGAGTCGCAGCCATCAGAGGAGGAGCAGGATTCTCGGGGCGGTTCTCCCCGATTCTGACACCAGTAAAGACTCTCAGTGCCCAGGTCCCTCCAACTGATCCCGTTATTGCCTCCCCCTTGGGCCCACCGATTTTCTCTCCAGAGTTTATTGTACTCATGAACAATGCATATCTACAGCGCCTGGAAGCTCCTAGGGCACCCACCCAGGGCCCACCCCCTGCCAAGGCACCTCGCGTCATGAATGCGCTGTATGGGACCCCAGACGTAGTGGTGGGGGCACAGAGAGCCCCCCATGGGGCCCCCAGAGTTCATTTTGCACCGCCCTCGCTGGGAGGGGCGGGCGTTCTTCCGGATCAGGGGGGGATCCCCAGGTCTTCCGGATGCTACGCTCTCAGAGGCCCAGCTGGAAGGGGATGACCCGCGAGTACTCCGCATATTCCAGAGAGAGGAACTCGACGATCTCATCCCCCAGATCCTTCAGGAGCTGGACCTGGATCCTCCACCAGAACCCCCGGCGCCTGTTGCTCCAGTCGTCGCCTCGTCAACCAAGAAGGGGGATCCGGTCTTGGCCGGCCTGCATCCCCTGTCCCGGGCTTTTCCTATGCATTCCACCTTTCTACAGCTCTTGGCTAGGGAATGGGATACTCTCGAATCCTCCTTGAAGGTCAGAAGAGCAATGGAAAAGCTTTATCCACTCCCGGAGGACTTCCTGGAGCTGATCAAGGTCCCAAAGGTGGACTCGACGGTGTCGGCGGTCACCAAAAGGACAACCATCCCGGTTACGGGCGGCACGGCTCCACGGGACCTCCAGGACAGGAAGTTGAAAATTTACCTCAAGAGAGTCTTTGAGGTCTCGTCGCTGGGTATGCGCGCGGCTATGTGTAGCTCTCTCCTGCAGAGGGCAAGTCTCCGCTGGGTTCAGCAGCTACTTACATCACAAGACTTGCCACCCGAGGAAGCCGCCCAGGCTGACCATCTAGAGGCCTCCATAGCATACAGAGCGGACGCTCTGTATGACCTGTTCCGGGTCCTGGTGAGATCCATGGTCTCAGTAGTGTCGGCGAGGCGTCTCCTCTGGCTCCGCAACTGGGCAGCGGATTCTTCCTCCAAATCCAGCTTGGGCTCCCTCCCCTTCAAGGGCAGGTTCCTCTTTGGTGAGGATCTTGACCAGATCATCGAGTCTCTGGGAGAGAACGCGGTCCACCATTTGCCCAAGGATCGTCAGCGTACCTTCAGGTCCTTTACTTCCTCCAGGGCCCGGGCCCAGCGTCGATACCGCGGGTACCGGCAGACGGGGCCCCGGATGCCCTCTTCCAGGCCCCAGTCTTGGTCCCGGTCCTTTCGTGGCCGCAGGTCTGCTCGGGAGGGGTCCAGTCAGGGGGCCACCTCCAAATCCGCTCAATGATGCCAAGCTCACCCACTCCTCCACCCCATGGATCGGCGGACGAATCTCACACTTCTATGAGGAGTGGGCTCACATTACCTCGGATCAGTGGGTATTCGATATCCTAAGGAACGGCTACGCTTTGGAGTTTGTCCGCCTCCCGAGGGACAGGTTTCTCTTTTCTCCCTGCGGGTCGGACCTCAAGAGGTGGGCGGTCCAACAGACCGTGGATCGGTTGCAGGGTATAGGGGCCATCTCTCCCGTCCCCTCCGGAGAGGTGGGCTTGGGCCATTATTCCATTTACTTCGTTGTACCCAAAAAGGACGGATCCTATCGGCCAATTCTGGATCTCATGGAAGTCAATAGGTCCCTCTGGGTCCTCCAGTTCCGCATGGAGACGCTGCGCTCGGTCATCGCGGCAGTGCATCAGGGGGAATTTCTTGCCTCACTGGATCTGATCGAGGCCTATCTCCACATTCCTATTCTCCCGGCTCACAGACGTTTCCTTCGCTTCAAGATTCTGGACCAGCACTTTCAGTTCCAGGCTCTCCCCTTCGGACTTTCAGGTAGTGGCGGCAGCCCTGAAGCGCGAGGGGATTCTCGTTCATCCCTATTTGGACGACTGGCTAATTCGGGCGAAGTCCTTTGCACAGGGACAGTCGACTGTCTCCAGAGTAGTCCGACTTCTCCGTTCCCTGGGGTGGGTCGTGAATATTGCCAAGAGTTCCCTCATTCCTTCGCAACACTTGGACTTCTTGGGAGCGTGTTTTGATATGCTTCAGGGCAAGGTCTTCTTGCGTCCGGACAAATACAGCGGTTTACTGCATTACCAGCACCCACCTCCTGGGACTATCTCCAGCTCCTGGGCTCCATCATCGACCTCGTACCCTGGGCCTTTGCACACCTCCGGCCTCTCCAGGCGGCCCTGCTTTCCCGCTGGAAGCCAGTCTCGCAGGACTATCAGATTGTGCTCCCTCTAACACAGTTCGCCAGAGACAGTCTGCGGTGGTGGTTGGATCCGAGACATCTAGCCCAAGGAGTCTCCCTCGATGTACCAAATTGGGTGGTGGTCACCACCGATGCCAGCCTCTGCGGATGGGGGGCAGTATGCGAATGGAGTTTGACGCAGGGGACGTGAACGAAGGCACAGGCGTCCTGGCCGATCAATCGCCTGGAAACCAGAGCGGTGCACTTGGCGCTCATACACTTCCTTCCCCTGGTGCGGAATCGGGAAGTAAGGATCCTATCGGACAACGCGACCATCGTCGCGTACATCAATCGTCAGGGAGGCACAAGGAGTCACCATGTATTGCTCGAGGCGGCGCGCCTGATTGCATGGGCGGAGAATCACCTAGCACGACTGGCTGCCTCACACATTGCGGGTGTGGACAACATTCAGGCAGACTACCTGAGTCGTCAGCAGCTAGACCCAGGAGAGTGGTCTCTCTCCGACGAAACAATGCAACTTCTCGTTCATCGGTGGGGGTCACCTCATCTGGATCTGATGGCGACGTCTCTCAACACCAAGGCGTCTCGATTCTTCAGCCGCAGAAAGGAGCGTGGTGCGGAAGGCGTAGATGCCCTAGTACTGCCTTGGCCACGTCACCTCCTACTCTACGTCTTCCCTCCCTGGCCTCTGGTGGGCAAGGTCCTCCGGAGAATAGAGCATCACCAGGGGCCCGTACTTCTGGTGGCTCCTGAATGGCCACGTCGTCCCTGTTTTGCAGATCTGCTACAGCTAGCAGTCGACGGTCCGCTTCGGCTGGGACATCTTCCTCGACTACTCCATCAGGGACCGGTATTTTTCGAGCAGGCAGAACACTTTTGTCTTGCGGCCTGGCTTTTGAACAGCACCGCCTCAGATGCAGAGGATACCCCGAGCTTGTAGTTTCAACCCTACTAAAGGCCCGAAAGACTTCCACTTCAGTGGCTTATGTGAGGGTCTGGAAGGTATTCGAGGTGTGGTGCACCGCGCATGGTACCCGTCCCACGAAGGCCTCGGTCCCTCAGATTCTCCAGTTCCTTCAAGACGGCTTGGACAAAGGTCTCGCCTACAATTCTCTACGAGTTCAAGTGGCCGCTCTAGGTTCACTCATCCAGTTTGCAGACCATCCCTCGCTCCTGGTACAGCCGGATATCACCCGGTTCCTCAAGGGTGTGAAGCACTTGCGGCCCCTGGTGAGGGACCCGTGCCCTTCTTGGAGCCTTAACTTGGTTCTTCGGACGCTGGCAGGTCCTCCCTTTGAGCCTCAGCGCAACTCCACCATCGAGGATCTTACTCTCAAGACAGTCTTTCTAGTGGCCATCTGCTCCGCTCGTCGCATCTCAGAACTTCAAGCGTTATCCTGTAGGGAACCCTACCTCCACTTCATGGACTCCGGCGTCTCTCTCCGAACTGTTCCCTCCTTCTTGCCCAAGGTAGTGTCTGCTTTGAATCAGACGGTCAAGCTCCCGTCCTTCTTCTAGACGTCAAACGAACATTACTTCGCTACTTGGAGGTCACTAATGACTTCAGGGTCTCGGATCATTTGTTTGTTCTCTGGTCGGGGCCGAGAAAAGGGTTCCAGGCCTCTAAGACGACGATTGCGAGATGGCTAAAGGACGCCATTACATCAGCATACATAGGAGCGGGGCGGACTCCCCCTCTAGGTGTCATCGCTCATTCTCTTCGCTCGCAAGCAGCCATCTGGGCAGAGGTTCGGTCCGTATCCTCTCAGGAGATTTTTCGAGCAGCGACTTGGAAATCGCTGCACACCTTCACGAGACATTATCGTCTACACCTGGCGTCTTCCGCCTCCGGACACTTTGGCGACCAGGTCCTCCGAGCAGGGCTTTCAGGGGCCCACCCGGTGTAGGGAAGCTTTGGTACATCCCACCATCTGGACTGATCTGAGTACGTACAGGGAAAAGAAAATTATTCCTTACCTGCTAATTTTCATTCCTGTAGTACCAAGGATCAGTCCAGATGCCCACCACGTTGGTTCTCTGGGTTCTAGACTCTTTCCTGCTCGAACTGCTCTGTTCTTTCTGAAAGATGTTGTGTCGTTTCATTCTCTGAGTCTGTTATCACAGTTCTTCTGCAAGTTGCAGTTTCTGCCATGCGTTGGCTTGATTTTTTGATTATGACCTGTTATGGTTGAGAACACTTGATCCATTCTTCTTAAGTTTTTTTCTCCTGGCTTTGATATACTCTATACTGAGCTCCTCCGGAGGGTGCACTGGCTTATATGCTAACACCCTTTGAAGCCTTGTCTGACTCCATCTGCTGGACGGGGGACATAACCCCCCGTCTGGACTGATCCTGGTATGTACAGGGAATACTCCCATCCTCAGAATCATGGGTTTGGGATAGCGGCTCTCCTTACCAGCATCTGTTTTCCTATATGCTCTCTGCTGTTATTACTGCTCTTACCAGTTGGTTAACGTTGCAAGTTTTTTTGCCTGTTGGCATGTTTCTTCTAAAATTTTGATGCGGTTCATACGTTGAGTATTTTATACCGATTCCTTGATCCATCCAAACGTTTTTTCTCTTGCTTTGATATTCTTAATACTGAAGGGACAGAGAGGGCGCTCCAGCTTATAAGAGGCCAGCCTTCGAGTTTTGCTCTGACTCCACCTGCTGGATTGGGGACATAACCCACTGTCTGGACTGATCCGTGGTACTACTGGAACGAAAATTAGCAGGTAAGGAATAATTTTCTTTTAGAGGATGTAAGGGACAGTGAGGTGTTGGCCTGCACAGATGCTGGAGATGGAAGAAATAGGGAAGTAATGGCTTGTAAATGTTAGCATGCAAAAAATAGGAAATGAGAATACAAAAGGTTCCTAGTTTCTTGTCTATGGCTATGATGATTGGAATTCCAGCTCATTTTATCATGTGAGGCTATAACTAATGCATTACTTTGGGGGGTAGAGGGAGCGGTTAACGCTGCGCACAAGCAGCTGGTGGATGGCGGAGTCCTGTGGTTTCCTGACCTCACGCTGCCGGACGCGACGTGGATGCTGCCTGTCTCACTGGGGCTCATCAATCTGCTGATAGTGGAGGTGATTTTTTTTTTTTCCGATAAAATAGTGGTGATGCATTCTTGCTTCCACAGCAGAGAAAAATAACCCATGCTATAGTTACACGATGTTAGGTTCCATATTAGGTGCTACCACCCAGGAAAGAGATCTAGGTGTCATAGTGGATAACACATTGAAATCGTCGGCTCAGTGTGCTGCAGCAGTCAAAAAAGCAAACAATGTTAGGAATTATTAGGAAGGGAATGGTGAATAAAACGGAAAATGCCATAATGCCTCTGTATCGCTCCATGGTGAGACCGCACCTTGAATACTGTGTACAATTCTGGTCGCCGCATCTCAAAAAAGATATAATTGCGATGGAGAAGGTACAGAGAAGGGCTACCAAAATGATAAGGGGAATGGAACAGCTCCCCTATGAGGAAAGACTAAAGAGGTTAGGGCTGTTCAGCTTGGAGAAGAGACGACTGAGGGGGGATATGATAGAGGTGTTTAAAATCATGAGAGGTCTAGAACGGGTAAATGTGGATCAGTTATTTACTCTTTCGGATAATAGAAAGACTAGGGGGCACTCCATGAAGTTAGCATGGGGCACATTTAAAACTAATCGGAGAAAGTTCTTTTTCACTCAACGCACAATAAAGGGAAGGGGGAGACTCAGGAGTAATCTTAGGAAATATTTCTTTACAGAGAGAGAGAGAGAGAATTAGTAGGAGGGAGAAAGTGGAAGGGGGAGACTCAGGAGTAATCTTTCGAAATATTTCTTTACAGAGAGGGTGGTGGAGAGAGAGAGAGTGAGGATTAGTAGGAGGGAGAGGGTGGAAGGGGGCAAGTTCAGGAGTAATCTTAGGAAATATTTCTTTACAGAGAGGGTGGTGAGAGAGAGAGAGAGTGAGGATTAGTAGGAGGGAGAGGGTGGAAGGGGGAGACTTAGGAGTAATCTCAGGAAATATTTCTTTACAGAGAGGGTGGTGAGAGAGAGAGAGAGTGAGGATTAGTAGGAGGGAGAGGGTGGAAGGGGGAGACTCAGGAGTAATCTTAGGAAATATTTCTTTACAGAGAGGGTGGTGGAGAGAGAATGAGGATTAGTAGGAGGGAGAGGGTGGAAGGGGGGAGACTCAGGAGTAATCTTAGGAAATATTTCTTTACAGAGAGGGTGGTGGAGAGAGAGTGAGGATTAGTAGGAGGGAGAGGGTGGAAGGGAGAGACTCAGGAGTAATCTTAGGAAATATTTCTTTACAGAGAGGGAGGTGGAGAGAGAGTGAGGATTAGTAGGAGGGAGAGGGTGGAAGGGAGAGACTCAGGAGTAATCTTAGGAAATATTTCTTTACAGAGAGGGAGGTGAAGAGAGAGAGTGAGGATTAGTAGGAGGGAGAGGGTGGAAGGGGGGAGACTCAGGAGTAATCTTAGGAAATATTTCTATACAGAGAGGGTGGAGGTGGAGAGAGAGTGAGGATTAGTAGGAGGGAGAGGGTGGAAGGGGGGAGACTCAGGAGTAATCTTAGGAAATATTTCTTTACAGAGAGGGTGGTGGGTGCATGGGAGAGGCTCCCTGTGGAGGGGGTGGGGATGGGGAATTTTCTGAGGGAGTGGTAGTGTGTAAAGCAGCGTAGATGATGTGAATGTGTAGGATTTCACAGGCCGAGTGATCCTTTTTTGCCATCTCGTTTCTATGTAGCTGGATGACCTTTGACAGATTGCAGCTTTGTCTTTAAACCTTCATAGTTAGAGCATAACGCAGGCTGTGTTTCCTCCTCCTCCTGCAGATATTTGCTCTGCGGAAGGTTGAGCTGTCCAGGTTTCAGAAGTACGTGACCAGTGTGATTAGAGGGCTCTCTGTGCTGATGATCCCCATTGCTGCCAGTGTTCCCTCTGTAAGTATCGCTCCCAGGAGCCGAGAACTTGAGAAACTTGGACTGCAGTTGGCTTTGCAGCTCTCGTCTTCTCCTGCCTCATAAAGGTTTCTGGACTGACTGGACATTTATTCCAGCTCCATCATGTACTGCACTTAGCTTGCTCCAAGAGTTTCTAAAAAGAAATCTAAATGCGCTGTGGTGAGCATTTATTTTTTTTTTTTTTAACGAAAATGGTGATAACATTTGAGAAAATGGTGGTCGTGTATTAACCAGTGCCAGACAGAACTGCTGCACCCTCTGTCTCATCGTTAACGCACGCGGCCTGTGTCTCTGGAAGACAGCTTTGCACTGTCAGCTGTTCCTAGTCCCCGGAGCTGGATCCTGACTTGAGTCTGCCAGGGCAGCAGGGGCCACAGGAAAGGGTTATGCCCGCAGCACTCGTCCTTTGCACATACAGCCACTAATTAGTGCTATCTAGCGCATGCTCTCATTCTCTGCACAGTGGCACATACAGTCTCTCCAGTATTGAAAGTTGTCGGGTGCCACCGTACAGCAAGTAACACCAGAGATAGATATAGCTAACATCTTAAATATTATGTAAATGATTTAAAATCATTTTGTTTTCCTGGTGTGTAGACAGATGGACTCAGGACCCCTGTGGGTTTATGCTCCCCTGCCAGCAGGTGGAGACGGAGCAAGCTGATGTCACAGTACATGTAACCCTGCAGTGACCCCAGCCTGCCTGTATTCTCCGTCTCCAGCAGATGTGGACGTGCATCTCCCTATGGGGATTTCTCTGAGCTTTTTGAAAGGAGAAATTTGAAATTCTAAATTCAAGAAACTAAAGCCCCACTCTCCTGCGCTGATACCTAAGGGTCGCTCTCCCAGCTGAGAATTCCTGAGCCGATTCCCCTGGTCCCTCAGAGGTTGTGCCTTGGTCCGGTAGCTGGGTTTCCCGGCGAGGACTTAGCTGCTAGTTCAGCTGAAAGGCAGCGGGTACAAGAGACCGAGCGTGGCGGTGACGGCAGATGCCCTCTCCCCCCGCAGCCGGAGACCGTCTCTGTACTCAGCCGGTGAGCGCTGAGCTCAGGTGAGGGCAGTTCTGTGGGACCAGCTCCAGTTCCTTCTGGGCTTGGTCTGGACCCGGCTGCTTTTTCTTGGGTGGGATTTTTTTTCAAGGCTCACAAGCCTTCCTTCAGGCGCAGTCCTCCGCTTCCCCCCCTCAGCCGGTGGCTCCTCCCTCTTTCAGTCCTCCGCTTCCCTGCCTCAGCCGGTGGCTCCTCCCTCTTTCAGTCCTCCGCTTCCCTGCCTCAGCCGGTGGCTCCTTCCTCTTTCAGTCCTCCGCTTCCCTGCCTCAGCCGGTGGCTCCTCCCTCTTTCAGTCCTCCGCTTCCCTGCCTCAGCCGGTGGCTCCTCCCTCTTTCAGTCCTCCGCTTCCCTGCCTCAGCCGGTGGCTCCTCCCTCTTTCAGTCCTCCGCTTCCCTGCCTCAGCCGGTGGCTCCTTCCTCTTTCAGTCCTCCGCTTCCCTGCCTCAGCCGGTGGCTCCTTCCTCTTTCAGTCCTCCGCTTCCCTGCCTCAGCCGGTGGCTCCTTCCTCTTTCAGTCCTCCGCTTCCCTGCCTCAGCCGGTGGCTCCTTCCTCTTTCAGTCCTCCGCTTCCCTGCCTCAGCCGGTGGCTCCTCCCTCTTTCAGTCCTCCGCTTCCCTGCCTCAGCCGGTGGCTCCTTCCTCTTCCAGTCCTATGCTTAAGCGCCGGGGCTCGCCTCGGCTCCCTGCGGGTGTTCCTGTCAGGAGTCCGGATGGCACTGATGATGATGGGGATGATGGAAGATGGGGATCTTCCTCCAGGACTGGAACCGTATCGATCAACGTTGCAGATCTTTCACAGCGATGATCTGCCGGCCCTGATTCCCAGACCGTGAAACATCTGGGTGTCCCTGGTTCGGATGCTATGTCAGAGCCGAGGAAGGATCCCATTTTGGTTTCCTTACGTAAAGCCTCTTGTTTTTCCCCAGTGATGGATGCCATCCAGGAAGTGATTGATCTGGAATGGGATGCCCCAGAGGACTTTGGAAGGTCTGTACCCCCTGGATCCGGCTGTGAGACAGCGTTTGCGGTTTCCCATGGTGGGTGCTCTGGTATGTGCCGTGTTTAAGCGGACGACTATCCCCGTAGAGGGAGGCGCGGCCTTGAAGGATTGAGGCTAGTCTTAAGCAATCCTTTGAGGCAGTGGCAATGGATTTACACATTGCCTCCTGTTCCACCCGAGTGGCAAGATCTTGTCTGCTTCTCTCTCAGGAGGTTGATGAGCTTGCAGGGAATTCCAGAGCGGTTATGGAGCCTGCTGCCACCTTTTCAGCAGACAGAGGCTGTGATTTGGTGGCGCCGGTCTGGCCCAGGTGTCTGTTGTAGGCGGATTTGTTACTGCTCCTGCTGGAGGGCCCCCTTAGTCTTCCGCGGCACATGGATCTGCTTCAGCAGGGATTGGTTCTTCACGAGGATCCGGCTCTATTCTGTCGAAAGGGTTGGCCCTTGAGAGGACTTGCCTGTTAAAGCACGGTTATTCCTCTGCGGTGATTGCCACCTTGGTCCGCGTTCGCAAGTTCTCCACTTCCTTGGCTTTTGTGCGGGTTTGGAGAGTTTTTGAGGCCTGGTTTGAGGAGCAGGGTGTTCTTCCTCGTTCATTTAAGATCCCTCTTATTCTGGATTTTTTATAGGATGGATTGAATAAAGGATTGGCCCTTAATTCTTTGAAGGTGCAGGTTGCGGCTCTTGCTTGTTTGAGGCCTGGTGAATGGTGTTTGACTTAGTTTTTGGGTACTTGCCAGGTTCTTGTGGCCTGGATTGGCCACTGTTGGAAACAGGATGCTGGGCTTGATGGACCCTTGGTCTGACCCAGTATGGCATGTTCTTATGTTCTTATGTTCTTATCTCATCCTGATGTGGAAGCAACTTAGGCCTCCCTTGAGTTTACCGGTTCCATTGTGGGGTCTTAATTTAGTGCTGGACATTTTGGCGGGCCCTGCGTTCCAACCACTGCGTAGGCTTTACTTATGGTTGTTGACTTTGAAGACTGTGATCCTGGTGACTTTATGTTCTGCGCGTCGGATTTCTGAGCTGCAGGCCTTGCCTTGCTGGGAGCTCTTCCTTCGGGTGGCTCTGGGGATATTACAGCTGCGCAGTTTCATCCTTCCTGCCCAAGGTAATCTCGGATTTTCATTTGAATCAGTCCATGTCCTTGCCATCCCTGGATAAGGTCAGGGATGCGGAGGACTCTTGCCTTTTGCGCTCCTTGGATGTTAAGCGTCTTGTCGTGTGGTATCTGGAGGTCTCTGAGTCTTTTTGAAAGACGGATCGCCTGTTTGTTCTCCATGGGGGGAGTAAGCAGGGCGCTCAGGCTTCGTGCACTACCATAGCTCGTTGGATTAAGGAGGTGGTCATGGCCACATATGTGGATGCTGGGAAGCTGTTGCCTACTCAGGTTAGGGCTCAGGCAGTGTCATGGGCGGAGGTTAGTCTGTTGTCTCCCGTCGATATCTGCCGGGCCGCGACCTGATCCTCCTTACACACTTTTTCCAGGTTTTATCGTCTGGATGTGCAGGCCCGGGAGGACGCAGCTTTTGCATGTGCGGTGTTTACTGGACCGCGGGCAACCTCCTATCCTGTTGAGAAGTAGCTTTGGAACATCCCACTGGGCCTGAGTCCATCTGTCTACTGCTAGGAAATAGAGAAATTACTTACTGATAATTTTGTTTTCCTTAATGTAGACAGATGGACTCAGCTTCCTACCCTCGGTTGCCGCATGAGTGTGTCAGTAGTCCTCCCGTGGGGCTCTGGGTCCCAAGGGATTACTGGTAAGTGTTCATCCAGTCCCTAGATTGGGCTACCTAGAATCTTATGCGAGTTCAATGTTTATGGTTGGGTGAGTGCAGTTTTGGTTGCCTGTCTTTAATCAAGGTTTTTGCCAGTATGTCCACAGTTGCTTTGGAAGAGAATACTGGCAGGCTGGGGTCACTGCAGGGTTATGTATACTGTGACGTCAGCTTGCTAAGTCTCCATCTGCTGGCAGGGAAGAATAAACCCATTGGTCCTGAGTCCATCTGTCTACACTAAGGAAAACGAATTTATCAGGTAAGTAATTTCTCCAATATCACATCTTCTAGAAGATTAAGGTAGGTCACAATGTTAAAACATACATAAAATTATCTAAAAAACATATACAAAACAATTACATTACCTGGATGTAATCTGCTTTCAAAAGCAGAATATTAAAATAATTTAAAAAGACAACTCAGACATTGAGGAAGCCATTTGCCAAAATACCCTCTGACCATATTAGCACTGTCAATGATCTGAGTCCATCTGCTCCAACTAAAATATCCAATTTAACTGCTGGTGCCACACACTTGTTCTGGGCCTTTAGCTCAGTTTTAGCTATTGAACTGTGGTCACAGAAGTGAGAAGATCTCAAAAAAGATTCTGGAGAAGGTACAGAGAAGGGCAACCAAAATGATAAAGGGGATGGAACAGCTCCCCTATGAGGAAAGGCTGAAGAGGTTAGGGCTGTTCAGCTTGGAGAAGAGACGGCTGAGGGGGGGATATGATAGAGGTCTTTAAGATCATGAGAGGTCTTGAACGAGTAGATGTGAATCAGTTATTTACACTTTCGAATAATAGAAGGACTAGGGGGCACTCCATGAAGTTAGCAAGTAGCACATTTAAGACTAATCGGAGAAAATTCTTTTTCACTCAACGCACAATAAAGCTCTGGAATTTGTTGCCAGAGGATGTGGTTAGTGCAGTTAGTGTAGCTGGGTTCAAAAAAGGTTTGGATAAGTTCTTGGAGGAGAAGTCCATTAATGGCTATTAATCAATTTTACTTAGGGAATAGCCACTGCTATTAATTGCATCAGTAGCATGGGATCTTCTTAGTGTTTGGGTAATTGCTAGGTTCTTGTGGCCTGGTTTTTGGCCTCTGTTGGAAACAGGATGCTGGGCTTGATGGACCCTCGGTCTGATCCAAAATGACCACTTTTCCTATTTTAATGAGATGCTTTGGGATGTCCCTTGCTGTGCTGTGGTGGCATCTCACGTCGCTGTCTCTTTCTCTTGCAGTGCATGGCTCTGTACTGGCTCTCTTCCAGCTGTGTGGGCCTGGGACACAACCTGCTTCTGCGTTCGCCAGCTGTTCGCCGCGTGTGCCGGATACCGAGGACTAAATCTGACTCTGACACTCCTTATAGGGACATAGCTGCGGGTTTGCTTGCAAAGTATTCCTTGAAGAGGTGATTCTTCTGGGATGGACTGAATAAATCCATTCAGTGGTGCAGCGCGGTTTCTGCTCCTACAACGCCATGGATCAAGGACTTCTTTCATGGGATTTTCTGCTCAGTCAGCAGCACCTCTTGTTGGTTCATGAATCATGAGTGATTCTAAAACACTGAATATGTGATAAGGATTTTAAAGAAACGTAAATAGATGAATGTGTATCTTTGGCTGGTTTGCCCATCGGTGTCTTATTGACAGGAGTGAGCGGAGATCTTGGTCAGTTCCATAAAGAATCCATGGACACATTGGAAGTGGTAAGGAGAGAGATTAACGAGGCAGACGTGGTGAGGTACAGACAAGAACACTCCTGTTAGCTCCTCCGCTGCTGCTTTGTAATGCACACAGAGTGCACAAGGCAGCGCTCGGCTGGCTTACAGCGAGCGATTCGGACGCCATACGGCAGAAAACCCCACGGTTAGAAAAAGTGACCTCTTTCCGACCTGCACCTCTGGGGGCCCAGTATGCATGTGGGGAATAATAGAAATGGGAGGAGGTGGGACCAAACCTGCCTTGGAAAGGGTTGGAGAATAGGCCGCTGTAAATACCTCAGCAGCTGGGGGGATACTGGAGGCTAGAGTAGCAGACTTGGAGGAGCTGAGGGAGACAGAGAGGTACAGTAAAAACTTTTTTAAATATATCCGAAGCAGAAAGCCTGTGAGGGAGTCAGTTGGACCGTTAGATAATCGAGGGGTTAAAGGGGCACTTAGAGAAGATAAGGCCATCGTGGAAAGATTAAATGATTTCTTTGCTTCGGTGTTTACTGAAGAGGATGTTGGGGAGGTACCCGTAATGGAGAAGGTTTTCATGGGTAATGATTCAGATGGACTGAATCAAATCACGGTGAACCTAGAAGATGTGGTAGGTCTGATTGACAAACTGAAGAGTAGTAAATCACCTGGACCGGATGGTATACACCCCAGAGTTCTGAAGGAACTAAAAAATGAAATTTCAGACCTATTAGTAAAAATTTGTAACTTATCATTAAAATCATCCATTGTACCTGAAGACTGGAGGATAGCAAATGTAACCCCAATATTTAAAAAGGGCTCCAGGGGCGATCCGGGAAACTACAGACCGGTTAGCCTGACTTCAGTGCCAGGAAAAATAGTGGAAAGTGTTCTAAACATCAAAATCACAGAACATATAGATATATTTAAAAAAGTTCACTTAGAGAATAGTCACTGCCATTAGCAATGGTTACATGGAATAGACTTAGTGTTTGGGTACTTGCCAGGTTCTTATGGCCTGGATTGGCCACTGTTGGAAACAGGATGCTGGGCTTGATGGACCCTTGGTCTGACCCAGTATGGCATGTTCTTATGTTCTTATTGACAAGACCTTCAGGGACATAGTAGCCAAGTCCCAAATCCAGTCTGGCAGCCCCAGTGCTGCCTTGGATCAGAAAGGTCTCCCAGTAGGAGAACATCACTCTGGTGAAGCAGGAATGATCCTGTAGCAAGGATCTGCTCTCCAGCTGATGTATTGTCCGGCCATCATAGTTGGTGATTCGATTATTAGAAATGTAGTTCCCTGTACTTTACCCGGATCATATGAGCAAAGGCCCACGGAACAAACTGCAGGGTAGCTGCCATAGAACCAAGTACTTGTAAATAGTCCCACATCTTGTGTGTGAGTCAGCAGGCTTGTGCATGCGAGCATTCCTGTCTCTTAATCTGTCACCGAGTGAGCCTGTGTGTGAGAATCAATGTGGGGTTTAGAGCAGAGGTTCCCTTAGGGGCCACAACCCAGTCAGGTTTTTAGGATTTCCACAAGGACCAGCATGAGGCCTATTTCATACAATGGAGGCAATCCTAAAAACCTGACCGGATTGCAGCCCTTGAGGATCCCTTATTTTAAAATGTGTGTGTATATGAGAGAGAAGAGAAAGTCCGTGCACACTCTGCACCCCCTGATTAAACCATGGATTGTTTAGTTTTAATTATTGGGTGTTAATCTCTGCTGTTTTTGAAATTCATTATTGGCGTTTGATATTTTTTTAAAGTGTTTTTAATTGTTAGATATTCTGTTAGTGAGCTGTATTATTTATTAATATAGTCTTCCTATATCAGTATTTTATATTTCTTGATGTTTTATGGAACTTTATGAACATGAGGGGAGGGGCACACACCTGTGCCAGCCTCCCCCACCCGTCGGGTGTCCAGTCCTGGTCTGTGAAAACGTTGGCAGCCCTACTTCTAGAGACTGAGCGGAGTGGGTGGGGATCCCCCTTATGCACCCACAGTAGGGCACACGTTGTGCCAGCTCGGGCTACCTCACACCCAGCGGGGAGGTTATTCCTGGTCTGCAGGAAACAACATTTGTGCGGGTTGGGTTAGTATTGGGCTGGCGCCTTTTATTATTTCCTGCAGTCGCAGATTTAGAGTCATCAGAGGCGGCAGAAGGGGGCGGTGATTGCAGCCTGCGGAAGAGGAAGTCGCACGAGTTCAGGCAGAGCTCCCACCCCCTCCTAACCCAGCAATTTTCCTTTTCTTAAGGAGAAATAAGCGATTGCAGTAAAGCTCAGCCCCGGAGGGTAAGCGTGCGCTCTCTCTCTCTCTCTCTGGCTGCTCTTTTTCTGGGGTCTGTAAGAAACAAACAAATTCCCTTCTGGGAATAATAAGTCAGTGAACACAAACTATCCGTGGAAGAAGTTTATTTTCAGGGACTTGCAAGTGTTCATATGTAGCAACCACCATTCAGTATCGAAGGGCAGGGCAGGAGGAAGGCGCTAGGAGTCGCAGAGTGATGACCTCATGGGCGGCAGCAGCCAATCAGCGGTGAGAGGGAGATCAGGACAGGAGGAAGGCGCTAGGAGTCGCAGAGTGATGACCTCATGGGCGGCAGCAGCCAATCGGAGGTAAGAGAACCGTGCCAGTAGTGACAGAGGGAGAGCGCTTCCAGCTCTGCTCCATGCTCTCCCCTCCTCTCCCCCTGGTGCCTGGAAACGGAAGCCCGAGGTAAGAGGCCAGAGTAGAGGGAAAGGCCTCTTATTGTTTGCCCGAGGTAGAAAGGAGGTGATGGAGGAAAAGAGGGCAAAGGCAGAGAAGATGGGATGTGGGGATACTGGGACTCGTAAACGACAACAAAAAAAGTCCAGTTTCCTCCAGCAATCTAAACTTTGAAAACTGACTTGGCTTTGTTGGATCAGTATTGTCTGCATTGTGCTGTTTCCCTTGTATTTTCATGCCAACTAGATCCCCCTTCAGGGGCCTTCCATCAGAATAATGCTATTTTTTATTTTTTTTTGTATTTGTATCCATGGGGGGTTTTTTGTTTTTAATATTTTTTAATTATGCTGGCTTTTCTTCAATTGCATTTGAAATACAATTGTAAAAAATTCCTTATAAATCAATTAAAAAAAATCTGACACCCCTCAAACCATGATTGGGAGGGGAGAGGGCAGATAGAGAGACCTTCTCTTCTCTCTCATATCCACACATTCTCTCACTCACATGCTCACAAACACACTCCCCATCTCTGTCTCTCTCACTCACTCCCCATCTCTGTCTCTCTCACGCGCAGACTCTCCCTCACAAGCTCTCTCACGCTCATTCATGTATTCTCTCCCTCTCACATACACAAGCACTACAGGATGGACTCCATTGGTACACTGTCTCCTGGCTCCTGTATGGGTGCTGCTCCTCCCCTTCTGCTTCTGGCACAGGATTCCTGCGGCAGCGAGAAGTCTGACCCACCTGAAGTATGGCTCCTGCAGTTCTGGAAGTAGGTCCTGTGAGAACATAAAATCTGTTGGGCATCACAGCTGCTGTGCATTTAATAAAAAACAAAAAATAAAACACCAGCAGTACAGAATAGCCAGACTTTGCCTCGGCTGCCCCTTGTCTTGTCACTGGAGGAATTCAAGTCGTGGTGCTGACGCAGGAACATTGCCCCCTGCGGCTCTCACCCGTGCTGTTGGCAGTGGTGGATGAGCCTGGATGTGCTGCCCATTACAACCTTTGCCATATTAGGTAACTGTGGGCACTGACACATCCACTGGAGGGGGGAGGGGGGGGGCACACACCAGAGCACTGCACATTTATTTATATATCTCTTATATTCTGCAAATCTCGGAGATTCTTTGTGGATTACAAGTTACATACATAATTATACTTGTACTGCATAATAGTCACCAACGTAATCAAATAATGCAAAATAAGTTAAAACATTCATAATATGCAAAGCACAACCATAATCTTTAATTAATTTGGTAAAATCTGTACTAAAAAGAAAAGCCTCAATCTGTTCCTAATGTTCAAATAATTTTATGCATCTTGTATTTTTAATTTTATGTAATTTTATGCATCTTGTATTTTTAATTTTATGTAATTTTATGCATCTTGTTCTCTGTTTCACTGTAAAGCTCTTTTAGCTGCATTCTGTTTATTGTGAACCGATGAGATGTTCCTAACGTTCATCGGTATATAAAAGCTTCTAAATAAGTAAATAAATAATCCATCTCGCCCCACACTTCCATAACTGTGGAGCTCACGCAGATTAAGCCTTCTCTCGCGTGCAGAGGCAGTGGGACTGACGAGCTGCACACCACAGCAGTTTTTCAGACAAGCAATGGTTCTCTATTCACAGTGCTTTAAAAATAAATAGCAGCAATTTAAACTCTGTTCTCTTTTCTTTAGGAAGCCATTGCTTCTAACATGGTGTAATCCTGACCCCTCACAGTAATTTTAAAAACCATCCTGACTGATGCATTCTGCACTAATTGCATCACATGCAGTAAATATTTAGGTAATCCTGAATATAAAGGAAGAATTGCAATAATTTAAGTGACAATGAAGCAAAGCTTGTACCACCATGCAAAATTCTGGCAGATGTAGTGTTTCACGTAAAGGTGTCACTACCCTTAGCTTAAAAATGCCTTCCCTGTACGTACCAGGATCAGTCCAGACGGTGGGTTATGTCCCCCGTCCAGCAGATGGAGTTAGACAAGGCTTCGGAGGGTGCTGACATAAGTACGTGTGCACCCTCTGCAGGAGCTCAGTTTCCCTGTACATACCAGGATCAGTCCAGACGGTGGGTTATGTCCCCCGTCCAGCAGATGGAGTCAGACAAGGCTTCGGAGGGTGCTGACATAAGTACGTGTGCACCCTCTGCAGGAGCTCAGTTTCCCTGTACATACCAGGATCAGTCCAGACGGTGGGTTATGTCCCCCGTCCAGCAGATGGAGTCAGACAAGGCTTCGGAGGGTGCTGACATAAGTACGTGTGCACCCTCTGCAGGAGCTCAGTTTCCCTGTACATACCAGGATCAGTCCAGACGGTGGGTTATGTCCCCCGTCCAGCAGATGGAGTTAGACAAGGCTTTGGAGGGTGCTGACATAAGTACGTGTGCACCCTCTGCAGGAGCTCAGTATATCTCTGACTCCAGCAGATGAGAGCAGGGGAACCTGGTGCTTCTCCTCCATGAAGGATTTTTTTCCTTTCTTTAGTTTTCTTTTTTCTCAGGCTGGATCAAAGTTATTAAAGTTCATTCTTGAGTAGTTGAAAAAAAAAAATAGAGAGAGGGAGGAGCATGGAAAGTTCCTCTCACAGAGCTTGCAGGCAGGGCTGATTTCAGTTCCCTCTCTCTCTCTCTCTGCTCTGCCTTTGGGTAAGTGCTTATTTTTGTTGATTTTACTTTTCAGCAGTAGCTGCCTTCTCCTGGGGAACGCTGGTGGTGCCAGCCTCCCCCCCCCCCCCCCCCCCCCATTGCCGCGGGTTGCCCCGCGGCCCCGAGACGCTTCATTCCCCGGGGCCGCCGCAGCAGAGAGGAGGACTTCCTCTGCTGCCGTTTCAGGGGCACCCGGGAGAGCGCAGGGCTTCTTCCCCGCTTCCCGCGGCGTTTTTCTCCTCACCGGCCCCCCTCTGCGGCTGCCCATCCCCCTCCCCCAGCTGCCTGTCGGCATGCCGCAGCCGTCCCGCTGCTCTGCCTGCGGCGAGCCGGGGTCGAGAATTTCAAGGGAGGGAGTCTGTGCTAGGTGCCTCCCTGGTGGGGAGGGCACCTCTGGGCCGCTGGACCTTCCTCCTTACTGCGCCTCGGCGCGCTCCAGGCTTCGGGGGCCAGCCCCTTCGCTTCTATCGGCGGGAACGGCGGCCATTTTGAATTCTCCCGAGCAGTCTCAGTATTCATCAGGAGAGGACAGAGAGGATTCCAATGAGGGAGAACCGCCGATCCTCGCTCCGATTGGAGCCCCAGGGGCCCAGGACCCTCTGGATGTGTCACTCTTCCCCCCCCCCCCCCCCCAGGGACCCCTCTTTCCCCTGAGTTCATTGTGCTAATGCACAATGCTTATCTGCAGTGTCTGGAGGTCCCTAGGGCCTCCAGTCCAGACCCGCCTCCCACCAAGGCGCCCAAGTTAGCGGAGTTCTCGCAGGGGACCCAAGATTCATCGGGAGGGGGGACGGGACCCTCCCACGGGGCTGCCAGGGTCCCTTTGCGCCTCTCTCGCCGGGGGGGGGGCGGGATCTGTCCCGGATTCGGGGGGGATCCCCCGTCTCATCCGGACGATCCGATCTCGGAGGCACAGTTAGAGTGCGATGACCCATGGGTCCTGCGCATCTTTCGGAAGGTGTTGCTGGAGGACCTTATTCCACAAATTCTCCAGGAGTTGGACCTTGACCCCCTGCCCGAACCGTTGTCGCCTTGTCCGCCAGGAAGGGGGATCCGCTCCTAGCCGGCTTGTGCCCTCTATCCCGGGCCTTTCCCACCCATCCCACCTTTCTCCAACTGTTAGCCAGGGAATGGGATACTCCCGAGACGTCCCTGAAGGTCGGACGCGCCATGGAAAAACTTTACCCTCTCCCAGAGGATTTCTTGGAGTTGATCAAAGTCCTGAAACCGGTGACGGGTGGCACTGCTCTGAGGGATCTTCAAGATACGAAGCTGGAGGTCTATCTCTAGCGGGTATTTGAGGTTTTGGCCCTGGGTATTCGTGCCACCATCTGCAGCTCTTTGGCTCAGAGAGCGAGCCTCCGCTGGATACAACAGCTTTTGACCTCACAGGACTTACCACCCCAGGAAGCGAGACAGGCGGACCGGCTAGAGTCCGCCATAGCTATGGGGCGGATGCCCTGTATGATTTATTCCGCGTCCTAGCGAGGTCCATGGTCTCCGTAGTGTCCGCACGGTGCCTCCTCTGGCTTCGCAATTGTTCGGCCGATACCTCATCTAAGTCCAGTCTTGGGTCTCTACCTTTCAAAGGCAAGTTCCTTTTCAGTGAGGATCTCGACCAGATCATCAAGTCTCTGGGGGAGAATTCGGTCCACAAGCTGCCGGAGGACCGTCAGCACAGTTTCTGGCCTTTTACTCCCTCCAGATCCCGCTCCCGGGCGCAGCGTCGCTACCCACGGCTACAAACAACAGGGGTCCCGGACTCCGGCTTCCCGGTCACAGTCCTGGCTCCGTTCCTTTCGCGGACGCAGGCCCGCTCGGGAGGGGACGAGCCAGGGGACCTCCTCCAAGCCCACCCAATAATGCTGAGCCCACCCACTCCTCGACTCCCCGTATCGGCGGAAGAATCTCTCACTTTTACGAGGAGTGGGTTTGCATCACCTCGGATCAGTGGGTTCTAGACATCTTAAAGCACGGCTACGCTTTGGAATTTGCCCGCCGCCCAAGAGAAAGGTTTCTCTTCTCACCTTGGGATCGAGCCTCAAGAGACTGGCAGTGCAGCAGACCTTGGACAAACTTCTGAGCCTCGGGGCCATTGCCCCTGTCCCCTTCGGAGAGGTGGGCTTGGGCCATTATTCAATTTACTTCGTCATACCCAAAAAGGACGGTTCTTTCTGCCCCATCCTGGATCTCAAGGAGGTCAACAAGTCCCTAAGGGTCCTCCGTTTCCGCATGGAGACCCTGCTTTCCGTGATTGCGGCAGTACATCAAGGGGAGTTCCTTACCTCCCTCAACCTGACAGAGGCCTATCTCCACATCCCCATTCTCAAGGCACATCAGAGGTTCCTGCGTTTCAAGATTCTGAATCGACACTTTCAGTTCCAGGCCCTTCCGTTGGGGCTGGCGACCGCCCCACGGACGTTCATGAAGATCATGGTGGTGGTTGCGGCCGCTCTGAGATGGGAGGGGATCCTAGTCCCCCCCTACCTGGATGACTGGCTCATCCGAGCGAAGTCTTTTTCCCAGGAGAAGTCGGCGGTCTCCAGGGTCGTTCATCTTCTCCGGTCCCTGGGCTGGGTGGTGAACTTTGCCAAGAGTTCTCTCACACCCTCACAGCACTTGGATTTCTTGGGGGCTCACTTCGATATGCTTCAGGGCAAGGTCTTCCTGCGCCCGGACAAGGCCCAGTCCCTCCGGGAACAAGTACAGCGTTTTTCTGCGTTACCAGGTCCCACGTCCTGGGACTATCTACAGCTCTTGGGTTCCATGGCCTCCACGATCAATCTCATCCCTTGGGCGTTTGCGCACCTCCGACCACTGCAAGCGGCTCTCCTTTCTCGCTGGAAACCAGTTTCGCAGGATTACCAGCTGGTGCTTCCTCTCCCCCAGTCTGCCAAGGACAGCCTGGCCTGGTGGCTGCATCCTCCTCATCTGGCCCAAGGCGTTTCTCTGGCGACACCGGATTGGGTGGTGGTCACAACCGATGCCAGTCTTTCCGGCTGGGGGGCAGTATGCCACCAGAGCTCTGCACAGGGGCTGTGGACGAAGGAGCAAGCGACCTGGCCCTCATCCAGTTCTTGCCCTTGGTTCGGAATCAAGCGATAAGGATCCTCTCGGACAACGCAACGACAGTAGCATATATCAATCGCCAGGGAGGCACGAAGAGCCGGCACGTGTCGCTAGAGACCGCCTGCCTAATGGCATGGACGGAGAAGCACGTAGCGCGCCGGGCAGCGTCGCGCATTGCAGGCGTCGACAACATTCAGGCCGATTACCTAAGTCGTCAGCAACTGGACCCCGGGGAGTGGTCTCTCTCCGAGGCCATGCATCTCCTTCAGCATCGCTGGGGGACACCACCACTGGACCTCATGGCGATGTCCCTCAACACCAAAGCAACTTGGTTCTTCAGCCGCCGGCGAGAGCACGGGGCAGAGGGAGTAGATGCCCTAGTGCTCCCCTGGCCGGACCACATACTTCTCTACGTCTTTCCCCCCTGGCCCCTAGTGGGCAAGGTTCTTCGGAGAATAGAGTCTCATCGGGGGCCTGTCATTCTGGTGGCTCCCGAGTGGCCACGGCGTCCTTGGTTTTCAGATCTGCTCCATCTGGCAGTGGACGCGGGAGATGACCCAATCCGGTTGGGTCATCTTCCACGATTACTTCATCAGGGATCAGTATTTTTTGACCAGGCAGAACGCTTCTGTCTTGCAGCCTGGCTTTTGAACGGCGCCGCCTCCGCCACAAGGGATACCCTGATGCAGTAGTTTCAACTCTCCTCACGGCCCAAAAAACCTCGACGTTGGCTACCTATGTGAGGGTCTGGAAAGTCTTTGAGGCTTGGTGCACAGCACATGATACCCATACCGCGAGGGCCTCCGTCCCTCAGATCCTGGAGTTCCTGCAAGACAGTTTGGATAAAGGTCTCTCCTATAATTCCTTGAGTGCAGGTCGCTGACCTGGGTTCGCTTCTCCAGCACGCAGATCATTCCTCTGTCTTGGGACAGCCGGATGTCGCCCGCTTCCTCAAGGGGGCAAAACACTTACGACCCCCAGTCAGGGATCTGTTCCCTTAATTTGGTACTCCGGGCTCTGGCAGGACCACCTTTCGAGCTCCAGTGAAACGCCACCATTAGGACATTACGCTCAAGACAGTTTTCCTCGTTGCCATAAGTTCCGCAAGCCGCATCTCGGAACTCCAAGCGCTCTCCTGCAGGGAACCCTATCTCCGGTTCACGGATTCCGGGTTTTCTCTTCGCACAGTGCCCTCCTTTCTACCCAAAGTCGTCTCGTCTTTTCATCTGAATCAGACGGTCGAGCTTCCGTCTTTCTCAGCGGAGGAATCGGCCCACCTTCGTTCCTTAGATGTCAAGCGGTGTTGCGGTCCCGGTCGCTAGGCTAGCGACCGGGTCCTTACCTTTCTGCTGCCTCTCCCGGTCTCGCCGCGTTCCGTTGCTCCTGGGGCCTGCAGGGCCGCATGGCAGCGTCTCTCTCCACGTGGAGACGCTGCCGAGGAGCGACTCAGACTCCTCCCACTGCCAGGCAACGCGCGCGAGCAGGGGGCTCTTAAAGGTCCAGCACCCGGAAGTGCTGAACCGCCCCGTTCCTGACGTCAGACGCTGGCCGGCTATTTAAACCAGCGTCTGACTTCCTTGCTTTGCCTTTGCAATGAGGTCACTCTACTGTGTGCTTAGTTGCTTCCCAGCGTTGCTTTCAGCCTTGGTTCCTGCTTGTTCCAGCCGTGCCTTGCTTCCAGCCCTGGTTCCTGCTTGTTCCAGCCGTGCCTTGCTTCCAGCTCCGGTTCCAGCTTGTTCCAGCCGTGCCTTGCTTCCAGCCCTGGTTCCTGCTTGTTCCAGCCGTGCCTTGCTTCCAGCTCCGGTTCCAGCTTGTCCCAGCCGTGCCTTGCTTCCAGGTCAGGTTCTGTTTGGTCCTGCTGTGCCTTGGCTCCAGCTCTGGGCTCTACTTGCTGTCTACATATCCTGACTCCAGCTCCGGTTCCTGATTCTCCTTGTCTTCAGCCAGCCACGAACCTTGGTCTTCTTCACGATTCTCCTTTGTCTTCAGCCAGCCACGAACCTTGGTCTTCTTCACGATTCTCCTTTGTCTTCAGCCAGCCACGAACCTTGGTCTTCTTCACGATTCTCCTTTGTCTTCTGCCAGCCTCGAACCTTGGTCTTCTTCACGATTCTCCTTTGTCTTCAGCCAGCCACAGACCTTGGACTCATTCACGATTCTCCTAAGTCCCAGCGACTCGGACCCCTACGGGCTCCTCCTGGGGGGGTCTTGGGTTTCCAGGGTGAAGACGCCATCAGTCCGCTCCAGCTGAGTGCCGCCTCCCGGCTTATTAACTCCTGTGGACGCTGTCCACCTCAGCCGGCCCAAGGGTCCACTATTGACTTTACTCATAACATAACAAGCGGGTTCTACTTCGTTATTTGGAGGTCACTAATGATTTTTGAGTCTCAGAGCACTTGTTTGTTTTGTGGTCAGGACCAAGGAAGGGGTCCCACGCCTCGAAGACGACGATTGCAAGATGGCTTAAGGAAGCCATAGTCACTGCATATGTAGGTAAGCGCTTTAATCCTCCTCGGGGGATTAAAGCGCATTCGCTCCGTTCTCAGGCTGCTTCTTGGGCCGAAGTACAGTCCGTTTCCTTCCAGGAGATCTGCCATGCGGCGACTTTGAAGTCTCTCCATACTTAATCCAAGGAGCCTTAGGTGCATGTTGCACTTCCTTAACCAAGACTGCTTCAGGGATGCCTGCTCTGCTGAACTGAAACTCTCAACTCCAGCTCTTAAAAATCCCCTTTTTCAACCTTTTCCCTTAAATGCCTTTTAACTTGTCATAAACAGGTTTTATCAATTTGAAAGCAAACCCTCATCTACTAACCGATTCATTTTTATTTTTTTAGACATTTTATATACCATTGTTCCATGTATAGATCACAACAGTTTTCAAAGTGACATTCATAGTTATAGATTCAGCAAACAAACTACAAAGAATGGTTATAGAGTTGGTTGGTTTTCGTGGGTAGGTATTAAAATCCATCCAGTGAGAATTTCTAGTCCATATGGAATTAAACTAGTACATAAGGTGATGAATATTAATATTTACAAACAAAATGGTAGTTTTCTCATCTAAAATGTGCCCTTCTGGATGCATAGCCTCAGTCACAAGCTGCTTCAATCCCAGAACATCCATCACAGATAAACAATTTACTACAGTGCAAGACTGAACATTTTCATAATGTATATTGAAACCTCCAAAAAGGAGTAATTTTGTTATATTGCAACTGAAAAGTACTAATAGCAGAGGTAATAGCATCTATTGCAGTGACACTTTGATCAGGTGTGACATAAATCAAACAAAATCTGAATATATGTAAAATAACATACTTTCCATGTTACCAGTATCTGGAACGATGTCCTTAACTGAAAAGTCCTAACCTCTTTAGTCTTTCCTCATAGGGGAGCTGTTCCATTCCTTTTATCATTTTGGTCGCCCTTCTCTGTACCTTCTCCATCGCAATTATATCTTTTTTGAGATGCGGCGACCAGAATTGTACACAGTATTCAAGGTGCGGTCTCACCATGGAGCGATACAGAGGCATTATGACATTTTACGTTTTATTCATCATTCCTTTTCTAATAATTCCCAACATTCTGTTTGCTTTTTTGACTGCCGCAGCACACTGAACCGACAATTTCAATGTGTTATCCACTATGACGCCTAGATCTCTTTCTTGGGTAGTAGCACCTAATATGGAACCTAACATTGTGTAACTATAGCATGGGTTATTTTCCCCTATATGCATCACCTTGCACTTGTCCACATTAAATTTCATCTGCCATTTTGATGGTTAAAAGACAGGAAACAGAGAGTAGGATTAAATGGTCAATTTTCTCAGTGGAAAAGGGTAAACAGTGGAGTGCCTCAGGGATCTGTACTTGGGACTGGTGCTTTTCAATATATATATATAAATGATCTGGAAAGGAATACGACAAGTGAGGTTATCAAATTTGCGGATGATACAAAATTATTCAGAGTAGTTAAATCACAAGCAGACTGTGATACATTATTTATTTATTTATTTATTTATTTAAAGTTTTTCTATACCGGCATTCGCAATAGATATCGCATCATGTCGGTTTACAATTAACAAGTGGATAGGTAACAAACAAGGTAAAAAACTAACATTTATCTTATTAATAATAATAATAATAGTTGTAGTAATAATAATGATAAAAACATTAAACAAGAGAAGGTTAAGGTATGCAGTTACAATAAAACAAGGGAGTAATACAACTTGGAGCATAGAAAAGAAGCTGGGGATTAAATAGAGAGAACGTAAATGCCAGTCAATGTGCTTAAAGCATTAATGAATTGTCCTTGTGAGGTAGGGATATTAATTATGCGGTAGAGATATTAATTACCATGAATAAGGCAAAGTCTGAGCGCCTAGTTAATAATGGAATAGGATCAGTTTAGTTCAGGAAAGGCTTTCAGGAATAGCCACGTTTTGAGTCTTTTCCTGAATGTGGGCAGGCAGGGTTCCTGTCGCAAATCTGGTGGGATAGAGTTCCACAGTGTTGGTCCTGCAGTGGAGAAAGCCCTGTCTCTGGTGGTTATGTGCCTCATGGATTTGGAGTGTGGTACTTGTAGTGTTTCTCTATAGGACTCTCTGATTGGTCTGTTGGATGTAAATTTTTTGAGAGGAATTTGGAGGTTGAGCTGAGAATGTTGATGAATAGCTTTGAAAATAGTGGTTATGGACTTATATATGATTCTGTAGTGAATTGGCAGCCAGTGCAGGTCTTTGAGGATTGGTGATATATGGTCTCTTCTCCGTGTGTTAGTTAATATTCTCGCAGCCGTGTTTTGAACCATCTGAAGGGGTTTCGTGTGAGATGAAGGGAGACCTAATAGCAAAGAGTTGCAGTAATCTAGTTTAGAAAATACTATTGATTGCAGAATGGTTCTGTAGTCATGAAAGTGGAAGAGAGGTCTTATTCTTTTTAAGACTTGGAGTTTATAGAAGCAGTCCTTAGTAGTTTGATTTATGAATGCTTTTAAGTTTAACCTGTTATCAATGATAGCTCCCAAGTTTCTTACTTGTTGAGTTTGTAAATTGTGTGGGGGATTTGAGTCGGTGTTACTGTTTTCCGATGAAATTAGGAGGATTTCGCTTTTTGAAGAGTTTAGTATTAGATTGAGGTTGGAGAGGAGTCCATCAATTTTTTTAAGACAAGTGTGTTCTAGTTTTTTTGTTACCAGCGGACAGAGATTGTTAGCTGCTGTTTCTGTTATCTTGGACCAAGAGTGGAGGGCTGAGTTGGGTGAAGAGATGTCTATGAGTGGGAGTTCTGGGCCAAGATGATTGTGTAATTCCTCGGAAGTGCAAGATTTCCTGTATATGAATTCCGGTTGTGGGACAGGTTTTCTGCTTGATTGTTCTAGCAAAAAGGTGGAAGATATTAAAGTATGGTCAGACCAGGGAACAGGTTGGCATTTGGGTGAAGTTGATTGAGAGCTGCTAGAGTTTACAAATATTAGGTCCAGGGTGTGACCTGCTCTGTGGGTGGGTTTGTTTATGATCTGCTTGAAGCCTATGGCCGACATGGCGGTTAGGAAAGATTCGCAATTGGTTGATAGAATGGGGTCGTCGACGTGTATGTTAAAATCTCCCAGTATTATGGCGGGATGCTCCAGATTTAGGTAAGTTGTTGTTAATTCTAGTATGGGTGATGCATCGGATTCTAGAAGGCCTGGAGGAGCATAGATTAGAAGAATTTGCAGACTGTCAGATTTGAATAGGCCTGTTTCTATTTTTGAAGGTGAGTTAATTGGGAATTGAGTAATTTTTAGCTCTTTTTTGGCTGCTAGGAGGATACCTCCACCCCTTTTCTTCTTTCTAGGGATAGAGAAGATATCGTAGGTTTGAGTTGGGAGTTGGTTTATCAGTGCAGTGTCCGTGTGTTTAAGCCATGTTTCAGTTATGGCGCATAAGTCTGGATTTTTGTCTAAGAGAATGTCATTGAGTATTAGTGTTTTCTTGGAGAGCGATTGTGCGTTGAATAGTATCAAAGAAAAGAGCGCTAGGCCTAAAGTTTGGGTGAGCGGGGAGATCATGATGGGGATAAGGGATTTGTAGGTGGGTGGGCGTGAGATCAAAGAATGGTTTCCTGTGAGAAAGGTCCTGTGCTGGAGGATTGGAATTGGGAGGCCCATGGTCATTGAGGTCAGCTTGTAAATGTAGGGGTGTATTGTATTAGAGTGCTAAGTCTTGATTTCTTGAGAGGTATGTAGGGTGAGAGCAGGATGGGTTTGATGATGGTTTGAAGACTGGTAGTGATGTAGAGTAGTTTGATAGTAATGTGTGATTGGAAGAGTGGCTCCTGGATGACGAGTGGATGAGAGGCTGCTGTATGATGAGTGGATGAGAGGCTGGTGGATGACGAGTGGATGCTGTATGACGACTGGATGAGAGGCTGCTGTATGACGAGTGGATGAGAGGCTGCTGGATGATGAGTGGATGAGAGGCTGCTGGATGACGATTGGATGAGAGGCTGCTGGATGACGAGAGGATGTAGGGATTGCAGGGAGGAAGTTGGGTGAGTGTCTGCTGGAAGAAGGATTGGATGCGTGCTGGAGATTGCAGTGCAGAGTGCTGGTACTGGTGTGTATTATCTCCTGGCTCTGGGACGCTCCAAGGGGCGCGCTAAGGGGCAAGCCCCTTAGGTCGCGCGACGCCGTCGTGAAGATGTTTGATTTAAAGGGTTTCTAGCTGCCCTCTGATAGGCCAACTGCCGTACCGGGGAGCGGCTAAACTTACCGCGTGGCATTGAGGTTACATTACAGGAGGACCTTGCAGGACTGGAAGATTGGGCATCCAAATCGCAGATGAAATTTAATGTGGACAAGTGCAAGGTGATGCATATAGGGAAAAATAACCCATGCTGTAGTTACACTATGTTAGGTTCCATATTAGGTGCTACCATCCAAGAAAGAGATCTAGGCATCATAGTGGATAATACTTTAAAATCTTCGGCTCAGTGTGCTGCAGCATTCAAAAAAGCAAACAGAATGTTAGAAATTATTAGGAAGGGAATGGTGAATAAAACAGAAAATGTCATAATGCCTCTGTATCGCTCCATGGTGAGACCTCACCTTGAATACTGTGTACAATTCTGGTCACCGCATTTCAAGAAAGATATAGTTGCGATGGAGAAGGTACAGAGAAGGGCAACCAAAATGATAAAGGGGATGGAACAGCTCCCCTATGAGGAAAGACTAAAGAGGTTAGGACTTTTCAGCTTGGAGAAGAGACGGCTGAGTGGATATGATAGAGGTCTTCAAAATCATGAGAGGTCTTGAACGAGTGGATGTGAATTGGTTATTTACACTTTCGAATAATAGAAGAACTTAGATTGTAAGCCCTCTGGGGATAGGGAAATACTTACAGTACCTGTATGTAAACCGGTGTGATATCTCAATTGAGATCGAATGTCGGTATATAAAAATAATAAATAATAATAATAATAATCGGAGAAAGTTCTTTTTCACTCAACGCACAATAAAGCTCTGGAATTTGTTGCCAGAGGATGTGGTTAGTGCAGTTAGTGTAGCTGGGTTCAAAAAAGGTTTGGATAAGTTCTTGGAGGAGAAGTCCATTAATGGCTATTAATCAAGTTTACTTAGGGAATAGCCACTGCTATTAATTGCATCAGTAGCATGGGATCTTCTTGGTGTTTGGGTAATTGCCAGGTTCTTGTGGCCTGGTTTGGCCTCTGTTGGAAACAGGATGCTGGGCTTGATGGACCTTTGGTCTGACCCAGCATGGCAATTTATTATGTTCTTATGATAATTCAGATGAACATTTTGCCTCGCTTTTTGTATTTTTTTTTTGTACAATTCCCATTCACATATCTGCCACCATACTGAAGTTCTGGCAGAAAAGGATGTTTAGCTATATTTGGAAAGAGAGAGCTTTTGAAGGAGGGTGGGATGATATCCCATGCAGATTTTCAGTTCCAACACCAAAAATGTGCCACTAACTTTCTAGGTTATGCACAAGTCTGACATTTCTTAAAGACACTACTAGACACTAAACAGGTGCACATAACCAAATCTTTATTTGAAAATTTCTGTGAACATGCTGGAAAAATGAAAGGCACAATATCAAAATTGTATTTTTTATTTAATAAACAGCCATCCAATTTGTTTTCACATATCAAAGTCTGGACACAGGATTTGGGGGTAACGCTTAGTGAAGAGGAATGGGACATAGTATTTCATAGGACTGCAAAATATTCTATTTCAGCGGCTATACAGGAACATTGCTACAAACACTTATATAGATGGCACTTAATCCCGGCGAGACTGTCATGTTCCCCAATGTGCCTGATCAATGTTGGAGGAATTGCGGGCAGACGGGTTCATTTATTCATATATGGTGGACCTGCCCCAAGGTGATACTTTTTTGGGATAAGATTAGGTGCTGGCTTGCTGACCTAGGGTTTGGGAGATGAGCCTTTAACAATTAAACATGTTTTGATAAACTTGCCTGCAGAGAAGCTTAGTAAAGCACAAGTATTTAGTTTACAGGTTATGCATTGCGGCGAGATGCGAACTGACGAGGGCATGGAAGCAGCATGAACCTTCGCCCTTAGCAGCAGCTGCAATTCATAGGCTTTATTCCCACTACCGGATGGCTTATCTTGCTACTGTGAAGCAAGCCAGGGTCGCAGCTTTCTATGCAATATGGGACCCCATGAAAGAATGGTTAAAGGGACATGGCTCAATGGGTTAGATCATGTTTGGACTCATCAGCATGGGATAATCTTACAGCACTGATATTACCGGGCCACGGTAAAGCTCAATATGGCTTCCTTACTTGACAGTGCACATCTTTATTTAATATTTATTTAGATTTATATTCTGCTTTTTGCAGCACCTCAAAGTGGATTACATTCAGGTGCTGTAGGTATTTCCCTATCCCCAGAGGGCTTTCAATCAATGGAGGGTGAAGTGAAGTGACTTGCCCAAGGTCACAAGGAGTGACAGTGGGACTTGAACCCTGGTCTCCTGGTTCATAGCCACTGCTCTAACCACTAGGCTACTCCTCTGCTTTGAGTTCTCTCACTTTGGTACTAGGGGAGGGGAGAAGATAACTGGAATGGAACGATTCCACTATAGGAAAGGATAAAATATTAGGATTCTCTATTTGAGGAAGAGAGACAGCTGAGGGGCGATAAGATAGAGGACAATAAAATAATGAGGGGAATGGAACGAGTAAACGTTAATCAGTTTACTCTTTTGAAAAGTACAAAGACCAGAAGACGCATAATGAAGTTACTAGATAATACATTTTAAAACTAATATGAGAAAATATTTTTTTATTCAAGTCATAAAGTTCTGGAATTCATTGCCAGAGGATGTGGTGAAAGCTGTTAGTGTACCTGTGTTTAAAAAGGTTGGACAAGTTTCTGGAGGAAAAGTCCATTAACCATTATTAAGGTGGGGTTGTAGAAATCCAATTCTTATCCCTGGGATAAGCACATGGAATCTCTCTACCCTTTGGTGAAATGGATTGGCCACTGTTGGAAACAGGATACTGGGTTGATGGACCTTTAATTTGAACCAGTATGGCAAATGTTATCTTATATACTTATATACTAAAGTTAACATAGGTTGGCCCATTTCTTAGTTTCCATCCCCTAGGGATCCACAGTCTTTGCCACATGCCTTTTATTAATTCCATTCCTGTTCTTGTCTTCACCACTTTATCAGGGAGGGCATTATTATTATTATTTAATTTTTATATACCGAAGTTTCATGAGAACATATCACATCAGTTTACAATAGTTAACAAATATTCATTTAAAAATATTTGCATTTCCAAAATTAAATGAAGAGAAGTAAATACGAAGTTTCATAATAAACTAATAAAACAAAATAGTAAATTAATTAAAAGTTAAAGAAGCATAACAGTAAGAGCAGAGACAATATAATTAACTAAATGTTAATATAATGATTAACTATATATTAATATATTTAATATATTAATTATATTAAATGTTAATATAATTATATTATAATTAATATAATTAACTAAATGTTAATATAATTAACAAATATAAATTGTTATTTATATTTGTTATTTATATTTGCTGTTCTATTTATACTTGTTATCTATGTTATTTGACGACTTGTTTTAATGTAACGCCATAACCGCGATTGTTCTGTTTCAATGGAAACCGACATGATTTGATATTTTCTTCAAGAATGTCGGTATATAAAAACTCTAAATAAATAAATAAATAAAATAAATGTTTATATTAAAGGGGAATATAATCCTTAGGTTAAAGCTCTTGGAAGGCTTGATTGAATAGCCATGTTTTAATAACCTTTTTAAATATTTTAATGTCAGATTTCATCCTTAGTTCCTGGGCATTCCAGGCATCCACCACCCTCTGTGAAAAAATATTTCTTGATGTCAGCTTTGAGTCACCTTGCGGCTCTTCCTAATCTCCTTTTTCTGCTTCTTTTGCTTAAGTGTGAAGTATTGAGCTGATTGATTCCATTTTTCTCCAGTGCGCTAAACAAAACCATTTGGAGATGGTGGCACGAGTGAGGGCTCGAGCTGATGAAATGATTCCTGTCCCAGTTTGTGGATAACCAGGGAGGTGGGAGAGGGCAGCGTAATAATGTGTCAAGGCCTCCTGTCTTGCGCATGTCACACACTGGTTGTTATTCTTGGGGAAACTGATTAGCAGTGCAGAAAATATCTCCAGTTTCAGAGTGCCCCTGTTGTAAGGGCTTGGCCTGACCTTTACCCAGCTAGGGTAAAGTTATTCTGCACTGGTTGATGGTTGCCCGGTCCCTTCTGTCTGGACGTTAATGGCTCTGTTCATTCCTCGTTCTGACACCCTGCTCTGATCCCTCTTCTGTCTCGTAGACTGTTTGCTGCCACGCGTGTGATCCTCAGGAGGAAGCAAGGCGCTCCAGAACACAGGTACAAAAATGTGTGGGCACAATACTACAGGGAGGTGTGCAGGATACAGAAACTTGTCATTGTTACAAAGGCATAACGAATATACAGAAGTATGTGTGCGATACAGGAACGTGTGTCTCTCTGTACAGCATTGAGATACATGAGTGATAGAAATAAGCAAAGTAAACAAAATGTGACCCGTGAGGATACAGAGACATGTTTGTGAGTGATAGGAGAGCTGAGCATGGGTGAGATAGAGACTGGCATGTGTGTATATGAGTGCGTGAGTGAGTGAGGGATGAGCGTGGGTGCAATTCAGAGACTGTCTATATGAGTGTGTGAGTGACAGAGGGATGAGCAGTATTGTGATACACAGACCAGCGAATGTGATCCTTAGGAATGTAGACAGCCGGGTGGCTGGTGGGCGTGAGGATCGCCTGGTAACTTGCCTACCTGGTGCGAAGGTGGCGGACCTCACGTGTCACCTAGATAGGATTATAGACAGTGCTGGGGAGAAGCTGGCTGTCATGGTACATGTGGGCACCAATGACATAGGAAAATGTGAGAGGGAGGTTCTGGAAGCCAAATTTAGGCTCTTAGGTAGAAAGCTTAAATCCAGAACCTCCAGGGTAGCATTCTCTGAAATGCTCCCTGTTCCACGCACAGGTCCCCAGAGGCAGGCAGAGCTCCGGAGTCTCAATGCGTGGATGAGACGATGGTGCAAGGAAGAGGGATTCAGTTCTGTTAGGAACTGGGAAACCTTTTGGGGAAGGGGGGAGTCTCTTCCGAAGGGATGGGCTCCTCCTTAACCAGGGTGGAACTAGACTGATGTTAACCTTTAAAAAGGAGATAGAGCAGCTTTTAAACTAGAACAAAGGGGAAAGCCGACAGTCGCTCAGCAGCACATGGGTCGGAATGATGAATCTTTGAAGGACACATGAAATAGGGCATCCCAAGAGAGAAGTTGCAATAAATGCCAAAGTGAACCAGGTGCCTTTAAGTAAAGTGCAGAAAGATTCCAAATTACCCCATCAGCTGATGAGCAGGTTAATACTAAGAAGAAACATAAGCTGGGAGAGTTAGTGCATAGCACTGGATGAAGAGGTAGATATAACCGGCATCTCAGAGATCTGGTGGAAGGAGGATAACTAATGGGACACTGTGATACCAGGGTACAAATTATATCAAAATAATAGGATCGATCAAATTAATGGAGGACTGGCACTAGATATATATATAAAGGGAGCATTGAGTCAAACAGGATAAAAGTTCTGCAGGAAACAAAATGCAATGTTGAATCTTTATGGATAGAAATTCCAGGTGAAAAAGGGAATAAAATAGTAATGGGTGTGATATTACCCTCCACCTGGGCAGAATGAACCAAAAGACAATGAAATGCTAAAAGAAATTAGGGAAGCTAACAATTATCAGCAGCACAGCAATGATGGGTGATTTCAATTTCCCCAGTATTGACTGGATGAATTTCACGTTGGCACTTGCTAAGCAGGTAAAGTTCCTAGATGAAATTTTTTTATTTTATTTAGTGTTTTTATTATACCGGCATTCATGACAGGTATCACATCATGCCGGTTTACATTTAACAGGGTGTGAAAAACAGAGAAATACAAAAAACTTTAACAAGTGCATGGTTAGAATATTGCAGTTACAATAAAACAGGGAAGTGCACGACTGGGAGCAGAAGAGAAAGTAGCAGAAGGAGTTTAACCGAGAGCAAATTATTTACAATGTTGTAGCATTAATGTAGTGAAGGAGATTGTTAATAGTGTGTTGGTGAGGTCTGATAGTAAATGGCCGGTAAACATTTCTTAAAAAGCCATGTTTTCAGCCTTTTCCTGAAGGTCGGTAGGCACGGTTCCTGTCGCAGTTCAGCTGGGATGGAGTTCCATAATGGAGGTCCTGCTGTTGAGAAGGCTCTGTCTTTCAGGGATTTGTGTTGAAAGGTTTTGGCGTGTGGAACATGAAATGATTCTTTATAAGACTCTCTGGGTCTGGAGGAGGTATGTTTTTTGAAAGGAATTTGTAAGTTGAGCGGAGCGTGGTGATGGATGACTTTGTGAATAGTAGAGATGGACTTGTAAATGATTCTGTAGTGAATTGGCAATCAATGTAGGTCTTTGAGGATTGGGGAGATGTGGTCAATTCTCCTAGAGTTGGTCAGAATTCTGGCTGCTGTGTTCTGCACCATCTGTAGAGGTTTGGTACGAGATGCAGGGAGACCTAATAAGATAGAGTTACAATAATCTATCTTAGAGAAGATTATTGCTTGTAAAATTGTTCTGAAGTCCTGAAAGTGGAAGAGTGGCTTAATTCTTTTGAGGACATGTAATTTGTGAAAGCAATCCTTGGTGGTTTGGTTGATGAATGCTTTTAGGTTAAGACGGTTGTCAATGATAGCTCCTAAGTCTCTTACGTGAGAGTTTTGAAGGTTGGCTGGTGGGTTTGAGGTGATGTTGTTGTTTTCCGGGGATATAAGCAGGAATTCAGTTTTTGAAGCATTGTGTTGTAGAGTACATGTTGCCCTCCAACAAAAAGAAAAATCTAAGAGAATTATAGAAACTCCAGTAGGGACTCCACATAGAGTCCTACATTTTAACCTGGTCACGTAACGTGTAAGTCAGTTTTTCTAACAGAGCTTCTGAATGTAGCTGCATCCTCCAGTCCCTTAAAGTAGCAACCGATTTCCATTTCCAAGCAATAACAAAGTGCGCAATATGTAGTATCTGCTGCACTACATCCGGCAGTATTTGCGCACCCACGGAGCCCTCCATAAACCTAAAAGACAAAGCGCCGAAGGGAGAGAGAGGGGACAGGCCGCGATCTGTATATTGAAGCAACCGACCCGTTGCCAAAAAACAGCGATCCGAGGGCAGTTCCACCAGATGTGCATATACATCCCAGGGAGATCGCATCCCCACCAGCATAAAGGCAAGGAATTGGGGGAAAATTTAGGGATAGCGATAAATACGCATAGTTGGATGGTCCAGAAGCTCAGTCCGTTTAGCACAAATGGAGGATTTGTGCACATTACACTATATGCTCATCCACTCCTTTGAAGACATGGAAAACCCCAAAGCCATTTCCCCTTGTCGTTCTACCTTTAGTATTGGGTGGAGATCCAGCCCAGTCTGGCAGATAAAATACAAAATAGCACAAGTTGTCTTTCTGGCCGGGCCATCCGCCAACACCAGCTCCAAAGGAGTGGGAGTAGACCATTTCCAGCCCTCTCTCTCCCTCCGTGAAAGATCCTGTTTAAGTCTCTCATAAGATCATGTATTATCGGGAATATCAAACTCATCCTGGAGATCCGTGAAGGTTAATAAATGTTCCCTATCTTACATGTTGCCCAAACAGCGTAGATCCGTCTCCCACCAACGTTTAACCTCACTGCTAAAGGAATGTATCATAAGAGCGGGATTTTTTCATAGTGGGGAAAAGGCCACGAGTCCCGGTTTATTAATGAGCAGTCTTTTCAAACCGTTTTTCATGTCTTAACTGTACAGGCAATAAGGGGACAGTTATGACAAGCTATTCTGCCCCCCAGCAAGAGGGGATCCCAGAGAGAAGAGAAATGAGGTCTGTGCCCTCAGCAAGATGCCTCTTAAATGCTAACCATGGTGCAGAAAAATCCCAGTATATCCATGCGAACACTCCAGAAAGACGGGCAGCCCAGAAGTAAGCCTGTAGGTCCGGGAAAGCCATCCCGCCCCACTTCTTAGGTCTGCACAGAGTGCGAAGACTAACCCTGGCCACCTTCCCCTCCCACAGAAAATCTAAAAGGGCACTTTTGCGAGAAGAGAAGAAAGCAAGGGACATTATTTATTTGGTGCTTTTCTATACCGGCATTCATGATACAATCATATCATGTCTGTTTACATGGAACGGGGGTACAATAACCTTAGATATTAACAAAGCGAAGAGAAGCAGAAGTGACAATAAAACAGGGGTGCTGGAACTGGGCGAAGAGGAAGAACAAAGCATAAGTAACTCAACGGCAATTATTTACATTGTGCTGAATGTACAGTAATGATTGCTATGTTGAATCAGTGAGTTGAAATAGATAAGATAGATGGGGCAAGATATTCATTTTAATCGCGTTAATCTTAACCCCCCCCCCCCCCAGGAGAGATAGCAGCCCCTCCAGTCCAATAAGTCTTGCTTGATCTTGGTCACCACAGAGGCACAGTTCAACCTATACAAGTCACTCATGTTAGTAGGGACTTTAATGCCCAAGTAGGTAAAAGAGTTTGCTGTTTGCCTGAAGGGTGCGAAGCAAGCCGGGAGCCCATGAGACCCACCTAACCGGTTTGGAAAAACCACCGATTTGTGATAATTAACCTTTTAACTCATTTCCCCAAAAGCTGCCAGCTCAGCTAATAATATTGGGCCCTCCTTATGTGGAGCAGATAAGAACAATAGAACGTCATCGGCATAGAGCGAAATGAGATGCCTTCGCTCGCCCATTTGAAAGCTGGAAAGATCTAAATGCGTCCGCAAGCATACAGCCAGAAGTTCGATTGCCAGGTCAAATAACAGTGGTGATAATGGGCATCCCTGTTGGGTACCTTTTCCTATTGTGAAGTAATGAGAGAGAAACCCATTAGTGAGAATTGTATAGAGCACGAATCCATCCCAAGAAAGGGGCGGGAAAACCAATTTTTTCCAATACTGCGAAAAGGCTAATACAGCCGGTCAAAGGCCTTCTCTGCGTCCAGGCTAACCACCAGAGCAGGGGCCCTTTCTTTTTTCGCTAATGAGAGGATATCAAATAATCGACTAGTATTATTCACTAATGATTGACCTGAAATAATAAATCCGGATTGGTCAGCCCCAACCAACGAGCTCATGCAGTTAGCCAACCAAATCTGCAGAGCCTTGGCCAAGATCTTAACATCTGCATTTAGTAAAGAAATTGGGCAATAAGCCTCAGTTTCATATTTATCCCGCCCTGGTTTATGAAGCAAAACGATGGTGGCATCAAAGAGAGTACCAGTAAGGGCCAGAGACATCTGTAGCTCCCGAAAAAAAGAAGCCAGTGGACCAACTAAGTCTGGCAAAAAGTGTTTGTAAAACTCCACCGGGTATCTATCGGGACCTGGGGTCTTCCTACCACGGAGGTTAGCAATTGCCTGTATTTCCAGCGTCGAAAGCGGCGCTGACAATCTTTCCCTCTGGGCCTCAGATAATGCCAGCAAAAGATTCATAGCCAGATAAGACTTGAGCGCTTCCATGGAAATTGGGCCCTCTGCAGTGTTTTGTTACTGAAAAAAGGCCGGAAACCTATCATTGATTCCCTTGGTGGAATGGACCACAGTTCCATCCGCCCCTTTCACCCCCGGCATCAACCTCCTTTGTGACCGGCGACGCAACAATCTGGCAAGCATAGATCCTGACTTGTTGCCAAACTCATAGACTCGCTGCTTAGAATAGCGTAAACCTGTTCTACATCCTTGAGTTGTAATTCCTGCATTTTTCTAGAGTGTGATAGATGCGGAAGGAGCCAGTATGCTTATGTGCCTTTTCCAGATGCCCGATCTGGACCTCCAAAGAATACTCCCACTTGAGCTTTTCTCTCTTTCAATAGGAAGCAAAACCGATTATGCTCCCTTGCAACACTGTTTTTAGAGTTTCTCACACCAAAACCAGGTAATAGTCTCTGGAAGCGTGGATATCGAAAAATTCCTGCATAGCTTTCTGAAGCATGTCACAGAAGGAGTGATTGCACAATAATGAAACATTGAACCGCCAGCTTTTCCCCGCACTGGAATCCGTTCCAAAATTAAGGAGTAGTCGCACAGGATTATGATCAGAAATAATCGTGGGTCCTACATCTGCCAACCCTAGCTGCGGCAAGAGGGAGCAAGAACATAGGAAAAAAAAAATCAGACTATAAGATTGGAAATGGGCGGAGAATCACGTGTAATCTCTTCTGGTAGGGTTTTGCTCTTGCCAAATATCCACCAAACCCATATTGGCCATCAGAGCTCACAGGGCCTCTGCTTCCCCTCTGGACCTATCGCTGGATGATCTGTCCAATTTAGGATCCAACCCCATGTTCCAATCCCCACCCATAATAAAGGGAGAAGATAAAAAAAAAGCCTCAGCCACTTCACATAACTGAGTATAGAAAGCCCTCTGCCCTACATTAGGACCGGAAATGTTAGCCAACACGAAGGATACCCCATGAAGCTCACACTCCTGAAAGAAAACCTCCCCTCAGTGTCCTTCTGCACAATAAGAGGGGGGATCTATGAATCAGAAGGCAAACTCCCCTGCTCTTTGAATTGTATGAGGAGTATTCAGCTCTTCCCACCCAGTCCCTAACAAGCTTAGCATGCTCCGAATCCAAGAGGTGAGCTCCTGGAGAAAAAACACTTCCACTGTTTTCTTTTTAAGATAGGTCAGAATTCTCCTACGTTTAACTGGGGACCCCATACCCTGCACGATTAGGGTGAGAATCTCAACCGGGGCCATGGCCTGGAGTTGAAAAGAGCAAGAACGACCTGAATATAAGAAGAGAAAAGAAAGAGGTCCTGGGATGCAGAACCGACTGTATTTTATAACCTCTAACCATTCCTAACAGAAACTGCCCCCCACCAACCTGACTACTCCAAACCCCCCCCCCCCCATAGTAAAAACAAACCCCATCCCTGAGCCCCGAAACACTGGCCCAAGGGATGACCCCTAGCAACACCAACTAATACCCTAAACCCCACCTAGAAAAGCAAAAGTAAATGGGGGAGCACCAGAGATCCACCCTCCTCTTCCCATTGCCCACCCGCAACCCACCCAAAGAAAAGTCCTCAATCCCCTCCGTTCCAGACATCTGGACAGGAAGCACTGAAGAGCCTGCAGCCCAGTGGGGTCGACATGGAAGGAGAGAAGAAATGGGAGTTGCGAGCGTGGGTATGGAGTGACTCTTGGAGGTGCCAGGCTCACTGCCACAGGAAATGCGGGTGCTGCTGAGAAAGGAAAATACTAGCAGAGAAGACCCCCACCCCGCCAGAAAAAAAATAACATAAGGTCTCCCCGCCCACCAAAAGAACAGTACTGACCCTGCCACCCCGCCTACATATTCCCTTAATGCAGTGGTTCTTAACCCTGTCCTGGGGACCCCCCAGCCAGTCGGGGTTTCAGGATATCCACAATGAATATGCATGAGAGAAAATTTACATACACTGCCTCCATAAAATTTTCTCTCATGCATATTCATTGTGGATATCCTGAAACCCCGACTGGCTGGGGGGGGGGTTGTCCCCAGGACAGGGTTGAGAACCCCTGCCTTAATGAAAGGAAGATGCGCGGGAGGGAGCCAGCACCCGGCGGAAGTTCCTGAAGGAGCGCGTGAGAGGCCCCGCGCGCGGAAAAGATCCCAGCGGAAGTTCCTGAAGGAGCGCGAGCGAGGCCCCGCGCGCTTAACTCCCGCCTGACTTGCAGGAAGGCCGCACTTCAGCCTGGAAAGATAACTATGCGGTGCCCCTGCTGGCCTGAAAGTTTCATGCGCCCGCACTATCACGGCAGGTGGGCGCAATCGGTCTCCTTCGGGACGGGTGCGCGTGCTCGGTCAGCCCGAGCTGAGAATAGCGGGTGAGCATGGGGGCCCGAGCCCTCTCTCCGCCCGCTCCGGCGCTGCTGGCATGCGCAGATCACTGCGCCTGTCCTCCGCCTCTGCCTCGCGCTGCCAGCGAGCAACATCTCCTGCCCTTCAGAGAGGGAATGCGGGCGAGCCGCGGTCTCCACCACCAGCTCCCGTATAGCGTGGAGACCGGAGGGAATCTCGACCGGCTCCGCCATGTTGTCCTGGTCGGAGGCGGGCCCTTTCATCGCAGGCTGCTCTCGCCGCCGCCATTTTTCGGCCTCTCCGCTTAGTGCGCTCCGTCTGCTCCTCCCCCCACAACATGGGCAGGGATTATTTCTTTGGCTGTTTTCTCCACCCTCGTTCGGAAGGATCGGGCCGCGGTCGGAGGGAGCTCTGAGGTGGGAGCGCGAGGTATCGCCACGTGACCGGCACGGTAGGTTTCTGAGGGGGAGGGGCCGCGAGGCTGATTCCTTGCTCTTTAGAGCCCTGGCTTTTCGCTTTCTGTCCCTGTGCGGTGTCAGCAGGGGATCCCCGCACGCACAGCCTCGGCAGCATGAGGACGCCCCGTAATGACACCGAGAGTCCCCCCCCCTCTCATCCCTGCAGCAAGTAGCACCACAGAGAAACACGAGGGCAGAAAAAGACCCAATGCATGGCCCCTCCACCCAACTACTGCAGCTTTATAACTCCCAGCACTGCCTCAGAGATCCCCCCACGTGCTTATCATTTCCTCAATTCAGATACTGTCTCTCTCCTCCACTGGGAGCCCGTTCCATGCATCCCCCACCCTCTCTGTAAAGAAATATTTCCTAAGATTACTCCTGAGTCTCCCCCCTTCCACCCTCTCCCTCCTACTAATCCTCTCTCTCTCTCTCTCCACCACCCTCTCTGTAAAGAAATATTTCCTAAGATTACTCCTGAGTCTCCCCCCTTCCACCCTCTCCCTCCTACTAATCCTCACTCTCTCTCTCTCCCCCACCCTCTCTGTAAAGAAATATTTCCTAAGATTACTCCTGAGTCTCCCCCCTTCCACCCTCTCCCTCCTACTAATCCTCACTCTCTCTCTCTCCACCACCCTCTCTGTAAAGAAATATTTCCTAAGATTACTCCTAAGTCTCCCCCTTCCACCCTCTCCCTCCTACTAATCCTCACTCTCTCTCTCTCCACCTCCCTCTCTGTAAAGAAATATTTCCTAAGATTACTCCTGAGTCTCCCCCCTTCCACCCTCTCCCTCCTACTAATCCTCACTCTCTCTCTCTCCACCACCCTCTCTGTAAAGAAATATTTCCTAAGATTACTCCTGAGTCTCCCCCCTTCCACCCTCTCCCTCCTACTAATCCTCACTCTCTCTCTCCCCACCACTCTCTCTGTATAAGTAAGTGCAAGGTGATGCATATAGGGAAAAATAACCCATGCTATAATTACACAATGTTAGGTTCCATATTAGGAGCTACAACCCAAGAAAGAGATCTAGGTGTCATAGTGGATAACACATTGAAATCGTCGGCTCACTGTGCTGCAGCAGTCAAAAAAGCAAACAGGATGTTAGGAATTATTAGGAAGGGAATGGTGAATAAAACGGAAAATGTCATAATGCCTCTGTATCGCTCCATGGTGAGACCGCACCTTGAATACTGTGTACAATTCTGGTCGCCACATCTCAAAAAAGATATAATTGCGATGGAGAAGGTGCAGAGTCTCCCCCTTCCACCCTCTCCCTCCTACTAATCCTCACACTCTCTCTCCACCACCACCCTCTCTGTAAGAAATATTTCCTAAGATTACTCCTGAGTCTACCCCTTCCCTGTACGTACCTGGATCAGTCCAGACCCTGGGTTATGTCACCAATCCAGCAGAGGGAGGCAGAGAAAACATTCTGCTGACTCTGACTATACCCTGGAGCACCACCTGCAGTCCCTCAGTATTTCTCTGTCTCCCAGCAGAGGTGGACATCCCTAACCCCTGCAGTCTGTAGTAATTTGTTATTTCCCTGTACGTACCAGGATCAGTCCAGACACCTGGGTTGTGACTCCGCACCAGCAGATGGAGACAGAGCAAAACTTGTCGGGCATCCCTACATATAGTAAGGCGCCACCCACAGCTCGTCAGTCTTACTCTGTCTCCAGCAGATGGGGCAGGTCCACCCACAGTCTCTGGTGATCCTGGTTAGTTAGTCAGGAGAGTTTGGTTTTGAAAAAAAAAAAAGAGGGAAATTTATTTCTAAGGCAATTCAGGGGTTTTTCAAGAAGAGGATCCCGTCCAGGTCCTGGAAGCCTCCCAGGGGGGTTGGAAGGTTCTGAGGGGACCATCCCTCCCTGGTTGAGGCCGCTGTTGAGGGCTGAGAGCCCGGCCCTTTCTGGCAGCAGCGTCGGGGGTTGACACCGGGGAGCCCGGTTCACTCACCCCCGTCGGAGAGGAAGAATCAGGACCGGGGCCAGCAGCAAGTAAAAAAAAAAATAAATAAATTTGGTTTTGGTAATTTTATTCACTGTGCCGGCCGGTCGCTCTCTCTCTCTCGCTCCTTGTTCGCGGGTAGAAGGGGGGGGACCGCCGGATCGCCGTAGTTTTTGATTTTCAGGTTTTTTCCTTTGCCTCGCTGCCCGGCCGCGCGCCGCTGAGCAGGGCGCGAATGCCGCGTGGTTCCTCCTGCCGCTCGGCGCGATCGCGAGTGTCGAGGGAGGGGCTCTGTACGACTTGCGTCTCGGGGGGTGAAGGGCCGTCCGAGAGCGGTCAGGGAGTCCGGACTCGGCCGCTGCGTTCGCCGCCGCGAGAGGGACCCGATGCAGGAGGCAGCTCAGAGCCGTTCCCCGCTTAGTGCGGGAACGGCGGCCATCTTGGACACGGTTCGTGAGGCGACGAGGAAGGCCGTGGAGCAGGCCGCGTTGCCGCCAGCACTTTCCCCGCAGCAGCGGGCCCCCGGGGGGGCTCCCCTGGGGGGGGACAGATCGCCTGCGAGTTGCCCTTCTGAGGAGGCCTCCTCGGATTCGGAGGCCTCCTTATCTTCCGGTTTCGCGGGACTGCTGCAGCAATTGTTGAAATACAAACGCTCAAAACGGAAGAGGAAGCCCGGGAAAGCCGGTCATCGCAAAAAACGGGCGGGGGAGGCCATCAGGAGGCCCGCGGACCCGCCCAGGGAGCGTCGGTCCTTGAGGGGGATTCCCCAGGACACCGAATCGGATTCGGTCTCGTCGGCAGTGGAAGAGCCGGACGAGGATCCGGGGGGACCGGACGCGCCCACCGACCCGGGGGCGGGAGGCCCAGGGACGGCCAAAGGAACGCCAGCCGTGGACGGAGACGACCCCAAGGTCGTCAGGTTGTTTAGGAAGGAGGAGCTGGCTCCGTTGATCCCGGCCATTCTGCGAGAAGTGGGAGTAGATGCCTCCCCGGTGGGGTCTCGGTCGGACGCCTCTCGGTCAGACGCCAAGATGGATCCTGTGCTGTTAGGCCTCACGGGACCGGCGGTGGCTTTTCCTTTTCACTTCTCGGCGACAGATATCCTGTTCCGGGAATGGGATACTCCGGAATTGGGCCTGAAGGTCAGTAAAGCGATGGATAAGTTGTATCCCTTACCAGAGGATGCTCTGGAGATGTTACGTTTTCCCAGGGTGGATGCGGCGGTCTCGGCAGTGACGAAGCGATCCACGATTCCCGTTACTGGGGCTATGGCTCTTAAGGATATCCAGGATCGGAAACTCGAAGCGCAGCTCAAGAAGGTTTTCGAAGCGTCAGCCTTGGGAGTCCGCGCGGCTATTTGCAGTAATTTTGCGTTACGAGCCGGTTTGTGCTGGGCTCAGGTGCTCCAGGCCAACGCAGGGCTTTCGGGAGAGGAAGCAACACAAGCAGATCACCTGGAGGCGGTGATCGCTTATCGTGCGGACGCGATGCATGACCTTCTGCGGACGTCGGCCAGGGCCTCGGCAGTTTCGGCTCACCGGTTACTGTGGCTCCAAAATTGGGCAGCGAATGGGTCCTCGAAAGCTCATCTGGGAGCCCTTCCGTTCAAAGGGAAGCTGCTGTTCGGTAAGGAGCTGGACGACCTGATGCGGTCTCTGGGAGAAAACAGGGCGTTCAAGTTGCCTGAGGATAGGCACCGAAGCAGGACATCCTTCTCTGGTAGGGCCCGTTTTCGGGGACCACGGAAGTCGCAGCAGCAGAGGTCGTCTGGGCCCTCCTATCGGGCTGGCTCTGGTTCTTCGAGAACATCGTCGTGGTCTCAGTCCTTTCGTGGCAGAAAATTTGGGAGGCGAGACGGTCCCGGGTCAGGCTCGGGGCCGAAAGCCTCACAATGAAGTACGGCTGGTCCGTTCCCTGCCGCCGGCTCCTCCGGCTGTGCCGAAAGTAGGAGCCAGGTTGGAGCACTTCTACGGGGAATGGACCAGTATAACGACGGATCAGTGGGTCCTCACCGTGATAAGACAAGGCTACGCGTTAGATTTTGCACGGATTCCAGCGGACAAGTTTTTGGTCTCCCCTTGCAAGGGTCGCGGCAAGCAAGCGGCCGTCCGGGATACGCTGGAGCGGCTACAAGACCTGGGTGCAGTAAGACCCATTCCCCCGGGACAACTCCGTCGGGGAAGGTACTCCATCTACTTCATTGTGCCAAAGAAGGAAGGTACCTTCAGACCTATCTTAGACCTGAAAAGGGTCAACAGGTGTCTTAGCGTTCCACGCTTCAAGATGGAAACGATTCGGTCGGTGATCGCCGCCGTGCGGCCAGGAGAGTTTCTGGCGTCCTTGGACCTCACGGAGGCTTACCTGCATATCGGCATTCTGCCAGACCATCAGCGGTTTCTACGCTTCTGTATCCTGGGCCGGCATTATCAGTTCAAGGCTCTTCCTTTCGGCCTCGCCACCACTCCACGGACGTTTACAAAGGTAATGGTGGTGGTGGCAGCCGAGCTTCGCAAGGAGGGGTTCCTGGTACATCCCTACTTGGACGACTGGCTCATCCGGGCCAAATCGGAGAGTCAATGCCGGCAGGCAGTCGAAAGAGTCCTGCAACTCTTGCGTTCCCTCGGCTGGGTGGTCAATCTCGTCAAGAGTCGCCTCGTCCCCACCCAGACGCTGCATTACCTGGGAGCGCTATTCGACACGAAGCAGGGCAGAGTGTTTCTGTCCCAGGAGCGGGTTTGCAAGCTTTAGAGCCAGGTGCGCAGGTTGTTGTCCCTGCGGTGCCCATTGGTCCGCGATCATCTCATGGTGTTGGGATCGATGGCGTCAACGCTGTCCTTGGTTCCCTGGGCGTTTGCTCATCTACGGCCATTGCAATCCGCATTGCTCTCCCGCTGGCGACCAGTGTCGGAGGATTTTCACATGCCACTTCCGCTCACGGATCAAGCGAGATCCAGTCTACAGTGGTGGCTCAGCTCAAACAATCTGACCCGCGGAGTGTCCCTGCTCATGCCCGCTTGGACAGTAGTCACTACGGATGCCAGCTTGTCCGGATGGGGGGCGGTGTGCATGGGCCGCTCGGTGCAGGGACAGTGGTCCAAAGCTCAGTCACAGTGGTCCATCAATTGCTTGGAGACCAGAGCGGTCTTGTTGGCGCTGCAGTCCTTTCTCCCATTGGTTCGGGGGAAAGCGGTCAGAGTGTTGTCGGACAACGCGACCACAGTGGCGTACATCAATCGTCAGGGAGGAACGAAGAGCCGGGCTGTCGCGGAGCAGACGCGACAACTAATGCACTGGGCGGAAAGACATCTGAGCAACATCGCAGCGTCCCATATCGCCGGAGTAGACAATGTCCAAGCGGATTTTCTCAGTCGACATCGCTTGGATCCCGGGGAATGGGAGCTGTCTGAGGGAGCTTACCACCACCTCTGCGAGCGGTGGGGAACGCCACACATGGATCTGATGGCCACCGCTCAGAACGCCAAAACCCCGCAGTTCTTCAGTCGAAGAAGAGAATGGGGGGCCGAAGGGGTGGATGCTTTGGTCCTCCCCTGGCCCACAAACGTTCTGCTGTATGTGTTTCCTCCTTGGCCTCTGATAGGCAAGGTTCTTCGGCGCATAGAGATGCATCCCGCAGAGGTGGTCTTGGTAGCGCCCGAGTGGCCACGGCGGCCTTGGTTCGCGGACCTCCTCCAGTTGACACGGGAGCCCTCTCTCCGATTCCGCGGGGAAACGGCACTTCTACGGCAAGGGCCTGTCTGTTTGGAGGACGCGGATCACTTCTGTCTCGCAGCCTGGCTTTTGAGAGGAAACGCTTGAAGGATAAAGGATATTCGGATGCGGTGGTAGCCACATTGCTGAGTTCTAGAAAGCGGTCCACGTCCTTCGCCTATGTTCGGGTGTGGACAGTGTTTGAGGACTGGTGTAGAGCTCGGGAGCTGAATCCTGTGCGGCCCTCCGTACCGGATGTTCTTGCGTTTCTTCAGGCTGGCCTTGCGAAGGGGCTGTCTTGCAGTACTCTTAAAGTTCAGGTGGCGGCGATTGGTTGCCTCAGAGGTAAGGTGCGCGGTAGGTCCTTGGGGCAGCACCCGGATGTGGCGCGTTTTCTTCGGGGAGCCAAACATTTGCGGCCGCCTGTACGTCAGCCATGTCCTTCTTGGAATCTAAATTGTGTTCTTTCCGCGCTGTGTTCGTCCCCTTTTGAGCCTCTGAGACGGGCGACACTTAAGGATCTTACTCTCAAGACGGTATTTCTTGTGGCAATTGCGTCGGCAAGACGTGTTTCCGAACTACAGGTGTTGTCTTGCAGGGAGCCATTCTTGCGCTTTTCGGCGGCGGGCGTCTCGTTGAGGACGGTTCCCTCCTTCCTTCCTAAGGTGGTGTCAGCTTTTCATTTGAACCAGATGGTTGAGCTGCCCGCTTTTCCGGAGGGAGAGCGTTCTGATCCTGATGCTAGACTATTGAAGAAACTTGATGTCCGCAGAGTTCTGCTCCGTTATCTGGAAGTTACGAATTCCTTTCGGGTTTCGGACCATCTATTTGTTTTGTGCTCGGGGCCAAAACGTGGTGGGGCAGCCTCCCGTACCACGATTGCGCGCTGGCTCAAGGATGCCATTGCTTCAGCGTACATACTGAAAGGGAAGGCTGTTCCCGTGGGTCTTCGGGCTCACTCGACGCGAGCACAAGCCGCATCGTGGGCGGAGTCTTCCCACGTGTCACCACAAGAGATTTGCAGAGCAGCGACTTGGAAGTCACTGCATACGTTTGCTAGACACTACCGTGTGGATGTTCAGGGCCTGGATTCAGGGGGTTTTGGAGAGAGAGTTCTGCGAGCGGGACTCTCTAGAGCCCACCCTCGGTAATTCAGCTCTGGTACATCCCAGGTGTCTGGACTGATCCTGGTACGTACAGGGAAAGGAAAATTAGTTTCTTACCTAATAATTTTCGTTCCTGTAGTACCAAGGATCAGTCCAGGATCCCGCCCGTATAGTCTGTTTGGTTGGGAGTTCTGCAGAGGAGAGTCCGCTCGGTTGGCACTCTATGTTGGTTTCTTGTGTGTTGTTGAGGCCTCTGGTTCTGGTAGTTCTGATCCAGCCGGGGGTTTGTTGAATTGGCCCGGGTTTGGGCCGTCTAGTTAGTCTGAGTTCAATTTTGTGCTTTGACATTACGTAAGACTGACGAGCTGTGGGTGGCGCCTTACTATATGTAGGGATGCCCGACAAGTTTTGCTCTGTCTCCATCTGCTGGTGCGGAGTCACAACCCAGGTGTCTGGACTGATCCTTGGTACTACAGGAACGAAAATTATCAGGTAAGAAACTAATTTTCCTTTTTTAGTCAGGTAGTTTAGGAGTTAATTTTTGTAGACTTTCTATTTCTCTTTAAGAGAGGCTGTTCTTTTCATATAAGTTATTGGGAAAAAAAACAAAGGTTTCTTGTCTTCACAGCTGTTCCACTGCCTCCCGGGAGGTTGCCAGGTCCTGAAGGGACTATCCCTCCTGGTTCTGAGGCTGCCCAAGTTGGGGAGGTTTGAACCCAGCAACCACTCCTGGCAGGGGTGATACCGGGGGGCCCGGCTCACTCACCCTACTTGGAGCAGCTCCTGGAGGCCGCGCCGTTTGGTCAGGTAAAAAAAAAAAAAAAATTATTCTTTGACAGCTGAATCGTGGTTTACTTACCTTTTGGTGTTCGGTGGGCCCATGCCTCGGTGCAGCTGCTCTCCTGCCCCGGACTCGTTTCGCTGCAGTGCTGGGACTGAGGCACTCCTGTCTACTCTGAGGGTGGCGACACAACAAGCTATTCAGGGTGCTTCTGACCCGCCTCCACTGTTGCTGCAGCCGGCGGTCCCTGGAAGGGACAAGCTGCGTGAAACATGGGCCATATTTATCTGCTGACAGCCTGGAGGAGACTTCACATTCTTCTTCTTCTGCCTTTTCAGGGGATTTTATTCATTTTTTTAGCAAAGCTTACAAATCTAGGAAGCTTCATTAAAAAACATAAGTCTCTCATCTGAACAGGGTTTAAAGCCACATTCCTCTAAACGGGCTAGATCTAAGGATTTGGGAGTGGGGTCAGCTCCGAAGCGTCCCCTTCGTCCAGGTCCGGATCAGTCAATTTTTTCTTCTTCAGAGGATTCTGAGCATGTCTCTTTACTTATCCCAGACAAGTCCCTGCCGGATGGGGATTTGGATGGAGACCCTGCTTTGGGTACTAGTTCAGACCCTCACATTGCGGATGGGGATGATCCCAAAGTAGTCCGTCTGTTTAGAAGAGAGGAACTTAGTCCCTTAATTCCAGCAATTTTACTGGAATTGGGTCTGGAGGCTCCAGTGAAGGATTCTCGGATGGGTAACATTGACCCAGTGTTGCTTGGCCTTAGAGGTCCAACGACATCCTTTCCTTTTCATCTTTCTCTCACTGACCTTTTGTACCGGGAGTGGGATACTCCTGAGTTGGGTCTTAAGGTAGCACGAGCCATGGAAAAATTGTATCCATTATCTGAGGAAGCTTTGGAAATTTTAAAATTTCCTAAGGTGGATGCCGCTGTATCAGCCGTCACTAAGAAAACAACTATTCCAGTGACCGGAGCTACAGCTCTTAAAGATCTCCAAGATCGTAAGCTGGAGGTTCAGCTTAAGCGAATTTTTGAGGTTTCTGCTCTCTGTGTGCGGGCGGCCATGTGTAGTAGCTTGGCTTTGCGAGCTGGCCTAAGATGGGTCCAGGCTTTACAAAACAATTCTTCCCTCTCTGAAGTGGAGGTTGCACAGGCTAGACTGGAAGCTACAGTTGCTTACAGTGCAGATGCTTTATATGATCTCCTTAGGACCTCGGCTCGCTCTATCGTTGCTTCAGTATCGGCTCTCAGACTTCTCTGGTTGAGGAATTGGTCTGCAGACTCATCCTCCAAAGCTCAGTTAGGGGCTTTACCCTTTAAAGGAAAATTACTATTTGGTAAGGAATTGGAAGATTTAATTTTGTCCCTAGGGGAGAATAAGATTCACAAATTATCAGAGGACTATCCTCGAAGCTCTTTCTCATCTCGCTCTCGTTTTTGGTCTAACAGAAGATTTCGTTCTTCTCGTCAGTCGGCTTCTCCGGCTAAACAGTCTTCAGGTAGACAACAGAATTGGTCTCAGTCCTTTTGTTGCCGCCGCTTTGGCAGACCTGGAACTTCCCAAGCCTCAGGAGGCACAAAGTCTGCCCAATGAAATGCGGCCGTTCCTTTCTCCGGTTCCCATCATAGGGGGCAGGCTGTCTCTGTTTTACGGGGAATGGGCCAGATGTACATCGGATCAATGGGTTCTATCAGTGATAAATCAAGGTTACGCTTTAGATTTTGTTAGGCGGCTTCACCACCACTTTCTAATTTCACCGTGTTCTTCCCTAGAAAAGTGTCTCATAATCCAAGACTCTCTACAGCGTTTAAGTGACCTAGGAGCTATAGTTCCAGTTCCAACATTGGAGGGGTTGTTATTCAATTTTCTTCATCGTTCCCAAAAAGGAAGGAACCTTTCGTCCCATTCTCGATCTCAAGAGTCAACCGTTGCCTAAGGATTCCAAAGTTTTGGATGGAAACTCTCCTGTCTGTCATAGCTTCGGTACACAGAGGAGAATTTCTAGTGTCTCTTGACCTCACCGAAGCTCATCTTCATATCGGCATTTGCTCTGATCATCAGAAGTTTCTCAGGTTTTGCATTCTAGGGCAACATTATCAATTCAGGGCTCTCCCGTTTGGATTAGCCACAGCTCCCAGAACATTTACCAAGATAATGGTTGTGGTGGCCGCACAACTCCAGGAAGGAGGGACTGTTGGTATATCCGTACCTGGACAACTGGTTAATTCGAGCAAAGTTGGAATCTCTTTGTCGTTCTACAATCAACAGGGTAATTAGCCTTCTGCAGTCACAAGGCTGGGTGATCAACAAAGACAAGAGTCACCTAGTCCCTTCCCAATCTCTGGACTTTTTGGGTGCACGGTTCGACACTCGTCAAGGGAAAGTGTTCCTTCCAGAGCATCGCCTTCTCAAGCTTCAAACACAAATTCGAGACTTACTGTCTATTCCTATTCCATGTGTGCGGGATTACTTGATAGTTTTAGGCTCAATGGCCTCTACTCTGGAGTTGTTTCCCTGGGCCTTTGCACATATGAGACCACTTCAGTCTGCATTGCTTTCACGCTGGAATCCGGTTTCGGAACTATACCACCTTCCCCTTCCTCTTACAGAGACTGCTCGTTCCAGCCTAGATTGGTGGTTACAGTCAGCGAATCTACAAAGGGGTGTACCTTTAGAGATTCCGGAATGGACCGTGGTCACTACCGACGCCAGTCTTTCAGGCTGGGAGCGGTATGTCAGAAAACATCTGTTCAAGGTCAGTGGTCGATCAATCAATTAGAGACCAGAGCGGTTCGTTTAACCTTGATTGCTCTTCATCTTCTCCTTTGCGGGAAGTTGGGCCGGGTTTTTTCTGACAATGCGACCACGCTAGCGTACATCAACCGCCAGGGAGGAACCCAAAGTTTCCTAGTAGCACAGGAAGCACGACAGCTGATTACCTGGGCGGAACAACACTTGCTCAGCATCGCAGCCTCACACATTGCCGGGGCGGACAACGTTCAAGTCTATTTTCTCAGTCGACATCATCTTGATCCAGGCGAGTGGGAACTGTGCGAGGAAGCCTATCAAATGATATGCAACAGATGGTCCATTCCGGCAATGGATCTCATGGCCACATTTCAGAATACCAAAGCCCCTCGCTTCTTCAGCCGCAGGAGGGAAAGAGTAGCGGAAGGAGTAGACGCTCTGGTACTTCCTTGGTGAAGGGATGTTCTTCTCTGTGTTTCCACCCTGGCCTCTGATAGGCAAGGATAGAAGTTCAACAAGTCGACATTGTTTTAGTGGCTCCGGAGTGGCCACGCCGTCCGTGGTTCGCGGACCTGGTCAGTCTAGCACTGGACGGTCCCCTACGATTTCGAGATCTACCATACCTTCTGTCTCAGGGTCCGGTTTGTTTGGAAGAGGTTGAACGCTTCTCTCTAGCGGCATGGCTTTTGAGAGGCGTCTGTTAAAGAATAAAGGTTATTCAGATGCCGTAGTAACTACTTTATTACGTTCTAGAAAGCCTTCTACATCTTTGGCTTATGCAAGGGTGTGGAAGGTTTTCGAATCTTGGTGTAATGAGCATCAAGTAAATCCAGTTCACTCTTCTGTATCAAATACTTTATCTTTTTTACAAGACGAATTAGCCAAGGGTTTGTCCTGTAGTTCCTTACGGGTACAAGTGGCAGCGCTTGGATGTTTTCGCGGTAAGGTTCAGGGATTTTCCTTGGCTACGCATCAGGATGTAGCGCGTTTTCTCAAAAGTGCACAACATCTATGTCCTCCATTTCGGAATCCTTGTCCTGCTTGGAGTTTGAATTTGGTTCTTAGGGCTCTGTGTTCTGCTCCCTTTGAACCCCTTAATCATGCGACTTTGAAAGATCTTACGTTGAAAGTGGTGTTTCTTTTGGCCATTTCTTCAGCTCGTAGAATTTCAGAGTTGCAGGCTTTGTCTTGCAGAGAGCATTTTCTTAGAATTTCTGATACAGGAATTTATTTACGAACTGTACCATCTTTTTTACCTAAGTTAGTGTCTTCTTTCCATTTAAATCAGTCCATAGAGCTTCCGGCTTTTCCGTGTTTAGATCATTTGGATCCTTCCTCTAAGGATCTTAAGAAATTGGATGTGCGACGAGTACTGCTGCGTTACCTTGAAGTTACAAACAGTTTTTGATTGTCTGATCATTTGTTTTGTGGAGAGGCCCTCGCAAGGGTCATAAGGTTTCTAAAGCTACGATTGCTCGTTGGTTAAGAGACAATTCGTTCAGCATATCTTCTAGCTCGTCGTGATCTTCCTGAAGGTTTGAGAGCTCATTCCACTAGGTCACAGGCTACCTCTTGGGCAGAATGTCAGTTAGTTTCTCCTCAGGACATTTGTAAGGCAGCGACATGGAAGTCGTTGCATACTTTTGCTCGTCATTATCGATTGGATGTCCACGCTCCAAGTTTGGCAGCTTTCGGAGAGAGTGTTCTCCGAGCGGGACTCTCTGGGTTCCACCCTAATTGAATCAGCTCTGGTACATCCCAGGGCCTGGACTGATCCAGGTAAGTACAGGGAATGGAAAATTGGTTCTTACCTGCTAATTTTCGTTCCTGTAGTACCATGGATCAGTCCAGACGCCCGCCCTTTGTCTGTGTATTACAATTATTTTTTTGGAGAGTCCGCTCGTTCACTGTTTGGGTGTCTAAACCGCCTTTCATACAGTCTATTTTTCTTAATGTTTTCTTGTTTATTCCCGAGATTTTTTTGGGGGGATTCTGCTTCCATTTAGGATTTGTGAGTTGGAAATTCGTTATCCTGTTTAGATAGCTAGTTAGTATTTTAGTAGTTACATTTCTGCTTCGATACTGTTCAATACTGATGGACTGCAGGTGGTGCTCCAGGGTATACGTCAGAGTCAGTAGAATGTTTCTCTGTCTCCCTCTGCTGGATTGGTGACATAACCCAGGGTCTGGACTGATCCATGGTACTACAGGAACGAAAATTAGCAGGTAAGAACCAATTTTCCTTTCCACCATCTCCCTCCTACTAATCCTCACTCTCTCTCTCTCCACCACCCTCTCTGAAAAGAAATATTTCCTAAGATTACTCCTGAGTCTCCCACTCCACCCTCCCCTTCTACTAATCCTCCCTCTCTCTCTCTCTCTCTCTCTCTCTACCACCCTCTCTGTGAAAAAATATTTCCTAAGATAACGCCTGAGTCTCCCCCTTCCACCCTCTCCCTCCTACTAATCCTCACTCTCTCTCTCCACCTCCCTCTCTGTAAAGAAATATTTCCTAAGATTACTCCTGAGTCTCCCCCTTCCACCCTCTCCCTCCTACTAATCCTCACTCTCTCTCTCCCCACCACCCTCTCTGTGAAAAAATATTTCCTAAGATTACGCCTGAGTCTCCCCCTTCCACCCTCTCCCTCCTACTAATCCTCACTCTCTCTCTCCACCACCCTCTCTGTAAAGAAATATTTCCTAAGATTACTCCTGAGTCTCCCCCCTTTCACCCTCATCTCATGCCTCTCGTTCTAGAGCCTGTGTATGGAAACCTTTGAGATTTTAAATGTCTCTTATCATATTATGCCCTCAAGGGCATGAAATCTCCATTGCAAGAGCAGGTTTATCTTTACAGATGCAGATCACTGGTCTGGCTCTGGGCTTCTGGGTGAGCGGCAGGGATGGCGTTTAAGTGAAGTTTTTCCCCTTCTTCCTTGTTTTGTTTTCTTGTATTGTTCTGCTGCTCCCCTTCATGCCTGTTTATTGTGTTTTGCTGTGAAGCTGTTTCCTTATGCAGCTGTTGAATATGTGGTGATATTTTTCCTGTTTTTTTTCCTTTTTGGAAATTAGATTAAAAAACAGGAAAATAGTTCATGAAAATGTCTTCAGAAGTTGTACTAAGAGGAAGGAATGAAACCGGAAGGGTTATTAAGAGAGTGAATATCCACGGAGACTGTGAAAGGCTGCAGTTGTGACCTGCCCAAAGGGAATCCAGTGCTTTGATTTGTTTATTGATTTAGTTTTCAGTCTTGGTTTTCACTCAGGTTTAAGAGGAGCTTGAGATAACAGCAAGGGAATCCCAATTACAGCTCTGGGAGTAACAGAAGCTATTAAAAGTGTCCCCAGGAAAGGCCGGCAGCCAGACATGTCCTGATTACTGTAACTCCTATAGGGGGAAAGATCAAATCCAGTCCCCATTGCCCCGTGCCCTCACTAAACGAGAGTCGTTAAACAGAGGTTGAGATAGCGAGAGGAAGAAGTGAATCCATAGAGCAACATTAGGGATAACAGTAAAGAGACCCCCACATGCCCCATCCAGTCTGCCCAGAAAATTCTTTAACAGATGGCGGGGAGGGGGGGGGGGAGGGCAGTAACTGCTGCTCCATGCAGGTTACCCCCGTGTTTCTGTTAAGGGCAGTAACTGCCGCTCCGTGCAGGTTACCCCCATGTTTCTGTTAAGGGCAGTAACTGCCGCTCCGTGCAGGTTACCCCCATGTTTCTGTTAAGGGCAGTAACTGCCGCTCCGTGCAGGTTACCCCTGTGTTTCTGTTAAGGGCAGTAACTGCCTCTCCATGCAGGTTACCCCCATGTTTCTGTTAAGGGCAGTAACTGCCGCTCCGTGCAGGTTACCCCTGTGTTTCTGTTAAGGGTAGTAACTGCCGCTCCCTGCAGGTTACCCCTGTGTTTATGTTAAGGGCAGTAACTGCCGCTCCGTGCAGGTTACCCCTGTGTTTCTGTTAAGGGTAGTAACTGCCGCTCCGTGCAGGTTACCCCCGTGTTTCTGTTAAGGGCAGTAACTGCTGCTCTGTGCAGGTTACCCCCATGTTTCTGTTAAGGGCAGTAACTGCCGCTCCGTGCAGGTTACCCCCGTGTTTTTCTTTGTCACCTCAGTAACAGAGACACAAACTCCCTGCACTACCAGCACTCTGTGACACATCACACCCTGCACCCTCAGCTCTGTAACACTCCCTGTCCTCAGAAACTCCCCTAATACTGGGTGCAGAGCAGAATTAGGAGCTTCCCCTTACTACTCACCATGCAACAAAAATATTCACATTCTGGTGTCACCTCAGTAACAGAGACACAAACTCCCTGCACTACCAGCTCTGTAACACTCCCTGTCCTCAGAAACTCCCCTAATACTGGGTGCAGAGCAGAATTAGGAGCTTCCCCTTACTACTCACCATGCAACAAAGAATATTCACATTCTGGTGTCACCTCAGTAACAGAGACACAAACTCCCTGCACTACCAGCACTCTGTGACACAACACCACACCCTGCACCCCCAGCTCTGTAACACTCCCTGCCCTCAGAAACTCCCCTAATACTGGGTGCAGAGCAGAATTAGGAGCTTCCCCTTACTACTCACCATGCAACAAAGAATATTCACATTCTGGTGTCACCTCAGTAACAGAGACACAAACTCCCTCCACTACCAGCACTCTGTGACACAACACCACACCCTGCACTACCAGCTCTGTAACACTCCCTGTGCTCAGAAACTCCCCTAATACTGGGTGCAGAGCAGAATTAGGAGCTTCCCCTTACTACTCACCATGCAACAAAGAATATTCACATTCTGGTGTCACCTCAGTAACAGAGACACAAACTCCCTGCACTACCAGCACTCTGTGACACAACACCACACCCTGCACCCCCAGCTCTGTAACACTCCCTGCCCTCAGAAACTCCCCTAATACTGGGTGCAGAGCAGAATTAGGAGCTTCCCCTTACTACTCACCATGCAACAAAGAATATTCACATTCTGGTGTCACCTCAGTAACAGAGACACAAACTCCCTGCACTACCAACTCTGTAACACTCCCTGTCCTCAGAAACTCCCCTAATACTGGGTGCAGAGCAGAATTAGGAGCTTCCCCTTACTACTCACCATGCAACAAAGAATATTCACATTCTGGTGTCACCTCAGTAACAGAGACACAAACTCCCTGCACTACCAGCTCTGTAACACTCCCTGCCCTCAGAAACTCCCCTAATACTGGGTGCAGAGCAGAATTAGGAGCTTCCCCTTACTACTCAGCATGCAACAAAGAATATTCACATTCTGGTGTCACCTCAGTAACAGAGACACAAACTCCCTGCACTACCAGCTCTGTAACACTCCCTGCCCTCAGAAACTCCCCTAATACTGGGTGCAGAGTAGAATTAGGAGCTTCCCCTTACTACTCAGCATGCAACAAAGAATATTCACATTCTGGTGTCACAAATTCCCTCCATCACTGGCCAATCCAGATCACTTGGAAGTCAGCAGATCGTGCAGAGAAAATCCCACACCCAAGTCTGTCTGGCTAATTCTTGTTAACGGCCCCTTCTCCTGGAATTTATCCAGAACTGTTTTAGGTTCATTCACACGACTTGCCTAGAAATTTCTCTGCACATTCCACAGCTTAATTGTGCATTGACTGAAACTTCCTTTTTAAAATTGGAATTCAGTGTCTGGAACAAGCTCCCCCCCCCCCCCTCTCTACGTCAGGAAGCATGCCGAAAAACTTTAAACAAGACCTGAGAACTTTCCTTTTCAAACAAGCCTACTCGGAACAACACACCTCCCTCCCATAACGCCTATCCCCACTGGCCTTCTCGACACTTCTGTAAAGAGTAATTCTCTTGTAAAAATGATATTGTTAAGCTTCGTATTTTATTCATAAGTTGTGAATCCTTGCAATGTTACCCTGTCTGTATACTCTCATGTTCTTTGTTACACTGTAAAGCACTTGTTGCTGATTTTCGATTTAATGCGAACCAATGAGATGTTCCCAACGTTCATCGGTATGTAAATAAATAAATAAATAGACAGTCTGCTACCAGTTAGTCATTTTCAAATCTCTTTTAATTTCTATGGTATGAGCAGCCACAAATCTCTGTGGCCAGAAATCAAAGCAAAGCTTTGCGCTTAGTGCAAACGCCATCAGGGGAAAAGATAGCCACGGTGTTTGCAGCAGGGCAGAGCGTGTTTGTTTCTCAGTCAGGGACGGCAGGAGACCTCACATGTAGGAGGCTCTGACGCACCTTTCCTGGTTTTCCTTTGCAGTTTTATCACTTACCATGCAATGCATGTTTTCTTTTATTTTGTAACTTTCACAGGCTCTCATGAGAGAGGCAGCAGCGCTCTGAACCTGCACGTCATTCGGGAATATGGCTTGAAAAATATTTTATCTGAGACTGGTTTGAAAAGGATCGTTTTTATTACAAACATTGTTTTGCAGGCTCTCACATGTAAGTAAAGAGTTTACTGTTTACCATTACTGTCAGGGTTACCGTGCTGGCCCCTTACACCATACCCTCTGGTATAAAAGACCACGTTATCACTGGCGCGTCCCCTCGCTCTCTCCACGTTATCACTGGCGCGTCCCCTCGCTCTCTCCACGTTATCCCTGGCGCGTCCCCTCGCGCTCTCCTCGTTACCACTGGCGCGTCCCCAGGCTCTCTCCTCGTTACCACTGGCGCGTCCCCAGGCTCTCTCCACGTTATCACTGGCGCGTCCCCTCGCACTCTCTCCTCGTTATCACTGGCGCGTCCCCTCGCACTCTCTCCTCGTTATCACTGGCGCGTCCCCTCGCGCGCTCTCCTCGTTATCACTGGCACGTCCCCTCGCGCTCTCTCCTCGTTATCACTGGCACGTCCCCTCGCTCTCTCCACGTAATCACTGGCGCGTCGCCAGGCTCTCTCCTCGTTATCAGAAAAGAGGGTTCGCACTCACAAAGCGGGGAGTAGCTTGTTATGGCGGTTACTACCCCAAACCAAATGTGCCTGATACTTCACTTTCGATGCACATCCAGCATGGCTCTCTGCTTCAACGGCATGGGAGAAGACTGATACTTCACGCATATCCAGCATAGCTCCCTGCTTCAACGGCAGGGGAGAAGAAAAACAACCGATAAGGGCTGAATAACATAGTCTGGGTAAAACAAATAAGCATGGGTGTAGCTTGCTTATTGCGGCGGCTACTACCCCTAACTAATCAAGCTAGATATTTCACTTGGATGCAGCTCCATCACTGCTCTCTACATTAAAGGTGGGGGTGGAAGGGAAATAGAACCAAGAGCTAAGAGAAACAGATAAGTATGAGAGAAAAAATGTGTGAAGCTTGCTGGGTAGACTGGATGGGCCATTTGGTCTTCTTCTGCCGTCATTTCTATGTTTCTATGTATCACTGGCGTGTCGCCTCGCTCGCTCCTCGTTATCACTGGCACATTCCAAGGCTCTCTCCATGCTATCACTGGCGCATCTCCACGTTTTCTCCACGATATCAATAGCACGTTCCAAGGCTCTCTCCACGCTATCACTGGTGCGTCCCCAGGCACTGTCCACGTTATCACTGGCTTGTTCTCACGTTCTCCCAGGACAAGCATCCTGCTAGTTCTCACATGTGGGTGACATCATCAGATGGAGCCCAGCACGGAAAACCTTTGCCCAGCCTGCCGCTATCCGCACGTCCATGTGAGCTCCCCCTTCAGTCTCTTCTTTTCCACGGTGCAGTAGCCTTGCAGTTGTGGAGCTCCAAACCCTTGATAGCATCTTCGCATAATTTCGGGGTTTTTTCCTTTTTCTGCATCCGGTCCCCCTTCAGTCGGGTCCTCCGATAGGTGCCCATAGCTTTGGCTATCGTTATTCACGGTCGATTCACAACTCCCGCTTCTCGGTCCCCGTCGGTCATCAACCATGCACGGGTCTCCTTTCTCGATGGTGTCACTGGGTTTTCGGCGATGCCCCCAGTGCCCGCGGATCATGTCCGTCACGGATCCGCATGAGGTCTGTATCCTCTGCCTGGTGGCCTCATAACGTCCGAGGGTGTCATTTGTATGATCAAATGAACCTCACAGGGCTTTGTGCTTGCCTGGATAAAATGGAGAAGCTTTTTGGCTCCACGAAACCCTCCGCTTCGGCATCGGTGTCTTCTACGCCAAAAGACTGTGGGGAATCCCCTGGCGGTTCCGCTCTCCAGTACTCCTAAGGATCGTGGAGAAGGAGATTGATCCTTGGGGGTTTCTCTCCTCCCCCCAAGCTCGGGGGGGGTCATCATCATCCTCAGCGCCGGGTAAAGACCAGACCGAGCACCAGAAAGCCAGGAAGCATCGACACCGGTCACCATCTCATTATGATTCCGGTTCTGGAGTGGCATCGGCATCTGCCGAGCTGCCATCAAAGGGGCACTGGCCACCAGAAGCCCCATCCTCCGGTGCCCCCGGAAGCCCGAGGCGTTCCCCACCGGCAACGGTGCTGGGCGCCGTGCCCCCTCAGGTTCCCTCCGAGGGTGTGCTGGCAACGCCTTGTCCCCCTTCTTCAGTCCTTACTTCACAGGACTTCCAGGAGGAGCTGGACCACAGGGTGCAATTGGTGGTGCTCAAAGCGCTTCAGAGAGTCGAGCTGTTGGTGCCACCAGCCCCCATACCAGTGCCCGAGTCTCCGCCTTCAATATTCTCACCTCTGTTGGAGCATCTGGACATCCTTCTTGGCGCCCTACCAATACAATCGGTGCCCGAGAGGCCCTCATTGCCTCCTCAGCCACCGATGCCTTCCACCGGAGCAATCCCAATTCCCAGGTCCTCCAAGGAGGATGAGGCCATGGGGACCGGGTGCCCATGCCTGCGGTTCCCCAGGCCACTGCTGGGTACACCGGTGTACCATGGCCGATGCCCCCCTCGATGCCTGAGGGCCCATCGATTCTGTCGGTGCCTTTGGGGCCCGGGCCTAGTGCCCCTCCCGGTCCCCTTCCTCAGCGTCCAGATCCTAGTGAGGAGGAGGGCCTCTATGACTCCTCTGACGTATCGTCCGAGTTCTCAGATGACCCCCTCTTGGAGCCTTCCCCTCCGGAGGAGTGGCGCCGCTCCCTGCCTGAGAACTTGTCGTTCGCCAGCTTTGTGAGGGTCATGGCTGAAGCCACACCCTTCCAGCTCCTGTCGAAGGAGGACTCCTGTCATAAGATACTGGAAGTCCTCCAGTTCATCGATGCTCCAAAAGAGATTGTGGCGATGCCAGTCCACGACATCCTTAAGGAGCTCCTCCTCCATATGTAGGAACACCCAGTATCGGTGGCCCCAGTGAACAGGCAGTAGGCTTTGAATGGTGGCACTTACCCCATCAGTTGGCGGTGGTGGAGTCCACACTCAAAAAGGCCAGACGCTCCCGGACATATGTTTCTGCCCCCAGGGGCACGAACATAGGGAGCTCGATTGTTATTGGGAGAAAAATGTTCCAAGGGGCTATGCTGGTGGCTTGTATTGGGCCTACCAGCTGTACATAACCCAATATGACCGCAAGCTGTGGAAGCAGGTCCAAGAGTTTGTGGGGCGCCTCCCCCAGCAACAGCAGGAAGTCCCTCGCGGCCATTGCCACGCTGGGCCTTGAGGCTGGTAGACACGAGGTCAGGTCGACCTACAACGTCTTTGAAACCACAGCCCGCCTAGCCACCAGGGGCTTCAGCACCAGACGGCTGTCTTGGCTTAGAGCCTCCGACCGGAGGTGCGGGACAGACTTGTGGACCTCCCCTGCACAGGAGAGAAATAATTATTATTTTATTATATTCTAACCCAAAGAAATATGTATTTGAGAAACACTGCTTACCAGTGTTATTTGAATCAATATCAGTCAAAAGAGGTACTTTAAGTACACGCCTGCATCATTACTCTCAATCAGCTCCAGATCTCACTGTTCTCCTCAAAAGTATCAAGACAACCTATAAAAACATACAAAAAATGTGATCAATCGCAATCCAGTCTTTCATGCTTTCCAGAGGGTGATAGGGTGTTCCTGGATTGAGGATATTGCCTTCATCATATGAGAGCATTCATATCGCCAATATGAAGCAATAATCCAGTGTGGGGTAAAAACTATCCGGGATATTAAGACCGCTGTTTATTAGAGGATGAAATCCTTCAAAAGCATTTATACGTCACCAATACTCACCGGCAACTGGACTCCCTCAAGAAAAATGTATACAGCTACCTAATAAAAAAAAATGTAAACAGAAGCCAAAAGATATTAAAAATGTACTAAATTTATTTATTTATTTATTTGATGAGTTTTATATACCATTATTTGGTTGAGCCATCATAACGGTTTACAAAAGTGAATAATATCTTGTAACTAGGCATTAGTAAGAACAGTAAACAGATTCTTAATAAATGAGTAGTGATACAGAAACATTTGAACTGTTAAACAATACTCAGGTCTCACAAATATTTTTTAAATAGAAATGCAAATTAGCCCAATTTGTTGCTTTGTATGGCGATATCAATGCTCCCATCCGATGAAGGTAATATTTTCAACTTGGAGAGCACCCTGTTATTTTCTGGAAAGCAGATACATCAGCCTTACCCCCCCTCCAAATCACACACAGCTCTTTTGGATTATTGCATCCCAGATGTTTGACTCTGCACTTCTTGGCATTGAATACCAGCTGCCAAATCTTCCATATTAGGAGCTACCACCCAGAAAAAGATCTAGGCATCATAGTGGATAATACTTTGAAATCGGTGGCTCAGTGTGCTGCAGCAGTCAAAGCAAACAGAACTTTAGGAATTATTAGGAAGGGAATGGTGAGTAAAACGGAAAATGTCATAATGCCTCTGTATCGCTCCATGGTGAGACCGCACCTTGAATACTGTGTACAATTCTGGTCGCCGCATCTCAATAAAGATATAATTGCGATGGAGAAGGTACAGAGAAGGGCAACCAAAATGATAAAGGGGATGGAACAGCTCCCCTATGAGGAAAGGCTGAAGAGGTTAGGACTGTTCAGCTTGGAGAAGAGACGACTGTGGGGGCATATGATAGAGGTGTTTAAAATCATGAGAGGTCTTGAACGAGTAGATGTGACTCGGTTATTTACTCTTTCGGATAGTAGAAAGACTAGGGGGCACTCCATGAAGTTAGCATGTGGCACATTTAAAACTAATCGTAGAAAATTCTTTTTCACTCAACGCACAATAAAGCTCTGGAATTTGTTGCCAGAGGATGTGGTTAGTGCAGTTAGTGTAGCTGGGTTTAAAAAAAGTTTGGGTAAGTTCTTGGAGGAGAAGTCCATTAACTGCTATTAATCAAGTTGACTTAGGGAATGGCCTCTGCTATTACAGGCATCAGTATCACGGGATCTTCTTAGTTTTTGGGTACTTGCCAGGTTCTTATGGCCTGGATTGGCCTCTGTTGGAAACAGGATGCTGGGCTTAATGGACCCTTGGCCTGACCCAGCATAGCAATTTCTTATGTTCTTATGTTTGGGGACAAGGTGAAGGAGGTCATGGGCAACTGAAGGATCAGCATGATACCCTTCGACAATTCTCCGCCAGCCCCTCTGAGGCCCCTTCTACTAGGAAGTCTTCCAGGCCAGGCTCTCGAAGCCCTTCTACTGGCCAAAGAAGTACTTCCCTCCAGCTGCCCGTACCCGGCCACCCCGGCCCAATACCAGAGACCGCAGCCGGCAGCAGCAGCAGATACCGAGGGCCCAACCAGTCCCACAACAGGCCCTGTCCCCCCGGCTTTTTGACTGGCGGCGAGGGGGCACAAGCCAAACGCCGGTTCTCATGGCGGCCAATTCCCCAGTCGGTGGCAGGCTCCTTCACTTCGCCAGTCGCTGGGAAGGGATCACTTCGGACTGGTTGGTCCTATCCATTGTCCACCAGGGCTACCGCTTGAACTTCAGCAGGCTCCCAGAGACCACTCCCCATGTCCATTGTGGGATTTGTCCAACCATCAGACCATCTTCCAGTCAGAACCTTCTGCCCTTCTAGTGGAGTGTACGGTAGAGTCGGTTCCCCGCAAGCAGTGGGGGCACGGCTTCTACTCGAGATACTTCCTCATTCCAAAGAGGAACGGCGGCTTGCCCCCATGCTCGACCTCAGGGTGTTAAACTGTTTTCTCGTAAGAGAAAAATTCAAGATGGTCTCTCTGGGCAATCTGATTCCACTCCTCCGAAGAGGAGACTGGCTCTACTCTCCTCGACTTGAAGGAGGCTTACGTCCATATTGCAATTGTCTCCAGCCACAGGAAGTACTTCTGCTTTCTGGTGGGGACGGCTCATTTTCAGTACAAAGTGCTGCCCTTTGGGCTGGCATCAGCCCCATACATCATCACGAAGTGATTGGCAGTGGTGGCTGCCTACCTCAGGTGCCGCTCGGTCCACGTCTTTCAATACCTGGACGACTGGCTGATCTGGATGATTCACACTCCGAGGCCATGAATGCTCTAGCCTTGACAGTCAACACCTTACAGACCCTGGGATTCATTGTCAGCTTCCCAATTCACACCTCAATCCATCTCCACAGCTGGACTTCATCGGTGCCAGGTTGGATACAGGACAGGCGAAAGCCTTTCTGTCCAGGGATCGAGCGGTCGCCTTCTCTTCGCTGGCTACCCTCGTTTGCAACCGGGTGACAGTACCAGCCCTTCTGCTGCTGGGCCATATGATGGCCTCAGTCCACATGACCCCCTTGGCTCGCCTCCGCATGAGGGACCCGCAGTGGGCCTTACGGTGTCAGTGGCGACAGGTATCCCAGGATCTGGAAGCGCCGGTGACTGTCACAGACCCTCTCCATTTTCCCTAGCCTAGTGGGAAGTCCTATCCAATCTGGAAATAGGACTCCCATTCCAGCCTGCTCCGCCCCAGGTGACCCTCACCACCGATCCCTCACCTCAGGGGTGGGGGCCCACAGGGACGGCCTGCATACTTAGGACCTTTTTTTTTTTTTACTGCGGCTGAATCCCACTGCCAGATAAACTTTCTGGAATTGCGGGCGATCCGGTATGCCCTGTGGGCCTTCCAGGACAGGTTGTCCTCCAAAGTTGTCCTCATCAAAACAGACAACCAGGTGGTTATCTGGTACATCAACAAGCAGGGAGGCACGGGCTCCTTCACCCTCTTCCGGTAGGTCTGGGATTGGTTTTGTCTCCAAAGGGATGTACCTGCGGGCCACATACATGCCGGGCCACCAAATCATGTTGGCGGACCACCTCAGCCGGTCCTTCTAACCACATGAGTGGTCCTTGAACTCAGCTGTGACAGCCAGCCTATTCTGTCGTTGGGCAGGCCAGACATGGACCTGTTCGCCTCTCCCCACAGTCACAAGGTGAGCATGTTTGTCCCTGATCCTGGGGAAGGACCGGCTGGCCTGGAACACCTTCTCCCTTCACTGGGAACAAGGCCTCCAGTACGCGTACCCCCCAATTCCACTCCTCTCGAAGACTCTGATGAAGCTGCGAGAGGACGGGGGGACCATGATCCTGGTGGCATCTTCCTGGCCAAGGCAGGTGTGGTTTCTTCTGCTCCAGGACCTGTCCATGAGTGCACTGGTTCCACTGGGGACGGCTCCCGACTTCCTATCGCAGAACCAGGGCACCTTGTGCCACCCGAACCTCTGGGCCCTGGCCTTCAAGGAGTGCATGATCCTCCAACCCCTGCAGCTCTTGGACGGGGGGGGGGTCTCCAGGGTCTTGATTGAATCCCAGAAACCTTCCACTCTGAGATCTTATAGCTGGAAGTGTTTCTCCACCTGGTGCTGGGGCCATGGACTGGACCCTTCCTCCTGCCTGCTTCCCCGCCTGCTGGATTATCTGTGGCATCTGTCCAAGTAGAGCCTCCAGATCAGCTCGGTCCTAGTACACCTCAGCGCCTACCACCAGGGGTTCAGCTGGGGTGCCCATCTCAGTCCAGCCACTGGTCGGATATTTCATGCTGGGCCTGGTCCAACCGAAGCCCCCGCTTCACCCGCCGGCAACCCCGTGGAATCTCAACGTTGTCCTAGCGGGGCTCATGTGACCTCTGTTCAGCCTCTCAAATCCCATGACCTGAATTCCTCACTTGGATAGTTTTATGTTCCTGGTGGCGATCACTTCCACTCGCAGGGTCAGTGAGATCCAAGCCCTGGTTACGTATGCTCCCTACACGAAATTCTTCCACGCATCCAACGTTTCTTCTGCCGAAGGTGGTGACTGCTTTCCACATCAACCAGTCAATCCTCTTCTCATGTTCTTCCCATGGCCTCATTCCCTCCCAGGGGAACGTGCTCTCCACACCCTGGTCTGCAAATGGGCGCTCGCTTTCTACTTGGATTGTACAGCGAGGCACAGACAGTCCACCCAGCTCTTTGTGGGGAAGCAGACCCTTTCCAACTGGCTAGCGGATTGCATTGCCTTTGCTATGAGTAGGCAGGCCTCCAGCTGGCTACCAGGGTGAAGGCTCACTCTCTGCGGGCTATGGCGGCATCAGTGGCCCACAGGCGGGTGGTCCCTATTGCCAAAATCTGCAGAGCTGCAACCTGGTGTTCACGCCATACATTTGCGGCTCTCTACTTTCTCGACAGGGATAGTCGTCAGGACAGTGCCTTTGGTCAGTCTGTCCCGAACAATCTATTCCAGTCCTGAACCCAAATGTCTCTTATCGTGCTCTCTGAGGGGCCAGACTGCCCCTGCTTCCACAACGCCGCAGTTGTGTTGTGCCCGTTGACACCTTGTTCTGCCACTGTGGGTCCCTCTGTTGCCAGGAGGCAGTCTGGAGCTCTGTACTCACCCACACGTGAGAACTACCATCCTGCTTGTCCTAGGACAGTGACGGCTAACCTATGACACTCGTGTCAGAGGTGACACGCCGAGCCGTTTTTGCTGACACGCGTAGCGTTTTGGGACTATCGATTTTTTTTTTTTTCGGCTGCGCCAACCCTATAAAATTATTTTTTTAGTTTTTTAGTATCCCTCCACCCCCCCCCCCCCCCCCCCAATGCCCCAGGGCGCAGGGAGGCGCATGCGGCGCAGTGACAGGCAGATAGGCAGGGCCGTGGTGAGGCTCACGTCACCACAGCCCAAACAAAAAGATCGTGTTGAACGCGCTGATGCTCCTCCTCCTTCCTGCCTGTGCGGCCCCGGAAGTAAACGTTGCCGGAGCCGCGTGGGCAGGAAGGGGTGAAGCATCAGCGCGTGCAGAAGAGGAGCATCGCTTGCACTTACGGGCCGCCGCGAATCTCAAATCACAGCGGCCCGAGAAGAGGAAGAAGCCCGGTAGCAGGGCCGCTGCAGAGCCCATCCTGCGCGACCCGCGAAGAGGAGGCCCAGAGGTGAGAGAGAGCTGAGGGTCTGTGTGTGTGCGCGCGTGTATGAGATGAGTTGAGAGATTGTGTGTGAGAGTGAGGACCTGAATGTTTGCAGAGACTGCATGTGCTTGAGCAAGACAGCATGTGGGAGTGAGAGAGAGCCTGTGTGTGTGAGAGTTAGACAGCATGTGCAAGAGAGAGACTGTGTGTATGAATGATTGTATGAGAGAGAGCATGTGACAGTGAGAGCCTGTGTGTGTGAGAGTTAGACAACATGTGCCAGTGAGAGCCTGTGTGTGTGTGAGAGAGAGCATGTGACAGTGAGAGCCTGTGCTTGAGCAAGACAGCATGTGGGAGTGAGAGAGAGCCTGGGTGTGTGAGAGTCAGACAGCATGTGCCAGTGAGAGCTGTGTGTGTGTGTGTGGGTGTGTGTGTGAGAAATGCATGTGAGAATGAGAACCTGACTGTGTGTTTGAGGGAAGAAGATGGAGCGAAAAGAAACAGAAAAAAGACAATATAAAAGGAATTGGCAAAAAAAAAAAAAATAAGAAAGGGAAGGTGGAAAAAATAAGAAAGGGAAGGTGGAAAAAAAAAAACAACCTGTGACCAATCAATTAGAAACTAAGATCAGACAGCAAAGGTTAAAAAAATATATATATTTTTAGTGACTGGCACATGTAATCTTTGGGAATGTGCAAGAATAGTAACATCCCCAATAGTCATGTGGCAGCAGTGACAGTGGCAGCAGAGGAATGAGAGAGGTTCCGAAGTTGCTGGCAAAAGAGAGGGGGGTCTGCCTTTAATGTGTGCATGTGAATGAATGGGACTCTGCCTGGGGGTGTATGTGTGTGAATGCATAGGTGCCTTCCTGGGGGTCTGTGTGTGTGAGAATGAATTGGTGCCTGCCTGGGGGTCTGTGTGTGTGAGAATGAATTGGTGCCTGCCTGGAGGATGGAGCGGGAGTGGTGTGAAAATGACTGGGAGCCTGCCTGGGTGTATGTGTTTGTGTGTATGTGAGGGAGCCAGTGAGTGTGAGAGCATGAAGTGTGTATGAGAAAATCCACGGGAGTAAGAGTTTGTGTGGAGGGGGGGTGGGGGGTGGTGGGGAGAGAGTGTTTTAATTGAAGATTTAGCCGACGAAATTCAGCAACAAAAAAGTCACTAAGCAGGCAAGGTAAAGAATTATTTGTTTTTGCTTTATTAATAAATACAGTACATATATTAAAATTATAACTTGTTATTATTAGAGCTACAATATCACAATTATGGATTTTCTAGAAGTGACACACCACCCGAGTTATGCTTGGGTTTTTTTGAATTTTGACACACTGACTCAAAAGGTTTGGCCATCACTGTCCTAGGAGAACAGAGTTGCTTACCTGTAACATGTGTTCTCCTAGGACAGCAGGATGTTAGTCCTCAGGAATCCTGCCCACCTCCCCACAATGTTGGGCTCACCTTCGTTTTGTTTAATTTTTCGCTCATATTTTGCTATCTTACGAGACTGAAGGGGGTGATGTCACCCACGTGTGAGGACTAACATCCTGCTGTCCTAGGAGAACTCCTGTTACAGGTTAGCAACTCTGCTCTCTCTCCACGTTATCCCTGGCGCGTCCCCTTGTTCGCTCCACGTTATCCCTGGCGCGTCCCCAGGCTCTCTCTCCACGTTATCCCTGGCGCGTCCCCTGGCTCGCTCTCCACATTATCCCTGGCGCGTCCCCTCGCGCTCTCCACGTTATCCCTGGCGAGTCCCCTCGCGCTCTCCACGTTATCCCTGGCGCGTCCCCAGGCTCTCTCTCCACGTTATCCCTGGCGCGTCCCCTCGCGCTCTCCACGTTATCCCTGGCGTGTACCCACTCTGACTGCATTTTATCACTGGCACGTCCCCACTCTGCATTTTATCACTGGCGCGTCCCCACTCTGACTGCATTTTATCACTGGCGCGTCCCCACTCTGACTGCATTTTATCACTGGCGCGTCCCCACTCTGACTGCATTTTATCACTGGCGTGTACCCACTCTGTCTGCATTTTATCACTGGCGCGTCCCCACTCTGTCTGCATTTTATCACTGGCACTTCCCCACTCTGACTGCATTTTATCACTGGCGCGTCCCCACTCTGACTGCATTTTATCACTGGCACTTCCCCACTCTGACTGCATTTTATCACTGGCGCGTCCCCACTCTGTCTGCATTTTATCACTGGCGCGTCCCCACTCTGTCTGCATTTTATCACTGGCGCGTCCCCACTCTGTCTGCATTTTATCACTGGCACTTCCCCACTCTCTGCATTTTATCACTGGCGCTTCCCCACTCTGACTGCATTTTATCACTCTCACGACCCCACTCTGTCTGCATTTTATCACTGGTGCGTCCCCACTCTGCATTTTATCACTAGCATCTCCGTCACACTGTCTGTATTTTGCTGCTGTCTCCTCTGGTAATAGAGAATTCCCTGCAGTCTCTTCCTGGAGGGATGTCCTGCACCGTTGCTAGCTGAGTCGGGAGAGGCTGGTGGTGCAGGAAGTCAATCAGGACCTGAATATTTGCAGACTCTGATCTCTGTCCTTTCCTCTCTCCTTGTTCCCTGGCTGCATTAGGAAGATGCCGGCGTCTTTGACGGGCAGAGAGCTGGTCTCGCACATTCTGGTGGCGTTGTTTGGCATGGGATCCTGGGTGGCAGTGAACTCCCTGTGGGTGGAGCTCCCCGTGGTGGTGAAGGATCTGCCAGAAGGTGAGATACTCCTGCATGTTTCTTTCAGCGGTATGAAGGTGGGGGAATGGGGAGCAGCACCCTAAGTCAGAACAACTCATCGGTAAATGAACCTGATGACGGTGTCCCGCACCAGTCCAAGCTCTGGGAGAATAATGGGGAAGCGTTTGAGGGGAGATCAGTGGTGATGTCTTATCTTGTTTATGGACTGTTGATTGCAGTATAAAAAGTTTTTTTTTAATTATATTTTGGGGCTGAGACATCCAACTAAAAGGGTAATGTAAGGACCTAAAAGCTTGGTTAGTGTTGGTCCGCCTTAATTATAATTGATGGTCTCGTGTGTTTTACTAAGAAGTTTTCAGATCCGCTGTATAGATTGAGGGCTGCAAACACGGGGTATTGTGTGTTTGTGCTGAGTGTGCAGTACCACACAGCGCTTACATAGTGACGGGGAATATTCAGTATATGCAGTCGCTTCCAAAAGTATTTGTCACCATAAAAAGTCATCATGTGTGAGTGCATTACAAATTCACTTACCTAGATTGCTCCAGACAATATGTGTATTCCAAACCACTATGTCCTTAAAGTACATTTTCAAAGTCACAATTCACTGTTTCTCTGCATTTTTGTAAGAGAAAATAAAAACCTGAAACATGGTGCTTGCATAAGTATTCAGCCCCTTCAGGCTAGCACTTGGTGTGACCACCTTTTGCTGCAATAACAGCTTTAAGTCCCTTGGGGTAAGTTTCTACCAGCTTGGGACACTCTCTGGGAGTGATTTCTGCCCATTCTTCCTGGCAGATTTGCTCCAGGCTGTTCAGGTTGGTTGGATGACGCTTTTGAACTGCAATTTCCCTGTACGTACCAGGATCAGTCCAGACGGTGGGTTATGTCCCCCGTCCAGCAGATGGAGTCAGACAAGGCTTCGGAGGGTGCTGTCATATTAACCAGTGCACCCTCTGCTAATCCTCGGTATCTTTCTGACTCCAGCAGATAGGAGTAGGGGAACCTGGTGCTTCCCCTGTCTGGAGGATATTTCCTCCTTGCTACTTGCCTTATTCGTTTTGTCTTAAGGTTGCATCAAGTTGTTAAAAAAAAAAAATTAAAAAAAAGAAAGGGACAGAGGAAACAAAGTTTTAGATCCTCTAGTTCAGCGGTTCTCAACCTATGGGTCGCGACCCCGGCGGGGGTCGAACGCCCAAAACACAGGGGTCGCCTTGTGTCGCGCGCTCCCGGTCTCTCCCGCTGCCGTTGCCGCCGGGCTGTCAGCACGTTCAAGCCCAGCGGGAACGGCAGCGGCGCTAGAAGAAGCTGTGCACCCGTGGCTGGGCCTTTTCTTCTTCCTGCGCCTGCCCCCCTCCCGTGACCCGGAACAGGAAGTGAATCGCGGTGCGCGGGAAGGAGAGAGAGCCGCGCGAAAAAGTAGCAGCAGCGGCTGCAGCATCGGTCCTCGAGCAATAGAAGCAGCCGGAAATGGAGAAAGGAGACAGCAGCATGAGCCTCCCGTGGCCGATGGGATTCTTCTTTCTTGGCCAGCGGAGGCTGCTGCAGCTCCCATTTGTGCTTGGGGGGGGGGGGAGGAAGTGAGTGAGAGAAAGAGAGAGAAGCAGCCAGCCAGCCTGTGTGATTGACTGGTCAGAGAGCTGATGTGTGTGTGTGTGAGAGACAATGAAAGTGATTAATCAGGGAGATGACCGATGTGTATGTGAGAGTGTGAGACATTAGTCAGGGAGGTGACTGATGTGTGTGTGTGAGAGAGAGAAAAAGCATGGAAGTGAGAAGTCTGGGTATGTGAGAAAGCATGGGCGTAAGAAGCCTGGTGTTGTGGGGGTGAAAGAAAGCATGGGAGTGAGAAACCTGGGTGAGTGTGCATGCATGAGAGAGAGAGACTGCTTGATAAGGTGATGGTGCGTGTGAGAGAAAAAGACTGGTGTGTGTGTGTGAATATGAGAGAATGTGATTCAGCAAATGAGAAGCCTGTGCACGTGGAGAGAACAAGCATGGGAGTGAGAGACTGGTGAGTGAGTGAGTGTGTGTGTGTGTGAGAGAGAGAGAGACAGAGAAAGTGATTATGAGAGTGAGAAGCCCATATATGTAAGTAGAACACGGGAGTGGGAAGCCTGTGTGTGTGTGTGTGTATGGCATGAGAGAAACTGTTCAGGAAGGTGACTGGTGTGTGTGTGCCAAAGACTGTTTGGGAGATGATTGGTGTGTGAGAGACAGAAACTGGTCATGGGGGCATGACTGGTATGGTGTGTGTGTGTGAGAGACATGGGCACTAAGGAAGAGCACCATAAGTATAGAGCTTAGCTTCTACTGCTGCTTCTGGTGTGTGCCACGGCCTGCAGGGAAGGGGAGTAGGAGAGCTGCTGGAGGGGGTAAGTAAAGGTGGCTTTTTAAGTTTATTTTTCTTGACTGCCATTTTAATTGTGTGATGTCTGCTTTTTTGAAATATTTTATTGGTGTTTGGAGAATGTTTAATAGTTTTTATGAGTTTTTAATTGTTGGATGTTCATAGCTGTTTTGAAACATTTATTCTGCTTATTAGTATAGTTTTACAATTATTTCTGTGTGGGGATCTATAGCTGCTTGCTAGTTCTGTTTTCCTAATAAAAGGTGTATTGGTTTTTAGGACCTGATTTAATATTTGTGGTGTTGCCTTTTCATAGATAGGGTTGCTCCTGTTTGAGTGTATTCCATAATACAGGTGTAACTGTGTGCGGATTAGTTTATGTGCATTACTACAGATCCTGGGAGTATGTTAGGTCGGTTCTGTGTCTGTTACCGAGATGAGATATTTTGCTAGCATGTAAGCGTTTGTATCGGTCTTATTTGTTGTGTTTTCTCAGAGGACATGCATTGGTGGTAAACTGCTGTCTTTTCATAAGTAGGGCTATTGAGCCTGGAAATAGAAGGAGTTTGAGTTGCTGTTACTGAGATGTCACCAGAACCAGAATATCTTTTTTGTAGGGTGAGTTGTATGGGGAATGTCATAATTCTGCTTTACATCCATTATTGTGGGTCAGGGGGGTTCCTGTGGATACAAACTGTACTTTTACATCTAGCCCCGTGACGATCATGGGTCAGTGTGCCATGCATGTGAGAACCTATGGTGAGTTGAGTTACATTCACATTATAAATGTCATAATTAAATGATAAGTGTGCACTAAAATCCAACCCCATCCATAACCCCGCCCCCATATGACCAAAGCCCCGCCCTCACCCCACCCTCACGGGGCGGGGCGAGGGGTCACCGCAACATGAGGAACTGTATTGCGGGGTCACGGCATTAGAAAGGTTGAGAACCACTGCTCTAGTCGGAGTTTTGTGTGGCTTGCAGATAGTGCTGTTTGGTCACCTCTCCCTCCCCCATTCCTCCCTCCGTGGGGTAAGTGTTCTTTGTGATTTTCCTCTCATTTCTTAATTCTTTCACAAGTTCTGGTCTTCTCACTGTTCTTAGGGAGGTGGATGCTGGTGGTGCCAGCCTCTCCCCCCCCCCCCCCCCCCCTCGCCACGTCCGGCCCCGAGACGCGCATTCCCCGGGGCCGCTGCAGCAGAGAGGTCTCATTCCTCTGCTGCCAATCACCTGGAGCAGCAGTGTAGCGGAGGTGTTTTCCCGCTCCCCGCAACGCGATTTCTCTGCCGGCACCGTAGCAGCTCATCCCCCCCCCTCTCCCCCGTTTGCCTCCAAGCATGCCGCGGCCGTCCCAATGCGCGGCATGTGGCGAACCGGGGTCGCTGTTGTCCCGCGAGGGTCTATGTTCTAGGTGCCTCCCTGGTGGGGAGGGCCCCTCCTTGCCGCCGGATAGACTTTCTTCACGTGCCTCAGACATCAGGGGCCGGCCCCGTCTCCGTTTTTCAGCAAGAACGGCGGCCATCAGAGGGTCAAGAGGAGGATTTCTTCGAGATGCCACCACCGATTTTGACTCCGGTCCCTTCCCTAGTTCCCCCAGGAGACTCCTCCACTGCCCCCCCCCCCCCCCCCCCCGGGACCCCCAGCTTTTTCGGCGGAGTTCATTGTTCTTACCCACAATGCCTATTTAGAACGACTGTAACATCCCAGGGCTCTCGCACTGGGACCACTGCCAGCCAAGGCCCCCCGGTTATCAGAGCCTCCTCCGGGGGACAGGACACAACGGGGGGTGCGCCAGGGACCCCTCAGGGGATGCCCAGGGTACACTTTGCCCCACCTCCGGTGGGAGGGGCGGGCTGTCTTCCAGATCCGGGAGGGGATCAGTCGTTGCCACATCTGGATGACCCTCTCATGGCAGCGCAACTGGAAGGAGATGACCTGAGGGTCCTCTGCATCTTTCAGAGAGAAGAGCTAGATGCTCTAATCCCTTATATTCTGCAGGAGCTGAACCTCGAACCCCCCCCCCCTCTACCCTCCAGGACCCTCCACTCCAGTCGTCGCCTCATCCAGCAAGAAGGGGGACCCAGTGCTAGCTGGCCTGCGCCCACTGTCCCGGGCCTTTCCCACACATTCCACCTTCCTCCAGCTTTTGGCCAGGGAATGGGATACTCCCGAGGCCTCACTCAAGGTTGGACGGACAATGGAAAAGCTTTATCCTCTCCCCGAGGATTTCTTGGAGCTTCTCAAGGTCCCTAAGGTGGACTCAGCGGTGTCGGCGTTACCAAAAGGACAACAATACCGGTTTCTGGCGGCACGGCCCTGCGGGACCTTCAAGATAGGAAGCTGGAAGTCTACCTCAAGAGAGTCTTTGAGGTGTCTGCTCTGGGAGTCCGTGCTGCCATTTGTAGTTCACTAGCGCAGAGGCAGGACTCCATTGGGTCCAGCAGCTCCTCACCTCTCAGGACCTGCCACCGGAAGAAGCAAATCAGGCGGACCGCTTAGAGGCCATCATAGCCTATGGGACGGATGCTCTATATGACCTGCTCCGCGTTCTGGCGAGAGTCATTGTTTCTGTGGTCTCAGCGACGCGCCTCCTATAGCTTTGCGACTGGTCGGCAGATTCCTCCTCCAAGTCCAGCCTGGGATCTCTCCCTTTTAAGAGCAAGTTTCTTTTCGGTGACTATCTCGACCAGATCATCAAGTCCCTGGGGGAGAACGTGGTCCATTGCCTGCCCGAGGACCGCCAGCGGACCACCAGATCGTTTAATTCCTCCAGAAGTCGGCCCCGCCCACAACGCCGCTATTGCGGCGTCAGACAGTCAGCGCCCTGGACACCTTCCAGATCCCAGTAGTGGCCCTGTTCCTTTCGCGGCCGCAGACCACCTTGAGAGGGGACGTCTCAAGGGGCCTCGTCCAAGTCCCCTCAATGACGCCAGACTCACCCACTCCTCGCGGCCCCCCCCCCCCCCCCCACATCGGAGGACGAATAGCTCTCTTCTATGAAGAGTGGGTCCACATCACCTCTGACCAGTGGGTCCTAGACATCTTAAGGAGCGGTTACGCCTTGGAGTTTGCTCGCGTCCCAAGGGACAGGTTCCTCTTCTCGCCTTGCAGACCGATTCACAAGCAGCTGGTTGTTCAACAGACCCTGGACAGACTCCTGGACTTCTGCGCCATCTCTCCCATACCCTCCGGAGAAGGTGGGCTTGGGTCATTATTCAGTCTACTTCGGGTACCCAAAAAGGATGGCGCCTTTCGTCCAATCTTGGATCTCAAGGAGGTCAACAAGTCCTTTCGGGTCCTTCATTTCCGAATGGAGACCTGCGCTCAGTTATTTCGGCGGTACATCAGGGAGAGTTCCTCGCCTCCCTCGACTTGACGGAGGCCTATCTCCACATCCCCATCCACAAGGCCCACCAGAGTTTCCTCCGTTTCAAGATTCTGAGCCAGCACTTACAGTTCCAGGCTCTCCCCTTCGGCTTGGCGACCGCCCCGCAGACATTCACGAAGATCATGGTAGTGGCGGCTGCTCTCAGACGGGAGGGGATCTTAGTTCATCCCTACCTGGACGACTGGCTCATCCAGGCGAAGTCCCTCTCCCAGGGGCAGATGGCGATCACCCGGGTCGTTCAACTACTCTAGTCGCTTGACTGGATTGTGAACTTCGCCAAGAGCAGTCTCAGTCCTTCGCAGCACTTGGATTTCTTGGGAGCAAGCTTCGATACGGTCCAGGGCAAGGTGTTCCTACGACCGGACAAAGCGCAAGCCCTCCGAGAGCAGATTCAGTGCTTCGCCGCGCTTCTGACTCCCACATCTTGGGATTATCTACAGATTTTGAGATCCATGGGTTCTACTATCGCTCTAGTACCATGGGCCTTTGCGCATCTGCGTCCCTTACAAGGGGCACTGCTTTCTCGCTGGAAACTGGGCTCGCAGGACTACCAGCTCATCCTCCCTCTTCCTCAGCTTGCCAAACCAGCTTGCGTTGGTGGTTGGATCCACTGATCTTGCACAGGGCACCCCTCTTGAGATCCCAGAGTGGGTGGTGGTCACTACCGATGCCAGCCTGAACGGTTGGGGGGCAGTGTGCCAACGGAGCTCAGCACAGGGGCAGTGGACAAAGGCACAGGCAGCCTGGCCGATAAATCGTCTGGAAACAAGAGCGGTACGTCTGGCGCTCATACACTTCCTGCCCCTTGTGCGGAACCGAGCGGTAAGGATTCTGTCGGACAACGCGACTACAGTAGCTTACATCAGCCGCCAGGGCGGTATGAGGAGCCGGCACGTGTCCCTCGAAAAGCCCGCCTGATGTCGTGGGCAGAGAGGTACCTCATGCACATTGCAGCCTCCCACATCGCAGGCATAGACAACATTCAGGTGGACTACTTGAGTTGACAGAGACTGGATCCCAGAGAGTGGTCTCTCTCCGAGGCGATGCAACTCCTCATTCGTCGCTGGGGGACGCCCCGTCTGGATCTCATGGCAACGTCTCACAACACCAAGGCATCAAGATTCTTCAGCCGCAGGCGAGAGCACGGCGCAGAAGGTGTAGACGCTCTAGTTCTCCCTTGGCCGGGCTATCTTCTTCTATACATCTTTCCTCCATGGCCCCTAGTGGGCAAGGTACTGCGGAGAATAGAACTACATCAGGGTCCCGTCATACTGGTGGCCCCAGAATGGCCACGGTGCCCTTGGTTTGCGGACTTACTCAACCTCGCAGTGGATGGCCCGGTACGCCTGGGCCACCTTCCTCACCTGCTCCATCAAGGGCCGGTATTTTTCGACCAGGCAGAACACTTCTGTCTTGCGACCTGGCTTTTGAAAGGCGCTGGCTTCAGCGCAAAGGCTACCCTGACGCAGGAGTCTCGACCCTCCTCAAGGCCCGGAAGACCTTGACGTTGGTCGCCTACGTGAGGGTCTGGAAGGTCTTAGAGTCTTGATGTACCGCCCATGGCACTCATATCAGAAGGGTCTCGGTGCCTCAGATCCTTGCGTTCCTGCAGGACGGCCTGGAGAAAGGACTCACCTATAACTCCCTGCATGTACAAGTTTCCGCACTGGGCTCGCTCATTCAGTCAACCAACCATCCCTCTCTGTTATCTAATCCGGATATTGCCTGCTTTCTCAAGGGGGCGAAGCATCTACGGCCCCCGGTTCAAGATCCATGTCTCTCCTGGAGCCTTAACCTGGTACTCAAGATTCTGGCAGGTCCTCCCTTCGAGCCCCTGCGTAACGCCATCATCAAGAATCTCACCCTAAAGACGGTCTTCCTGGTGGCCATCTGCTTCGCACGCCGCATCTCGGAACTACAAGCACTCTCATGCACAGAACCCTACCTCCGTTTCATGGACGCCAGGGTATCCTTACATACAGTGCCTTCCTTTCTCCCCAAGGTCATCTCAGCTTTTCATGTGAATCAGACAGTGGAGCTCCCATCCTTCTCAGCCGATGAGTCAAGATCTCTCCGTCTCTTGGATGTCAAGCGCAGCTTAATCGCTACCTGGAAGTCACCAACGACTTCAGTGTCTCAGACCATTTGTTTGTCCTTTGGTCGGGACCAAGGAACGGGTCTCAGGCCACGAAGACAACGATTGCCAGATGGCTCAAGGAAGCCATGGTGGCGGCATACATTGGAGCGGGTTGGATTCCTCCGTTGGCCGTCAAGGCCCATTCACTTCGTTCTCAGGCAGCATCCTGGATGGAATCCCAGTCTGTCTCCTCTCGAGAGATTTGCTGGGCGGCGACTTGGAAGTCTCTACACACTTTTATTATTATTATTATTATTATTAAGGCTTTTTATATACCGACTTTCTTGATACAAATCAAATCAATTCGGTTTACAATGAACTAAGTAGAATATACAATTAACCAATCAACAAGAGATACAGAGCATACAGTTACATTATAACAAGGAAGCCTTAACTTGGAGTAGGAAAATAAAGAAGGGGTGAACGGAGCAATAAATATATAAAGTGCAATAAAATAGAATAAATACTATATACAGAGGAGGGGGCAAGGAGCCAACCTCTCTTTAATGGATATTATGCATGAGAATTTGGAAAATTTTGTTTACAGAGATGTGTGGTGTACAATTCTAGATCAGGGAATGGAGTTTGTAGTGGGGAAGGCTTGGCTGAACAGCCATGTCTTTAGTTTCTTTTTAAAAGTTGTTAGACAAGTCTCCAGTCTGAGGTCCGGAGGCATGGCGTTCCACATGGAGGGGCCTGCAGTAGAGAATGACCGGTCTCTGATGTTTGCGTGGTGCACTAATTTGATTGTAGGAACGTGTAAAGATCCCTTGTAAGCATCCCTTAAAGGCCTGGCTGTCGAGTGCAGTCTGAGAGGATGAGACAGATCAAGCGGGGTTTGATGGTGGATATTTTTATGAATGATTGTGAGAGATTTATGTAGGATCCGGAAGTTTACTGGGAGCCAGTGGAGATCTTTTAGAATAGGAGAAATATGCTCTCTCCGATTGGTGTTTGTCAGGATCCTTGCCGCTGCATTTTGTAGCAGCTGGAGCGGTTTAATGGTAGAGGCTGGAAGACCATGCAGAATGGAGTTGCAATAGTCGATCTTAGAGAACAGAATGGCTTGGAGGACGGATCTGAAATCGTAGTGGAATAGGAGCGGTTTGAGCTTTTTGAGTACTTGTAACTTGTAAAAGCACTCCTTAGTAGTGTGTTTTATAAAATGCTTTAGGTTCAGGTGACTGTCGATTAGGACTCCAAGATCTCTGGCGTGTGATATATGTGGAATATTTTGTGATTGGAGAAGTATGGGACTACCTTCTGGAGTAATTAGTAAGAGTTCGGTTTTAGAGGTGTTGAGCACAAGGTTGGATAAGTAGTGGTTTATAGTTTGTAGATGAGCGTTCCATAACCTGAGTGTTGAGTCCAATGATTTGGATAAAGGGATTAAAATTTGAAGGTCATCTGCGTAAATATAAAATTTGAGTTTGAGGTTTGAAAGTAGGTGGCAGAGGGGGAGAATGTAGATATTAAACAGGGTGGGTGATAGGGAGGAGCCCTGGGGGACGCCAAAAGGAGCATTAGTATAAGGTGATTCCATGTTTTTAATTTTTACCTTATAGCCTCTATTACTGAGGAAAGATTCGAACCATCTGAGGGCTGAGCCTGTAATTCCTATGTCTGAGAGTCGGTTTAGGAGGATGTTGTGATTTACCGTATCAAAAGCCGCAGAGATGTCGAGGAGGGCTAAGAGAAATGACTGTCCTTTATCAAAACCAATATATAGTTGATCCAGGAGGGAGGTGAGGAGGGTTTCCGTATTGTGTTCTTTTCGGAAACCATATTGTGACGTGTGAAGTATATTGTGGTCTTCTAGGTAATTTGAAAGTTGCTTATTTACAATTTTCTCCATGATCTTAGATACAAATGGGAGGTTTGATATGGGACGGTAATTGTTGAGTTCTTCCGGGTCCAGGTTGGATTTTTTGAGTATGGGTTTGAGCGTGGCCAATTTGAGTGCGTCCGGGAATGTTCCTTGTGTAAGGGAACAATTGATGATATCAGCTAGATATTTGGATATGTATTCTGGGATGAGAATCAGTAACTTAGAGGGTATTTGGTCCAGAGGGTGGGTCGAAGGTTTCATTCTTTTTATCAGCGATTCTACCTCTAAGGTGTGGGTCGAATCAAAGGAATCCAATCTTATGTCTGAGTTAGGTAGGAGAACTGTGTCCGGAAGAGTAGGATTTGTGTTGACAGGTAATCTGGCTAGGGTATTGGTGATTTTATTTTGAAAGAATAAGGCCAAGTCATTGGCCTTTGATTGAGCTGTATCGTCAGGGATATTAGGAAGAGCTGTTTTGGTAAGTTCCGAAACATAGGAGAAGAGGGCCCTCGCATCATAGAGCATATCGTGGATGCGGTGAGCATAGAAATCTCTTTTTGTTCGAAGTATTGCTGATCTGTACTGGTGGAGAGTAGTTTTGTATATGGAAAGAGTGAGGGGATTAGAATTCTTCCTCCATTCTTTTTCTTTCCGTCTTAGATTTTGCTTCTGAGTGCGGAGTTCATTTGAGAACCACGGTTGCTTATTTTTATGGGAGGGGTTTATAATTTTTTTTTTTGACAGTGGGCATAATTCGTTAGCTATCATTTCAGTGATGTTTTGCCATGAGGTGATAGCTGAATTGGGATTTGAAAGATCCAAGTTTGGGAGATTTCTGATCAGGGATTTGCCAAGATCTTCTGAAGAACAAGTTTTCCTGTAGTATAGAGTTGTAGGCTGATGAGGTGTGGTCAATCCTGTTAATGACCTGAAGGTGGAGTTGATCATAAAATGATCTGACCATGGGACTGGTAGGCATAAGGGGGGTGAGAGTGGGGTGAGATTAGAATTTGTGAAGATAAGATCAAGAGTGTGACCCGCTTTATGTGTTGGTTGGTTAATGTGCTGTTTGAAGCCCATGTCCGAAAGTGCTGATAGGAAAGCATCACAGTTGGTCGATTGAGGACTGGCATCAATGTGGAGGTTAAAATCTCCAATGATTATGGCAGGAGAGTCTAGTTTTAAGTATTTGGCTATAACCTCTATCATGGGAGAGGCATCTTGATGTAAAAGTCCGGGAGGCGCGTAGGTGAGTAAGATTTGAAGTGACTTAGATTTGAATAGGCCTACCTCAAGTTTGGGTATAGTATAGATAGGTTGTTGCTTGAGGTTAAAAAGTTTTTTTGCAGCTATTAGGAGACCTCCTCCTTTCTTTTTCTTTCTGGGTAAGGAGAAGACATCATATGTCTGTGTAGGCAATTGATTTATTAGGACTGTGTCTGAGGATTTTAACCAGGTCTCTGTGATGGCACAGATGTCTGGTTTAGTATCTAGCAGATGGTCATTAAGGATGTGGGGGTTTTTTTGTGATTGATTGGGCATTGAAGAGTGATAAGGTGAAAAGAGCCAAACCAAGTAATTGTGTGACTGGTGAGATCATTACCGGGGTTAGATTTCTACGGGTTATAGGTTGATATCTTAGTGTAGGCTTCATCTTGGAGAAGGAGTTGTGATGTAATATATGTATTGGGTGTCCTTGCAACATGGTTGTATGAGGGAGAAGACTTTGATGGTGTTGTCAGAATCAGGTGTCCTATGACGTTGTGGCGGTAATAGATTGTGGAAAAGTTCTTTAAGGAGGTCTGAATGATATGTTTGGTTGTGTAATCTTTTGCTAGATGAATGCTGAGGCTATTGGTTGACTGCTGAAGTGGCTGGTTGAATGCTGAGACAGTGGGTTGAATGCTGAGACATTGGGTCGAATGCTGACATTGCATGACATTGCATGACATTATCATCTGCACCTACGGTCGTCAACTTCTGGGTACTTTGGCGACAGGGTCATTCGAGCAGGGCTTTCAGGGGCCCACCCGATTTAGGGAAGCTTTGGTACATCCCACCGTCTGGACTGATCCTGGTACGTACAGGGAAAAGAAAATTATTCCTTACCTGCTAATTTTCGTTCCTGTAGTACCATGGATCAGTCCAGACGCCCTCCCTGTTAATGTTGGGATTCTGGGGTTCTCCTGCTTGATCAGTTCCTCTACAATTTTGGTTTCTGAAGTTTGCCTCCGCTTCTTGAGGCTGTTCGACAGTTCTCTTTGCAAGTTAAAGTTGTGGCACCAGTTTGCCTTAATCACTGATAATCTTTTCTGATTCGTACACTTGATCCATCCTCCTTAGATTGTTGTTTTCTGGCTTTGATATTCTCTATACTGAGGACTTACAGAGGGTGCACTGGTTAATATCACAGCACCCTCCGAAGCCTTGTCTGACTCCATCTGTTGGACGGGGGACATAACCCACTGTCTGGACTGATCCATGGTACTACAGGAATGAAAATTAGCAGGTAAGGAATCATTTTCTTTTTCAAATAGTGCCACAGATTCCCGATTGGAATGAGATCTAGACTTTGACTTGGCCATTGTAGAACATTCATCTTTTTGTTCAGCCACTCCTGTGCTGCTTTGTCCTTGTGCTTGGGATCATTGTCCTGCTGAAAGATGAACTTCCCCCAAGGTTTAGTTTTTAGCAGACTAAAGCAGGTTGTCTTGCAATCTCTCCCTGTATGTTGCATTATCCATCCGTCCTTCAGTTTTAACAAGATACCCAGTCATGCTGCCACCCCTATACTTTACTGTTGGCATGGGGTTTGCTGAGGAATGGGCAGTGTTAGGCTAGTGCCACTCACATGGCCAGAAATCTCCATTTTTTGTCTCATCTGACCACAAAACCTTATCCCACGTTTCAGCTGGGTCACTTTGATACTTTCTGGCACACTACAGACGTGCTTTCATGTGGTTTTTCTTCAGTAATGGCTTCTTTCTAGTCACCCTCCCATGCAGGCCAGTTGTATGCAGAGCTCTTGATATGGTTGACTGATGCTCCTCCACTTCAGTGTCAGCCACTGAAGTCTGAAGCTCCTTCAAAGTGATTGTTGGCCTCTCTGTGGCTTCCGTCACAAGTCTCCTTGCTCTGACGCTGAGTGTGATTGACTGATGCACCTCCACTCCAGTGTCAGCCACTGAAGTTTGAAGCTCCTTCAAAGTGATTGTTGGCCTCTCTGTGACTTCCCTCACAAGTCTCCTTGCTCTGACGCTGAGTTTGATTGACTGATGCACCTCCACTCCAGTGTCAGCCACTGAAGTCTGAAGCTCCTTCAAAGTGATTGTTGGCCTCTCGGTGGCTTCCCTCACAAGTCTCCTTGCTCTGAAGCTGAGTTTGATTGACTGATGCACCTCCACTCCAGTGTCAGCCACTGAAGTCTGAAGCTCCTTCAAAGTGATTGTTGGCCTCTCTGTGGCTTCCGTCACAAGTCTCCTTGCTCTGACGCTGAGTGTGATTGACTGATGCACCTCCACTCCAGTGTCAGCCACTGAAGTCTGAAGCTCCTTCAAAGTGATTGTTGGCCTCTCTGTGACTTCCCTCACAAGTCTCCTTGCTCTGACGCTGAGTTTGATTGACTGATGCACCTCCACTCCAGTGTCAGCCACTGAAGTCTGAAGCTCCTTCAAAGTGATTGTTGGCCTCTCGGTGGCTTCCCTCACAAGTCTCCTTGCTCTGAAGCTGAGTTTGATTGACTGATGCACCTCCACTCCAGTGTCAGCCACTGAAGTCTGAAGCTCCTTCAAAGTGATTGTTGGCCTCTCTGTGGCTTCCGTCACAAGTCTCCTTGCTCTGACGCTGAGTGTGATTGACTGATGCACCTCCACTCCAGTATTAGCCACTGAAGTCTGAAGCTCCTTCAAAGTGATTGTTAGCCTCTCTGTGGTTCACTTACAAGACTCCTTCTTGCTCTGGGGTTGAGTTTTGAGGGCTGGCCTTGTCTAGGCAGTGTCTGGGTGGTAGGATGCAGCTTCCATTTCCTCACAATTGATCCAACAGTGCTCACGGGGATATCAGTTTGTAGCCTTTTCCTATCTTGTGCATGTCGATAAATTTTTATCTTTAATTTCCTTAGAATGCTCTTTGGTCTTCATTCTCACAGCTTTCCTTCAGAGTCACAGTCTGACCAATGGTACTAGAATTAGGGGATCTTTTATCCAGAAAAGCTGACCTGTTTTAATGATTCACAGGTAGAGGCCAACTGTAAGCAAAATGTTAGGGCAATATCTGTCATCTGTGTGAACTTAGAGCTTCCACAGAACATAAGAACATGCCATACTGGGTTAGACCAAGGGTCCATCAAGCCCAGCATCCTGTTTCCAACAGTGGCCAATCCAGGCCATAAGAACCTGGCAAGTACCCAAAAACTAAGTCTATTCCATGTTACCATTGCTAATGGCAGTGGCTATTCTCTAAGTGAACTTAATAGCAGGTAATGGACTTCTCCTCCAAGAACTTATCCAATCCTTTTTTAAACACAGCTATACTAACTGCACTAACCACATCCTCTGGCAACAAATTCCAGAGTTTAATTGTGCGTTGAGTAAAAAAGAACTTTCTCCGATTAGTTTTTTTTTTTTAATTTAAATGTTTATTGAAACCTGAATACACAATAACAGATCAAACTGGTACAAGAAATACAACCAAAAGAATTCAAGTCATAGTTGTTTTTGTTCTAATGGAACCCCTAGTCCCCCCCTCCCCCCGGAACGACAGCCGCAGGTATAAGCTGCACAGGAACGAAATCAGATCAGCATACTACAGAACCACATAGGCAAAAAAAAAACTATCACAGATGCATCCTGTAAGGGTTTAACCAAGAATGTTAGACATGTACAAGTAAGGCTCCTGGTACAGAACGTAACATTGCACTACCTATAAAGGTACGCATATTAGCGACACATTAGATTCCTACAGGTAAATAACAAGGTCGGGCATCCTGCACAGATGTAACGTACCAACAATGTTCCCTAGAAACCAGCTGTAGGCATTATAATTGAGCGATGTAAGTCGTAAAAGGGTTCCAGATTTTTTTAAAGGAGGCTTGCCTATGATATTTATCTGCCGTAAGGGACGCTAAATGGTATATGGAATGCAAGTTTACCGTGACCTCAGAAACAGAAGGTAAAGAGGGCGTCTTCCATCTCCGTGCCAAGGAAGTACGAGCCGCTATGAATAACTGGGACCCAAATTTCTTTTGGAATTTATCAAGGGTAAGGGGAAACATATTTAACAACGCCGTTTCAGCTAACAAGGGCACCCCTACCCCTGTAATATCACTTAGCAGGGTAAATATAGCTTCCCAAAATGAAAGGAGACATGTGCAAGACCACCAAATATGTAGATAATTGCCCTCACCAATACCACACCGCCAACAAATCGCAGGTATATTAGGATACATACGATGTAACCTATCTGGGGTAAGATACCAGCGAAAGATCATTTTATAACAGCTCTCCTGCAACTTGGCAGAAATAGAGCAGTGGCGGGCAATAAGGAGAGCCTCATCCCAACTCTTCACACAGAATTGCTTACCCAAATCACGTTCCCATTGTTGTCGATATTTACCATAGGCCTGATCAGGGGGAAAGAAAAGTTGATAAATTTTTGAGATGGCCCCAGTCAGGTCATCCCCCCTTTGAAGATAAGCTTCCAGTAAGGATCTACCCGGTCTGAGCGATCCATTCCGCAGAATACTGCGTATAAAATGTGCCATTTGTTCGTACAAGAGAAAGTCCCGATGGTCCATATTATACAAAGCAAAAAACCGTTCCCTAGGGATAAGGGTGCCCTGCTGCAGTAGATGGCCTACAGTAATAATTCCTTGCTCCCTCCAAAACCCCATGCGAGAAGACTGGAACCCAACAATGAGGTGAAGGTTGTGCAAGAGGGATGTTTGATAAAAGTATTGATGGTCACCCACTGTCTTTGACTTAGCCAGAGCCCAGATCTTTAAAGTAGTCTCCAACGAGTTGGGGAGGCGAGTTACCGCCTTCCAGGTACGCTGTGGCTGCCAGAACATGGCTGCTAGCCCCATGGATCCCACCAAATCCTGTTCGATATGTACCCATTGCTTCAGCGGCGGCTGACGAGCTATATCAAAGATCACTCGTATTTGCCCGGCATAATAGTACCAGGTTAAATTGGGCACCGCCAGGCCGCCTTGATTCTTGGGCAAGAAAAGCACTGACCTGGCGATCCGGGGAGGCCTACGCCTCCAAATGAAGTCAAAGACCTTCTTCTGCCAATTGCGGAGTATCGAGGAGGGAATAACCACAGGTAAGGCAGTAAAAAAATATAAAAATTTAGGCAAGACATTCATCTTGATGACTGCAATCCGACCTAGCCAGGAAAAGGGTACCTTGTTCCACCGACTAAGATCAATGGTCAACTTATGGACCAGTGGAGTGAAATTAAGGGAAAACAACTCAGATAGATTGGCTGAGATCAGAATGCCCAAGTATTTAATGTGTGTTTTGGCCCATCTAAAGGGAAACTGCGATTTAAGCAACCCCTGATCCTGGGAAGATAGGTTAATGTTTAACAATTCGGATTTCTCCAAGTTCACTCGGAGTCCCGCCACGCTACTAAATTTAGTGAGCTCTCTCATGACACCTGTCAGAGAGGTATGGGGTCTAGTGAGAGTCATCAAAATATCGTCCGCAAAGAGAGACAACTTGTATTGTCGTCCTCCCACCTCCACTCCCCGTATATCCTCGGCCGCCCGGATATAGGCAGTTAAAGGTTCTAAATATAGAGCAAAAAGTAAAGGGGACAAGGGGCAGCCTTGCCTAGTTCCCCGACCAATAGCAAAGGGATTCCCATATCCATTATTAACTTTAACTCTGGCTTGTGGGTGGTCATAGAGCCGTTTTAACCAGTTAAGAAAATGAGGGCCAAAATTTAATTTTTGCAAAGTGGAGAATAAGAAAGGCCAATGGACGAGTTCGAAGGCTTTTTCAGCATCGATGGATAACAGTACCATCGGCTCGCCGGCTTCCCGCACCCACCACATGAGGTCCAAGACTTTCCTAATGTTGTCCGCTGCCATTCTGCGGGGAACAAATCCCACCTGATCTGTGTGAACCAAATGGGAAAGGAATCTGTTGAGTCGGAGCGCTAGTATACGGGCCAATATTTTTAAATCGACATTGATGAGGGAGATGGGTCTGTAGGAGCTGCACAAGGTAGGGTTCCTGCCAGGCTTAGCTAGAACCGTAATGCCAGCAACATTAGCTTGCGGGGCCACCACTCCAACCCCCCTGAGGCTATTGAAATAGTTTGTTAGAGGTTCCACAATGGCAGGGGAACATTTTTTATAATATGCACCAGATAGTCCATCCAATCCAGGGGCTTTGCCCGGCTTCAGGGATTTAATAACCTCCTCTACTTCCTCCATTGTAATGGGTAAGTCCAACAGCTGCTGCGTCTCCTCATCTAAACTAGGTAGGCTGATGGCGGCCAGGTAAGTCTCAATATCGCCTTGGCCTATGTTTTTCTCTGAGCTATATAACGCTTCATAGAAGCGCGAGAAGGCCTCCCGGATCTCCACGGAGTCCGTGACAGTATCTCCAGATGAATTTACAATCCGGGAGATATGATTCTGAGTCACCTTCGCCTTCAATTGGCGAGCCAACAATCTGCCCGCCTTGTCCCCTCCCTCGAAATATGCTTGCCTGGTAATATCCATGGCGTGCAGCAGCTGTTTGTTATCCAGTTGCTGAAGTTGGGATTTAAGATTCAGCAGCTTTTGATAACAGGGTTGTGAGTGGGTACGCATGTGTTCCTGCGCAAGCAAGCCAATCTGCTGCAAGAGAGTTTCCCTTTCCTGTAGTCTCTGTCTTTTACACGCTGCTGCCTGTGCAATGAAAGTGCCCCTGATGACGGCTTTAGAACAGTCCCACAATACCCCCGGGGTTATGTCAGGGGTGGCATTGGTGGTAAAATACTCCTGTAACTGCGTTTCTAACGTTTGAATAAAGCGATTTTCAGACAAAAGTGATTCATTTAGTTTCCAGAAGCGAGCACCAGGATCCCTCCTCCCCAAGTCGACTGTTAAACTAATAGGAGCATGGTCAGACCATGTAATAGGTTCGATATCAGAGCCTCTTATTTGGTGGCTCATCCCTTTATCAACTAGAAAATAATCAATGCGGGAATAGCTATGGTGTGGGTGGGAATAGAAAGTGTAAGAGCGAGAGTGGGGATGCATGTCCCTCCATATATCCGCCAGCTGCCATTCATCTCGCAGGCCTTTGAGCCGCGCCCGCCGTGGCTGCCGGGCAGTAGGCAGCTGTATGGAATTATCCTTTACAGTGTTTAGGGTTAAGTTAAAGTCCCCCCCAATAATCAGAGCCCCTTCTGCGTGAGACAGTAAAATGGTCTGTAAGGAGTGAAAGAAAGAAGACTGTTCCTTATTGGGAGCATAAAGAGAAACCAGGGTGTAAACCTGGGAACCAATCCGAAGTTTAAGAAGGATAAATCTCCCCCCTGGATCTTCAACCTTAGTCACTAGATCATATACCAATTGGGAAGAGATCAAAATTCCCGTGCCTGAATATTTATGGTGAGGTCCGCAAGCTGAGGTATATACATGAGGGAACTCTTTACAACGCAATAAATGACTATGCCTATGCTTCAAATGTGTTTCTTGGATAAAAGCAATATCCGCCTGGAGGCGGATCAATTCTTTCCTAAGTAGATAGCGTTTCCTGTAGGTGTTCAGCCCCTTTACATTAAGTGAAATTATTATAGCCATAGATAGAACAGTGAAAGGTGCCTATATGATACCTGAAAATGCCATCAGCATCGCACGAGCTAAGCCTGACCGGAGCGTTTCCAAAGAGTACCATGCCCAAACCCAGAATGTGCAGTAGGCAGAACTGCCAGTGGTGTGGAGTGTAGTGAGTTGATATTGCCTGCATGAAGCTGTCTATTTCCCCCCTGACTAACAACGGGACTCGCTGGTACGATGCGAGACCCAATAGCGGGGTAGCCTAACTGACAACGCATGGACCCGATCCCCCCCATCATCCCCTCCCCCCAGCCGGCATAGTGCTAGCTCTACAAAAAACTTTGCAACGGCAAACAAGCAGACTGTGTGGTAGAAAACATAACTCGTGTCCAAAGTCTCCCCTGATAAGTGTAAAGGATTAAGCTTAGGGCGATAGCTGTTGCCAGACCTATACACAGTCTCCATCAGCCCAGTCCTTCTTGTATCCCCGTGGCTTGAGAGCGCTGCCTCCTCAGTCTTCCTTTACCCAGTCCTGGGCGACTCCATCTTGGGGCCTGCGTGGTCACCGCAGGAGCTGGAACCTTCGGAACAGAAAAAGGCGCCGCCAAACCTGCTTGTTTGAAACTCTCCACTGCTTCAGTCAGCGAGCGCACCCGATACGTAATTCCTTTTCTTTGAAATACCAGGGCAAAAGGAAACGCCCATCGGTAGCGGATTTCTTCATTGCGCAGAGCTGTGGTGACCTCCCGCAGCTGAAAGCGTTTTTGAAGCGTGGACGGGGCCAAGTCATTAAAGATACTGAAGTTTAAGTCCTGCCATTTCAATTGAGGGTGATCCCTGGCTGCTTTTAGTATCTCCTCCTTGACACGGTAATGATGGAATTTTACAATAATGTCCCGGCATTGGTTTTCTTTGCGAGGGCCCAAAGCCCTGTGCGCCCTCTCAAGGTCTATAGTCGGGTAGGTGTGATCTCCCTCCTTAAGGCCGCTCGTGGAGGCTAAGATGTGGTGACAGAGAGCTTTTACGGTGGCCACGCAATCCTTATAAGTCTCAGATTCAGGGATGCCCCGGATACGGAGGTTCGCTCTCCTCGAGCGGTTTTCTAAATCCTCCACTTTGTCTGACATCGATTCCATGTCAGCGAGTAACTGAGACTGTTGTTTAGAAATTAGATCTGCTTGTATGCTCTGGCCCTCCACACGAACGTCCAAGTCATCCACCCGATGTCCCAAGGAATTCAAATCCTCCCGCACGTTTGTGATAGATTCCAGTGTTTCTGCTTTGTGAGACTTGAGGTCCGCTCTGAGTTCTATGAACCAGTTGCGCATCTCAGTTCTGGTCGGAAATTCTGCATGGCCCACGACACCTGGGGAGTCTGCTGGTGAAGCGGCCGACCCAGGCTCCTGCAAAATGTCTGCCGAGCACGCTGCTTGTGCGGCCTGGTCCTCGCTATCAGCCAGCATTTCTCCGGCGACTTTGCTGAAAGCGAATTGTTTTAAATCTAAGGATTTTTTACGATCCGTCATCTTCACTGGGAGGGACACTGATTGTATGCAAAATTTTCTCTCGGCGAAGTCTTATTGCTGCAAAATAGCCGATTTTAGCCGGGTTAGAGGGAGAGCGAGGCGATCAAGCGTCCATTTTGTTGCGCTGCTCGCTAGCGCCCCCTCTCCGATTAGTTTTAAATGTGCCACATGCTAACTTCATGGAGTGCCCCCTAGTCTTTCTATTATCCGAAAGAGCAAATAACCGATACACATCTACCCGTTCTAGACCTCTCATGATTTTAAACACCTCCATCATATCCCCCCTCAGTTGTCTCTTCTCCAAGCTGAACAGCCCTAACCTCTTTAGTCTTTCCCCATAGGGGAGCTGTTCCATTCCCCTTATCATTTTGGTCACCCTTATCTGTACCTTCTCCATCGCAATTATATCTTGTTTGAGATGCGGCGACCAGAATTGTACACAGTATTCAAGGTGCGGTCTCACCATGGAGCGATACAAAGGCATTATGACATTTTCCGTTTTATTCACCATTCCCTTCCTAATAATTCCCAACATTCTGTTTGCTCTTTTGACTGCCGCAGCACACTGAACCGACGATTTCAATGTGTTATCCTCTATGACGCCTAGATGTCTTTCTTGGGTAATAGCACCTAATATGGAACCTAACATTGTGTAACTATAGCATGGGTTATTTTTCCCTATATGCATCACCTTGCACTTGTCCACATTAAATATCATCTGCCATTTTGATGCCCAATTTTCCAGTCTCACAAGGTCTTCCTGCAATTTATCACAATCTGCTTGTGATTTAACTACTCTGAACAATTTTGTATCATCTGCAAATTTGATTATCTAACTCGTCGTATTTTTCCAGATCATTTATAAATATATTGAAAAGTAAGGGTCCCAATACAGATCCCTGAGGCACTCCACTGGCCACTCCCTTCCACTGATAAAATTGTCCATTTAATTCTACTCTCTATTTCCTGTCTTTTAGCCAGTTTGTAATCCACGAAAGGACATCGCCACCTATCCCATGACTTTTTACTTTTCCTAGAAGCCTCTCATGAGGAACTTTGTCAAACGCCTTCTTAAAATCCAAGTATACTACATCTACTGGTTCACCTTTATCCACATGTTTATTAACTCCTTCAAAAAAGTGAAGCAGATTTGTGAGGCAAGACTTGCCCTGGGTAAAGCCATGCTGACTTTGTTCCATTAAACCATGTCTTTCTATATGGTCTGTGATTTTGATGTTTAGAACACTTTCCATTATTTTTCCTGGCACTGAAGTCAGACTAACCAGCCTGTAATTTCCTGGATCTCCCCTGGAGCCCTTTTTAAATATGAGGGTTACATTTGCTATCCTCCAGTCTTCAGGTACAATGGATGATTTTAATGACAGGTTACAAATTTTTACTAATAGGTCTGAAATTTTATTTTTTTAGTTCCTTCAGAACTCTGGGGTGTATACCATCCGGTCCAGGTGATTTTACTACTCTTCAGTTTGTCAATCAGGCCTACCACATCTTCTAGGTTCACCGTGATTTGATTCAGTCCATCTGAATCTTTACCCATGAAAACCTTCTCCATTACGGGTACCTCCCCAACATCCTCTTCAGTAAACACCAAAGCAAAGAAATCATTTAATCTTTCCGCGATGGCCTTATCTTCTCTAAGTGCCCCATTAACCCCTCGATCATCTAACGGTCCAACTGACTCCCTCACAGGCTTTCTGCTTCGGATACATTTTAAAAAGTTTTTACTGTGAGTTTTTGCCTCTACAGCCAACTTCTTTTCAAATTCTCTCTTAGCCTGTCTTATCAACGTCTTACATTTAACTTGCCAACGTTTATGCTTTATCCTATTTTCTTCTGTTGGATCCTTCTTCCAATTTTTGAATGAAGATCTTTTGGCTAAAATAGCTTCTTTCACCTCCTCTTTTAACCATGCCGGTAATCGTTTTGCCTTCTTTCCACCTTTATTAATGTGTGGAATACATCTGGACTGTGCTTCTAGAATGGTATTTTTAAACAATGCCACGTCTCTTGCACACCTTTTGCTTTTGTAGCTGCTCCTTTCAGTTTTTTTCTAACTATTTTTCCCTTTTGAAAGTTTAGCACGAGAGCCTTGGATTTGCACACTGTTCCTTTTCCAGTCATTAAATCAAATTTGATCATATTATGATCACTATTGCCAAGCGGCCCCACCACCGTTACCTCTCTCACCAAGTCCTGTGCTCCACTGAGAATTAGATCTAAAATTGCTCCCTCTCTCGTCTGTTCCCGAACCAATTGCTCCATAAAGCTATCATTTATTCCATCCAGGAACGTTATCTCTCTAGCGTGACCCGATGATACATTTACCCAGTCAATATTGGGGTAATTGAAGTCTCCCATTATTACTGCACTACCAGTTTGGTTAGCTTCCCTAATTTCTTTTAGCATTTCACTGTCCATCTCACCATCTTGACCATGTGGACGGTAGTATACCCCTATCACTATAGTCTTCCCTGACATACAAGGGATTTCTACCCATAAAGATTCAATTTTGTATTTAGTCTCATGCAGGATGTTTATCCTGTTGAACTCTATGCCATCCCGGACATAACGCGCCACACCTCCTCCTCTCTGTCATAGCGATATAATTTGTACCCTGGTATAGCACTGTCCCATTGGTTGTCCTCTTTCCACCATGTCTCTGAGATGCCAATGAAGTCTATGTCATCATTCACTGCTATAGATTCTAATTCTCCCATCTTACTTCTTAGACTTCTGGCATTAGCATACAAACATTTCAAAGTGTGTTTTGTTTGTATTTTCATTCTGCTTTTTAATTGATAGGGATAAGTTAGAATTTTTTTAGCTCTGGTGAGTTTTTAGTCACAGGCACTTGGGCTACTTTTCTAATTATTGGAACCTCACTGTCGGGATGCCCTAATTCTAATGCATCATTAGTATCCTTTGAAGATCCCTCTCTCCGAACCATGCGCTGCTGAGCGACTGTTGGCTTTCCCCTTTGTTCTAGTTTAAAAGCTGCTCTATCTCTATCATCCAGCAGATGGTGCACATGCGTTTGTCTACCGGGGATTGCTTGTAATTGTCTTTATTCTTTTTTTTTTTTTTTTTTTCAATCAGCCCGATGCAATACCAGCGCTTTAAAAAAAGTGTGTCCAAACTGGGTGCACATTTTTTGAATGTGTGCACATCCACCTGTTCTGGGCTCTCGATGCAATAGGCAAATGAGCTATCATGCTGAAAGGGACAGTAATGGGTAATTTGTGCATCGAGCACCCTGGAGAAGTGGCTGTGTGCTGACAAGAGCCTGGCCAGAGCTCCCTCCCCACTCCCGGCAGGGCTGCTCCTGATTGGTCCTGTTCACTGTCACTGCCGGCAGGGGTTCAGATTGGGCCAGACCTTGGGGATGTTGCTTTCTATGGTTCCCCCTATGAGGAAGCACAGAAAGCAGGATTATTTTTTTGTTAAGCCCTTGAGCGGGACATAACCGGGCAGCCAGAACACCCATCCCCACCCAGCCTCGCTGGACTCCAGTGATTACACACAGAGAAATAAACGTGACACATAATTAGGATGAAATGGCCACTGCCCTTTATCAGAGTCCCTAACAGGGGAGTCTAATTTAGGCCTTGAGTCCGGCAATAATGTCCTCACATTGCTACAGGGCAGGTACCGATAACGCTGATTTTCCGCCAAGTGGAACTGAAGGGTCTCACTTTCCCACGAGCCCCCGGACAGGCATCGTGACTGCCAAACACCGGATGGGATCTCGGCCCAGCCACCACAAAGCAAGCCCCGTTGGAGCCCCTCCCCACATATCTAGCCCTTGAGCCATGAAGGCCCCGGACCTGGGGACCAACATTGATCGTTCGTGGCAAAGGAGTGTTGGCCCCTAGGCCTCTCTTGTATATACCAGCACCTCCCAGCTTCCTTTTAACATCTCTGTATTTACAAATGCTTTCCTGGACTTGGTCGCCGCCGCTATAGGAGCCCGGCACACGTGGCCATGATAGTACCCTTCCCCCGCACGTGACGGGCTACAGCTCATGCATCATATCAGTGAATAACCTCCAAATAGCTTGGAGGAACAGATCATTTCCGAAGTTCGATAAGTGTACTCTGTCCGAAGCATATAACTCTGCACAATACCCGTCCACCCATTCATGTCGCAGAGGATAACCATGCCGGTGTTGTATACCTATGGCTACCTGCCGATTTAACAGAGAAATGCTGCTCTGCGTGGCCCGTTTCTAGCTTTGAGAAAAATGCTAGGGCCTCTAGGTGTGAATGAACCATGTTACTGGACAGTCCCTGCTGTTTGGCATGCACTATGTTGCTAATCAAGAGATCTTCTAGTACCTGGCTGCTGGGCCAGCGGTTTGCAATGAGAAACGCCTTCATCTTGTTGTAGTTACGAATGTATGAGTTCCATTTGGGTGGTGCAAGTGACTTACAGCATCTCGCGCGCTGTCCGGTTCCGAAGGACCAAAGCTGTTCCAGGACCTCTCTGCTGTTCGGCTCGGCTTGTGGTGCTAGCTTCCTGAACAGGGACCACGAGGGGCAACGAGAAAGAGAATCCACTGTCTCATTGTCCATTCCAGGAACATGCTTCGTTCGCGTGCAGGCAGCATAAAACAAATTCCCTCAGCAGCTCTGCCACCAGGAGGCACTTGGAAGGTCTGTTTGTTTATTGATTGAACTACTGCAGCATTGTCGCACCAAAACACCACCCGTTGACAGCTGGGGGTGTCACCCCAAATATGTACAGTGACAATGATAGGAAAAGGCTCAAGAAATGTGATGTTCTTGCTTAAGCCCCATGCAGTCCAGCTGTCCAACCAGTGCGCAGCCCACGGTTTCCCTTAAAATAGGCATCAAATCGAATGCCTCCTGATGCGTCAGAGCATAACTGAAGGCCATTGCTGCTGACCAGGCTAGGAAGCCAGACTGAGACACCATGAAAGTCTCTGAGGAAATTGACCATAAATTCAGGTCTTCCCAAATGGGCCTGCTAACCTGCAGGTGTTGGTGGTCACAAACTCAACCTACCATGAACCAAATTAAGCAGTGCAGGCAACGTTGCGTTGGGGGCAGCCGCCCACATGGGTGCAGTGAGCACCCAATTAGTCACAGCGCCTGCATATCCGTGCTGGGGGGGGGGGGTCACCCATTAATTCTGCTTTCTGTGGCTCATCCTATTTAGTACTGCTAGGAAATTAATAGGAGGAATCACAGTAAGCAGGATTTTTTGTATTTTTAGTGTCCGTCCAGGCAGGCATTAAATTTGCAGTGTTAAAATGGGCACCATGGCCACACAGCAATTTTTTGCTTTGGGAGTAATGAATTTATATGTGATGAGGCTATTAGCTGTGTGCTGGTTTTGGACACGCCAATCCCCTTATTGCACGAGGGCTTTTGGACATGCATCCAAGCACGTGTAGAGCTGTGCACTCAGCCGAGCGCACTATATTGCATCGGCCTGTGTTTCTGGAGGAGAAGGCGACTGGATTGCACCGCTTGCCTCCTGAGGTGATACCGTGGTGACCCTCCCTCAGTTGAGTGCTGAAGTCCGATAGTCTTTTGTCAGGCATGGACTTAAACAAAAGAGACAAGTAGCGGTTGCAAGCCGAGAGAGGCTTGGCGGTGAAGGCTTTCACCCTCTCCCTCTGCAGCCAGAGACCCGTTCCTGCTTCAGCTAAGGAGGGCTGACATCAGGTGAAAAAAAAAAAGATAAAACTGAAGACGATTTGGTAGTGAGGCTCTCCTTGCCTCTTTTGCCTTATCAAATGTTTCTCCTTGGGGTTGGTGTTCGGCGTCTTCCCGCTCACAGCTATGGGGAATTCAGTTAGGTGTGGAGGCAACGAAGGCTCAGCAGATTGAGCAGCCTTTTGGCTAGGCCCTGCTCTTCAGGCTTAATGTCTTCACCACGTGGTAGGCATTGGCGGTTTCTTCTGCACACCTACTGGTGCTCCTAGTTCTGCAAATCCTGTTTGTGTGCGTGCTTATGCAGGCTAGTGGTGTGTGCTCTTCTATGCTTCTCTGAGCACATATTGTGCACGCATGGCTCAGCGAATATTATGCTTATATTGTGCGCATAGCTGTGCACATGGCTATGCGTGTATCGCTTTGTGCTCGCAGCTTTTGTGCACGTAGTTAGTTTATGCTTGTGCCTGGCTGTACAGCTGCCCTAGTAGCTGAATGCATATCTCTGTGCACAACTTCTGTGCATATCCAAGCATCTTCTTGGGTGTATATCACACTGTAGCACTCGGCAGCTGGCAGCATGACACAAGCATTGAAGAAATCCATGCGCTTGGCCATTGGGCTGCTTGCCTTAAGGAGATACAGCCGGCATTATTTTACAAGCCTGTATCATCGATGCTTAAGGTGCTTTGCCTTCTACTACTGTGCTGATGCTGGTCCATCCCCTCAGTCTGAGGGGAATAGGTTTGGAAGCGACCCTCCAAGAGTGGCCCCTTCCTAATTGATCCATGGACAGACACATCTTCAGGACAGGCTAGCTCTAGGGATGTCGGGTTTCAGCCTGTGGGCCTGGTATGAACCCATCCTCCCTTTCCTGGGTGGTGAACCTGGCCAAGAACAGCTACAGCCGACTCTGCCACTGGAGTATCCCTGCATTCATTTTGATGCGAAACAGGGCAGAGTGCGTCTGCTAGAGAATTGCATTCCAAAGTTGATTGATCATGTTCTCTCTCGGTGAAGGACTATTCGCCTGATGGTATGGTCTTAGCTTCACGTCCTGGGTTTCATGTCTGCCGCATTGGAGGTTGTTCCCTAGATGGGGGCACATGTGTGCCCTTTCCAGTGCATGTTGCTGCTTTCCCACTGGGGCCCATGGTCGCAGGGCTTTGTGGTCGAGCCACATGGCTGTCCTAAAGTTAGCCTGATAAACTTAACTGGCTAACTTTAAGGTAGCCTGTAGTGCTGCTGTGCCACTAAATGTCCCAGCTAAATTAGATGAATAAGTGTATCCAGCCTAATGTAAGAACATAAGAACATGCCGTACTGGGTCAGACCAAGGGTCCATCAAGCCCAGCATCCTGTTTCCAACAGTGGCCAGTCCAGGCCATAAGAACCTGGTTGTTGTGTTTTGGTGGATCCTTGGGTGCTGTGGAGATGACTACACCCATGGGAGGTGCCCCGTGAGGAGCCATAGCACTGGGCTAGACTCTTATACACAAAACACAGGGATTGAACTTTATTAGACAGCTTGATGTTGGCCACCAGGTGACAGTAGTGAGGCAGTCAGTAGTTGCAGTCTCTGGAACCTCGGCAGAGGGAGCCCTTCTCTCCTGATGAAGTCAGGAGGTTCCGCAGCAGGTCTCCCAGCGAGGAGATACTATGAATGACATAAACTGAGAGTTAGAGTACTCACTAGGTGTTTGCTGTTGATATGCGATTCCACCAGATAAGTTGTAGAAGGAACAGCACTGAGGCAGGGAAAGCAGGCCCTGGAGGAGCGAGTACCTGATCCCTGTAAGGCACCTGAAATAAAGCAGAGTGCCTCCAAGGAGCAGGTACCCAGGTTAGCAGTCACCCTGAAGGGCAGAGAGAGAGCTTCCTGCGGCAGCTCGGAAGCGGCAGAGTTGCTTAGACAGGAACGGATTCGAGTCCTTGCCAACTCAACGAGCTAGCAAATCTGTGAAAGTAAAATACCCAGATGGCATGACGTCAGGATGAGGGAACGCCCTCAAGGTTCGCGCCAAGGGTGGTACAAAGACGTGGGTTGCGCACGCGCACCCTGGTAGGTACCTGGGAGGAGCAATGGCGGAAGGCTGCACCATAGCCGTTCTGGGGACGCCAGAGTGGTCGACTTGTAGACGCTGCGGTAGCCATCTTGCCCAAGTAAGCGGGAGGAGCCGAGAATAAGGTGAAGCAAGCGGGGCGAAGCCGTCGAAGACTGACGGACGCAACACTGGCAAGTACCCAAAAGCTAAATCTATTCCATATTACCGTTGCTAGTAATAGCAGTGACTATTTTCTAAGTCAACTTAATTAATAGCAGGTAATGGACTTCTCCTCCAAGAACTTATCCAGTCCTTTCTTAAACACAGCTTCTCTGAGATAAAGGATTTCTTCAGCATCTCAAGGATGATTAGACCCATATAGAGTTATCCCCCCCTCCCCCCGTCACAGATAATATCTCAGATTTGTAGTGGGGACTGTTACCTTCAGTATCATGTTCTACGTTTTGACCTAGCGTCAGACCTGCATGTCTTTACCAAATGCCTTTCCATGGTGGCAGCATACCTATGTAAACTGGGGTGCATTCATTTCCCTATCTTGACAATTGTCTGGTCAAGAGCACATCACAGGTGGGTGTCACAGAATCAATATGCAAAACCATCCAGATGTTGGCGTTATTAGGGTTCGTCATCAACTACCCCAAGTCTCAATTGAGCCCATCATCTCAGTTGTAATTTATCGGAGCTCTGCTAGACACGACTTGGACAAGAGCTTTCCTTCCACTATAGAGGGCTACCACAGTCACTCAGCAGTGCATGGTTCGGAGAATTGTATCATTGAAGGATACTAATGAAACAGGAGAGTTAGGGCATCCCAACAGAGAGGTTCCATTAAGAGCAAAAACAGTCCATGTGCCTATATGTAAAAAATCACCAAAGCTAATGATTTCCGAATTATCCCTAACAACTGAAAAGCAGGTTGTTAATACAAACAAAAAGCACACTTTGAAATGTCTGTATGCCAATGCCAGAAGTCTAAGAAGTAGGATGAGAGAGGTAGAGTGTATAGCAGCAAATGATGAGATTGACATAATTGACATCACAGAGACTTGATGGAAGGAGGATAACCAATGGGACAGTGCAATATCAGGGTACAAATTATATTGCAATGATAGGGAGGATCAACTTGGTGGGGGTGTGGCACTTTATGTCCGAGAGGGTATAGAGTCTAACAGGATAAAGATCATACAAGAGACTAAATGCTCAGTAGAATCTATATGGGTAGAAATCCCATGTGTGTTGGGTAAGAGTATAATGATAGGAGTATACTACCGTCCACCTGGACAAAATGGTCAGACAGATGATGAAATGTATGAGAAATCAGGGAAGCTAACCAATTTGGCAGTGCAATAATAATGGGAGATTTCAATTACTCCAATATTGACTGGGTAAATGTAACATCAGTACTTGCTAGAGACATAACGTTCCTGGATGTAATAAATGACTGCTTCATGGAGCAATTGGTTCAGGAACCAACAAGAGAGGGAGCTATTTTAGATTTAATTCTTAGTGGAACGCAGGATTTGGTGAGAGAGGTAATGGTGTGGGGCCACTTGGCAACAGTGTTCATAACATGATCAAATTTAAACTAATAACTGGAAGGGGAACAATAAATAAATCTGCAGCTCTAACATTAAACTTTCAAAAATAGAAAAAAACTGAAAGGTGCAACTGCAAAGGTTAAAAATGTTCAACAGGCATGGACATTGTTTAAAAATACAATCCTAGAGGCGCAGTCCATATGTATTCCACACATTAAGAAAGATGGAAAGAAGGCATTCTCACAGGACAAGCAGGATGGTAGTCCTCACATATGGGTGACATCATCAGGATGGAGCCCAATCACGGAAAACATCTGTCAAAGTTTCCAGAACTTTGACTGGCCCCTACTGGGCATGCCCAGCATGGCCCCAACCCTGCAGCCAGCAGGGCTCCCCCTTCAGTCTTCTTTTTTCCTCGCAGCAGTAGCCTCACGATTTAGGAGCTCTGAACACATTCCTGACAGGAATTTTTTCCTCACGGACTTATTTAAAATATCTTGCCCCACAGGGGTCCCTCCTCTAACTTTCTCTGGCCGCGGTACTCCGGTACGTTTTTTTGCCGTTTTTCATCGGTTACCGTCGAGTTTGGCCCTCGCGGCCTACTACTAATCGTCGACCGTACCGCAGCTTGATTTTTTTTTATGGTCATGGCGTCGGGTTTTCGTCGGTGCCCGGATTGTACTCGCACCATGTCTATCACAGACCCTCATAGAGTCTGTGTAATGTGCTTAGGCCGTGAGCATGATGTCCTGACTTGCACCAAATGTGCCCTTATGACACCAAAAGGTCGCAAAGCCAGAATGGAGAAGATGGGACTCCTCTTCCGTGCTCACACCCCGACGCCGTCCATCGCATCGATGTCATCGGAACCGTCGAAGTCGCACCAACATCGACAACCGTCCGGTGACCGCCCGCCATCGACGTCTTCACGGCCATCGACTCCCGTTTCTCCCCCTTAAGATCGAGGGGATCGAAGGGAGAAACATCACCATCGGCATTGTAAGTCTCGGACCGTCGAGGGAGCAAAATCATCGACCTCGCCACCGTCCGAGCCACCGAAGAAGCCCCGTCCAGGAACAGCACCGACCACTCCTGAGGCCACCCTCACCCGATCGGGGTTTGGGAGTCGCGATTCCACCTGTAAAGGTGGTCCCTCTGACTGTGCCTCAGCCTCCCTCTTCCGTCACGGAGCCAGAGCTGATTGCCCCAGGTCTCCAGGAAGAACTGGACCGGCTGGTCCAGGAGGCCATCGACAAGGCGATGCAACGGCTCCAGGTCCCTCCGGCATAGACATCGGTACCGAGAGTGGAACCGGTCACAGACCTGATTCCAGCAGCGCTGGCACTGCTGCTATCCCTGGTGGAGGCGCTCATGACTGCTCTTCCACCGGTGATTCCCGGGTCTCTGGCTCCGGTGTGATCCCCGATGACAGCCTCATCGGGAGGAGAAACACCGTTTCACATCCCTCCTTCGGGAGTTCTGCCTCAGCCATCGATGCCATGTCGTCCCTCGCCACCGATTCATTCATCGGGAGCGATACGCACATCTGCGCCATCGATGCCTTCGATACCGGCACCGATGCCTTCCAGGCCATCCACGGTGCCCCCGGCAATTCCCTTGATTTTCTCGGAACCTCAGCCGGGGCCTTCGGGTATCCAACCCCCTTCTCGTCCTACAGGTCAGCCTACTGATCCTTATGACACCTGGGGTGATGATACTTCCTCAGACACCGATGACTTACCTTCACCTCCCTCTCCTACTGAAAGTAGAAAGCGTTCTCCTCCAGAGAAGGAAATGTCAGAATTGGTCCCTTTCCAGCTTCAGACGGAGCAAGACGATAGGCACCAGATGATGGAGCTTCTCCAATTCCTGGATGCCCCTAAGGTGATCACTTCTATTCCCATTCATCAAGTTCTTCTTGACCTCAAAAAGAACTGGGAAAATCTTGGATCCATTGCCCCAGTACACAGGCCGACACTACTTATCTAGTACAATCAGCCCCTGACTTTCAAAAATCTCAGGTTGACCACCACTCAGTTGTGGTGGAATCAGCTCAAAAGAAAGCAAAAAGGACAAAACTACACTCTTCTACCCCTCCTGTCAAAGAACACAAGTTCCTCGACAATGTTGGTCGTTGTGTTCCAAGGGGCCATGCTTATCTCCAGGATTGCTTCTTACCAGCTGTATATGACCCAATACAACAGGGTCATTTTCAAGCAAATACAGGACTTCTCTGAAACCCTGCCTGACCAATTACAAAACATCTTCAAACCCTTGTTCACAAGGGATTTGAAGATGTCTCCACTAGAGTGTCTGCAGCTGCCATTTCGGCAAGACGCTGGGCCTGGCTCAAGTCTTCACATCCCTCCTTCGGGAGTTCTGCCTCAGCCATCGATGCCATGTCGTCCCTCGCCACCGATTCATTCAAAAAAGATATAATTGCAATGGAGAAGGTACAGAGAAGGGCTACCAAAATAAGGGGAATGGAACAACTCCCCTATGAGGAAAGACTAAAGAGGTTAGGACTTTTCAGCTTGGAGAAGAGACGACTGAGGGGGGGATATGATAGAGGTGTTTAAAATCATGAGAGGTCTAGAACGGGTAGATGTGAATCGGTTATTTACTCTTTCGGATAGTAGAAAGACTAGGGGGCACTCCATGAAGTTAGCATGGGGCACATTTAAAACTAATCGGAGAAAGTTCTTTTTTACTCAACGCACAATTAAACTCTGGAATTTGTTGCTAGAGAATGTGGTTAGTGCAGTTAGTATAGCTGTGTTTAAAAAAGGATTGGATAAGTTCTTGGAGGAGAAGTCCATTACCTGCTATTAAGTTCACTTAGAGAATAGCCACTGCCATTAGCAATGGTTACATGGAATAGACTTAGTTTTTGGGTACTTGCCAGGTTCTTATGGCCTGGATTGGCCACTGTTGGAAACAGGATGCTGGGCTTGATGGACCCTTGGTCTGACCCAGTATGGCATTTTCTTATGTTCTTATGACCTTTGCCCAGAAGTACAAGACAGGCTCTCTGATCTGCCCTGTATAGGAGATAATCTGTTCGGTGAACAGATTCAGCAAATAGTGGCTGAATTAAAGGACCATCATGAGACCCTCAAACAGCTCTCATCGATACCTTCTGACTTCCCTTCTAGACAGCCCTTCAAGAAGGACTCTACGAAGTCATTCTTTCGTCCAAGGAAGTACTATCCTCCTCCAACAAGGTCCTGAGTTACGAAGCCTTATCAGAAATCTCAGCCCCGCCAGCCCCGGAAGCAAAAGCCACAAGCAGCTCCCCAGCCGGGTCCTGCTTCAGGTTTTTGACATTCCCTTGGAGAGCAGCAGCCTGATCCCTCTGCCAGCCATACCAGTGGGAGGTCGATTGTGCCATTTTCACAGCATGTGGCAATCAATCACAACCGACCAATGGGTGCTAGCAATCATTGCTCAGGGTTACCACCTGAACTTTCTTGCTCTTCCACCGGATTCACCACCTCTACAAGCATGGAGAGTAAACGACCACTCTCTCCCTCTGGAGCAGGAGGTTTCCCTTCTTCTCCAGTTAAGAGCAATAGAGCTCGTCCCTCTTTCACAACAAGGCCTAGGGTTCTATTCCTGGTACTTTTTGATCCCCAAAAAATCCGGGGGGCTTCGTCCAATTCTGGACCTACATGCCCTCAACAAGTACCTCCAGTGGGAAAAGTTCAAGATGGTAACCTTGGGCTCGCTTCTACCTCTTCTACAAAGAGGAGACTGGCTCTGCTCTCTGGACCTCCAGGACACGTACACCCACATTGCGATAGCTTCAGCTCATCGCAAGTACCTCAAGTTTTTAGTGGGCCCAAAGCACTATCAATACAGAGTGCTTCCATTCGGCCTAGCATCAGCACCACGAGTCTTTACCAAATGTCTCGTGGTTGTCACAGCCTTTCTCAGGAAAGAAGGTGTTCACGTCTATCCCTATCTAGACGACTTGTTAATCAGAGCCCCAATCCAGCAAGCAGCTCAATCGTCCCTGGATTTGACCCTACACACTCTAATTTCTCTAGGATTTCTCGTCAATTACGAAAAATCCTATTTTAGTCCCATCTCAAACCTTGTCGTTCATTGAGGCAGACTTGGGCACCTTACAGGCAAAAGCCTTTCTACCTAATCAACACGTGCAAACCCTCGTTTCTCTCGCTCACCAGTTGCAGTCTCAACATACAGCAACTGCTCGACAATTCCTTGTCCTTCTCGGACACATGGCGTCCTCAGTCCATCTCACACCAATGGCCCACCTGGCCATGAGAGTCACGCATTGGACTCTGAGGTCACAATGGATTCAAGCGACTCAGCCTCTGTCAACCATTGTTCACATCACCGACGCACTCCGTCTGTCTCTCACCTGGTGGAAAGATCAGAACCATCTCCTCCAGGGACTGCCTTTTCATCTGCCAGATCCTCAACTCATTCTCACCACCGATGCTTCCAACCTCGGCTGGGGAGCTCATGTGAACGATCTGCAGTCACAAGGATTTTGGCCTCCAGAGGAAGCGAAACACCAGATAAATTTCCTGGAACTTCGAGCGATGCGATATGCTCTCAGAGCTTTTCAGGATTCTCTATCAAATCACGTTATCCTGATTCAGACGGACAACCAGGTGGCCATGTGGTACATCAACAAGCAGGGAGGCACAGGCTCCTTCCTTCTGTGTCAGGAAGCTGCGCAGATTTGGGTGGAAACGCTCTCCCGCTCGATGTACCTCAGGGCCACCTACTTGCCGGGAGTACACAATGTCTTGGCAGACAAACTGAGTCGTGTCTTCCAACCACACGCGTGGTCGCTCAACCCCCCGGTAGCGACCTCTCTTTTCCAACAATGGGGTTATCCCCAAATAGACCTCTTTGTGTCCCCTCAGAACCACAAAGTGGACAATTACTGCTCCCTCATTCGGAGCGAGCGCTCTCAGCCCAGAGATGCATTCTCCCTCTCGTGGGCAAACGGTCTGCTCTATGCATTCCCTCCACTTCCTCTTCTCTCGAAGACTCTCGTGAAGCTCCGTCAGGACAAGGGAACCATGATCCTGATACCACCTCACTGGCCATGCTAAGTGTGGTTTCCCATACTCCAGGATCTCTCCATCCGCAGGCACATTCCCTTGGGAATGCACCCGCTTCTGATCACTCAGAACGACGGATGTCTACGCCATCCCAATCTTCAGGCCTTGTCCCTGACAGCATGGATGTTGAAAGGTTAATCCTTCAACCACTTAACCTTTCAGATTCGGTTTCTCGTGTCCTGATTGCTTCACGGAAGCCTTCCACAAGAAAGTCTTACTCCTATAAATGGAAAAGGTATGCATCATGGTGTTCTTCGCAATCCCTTTTCCTGTCCAATCCCAAGGTTTTTGGACTATTTCTGGCATTTATCGGAATCAGGTCTAAAGATCTCTTCCATCAGAATGCATGTCAGTGCGGTAGCCGCCTTCCATAAAGGTGTCGGGGATGTCCCTATATCAGTACAACCCCTCGTAACTCGTTTTCTTAAAGGCTTACTCCATATCAAGCCACCTTTACGTCCTCTGGCCCCTTCTTAGGACCTTAATCTGGTTCTCGGGCAGCTCATGAAACCACCCTTCAAACCTCTTCATTCCTGTGACCTAAAATATCTCACATGGAAAGTGACTTTCCTTTTAGCTATCACTTCAGCCCGCAGGGTTAGTGAGTCACAGGCTCTAGTTACCTATCCGCCTTACACTAAACTCCTGCAGGACCGGGCGGTACTCCGCACTCACCCTAAATTTTTGCCTAAGGTAGTTTCGGAGTTTCACATTAATCAATCCATCATACTACCTATCTTCTTTCCCAGGCCCCACTCCAACCCAGGGGAACAGGCTCTGCATACCCTTGACTGTAAACAGGCTCTAGCGTTCTACCTAGACCGCACAGTTGCCCACAGGAAGAGCACTCAGGTATTCATCTCTTTCCATTCCATCAAATTAGTGCAACCTGTGGGTAATCAGACTCTTTCCTCCTGGTTGGCAGACTGCATATCCTTTTGCTATCAGCAAGCAGGCATTCCTTTTCAAGACTGTGTTAAAGCACACTCTGTGAGGGCCATGGCGACTTCGGTAGCACACCTACGATCGGTGCCGCTTCCTGACATTTGTAGAGCTGCCACCTGGAGTTCTCTCCACACTTTCGCAGCCCACTATTGCCTAGACAAAGCCGGAAGACAGGATTCCATCTTCAGCCAATCTGTCCTGCGTAACCTATTTCCAACGTGATGTACCCACACCCTTCCGCCTGCCCGGTGGGGTTCAGGATGCCCTCTACCAAATTCCACCCCAGTTGTTGTGCCTGTTGCACACCGTTGGGTACATTTGGTGCAGGTTCGGACATCCTCAGCTCGGTACTCACCCATATGTGAGGACTACCATCCTGCTTGTCCTGTGAGAAAGCAAATGTTGCTTACCTGTAACAGGTGTTCTCACAGGACAGCAGGATGTTAGTCTTCACGAAACCCGCCCGTCACCCCGCGGTATTGGGTTCGTAACGTTTTGTTTTATTTTTTCAGCACTGCCTGTAGCTATTAAATAAGACTGAAGGGGGACCCCTGCTGGCTGCAGGGTTAGTGCCATGCTGGGCATGCCCAGTAGGGGCCAATCAAAGTTCTGGAAACTTTGACAGAAGTTTTCCGTGATTGGGCTCCATCCTGATGATGTCATCCATATGTGAGGACTAACATCCTGCTGTCCTGTGAGAACACCTGTTACAGGTAAGCAACATTTGCTAAACGATTACCGTCATGTTAAAAGGTGAGGTGAAGGAGGCTATTTTAGCCAAAAAAATCCTTCAAAAATTGGAAGAAGGATCCATCTGAAGAAAATAGGATAAAACATAAGCATTGTCAAGTTAAGTGTAAAACATTGATAAGACAGGCGAAGAGAGAATTTGAAATGAAGTTGGCCATAGAGGCAAAAACTCACAATAAAAACTTTTTAAAATATATCTGAAGCAAGAAACCTGTGAGGGAGTCGGTTGGACCATTAAATGAGCGAGGGTTTAAAGGGGCTCTTAGGGAAGATAAGGCCATTGCAGAAAGACTAAATGAATTCTTTGCTTCCATGTTTACTAATGAGGATGTTGGGGAGATACCAGTTCCTGATATGGTTTACAGGGGTGATGAGTCAGACGAACTTTAGGAAATCACTGTGAACCTGGAAGATGTAGTAGGCCAGATTGACAAACTAAAGAGTGGAAAATCACCTGGACCGGCTGGTATGCATCCTAGGGTACTGAAGGAACTAAAAAATGAAATTTGTGATCTATTAGTTAAAATTTGTAACCTATCATTAAAATCATCCATTGTACCTGAAGACTGGAGGGTGGCGAATGTAACTCCAATAAAATTATTCAGAGTAGTTAAATCACAAGCGGATTGTGATAAATTGCAGGAAGACCTTGCAAGACTGGAAGATTGGGCATCCAAATGGCAAATGAAATTTAATGTGGATAAGTGCAAGGTGATGCATATAGGGAAAAATAACCCTTGCTGTAGTTACACGATGTTAGGTTCCATATTAGGAGCTACAACCCAAGAAAGAGATCTAGGCATCATAGTGGATAATACTTTAAAGTCGTCGGCTCAGTGTGCTGTGGCAGTCAAAAAAGCAAACAGAATGTTGGGAATTATTAGGAAGGGAATCTACAATATAAATAGGCTCTGACCAACGGCCCGCAAATGCGCAGTAGAGCACGGCTCAACCCGACATGCCACGCGGGCACGAGAGCACGTCAGTCAGAGCGGAGCGGCGCCGGGAGGAAATGGAGCCGTGTGAGGGCTGCGGTGAGGTGCGTGCGCACGAGAGACAGAGACCTCCCATCTCCGTGTCTGCGCCGTCTAGCAAAAGCGTGGCCGCGTTTAACGGGACTCTGGGGTGGCGGGCGAGCGGCCGGGTCTTGCACACTGCATCACAAGCGCTGCAACTTCTTTGTCATCCCAGGTAAGCCTTGAGCAATACCGTAGTTTGCTAACTTCTAACCCCCAGCCCCTCCCCCGAGAACCGCACATGAACGGCAAGTATAGTCACCTATTTCCCACAGCTTGAGTCTCTCCCTCCACCACTGAGGAAGGGGGCGGTTGTAGGGACGGCCGGACCGTCAAGTAAACGTACAGTACACAGGGAGGAAGGTATGCAAGCTTCCCATGTCTGTTTGAGACTGATGACAACACTGTTTCCCTCCTCCCCCCCAGCACCGCCGCCGCCTCAGGCCCTTCGCCGTGCTGGGGGGGGGCAGAAACGGAGTGTTGTCATCAGTCTTAAACACACAACAGTCGTGGGAACTTTGCAAGGTCTGGCAAGAGTACAGCAAACTCCTCAGCGGAGAGGAAACAAAAATCAAGCACGCTGCATTTTTGTTTGGAGAGAGGAGCTGTCAGCGAGGTGCCGCGCATGCTCAAACCACATTGCTTTTACCAATGTCCCACTTAAACTGTCTTTGGAGAGAGCAGCTGTCAGTGAAGTACCGACTGCTGACTGATGTTCACTTACATTGTTATATTCAGCACTTGGTTAGTGCTGAATATAGACTACAGGCAACAAAGCACCCAGTCCTCTTAAACAAAGCCCACTGGCTAAGTGACTGAAAGTTGCCATATTACCTAATTTTGTTATAAACAAATCTTGGTGACCGCTGAATATAGCTACCAGGCAACAAAGCTGACAGACGTATTTAACATAGCCCACTGGCTACGTCACTGAAAGTTGCCACACTGCCTAATTGATTCTGAACAAATATTGGTTAACGCTCAATATAGCCTACAGGCAAGAAAGCAGTCATATTTATTCAACATAGCTCACTGGCTACGTGACTAAAAGGAGCCCCAATACCTAGTTCATTTTGAGCAAATATTGCTTAATGCTGAATATACACTCCAGGTAACAAAGTACCCACATGTATTAAACATAGCCCACTGGCTACTTGACTGAAAATTTGCCCACTCCCTAATTGATTCTGAAAAAAATATGCCACGTAGAAAACAAGAAATGACAGACACGAGCGTGCTGCTCATGATTTTCAGTTTAAAAGGAGGAAAGCTGAAAGCAAAAGAATTAGACGTCCAAACAGATCTCAAGAAGAAAGAAATACAGAGCTGGAAAGACTTCGCAATTTAAGAGTGAATCAGAATGAAGAACAAAGGGTTGCAGAAAGAGAAAGATGTCAAAACTCAAGGATTCAAAGTCGCTTACTCAACCTTGAAATGTCTAGAAAGAAAGAAAGCTTTACAAAGATTAGACGAGTTTAAGGAAAACAATATATACATTAGTGACCTTGGTAATTTCAACCACATCTGTGAACATTGTAATGCAAAACATTTTAAAAATGAACACCCAAGCGACAAAAAGTTTAATGTGTGTTGCAATAAAGGAGCTGTTGTTTTGCCAGCTATAACTACAAGTGATTACATTATTAACCTGATAACTGGACAAGATCCAGATTCTAAAATATTTATGGAAAATATAAGATCTTAGAATAGCGCTTTAGCCTTTGTGTGACTTGGAGCAAAGATTAATGTCCCCAAAGGTTTCGGTCCATATTGCTTTAAAATACATGGCCAAATATATCATCTTTCAGGAACACTTCATCCACCTGAAGATAAGAATCCACAAAATGCCCAGTTATATATTTTGTACAAGTCACTTGCAAATGATGAAAGGATGAATAATCCTGCAAACAAGACTTGCAAATGACATGTAATGGAAAAGTTAGCTGATATTATTGGATCTAATCCCTTAGCCGGCGCATACAAAATGATGCATGAGATTGAAAAAGAACAGATAGAACTACATGGTAATGATGTTAAAACTCCAATATACGTATGAGAATTTTACAAAACAGGGCTTCAGATCTTAGACGATACAATCCACAACGTTGCACTGAGGTTGCTATGGTGTTTGTCAGCCCTGACGGGGAACCCCCAATTGACAGAGATTTATTGGTTCATCTGGGACCTGATGAAAGTGTACTTGGAACAAGTCGAGTAGACTATAGAGACAGAAATTTGGACGCTCTTTGTTATCCTCTTTTATTTCCAAATGATGAACAAAGTTGGGGTATTGGCTTAGCTTTACACAATGTGAGAGCAACAAGCTCAAGGCAAAAATCCCTTAAACATTATTATTCCTGTTATTTGCAAATTAGGGACAATTTTAATCCTTTCCTAAGAGCAGGATGGTTGACACAATAAAACGTTGTCGATGCTTATATTAAAGCTGAAAGCAATGATCTCAACTTCATAAGAAGCAAGCAAAAAGAGCTGAAAGCGTGATGAGTTACAACATATTGCAGACCCTGGCAAAGCCCAAAATGCTGGAACACGGGTTATTTTGCCATCAGGTTTTACTGGTAGCCCCAGAAATATGCAACAATGTTACCAAGATGCTATGGCGATCACACTGAAGACAACTGTTTCATATTTCTATCTCATGTTCGCCTGATCAATTCATTCTTCCATGTCTTTGCTTTGTTTTCCTTCTTTTCTGGTTTCACTGATCCCACCTAGTGTCTAATTTTTAACCGAGCCCTTAAGTCTGAGAGTAATTCTCAACAGATCTTTATGTACCTTCAGTGCTAGACTTCAGTCCATGACCTCTGTCTAATATCGCCTTTAGTTTTGCACTCCTAGTTAAGATTCTTTGTTACCTTGGAATGTTCGCCTACACCAGTGGTCCCCAAACTGTCCTGGAGGGCCACCAGCCAGTCGCGTTTTTGGGATATCCACAATGAATATGCATGAGAGAAAATTTGCATGTTATGGAGGCAGTGCATGCAAATTTTCTCTCATGCATATTCATTGAGGATATCCCAAAAACGTGACTGGCTGGTGGCCCTCCAGGACAGGTTTGGGGACCACTGGCCTACACCATTTTTCCATTGGAATTGACATTTATTTTCTGGTTCAGAAAGTTATTAATTGTTTATTAATAAATACTTACTCGGAACTTGATAAATACTTAACTATTTATTGAATAAGGTTATGTTTCTCAACGGGCAAGTTTGAAGCGCTCTTATACCAGTTACTTTTTTTGCCTCTCCCTTTTGTTCCATGTAACGCTCACATGCGATGTTATGTTTCATTGTAAACCGGTGTGATTTGCATTCTATACAGGAATGTTGGTATATAAAAGTTAAAAATAAATAAATAATAAATGAAATATGGTAAATTTTTATTTACCATACCAGACCTTTTTATTACAATGACCTGTAATCCAAAATGGAAAGGACCCAAAAATCAAATCTGAAGCCGATCGATGATGCTGGAAGCAGAACAAACAATAGTGATCGGTGTATCAAGGGATTCTTTATTGGTATATTGCCAGACTCTGGCCGAGTTTCGCTCCCGCAGGAACTACCTCAGGGGCTACTACAAGAACAACATTAATAAAATTACAGATATACAGTAGACAAATGAACATAAATGTGTGTCAATACAAGTAAAATATTAAAATCAAAATAAATAATAAAACGTGTATATATATTTTCCAAAAATGTACAAAATGACTGTGCTCATATTGTGACATCTATACATATAGGCTAACAATTGATGTGTGACTTCACAATATTTGTTGTGCACGATTTATGTGTATACGTGTGTCTGCAAACAGTGGGCGTGGATTTAATGAGAGAAATCATCAGTGAAAAGAAAACTTGTATCATAGTGAATACCTGTACCAGTGGTTATTTGTCTTATGTAACACTTCAATGTTATGACATTACAACATGTAAATTGTGAATCCTAAAACAGGGAAAACACGGTGTTATAAGGAGAATGTACACACTAAAAAATTGAACATGTAATAATATGAAATTAAATTATCTAAAAATATAGATGAATAAAACATAATAAAAATTTAAAAATGGTGGTAAAACATGGAAAAAATGATAAAAATAGAAAAACAATAATAAAAGGACAAAAAGACAGTAAAATGGAACTCTATGAATAATAATCTTGATTAGATAAAAAACTGATAAACAATTGCGATTGTGTTAATATAAAGTGTACGTCGCAACCACTAACATACCCATAAAATATGTTGGTAAAAGTAATTTAAAAATGTATTGAACGAATAATGTTGAGAATGATTAAAAGCCCTGAACAGTGGCTGAATGCTAATGCTCATGTAGCTTGCTGGTGAGGTAACGTATACAAAAGTATTAAAATTTATAAAAAAAGGACTAGATAGGTTACCTTAGTAGTTGATGTGCAGACCGTATTTCCAAATTGAAATATTAAAATATATGGAGTTATTTCTGAAAAATCTGTTGTAAAACACAACCAAGATACAATAAAAAGAATCGGGTATATTTAGTGGCAAATGACGCCAAAGTTTAAAAGGACCGTTATTGGCAAGGAAAAAAGGATAACCACTAAATTAGAATCATAAACGTGTGTAGAAAAAATGCAATATCGGCAGTGCTCACAAACCGCGGTGGAGACAGACGAATGGAATTTGACTTCAGACAGTATCGCGAATTATTGAAAAGCACCGGGTGCAATTATCAAAGATACTGGCGGCTGCCCTCATATTGGACAACATAAAAATTGCATGACAATTCAATGCACAGTGTCTGTATTTGTAAAGAACAAGGCAAAAGATAACCATCATGGGGCGGATTTTAAAAGCCCTGCTCGCGTAAATCCGCCCGGATTTACGCGAGCAGGGCCTTGCGCGCCGGTGCGCGCAGAGCCCTGGGACTCGCGTAAGTCCTGGGGTTTTTTGTCGGGGGCGGGGCCGATCGATGCTGCGTTTTGGGGGCGGGATGTGGTGTTTTGGGGGCGGGCCCGGCGGCGTGGTTTCGGCCTGGGGCGGTCTGGGGGTGTGGCCGCGCCCTCCGGAACCGCCCCCGGGTCGCGTCTCGGTGCGCTAGCGGCCCGCTGGCGCGCGGGGATTTATTTCTCCCTCCGGGAGGCGTAAATCCCCGGACAAAGGTGGGGGGGGGGTTTAGATAGGGCCGGGGGGGGTGGGTTAGATAGAGGAAGGGAGGGGAAGGTGAGGGGAGGGCGAAAGCGAGTTCCCTCCGAGGCCGCTCCGATTTCAGAGCGGCCTTGGAGGGAATGGAGGCAGGCTGCGCGGCTCGGCGCGCACCGGCTGCCCAAAATCGGCAGCCTTGCGCGCGCCGATCCTGGATTTTAGCAGATACGCGCAGCTACGTGCGTATCTGCTAAAATATGCGTCCCGGGGCTTGCGCGCACCGCTGAGCCTGTGCAAAATAGGCTCGGCGCATGCAGGGGGGGTTTGGGGTAGGTTTTCGGGGGTACGTGTGTACCCCTTTGAAAATCTACCCCTATATGTATAGATGTCACAATATGAACACAGTCATTTTGTACATTTTTGGAAAATATATATACACGTTCTATTATTTTTTTATTTTAATATTTTACTTGTATTGACACACATTTATGTTCATTTGTGTACTGTATATGTATGTCTGTAATTTTATTAATATTGTTCTTGTAGTAGCCCCTGAGGCAGTTCCTGCTGGAGCGAAACTCGGCCAGAGTCGGGCAATATACCAATAAAGAATCCCTTGATACACCGATCACTACTGTTTGTTCTGCATCCAAAATGGAAAGAAATTACTAAAAATATGGCACGTGGTGAAGCACCTGGAAATAGACAAGACTTGGTTGATAAGGTTTTTAAACTTAAAGAACTTATGGAAAAAATTGAAAAGGATGAAATATTTGGAAAAGTAAACGCATATGTTCAGGTAATTGAGTTTCAAAAACGAGGGTTCTCACATGCACATATTTATTTATTTATTTATTTATTTAAGGTTCTTTTATACCGGCATTCAAGAACTCGTTCACATCATGTCGGTTTACAGAAAACAAGGATGCGAAAAATTCAACCAAAACATAAATAAACGTGATGAAGAGATGCAGTTACAATTAACAGGGGCTAATGAACTGGGGTTGTGAGAAATAAAGAGAGATAGAGAAGGTTAATTATATACAAATGATCTTTATATACATATGATCTTTACCTTAGCTTTCAGCGACAAACCAAAAGATGTAGTCACAATTGATTGAATTGTTTCCGCAGAAATTCCAGATGCTGACTTGTAACCTACATTGCACCAGATTATAAAAAAAAACATGATACATGGACCATGTGAAAGAAGAAATTCAAATTCTCCATGCTTAGTTGATGGAAAGTGTTCTAAAGGATTTCCAAAGAAGTTTCAAAATGAAACTGCTACGAATGAGGATGGATATCCTACTTATCAGAGAAGAAATCTAGAACCAGTAACACTTGGTAAACATAGGATTGATAATAGTTGGGTTGTTCCTTACAATCCTTACTTATCACTTCGTTACAATTGTCACATTAATATTGAAATTTGTGCTTCTGTTAAAAGCGTTAAATATTTATTCAAATATGTATTTAAAGGCAATGATTGGACCAATGTGAATTTTAAAGTCGAAGTACAAACTTGTTTTGATTCTCGCTATGTCAGCTCTCCTGAGGCTATATGGAGAATATTTCGATTTGACAAGCATCAGCAAAGCCACCCAATAATGAGACTAGCAGTTCATCTCAAAGGTGAACAAACTGTTCTATATCGACCTGATTTAGAAAGTGTTTCAAGAGCTCTTCAGCAACATCAGGACACCACTTTAACTGCATGGTTTAACATGAATCAAGAAAATGATGCAGCGCGCGTGTACAAATACACTGAGATCCCAGAACACTTTGTATTCAGTCAAAAAGACCGCAAATGTCTACCTAGAAAAGCTGGATTTGGAAAAACAACTGGAAGAATGTATCCCATAAGCATCGGTGATACTAAACGATATTTCTTAAGACTGATACTACTGCATGTGCCTGGAGCAACGTGTTTTGAATTTCTAAAACCCGTTAATGGAGTTCAGTACGACACATACTTTCAGGCTGCTAAAGCACAAGGTTTGACAACCGATGAAAATATTTGGGACGATACATTAGCTGATGCTGCAGGTGCTGCTATGCCCAGAAATTTAAGGGATTTATTTGCTTACATTTGTATTTACAGTGGGCTCACCGACATGTCCAGTTTATGGAATAATCACAAAACAAGTTTAATTGATGACTTTGTAAAAAAAAAAAAAAATGGTCATTTCTTCTCCCATGAGTGCAACCTCTGTGAATCTTATGCATTAAGAGATATACAAGATGTTTTGATGACACATGGAAAAAGATGCAATGGCTTTTCTCTACAAATACCTTTGGCAGACCTGCTGATTCAGTTTAATGATGGAACTAATGTGCAACTTATTTATTTATTTATTTTATTTAATAACTTTTATATACCGACGAACGTTGGGAACATCTCGTCGGTTTACATAAAACAGAACTTAGCAACAGGCTTTACAATTATTGCATAATTAAATAAGGAACATTCAGAACATACAAATAACAGATTAGATTAAATAAGTAAAATTATCAAAGTGGGATACGTGAAAGAGGTTATCTAAACGGGGGGGGGGGGGGAGATTCTGATATATGGGAGGGTATCCACATTTAAGGAGGTATATATACACGTGATTGGGAACAAATATTTATATACAAATTTTTTATATACAATATGTAGTTCTGATAAAATTCACTTTATGGGAGGTAAGGGGAAGAGGAAATTTAAAGTAGAGGGAGGGGGTAAGAAGGAGGTGGAAAATAGGAGGGGGGAGAGGTTAGGAGTTGGAGGGGGTGGGGGTGGGGTGAGAGTGGTTGTGTGAATATTAGGGGTAGGAGTAATTGAAGAGCCAGGTAAGGTGACCCAGGTCTGCGGGGGGGGGGGGGGGGGGTGAGAGTGTAATGTGTGAATATTATGTGTAGGAGTGTTTGAAGAACCAGGTCTTCAGGTTTTGCCTGAATATTTTTGGGCAAGTTTCTTGGCGGAGGGAGGTGGGTAGCTTATTCCAAAGAAGCGGGCCTGCTAGGGATAGGGCCCTTTCGTTTGTGGTGCGGAGTTTAGTAAGTTTAGGTGAGGGGGTGTGTAATGTAGCTAGATATTGTTTTCTAGTAGGTCTATTGCTGTTGTGAAATGAGAAGTGTTCTTTGTACCAGTGCATGTTCTGGTTGTGAAGAGATTTGTGTATTAGGGTGAGCGCTTTGAAGGCAATTCTAGATGCTACGGGTAACCAATGTAGATGTTTGAGAACCGGAGTTATGTGATCATTTTTGTGGGTGTTTGTGAGTATCCGGGCGGCTGCATTCTGGAGGAGTTGTAAAGGCTGTATGGTGTTTTTAGGCAGGCCTAATAACAAGGAGTTGCAGTAATCTATTTTCGTTAATATGAGGGCTTGTAATATGGTACGGAAGTCATTGAGATGTAGGAGAGGTTTGAGTCTTTTGAGAGACAACTATCGGAAGAATTGCAAGCAAGTTTAAACCCTGAACAAAAACAAGCTTTTGATGCAAACAAACTGCTATGAATTCTACCACACAACAAATTAAATGTTTCTTCTTAGATGGTCCTGGTGGAACAGGAAAAACCCATTTATATAGAACTTTACTAACTTATATTTGAGGTAATGCATAAGTTGTACTGCCCATAGAAGCTACAGGAATTGCAGCTAATCTTTTGAAATATGTGAGGAACTTACCACTCTCAGTTTAAACTACCTTTAAAACGTAACGAAACGTCTGTATCACGTATCAAAATGAACTCCAAAGATGCAAAAACTATTAGTGAATCAGTATTAATCATTTGGGATGAAGCAACCATAACTCCTGGGTTAGCATTTGATTGTGTTGACCATTTGCTGAGGGAAATAACACATGATACAAGTCTTCCTTTTGGAGGAAAACTACTATTAATGGGTAGTGACTTTAGACAATGTTTACCTGTAATACCTGGAGGCGATTCATCAGAAGTAGTTTAAACTTCCCTGAAGTTTAATAGAAGTTGCCATAATTTTAAGCAATTGAAACTGCATCACAATATGAGGTCTTCAGACTTCACTTATAGTGAATGGCTTATTAAACTTGGTAACTGTGAATTAACAAATAATGTTGGCCTTACTGAAAACATTATCAAAATTCCATCTTCTATAGTAACTGAGGATATTATTTCCGATATATTTGGGACTATTTTGGTATCCAAATACGTTGAAGCATATTCTAAAATAGCTATTTTATCACCAAAAAATGAAGATGTAAATTAAATTAATATACAAGTTGTAAGTAAGCTGGAAGGAGAAGAAAAAGCTTATCTAAGTTCTGACAGCCTGTTAAGTGAAGATGGTGACAATGTTAGTGACTATCCATTTGAATTTCTAAGCACCTTATATCCATCCGGTACAGCCCCTCATAGTTTGAAAATTAAGAAGGGAGCAATCGTTATGCTGCTTAGGAACCTAAACACTAATAGAGGTTTGTGTAATGGGACACGATTGATTGTGGTTGATTTAAAGCCCAACTTAATAATGGCAAAAATCCTAACTGGCAGCGCAGAATGCGACACAGTATTCATTCCAAGAATAGATCTGATTACAGATTCTGGATTGCCATTTCAGCTTCGAAGACGTCAATTCCCTGTAAACTTAGCATTTGCCATGACCATTAAGTCACAAGGTCAAACATTTGATAAGGTTGGAATCTACCTACCGAACCCAGTCTTTAGCCATGGACAGCTCTATGTATCATTTTCAAGAGTTAGAAAAGATTCAGATGTCAAAGTATTAGTTAAAGAGACATCTGAACAAGGAAAATTGAATCAAGGGTCTAATTCTGTTTACACAAAGAACATAGTATATAAAAGTGTGCTTTAAAAATTAACTCCTGTTGACTTCTTTGGCTCTTCCATTACATGTTTCCAAACACATTTCTCGCCCGTTTTAACGGGCTTAACTGCTTGTGGTGAATAAAATGGAGATGTCATAATGCCTTTGTATCGCTCTATGGTGAGATCGCACCTTGAATACTATGTACAATTCTGGTCACCGCATCTCAAAAAAGATATAATTGCGATGGAGAAGGTACAGAGAAGGGCAACCAAAATAAGGGGAATGGAACAGCTCCCCTATGAGGAAAGACTAAAGAGGTTAGGACTTTTCAGCTTGGAGAAGAGACGACTGAGGGGGGGATATGATAGAGGTGTTTAAAATCATGAGAGGTCTAGAACGGGTAGATGTGAATCGGTTATTTACTCTTTCGGATAGTAGAAAGACTAGGGGGCACTCCATGAAGTTAGCAAGTGGCACATTTAAGCCTAATTGGAGAAAAATCTTTTTTGCTCAACGCACAATTAAACTCTGGAATTTGTTGCCAGGGGATGTGGTTAGTGCAGTTAGTGTAGCTGGGTTTTAAAAAGTTCTTGGAGGAGAAGTCAATTACCTGCTATTAATTAAGTTGACTTAGAAAATAGCCACTGCCATTAGCAACGGTAACATTAGTTTTTGGGTACTTGCCAGGTTCTTATGGCCTGGATTGGCCACTGTTGGAAACAGGATGCTGGCTTGATGGACCCTTTGTCTGACCCAGTATGGCAATTTCTTATGTTCTTATTTTCTTAAATTTAGGAAACTACTGAAGACTTTATTTGTTCAGACCTTTCCTGATAGAGATTTCTTATGATTGTTTTATTATCCTTTTTATAATTTTTATTCTGTTGAGTACTGTATGATTATGGATTCTTTTTACTATGTTTTATTGATTGTTTTATGTTCTAATTGTATTAATTTGTCAGTTTTATTTTAAATTGCCTTGATTTTTGTAGGAATAGCAATTAATCAAATGTAATAAACTAAGTATATGTAGGTCTGCCTAAATATCTGTTGAAAGTTCTCCAATTAGTACAGAATAATTAATGGTGAGAATAATTTGTGGCCTACAGTGTGGTAACGAGGGAAAGCCCTGTATGAAAAAATTGCATTGGCTGCTGATAGCTCAATGGATCAATTTAGACTATTATCCTCTCTGCATAGAGTAATCTAGGATGAATTTAGTTGTCTGTCAGAGTATATACACATTTACTCAATCCCAAAAAACTACTTGCTGTTCCTTCTAGTAGCATTTAGGCTACAGTGTACCTGGTCGAAAGCTTTTTCATCGTTAGTCCTGTTCAGTGGAATTAGATTGCCTTTAGATCTACTACTTCCTGTTTTGTTATTCTGGCACTATTGTTTTATTGTGTTTCTTTTAATTGTTACCTGCATTGAACATACTGGATTTGTGGGCTGTAAGATTTTAAAATAAATACATGCATAAACTTTATTCGGACATCTCTCATTATTCTCCCCAATAGTTGCATGTAAATAGTGCATAATATAGGGGTTAGAGTGCAGCCTTGGAGGAAGAGTTACCTATTGTTGTCTGTGAAGGATTGAAACAATTAGAAAGCTATTTAACAAAATGGTATGGTCTACTGCACCAAAAGCAGGATTAGAGTGACCTAAGGGCACTCCCGGAGAGTTTTTCACCCAGCTCACTGTGAAGATGTGACAGCAGAGTTTCACGCAGTCCTGCTTGGGGAGTTCTGACCGTTGTGTACGGTGGTTCTTCAAGAGATGCCCCTTTAACCAGCCCAACCCCTATCCCTACCCCTTCTAGGCAGGTTTCACTTCAAGTCCAGAACCCTGAGGAAGGGGGCCTTGTATAACCTCGCTGCTGAGGTGGGGGAGCAGTGTCTGACGTTCCCATTTCGTAGCACAGAGGGACCTTGTTTAATGGCCTCGCTGACATCACCCTTCAGTCAGGCCTGGGTTGTGTAGACATGATGAGGTGGGGGGAGCAGTGTCCTGATGCCATCTCTCTCTCTTTCTCTTCCTGCAGGATGGAACTTGCCCGCATACCTCACCGTGATGATCGCCTTTGGGAACCTGGGCCCTATCGCAGTCACCCTTATGCATAGGTTTGCTCCAAAGCTGCTGAAGGAGCAGTGGCTGATCCATGGGATCCAGGCGTTGAGTGTGGTGGCAGCAGCCTTCCTGGCCCTCTTCTGGAAGCAGACGGTGCTCGTGAGTGGCAAGGTGCACAGCTTGGCCTTCCTGCTGCTGGGCTTCGTTCTGGCCTTGCTCTGCTGCACCTCCAATGTCACCTTCCTGCCATACATGTACCAGTTCCCGCAGGCCTTCATCCGCACCTTCTTCATTGGGCAGGGTCTCAGTGCACTCTTCCCGTGCATGGCGGCACTAGGCCAGGGTGTTGGCCAGCTGGAATGCCGCAACAACAGCTTTGGGAATGCCACAGAGCCCTTCTACTTCCAGGAGAAGTTCAGTGCCACCGAATACTTCTGGTTCCTCTGCAGCTTGCTCACCATATCCGGTATCTCTTTCGTGGGACTTGTGCACTGGCAAGCGAAGGAGAGGAATGTGGAGGGGGTGCGTGAGCGGCCAGAGAGCTCTCCCCACAGTAGCCAGGGGTCAGAGGAAGCCGTCCCCCTAAGGGACAGCGTCCCCACACCTGCCGCCCTGGAAGAAAGAGTGGAAATTGTGAGAAAGCCCTCCCCCTTCCTGACATGGAGGAATGTATACCTGTTGGTGCTGCTGGCAGTCTCTAACGCCCTGACTAATGGCGTGCTGCCGTCGGTGCAGACGTACGCCTGCCTGCCCTATGGGGCCCTGGCATATCACCTGTCTGTGGTCCTGGGTAACATCGCCAATCCTGTGGCCTGCTTCATCGCCATGTTCCTGCTGTGCAGGTAGGTAGCAGGGAACTTCCAGTTACTCCCCTTGCTCAGTCAGGAGGGGATATGCAGTTTCTCACAGGACAAGCAGGATGGTAGTCCTCACATATGGGTGACATCATCAGGATGGAGCCCAATCACGGAAAACTTCTGTCAAAGTTTCCAGAACTTTGCCCCCTACTGGTCATGCCCAGCACGGCACCAACCCTGCAGCCAGCAGGGGTCCCCCTTCAGTCTTCTTTTTTCCGCGCAGCAGTAGCCTCGCAGTTTAAGAGCTCTGAAGAGATTCCTGACAGGAATTTTCCTCACTGAGTTAATTAAACTTAAATTGCCCCACAAGGGTCCCTCCTCTAACTTTTCTCGGGCCGCGGTACTCCGGTAAGTTTTTTACCCGTTTCTGTCGGTTACCATCGAGTTTGGCCCTCGCGGCCTGTCGACCGTACCGCGGCTCGATTTTTTTCTATGGCCATGGCGTCGGGGTTCCGCCGGTACCCGGACTGTACTCGCACCATGTCTATCACAGACCCTCATGGAGTCTGTGTAATGTGTTTAGGCCGTGAGCATGATGTCCTGACTTGCACCAAATGTGCCCTCATGACACCAAAAGGTCGCAAAGCCAGAATGGAGAAGATGGGACTCCTCTTCCGTGCTCACACCCCGACGCCGTCCACTCAAAATGAGCCTTGTCCCTGACAGCATGGATGTTGAAAGGTTAATCCTTCAACCACTTAACCTTTCAGATTCGGTTTCTTGTGTCCTGATTGCTTCGCGAAAGCCTTCCACAAGAAAATCTTATTCCTATAAATGGAAAAGGTACACATCATGGTGCACTTCGCAGTCCCTTGATCCCTTTTCCAGTCCAATCCCAAGGATTTTGGACTATCTCTGGCATTTGTCACAGTCAGATTTAAAGACCTCTTCATTCAGAATGCATGTCAGTGCGGTAGCCGCCTTCCATAAAGGTGTCGGGGAGGTTCCTATATCAGTACAACCCCTCGTTACCCGCTTTTTAAAGGGCTTGCTCCATATCAAGCCACCTTTACGTCCTCCGGCCCCTTCTTGGGACCTTAATCTGGTTCTTGGTCGGCTCATGAAACCACCCTTCGAACCTCTTCACTCCTGTGACCTAAAATATCTCACATGGAAAGTGATTTTCCTTTTGGCTCTCACTTCAGCTCACAGAGTTAGTGAGTTACAGGCCCTACTTACCTATCCGCCTTACACTAAACTCCTGCAGGACCAGGCAGTACTCCACACTCACCCTAAATTCTTACCTAAGGTAGTTTCGGAGTTTCATATTAATCAATCCATCATACTACCTACCTTTTTTCCCAGGCCTCATTCCAATCCAGGAGAACAGGCTCTGCATACCCTTGACTGTAAACAGGCTCTAGCATTCTACCTAGACCGTACAGCTGCCCACAGGAAGAGCACTCAGGTATTCGTCTCTTTCCACCCCAACAAGTTAGGACAACCTGTGGATAAGCAGACTCTTTCCTCCTGGTTGGCAGACTGCATCTCCTTTTGCTATCAGCAAGCAGGCATTCCTTTCCAAGACCGTGTTAAAGCACACTCTGTGAGGGCCATGGCGACTTCGGTAGCACACCTACGATCGGTGCCGCTTCCTGACATTTGTAGGGCTGCCACCTGGAGTTCTCTCCACACTTTCGCAGCCCACTATTGCTTGGACAAAGCCGGAAGACAAGATTCCATCTTCAGCCAATCTGTCCTGCGTAACTTATTTCCAACGTGAAGTACCCACACCCTTCCGCCTGCCCGGTGGGGTTCAGGATGCCCTCTACCAAATTCCACCCCAGTTGTTGTGCCTGTTGCACGCCGTTGGGTACATTTGGTGCATGTTCGGACATCCTCAGCTCGGTACTCACCCATATGTGAGGCCTACCATCCTGCTTGTCCTGTGAGAAAGCAGATGTTGCTTACCTGTAACAGGTGTTCTCACAGGACAGCAGGATGTTAGTCCTCACGAAACCCACCCGCCGCCCCGCAGTGTTGGGTTCGTAACATTTTTATTTTATTTTCGGCACTACCTGCAGCTTTTTAACAAGACTGAAGGGGGACCCCTGCTGGCTGCAGGGTTGGTGCCGTGCTGGGCATGCCCAGTAGGGGCCAGTCAAAGTTCTAGAAACTTTGACAGTTTTCCATGATTGGGCTCCATCCTGTGATGTCACCCATATGTGAGAACTAACATCCTGCTGACCTATGAGAACACCTGTTACAGGTAAGCAACATTTGCTATCTTTGTGGCAGTGACGTGAGATCTGCCTCGAGCAGGCAGCAAAGGAGGCTTTTCTACCTGAGAGTCAGTGATAAGATGCATCACCCCAGTGTTACCGAAAGCCTCCCCAGTCAGCCAGGGCATTGCGAATGCAGACAGCCCACGCTCCCGGTGCTGCCGGAGACTCCAGTGCCGGCCCTGCAGAACGGAAGAAGAGCTGCACTGCTCCCTGTAGCACCTCCTGATGGTCTTCGGGAGGCGAGAGGAGGTGTTAGGAGAGGGAAGATTGCTGGGGAGGGAGGAAATAGAAAGAGGTGAATGCTGCCGGAGGAAGGAGCTCGGTGCTGAAAGGAGAAGTGCTGCATACATCTGGTAATGCCATAGACATGAATAGGAGTGGCAGAGGAGGGGTGAATGCTGGGGAGGAGGAGAGAGGAGTGTGATGGATGAGGGGGAATGCAAAGGGAAGATAGGTGGCAGGGCTCGCTGGGGGGAAATGAGTGTCAGATGTGGGGGTGGTGAGAGTTGCATGGGCTGCACACGGGAGCACTGAGTGTCAGAAGGTGGTGGAGTTTGGGAGCGGTGAATGTTTGAAGAGAGTCAGGTGGGGGTGTGGTGAGAGTTGCATGGGTTGCAGATGGGGGCTGCACACGGGAGCACTGAGTGTCAGAAGGTGGTGGAGTACGGGAGCGGTGAATGTTTGAAGAGTCAGGTGGGGGTGTGGTGAGAGTTGCATGGGTTGCAGATGGGGGCTGCACACGGGAGCACTGAGTGTCAGAAGGTGGTGGAGTACGGGAGTGGTGAATGTTTGAAGAGAGGCAGATGGGGGTGTGGTGAGAGTTGCAGGGGTTGCAGATGGGGGCTGCACACGGGAGCACTGAGTGTCAGAAGGTGGTGGAGTACGGGAGCGGTGAATGAATGTTTGAAGAGAGGCAGATGGGGGTGTGGTGAGAGTTGCATGGGTTGCAGATGGGGGCTGCACACGGGAGCACTGAGTGTCAGAAGGTGGTGGAGTACGGGAGCGGTGAATGTTTGAAGAGAGTCAGATGGGGGTGTGGTGAGAGTTGCATGGGTTGCAGATGGGGGCTGCACACGGGAGCACTGAGTGTCAGAAGGTGGTGGAGTACGGGAGCGGTGAATGTTTGAAGAGAGTCAGATGGGGGTGTGGTGAGAGTTGCATGGGCTGCACACGGGAGCACTGAGTGTCAGAAGGTGGTGGAGTTCGGGAGTGGTGAATGTTTGAAGAGAGTCAGATGGGGGTGTGGTGCTGGGGATTGAGGGTTGGGAGTGGTTGATGAGAGCTCCTTTGCTCTGCTTTACAGTTTGTGTCCCACAGCCTCCGCCCGGGCAGCTGCCCTCAGGATGCATCGTTTGCAGAAAGCATTTAGCATACACTAAGAAGCGTGCGGGAGTGGGGAAAGATTGTTTCTGTAATGATTCATGGCTGCAACAGAGGCCAGAGTGGAGAGGTGCCCGTGAAGCTTCTCTTAATCAATTTAGCAGGTGCCAAAGATAGCCCAAAACACAGTAAGGGGAGCAAACCAGCACCGACATTTGTTTGCCATTGTACAGACCGATGCAGCACCGTGTGCTCAGGCTAGAGCACAGGTTATAACCCCTGCTTGGATGCGTGTTTTGTATACAGTAAGGGAATTAGCGTGTCCAAAATGCGCATCCAAACCAGCGCATAGCTAATGATACTCATCATATGTAAATGCCATGTTGATAAGGCTATTAGCTACCTGCTTATGTAAAAAATAAATGTGTGCCTGATGTGCACATTTTTACCCTCGAAAATTAACGCCAGCCCCGGAGCTGGCGTATTAAGTAAAGTCTTGCCAAAGGACAGGTTACGCAAATGGACATTCAATTTACGAGCCTGCGTTTTCCTAGCCCGTGCAGAGCCACTTCTCCTGGGCGCTAGGGACGCACGTTCTCTCTCCTCGCGCCCCTTTTTAGCGCAGTGGCTTATTAACCTAGTGCAACGCGTACCCAGGAAAGGTGCTTGTGCGCGTCTCTGGTTTGGACGCACGTTTTCAGCACGTCTGCATGAGAAACCTTCTGTGGAAGCTTCAGTAATCAGCAGGAGCTGCTGGAAGCACTTCTTGTGGTTTCAGCCATTGGCATGCGGTGGGCTACGGATTGCCTGTGATTCCCCCTCCCCGGTGCAGGAAGGTAAGGAGGCAGTGGGCTGCAGCTTTCATAGCCTGCAATCAGTGCATTTGCCGGGATCTGCCACTCCCCTTCCCGCTGTCATACATTCTGCCAGAGATCTTTCTCTAGCTTCAGGTATCAGGGTTTGTAGCAGGATCCATCATTCATGTTGGCAAATAGAAAGTCAGCACAGCAAAGTGAGGTCTACCCAGTAACCAAAATAAAATGAGTGCAGGCAGAAAGACGTACATTTTCTACAATTTGACTGATATTTGGAGCTGACTATCTAACCCTTCTCCCAGGCTCCCACTTCTCCCACTCCCCTCCCCTCTTTTTCCAGCTGCTTGGTGCCCCAGTAGAAGTGTGCAGGGGTCACTGTTTTACTGAACGGAGACAGTCAGAAGGGCATTCTGTGCACAGGACTGACTGATGTCCCCATTCAAAGACCCACAGAGAAAGGCAGGGCTGTCGCACAGACTGAGACACAGCACCCACTCACAGTCCCTGTGACAATTCCACCCAAACAGGAAAACCCACAGGCAGGAGGGGGCTGACGCACAGACTGAGACACAGCACCCACTCACAGTCACTGTGACAATTCCACCCAAACAGGAAAACCCACAGGCAGAGGGGGCTGTCACACGGACTGAGACCCAGCACCCACTCACAGCCCCTGTGACAATTCCACTCAGGAAAATCCAGAAGCAGAGGGGGCTGTCGCATGGACTGAGACATAGCCCCCACTCACAGTCCCAGTGACAATTCCACTCAGAGGAAAACCCACAGGCAGAGGGGGCTGTTGCATGGACTGAGACACAGCACCCACTCACAGTCCTGGTGACAATTCCACTCAAAACAGGAAAACCCACAGGCAGAGGGGGCTGTTGCATGGACTGAGACACAGCACCCACTCACAGTCCCCGTGAGAATTCCACTCAGAGAGGAAAACCCACAGGCAGAGGTGGCTGTCGCACTGAGTAAGACACAACACCCACTCACAGTCCCTGTGACAATTCCACTCAGGAAAATCCAGAAGCAGAGGGGGATGTCGCATGGACTGAGACACAGCTCCCACTTGCAGTCCCTATGACAATTCCACTCAGAGGAAAACCCACAGACAGAGGTGGCTGTCGCAGTGAGTGAGACACAGCACCCACTCAAGTCCCTGTGACAATTCCACTGAAACAGGAAAACCCACAGGCAGAGTGCGCTGTCGCACGGACTGAGACACAGCACCCACTCACAGTCCCTGTGACAATTCCACCCAAACAGGAAAACCCACAGGCAGAGGGGGCTGTCGCATGGACTGAGACACAGCACTCACAGTCCCTGTGACAATTCCACTCAAACAGGAAAACCCACAGGCAGAGGGGGCTGTCGCAGGGACTGAGACACAGCACCCACTCACAGTCCCGGTGACAATTCCACTCAAACAGGAAAACCCACAGGCAGAGGGAGCTGTCACATGGACTGAGACACAGCACCCACTCAAGTCCCTGTGACAATTCCACTGAAACAGGAAAACCCACAGGCAGAGTGCGCTGTCGCACGGACTGAGACACAGCACCCACTCACAGTCCCTGTGACAATTCCACCCAAACAGGAAAACCCACAGGCAGAGGGGGCTGTCGCATGGACTGAGACACAGCACTCACAGTCCCTGTGACAATTCCACTCAAACAGGAAAACCCACAGGCAGAGGGGGCTGTCGCAGGGACTGAGACACAGCACCCACTCACAGTCCCGGTGACAATTCCACTCAAACAGGAAAACCCACAGGCAGAGGGAGCTGTCACACGGACTGAGACACAGCACCCACTCACAGTCCCTGTGACAATTCCACTCAAACAGGAAAACCCACAGGCAGAGGGGGCTGTCGCATGGACTGAGACACAGCACCCACTCACAGTCCCGGTGACAATTCCACTCAAACAGAAAAACCCACAGGCAGAGGGGGCTGTCGCAGGGACTGAGACACAGCACCCACTCACAGTCCCGGTGACAATTCCACTCAAACAGAAAAACCCACAGGCAGAGGGGGCTGTCGCAGGGACTGAGACACAGCACCCACTCACAGTCCCTGTGACAATTCCACTCAGGAAAACCCATAGGCAGAGGGATCTGTCGCAGGGACTGAGACACAGCACCCACTCACAGTCCCGGTGACAATTCCACTCAAACAGGAAAACCCACAGGCAGAGGGGGCTGTTGCATGGACTGAGACAGCACTGTCGGACTCCATGTCCTCCCTACCCAAGAGGAGGGGGTTGAGGCTGTGTCACAGTCCCGCACTCAGTACATGCTCCCTGCTTCTGTTCAGCACTGCGAATACCACTCGTGCTTGTCAGCAACTGGGATTTTTCCCATCCCATCAGAGGAAAGTCCTGCATGTACAACTGTTTTGGATAGCCAACACCTTGCCGCCAATGTTTAACCATCATTCATTTATTAATTTATAAAATGTGTATCCCGCCAAAGCTCGGGGCGGCGCACTGCGTGACGTGTATTCACTTTTGTTTGCCGCTCAGTTCTTCTTGGACTGAGACATCTGAGGTTGTTTCTTGTTGCGTGGATAATCAGGAGCTCATCCTTGGAGAGGATGAGGGCTAACCTGAGCTATGGAGGAACGGGAGACACAACCTCAGACATCTCAGTCCAAGAAGAATGTCGTCCGTGTATAAGTGGCAATCGGGACAGAGACCAGCAGGTAGTGACAATACAGATGTAAAAAGTAACGCTGAATGGGCCGACCCCTGGGTGCCAACTTGAGGAATGCTTACCCACTCAATCGTTTAGGTAAGATTTTAACCACTCCAGGCCCAAGCCATGAACCTCAACCTCCCGCAGGTGAAATAGAAGAATGTAGTGATTTGATGGTGTCAAATGCAAAAGAAGTGTCCAAGATGGCTTGGAGATATCTTTTGCCACTGTGGTGACTTCTCAGTGAATCAATCAAACAGGCCCATACAGTAACGTGCGCGGGAGAGCTGGCACTCCGAGGCGAGTGCCCGCTCTCCCAATGCGCACCCAGGCACCTCTCCTCTCGCGTCCCTAGCACCCCCGCGGCGGCTGTCAGCGGGTCTGACAGCCGACGCTTAATTTTACCGGCGTTGGTTCTCAAACCCACTGACAGCCACGGGCTTGGAAAACGGATGCCGGTAAAATTGAGCGTCCGTCTTCCAACCCGCGGGCAGTGTTTTTTTTTAAAAGATTATTTTTTTTATTTTTGGGGCCTCTGACTTAATATCGCTATGATACTAAGTGGGAGGGTGTACCGAAAAAGCAGTTTTTTCTTCTTTTCTATACGCTTGCCCGGTGCCGGCTGAAATGAACTCCTGCCTTTGGTTAACTTCTGAAAGTAAAATATGCGGCTTGGCTTGGCTGCACATTTTGCTTTCTGTATTGCGGGTGAATACCTAATAGACTCATCAACATGCATTTGCATGTGACGAGCGCTTTTAGTTTCGGGGGGGGGGGGGGGGGTTGGCTGCGCATTTTCCACGCGCTATCACCCCTTACTGTATAAGGGGTAAAAATAGCGCATCGAAAACGCGCGGCCACATGGGGGCTAACGGTGCGCTCAGCCGAGCGCCCCATACTGTATTGGCCTGATAGAGAGCAAGAGTGTCTCAGTATTTAATGCATGGCTGACCCCCAGTTGAAATGATGAATACGTATGAGATGAAGCAATACCCAAAAAATAATTTTGAACATATGAGGGAAACTGTAAAACACAGAAATAAATTATTAATTCTTAAAATCCCGGGAGTCGATGTCAGAGTATTCAGTGCTTCAATCTCCTGGGGCTAGAACCTCTGTCATTTACATGCACTTTTTTAACATCAATTACTTCATCCCATTCATTATATTTGTACTTTTATATCATCAGTGGAATCTACTCTAGATATTACCCTTTTAAAATACATTAAGTGAATTTCTTGATATCTTGGAAAAACTTATCTCATTTTTACTACTTGATATCTTGAAACAACTTATCTCATTTGTCCTACTCGATATCTTGAAAAAACTTATCTCATTTTTACTACTCGATATCTTGAAACAACTTATCTCATTTGTCCTACTCGATATCTTGAAACAACTTATCTCATTTTTCCTACTTGATATCTTGAAACAACTTATCTCATTTTTACTACTGGATATCTTGAAACAACTTATCTCATTTGTCCTACTCGATATCTTGAAACAACTTATCTCATTTGTCCTACTCGATATCTTGAAACAACTTATCTCATTTGTCCTACTCGATATCTTGAAACAACATATCTCATTTTTGTTACTATTGCTGCTGTCGCTGTTTCTTATTCTTGCCTGGGCACTGAATACTCTGATACCGACTCCCGGGATTTTAAGAATTAATTAATAATTTATTACTGTATTTTACAGTTTCTCTCATATGTTGAAAATTATTTTTTGGGTATTGCAATTTGAGGGGTATTGCCATTGAATTCTGAAGGTTTATTGTAAATTCTTGAGATGAAGCAATGCCAGATTGGTAATAGAGGAGCAGAGTTTGCACATGTCAAGCTCTTTACGCCTTATCTTTCCTTTCTCACCAGGTCTCTGGGGGGTTTGGGGCTCATCTCCGTAGCTGGGGCTATGTTTGGGATCTATTTGTTGGTGCTGGCTGCCCTTAGCCCCTGTCCCCCATTAATGGGCAGCAATGCAGGAGTCTTCCTGGTGGTAAGTGTAATCCCCCACATGACTTTTAACTTACCTATTTCTCCACTCTCTCGAGTTGTCAGTTGATCTGGATCTCATCCTTTCCCTGTGTTTTCAGGAGATCTGACTCTTGTATATCTCTTCTTAGGCTATCCCCTAACTGCTGTGATAATATTCTTATCTGGATCTCCTTTTTTCTTTCCACTCATGATCTCTGGGATGCTGTCCCAAATGCTCTTCCCTTATCCACTCTCTCTCTGCGCCCTCAGATGGTCTTGTGGATCCCCTCCCAAACAATTTTATTTTACCTGGCATGCCACTCGATCTCCTGGATCCTACCCATTAAAGCTGTTCCATTATCTGGCTCTCCTCTCTCTGTGCTGTCAGATTATGTAGCAAATGCTTTTATCTGGATTTACTTTTCTCTCTGCCCTCAACAAATCTCCTAGATGCTGTCCCTAAGGGCTCTTCTCTAACTTCAGAAATCTGGATCCTGTTTCTACATCTCTTCTCTTACCTGGCTCTCCTCTCTCTCTTCGCCCTCAGGTGACCTCATGGATCCTGTCCATGAACATTCTTCTCTTACTGTTTCTCCTCTCTGTCCTCAAGTGACCACCTCGATCCTGTCCATGAAAGTTCTTCTCTTACCTGGCTCTCCTCTCTCTCTCTCTGCCCTCAGGTGACCTCCTGGATCCTGTCCATGAAAGTTCTTCTCTTACCTGGCTCTCCTCTCTCTCTCTGCTCTCAGGTGACCTCCTGGATCCTGTCCATGAAAGTTCTTCTCTTACCTGGTTCTCCTCTCTCTCTTTGCCCCCAGGTGACCTCCTGGATCCTGTCCATGACAGTTCTTCTCTTACCTGGCTCTCCTCTCTCTCAGGTGACCTCCTGGATCCTGTCCATGAAAGTTCTTCTTTTACCTGGCTCTCCTCTCTCTCTCTGCCCTCACGTGACCTCCTGGATCCTGTCCATGAAAGTTCTTCTTTTACCTGGCTCTCCTCTCTCTCTCTGCCCTCAGGTGACGACCTGGATCCTGTACATGAAAGTTCTTCTCTTACCTGGCTCTCCTCTCTCTCTCTCTCTCTGCCATCAGGTGATCTCCTGGATCCTGTCCATGAAAGTTCTTCTCTTACCTGGCTCTCCTCTCTCTCTGCCCTCAAGTGTCTTCCTCCATCCTGTCCATGAAAGTTCTCTTACCTGGCTCTCCTCTCTCTCTCTGCCATCAGGTGATCTCCTGGATCCTGTCCATGAAAGTTCTTCTCTTACCTGGCTCTCCTCTCTCTCTGCCCTCAAGTGACTTCCTCCATCCTGTCCATGAAAGTTCTCTTACCTGGCTCTCCTCTCTCTCTCTGCCCTCAGGTGACCTCCTGGATCCTGTCCATGAAAGTTCTTCTCTTACTGTTTCTCCTCTCTCTCTTTGCCCCCAGGTGATCTCCTGGATCCTGTCCAAGAAGGTTCTCTTACCTGGCTCTCCTCTCTCTCTTTGCCCTCAGGTGACTTCCTGGCTCCTGTCCATGAAAGTTCTTCTCTTACCTGGCTCTCCTCTCTCTCTCTCTGCCCTCAGGTGACCTCCTGGATCCTGTCCATGAAAGTTCTTCTCTTACCTGGCTCTCCTCTCTCTCTCTGCCCTCAGATGACCTCCTGGATCCTGTACATGAAAGTTCTTCTCTTACCTGGCTCTCCTCTCTCTCTCTCTGCCATCAGGTGATCTCCTGGATCCTGTACATGAAAGTTCTTCTCTTACCTGGCTCTCCTCTCTCTCTGCCCTCAAGTGACTTCCTCCATCCTGTCCATGAAAGTTCTCTTACCTGGCTCTCCTCTCTCTCTCTGCCCTCAGGTGACCTCCTGGATCCTGTCCATGAAAGTTCTTCTCTTGCCTGGCTCTTCTCTCTCTCTTTGCCCCCAGGTGATCTCCTGGATCCTGTCCATGAAGGTTCTCTTACCTGGCTCTCCTCTCTCTCTCTGCCCTCAGGTGACCTCCTGGATCCTGTCCATGAAAGTTCTTCTCTTACCTGGCTCTCCTCTCTCTCTTTGCCCCCAGGTGACCTCCTGGATCCTGTCCATGAAAGTTCTTCTCTTACCTGGCTCTCCTCTCTCTCTTTGCCCCCAGGTGACCTCCTGGATCCTGTCCATGAAAGTTCTTCTCTTACCTGGCTCTCCTCTCTCTCTCTCTCTGCTCTCAGGTGACCTCCTGGATCCTGTCCATGAAAGTTCTTCTCTTACCTGGCTCTCCTCTCTCTCTCTCTCTGCTCTCAGGTGATCTCCTGGATCCTGTCCATGAAAGTTCTCTTACCTGGCTCTCCTCTCTCTCTCTCTGCCCCCAGGTGACCTCCTGGATCCTGTCCATGAAAGTTCTTCTCTTACCTGGCTCTCCTCTCTCTCTTTGCCCCCAGGTGATCTCCTGGATCCTGTCCATTAACGTTCTTCTCTTACCTGGCTCTGCTCTCTCCCTGCCCTCAAGTGACTACCTTGATCCTGTCCATGAAAGTTCTTCTCTTACCTGGCTCTCCTCTCTTTCTCTGCCCTCAGGTGACCTCCTGGATCCTGTCCATGAAAGTTCTTCTCTTACTGTTTCTCCTCTCTGCCCTCAGGTGATCTCCTGGATCCTGTCCATGAAAGTTCTTCTCTTACTGTTTCTCCTCCCTGCCCTCAGGTGATCTCCTGGATCCTGTCCATGAAAGTTCTTCTCTCTCTCTCTGCCCTCAGGTGACCTCCTGGATCCTGTCCATGAAAGTTCTTCTCTTGCCTGGCTCTCCTCTCTCTCTTTGCCCCCAGGTGATCTCCTGGATCCTGTCCATGAAGGTTCTCTTACCTGGCTCTCCTCTCTCTCTCTCTGCCCTCAGGTGACCTCCTGGATCCTGTCCATGAGAGTTCTTCTCTTACCTGGCTATCCTCTCTCTCTTTGCCCCCAGGTGATCTCCTGGATCCTGTCCATGAAAGTTCTTCTCTTACTGTTTCTCCTCTCTGCCCTCAGGTGATCTCCTGGATCCTGTTCCTGGGACTCTTTTCATACCTGAAAGTGGTAATTGGGAGTTTATTGCATGAGGCTGGCCATGTGGCCCTGATTTGGTGTGGAGCTGTTATTCAGGCTGGCTCACTGGTCGGTGCCCTGCTCATGTTCCCCATGGTCAGCATCTACAACCTTTTTCATAGTGCGCTGGACTGTGTGGAGAGCTGTGCACCCTGACATGATGGGAACACCCAGAAGGGCCCTTTCAGCAGAAACAGTGATCAGATGCATCCTCAATGCTGTGAGACGTGGACAGTAGTTTATTCTACAGCTAACCAGACAAAGTTTGTTACTAAAAAGAATATAGCATGGGTACCTATGAGGGGATTCATCCAACTGGGGGGAGTTGCTGCCTGGGCTGATCCCACAGGAAAAATGAGGGAATGTGCTTCAGGGAATAATGCCTAAGGAGGAGGTATGGACTGATCCCATGGGGAAAGAAGATGAGGAGCTGCACGGAGACAACCCTAGGGGTACTGGTAAAAGGACTGACTCTCAGGGATAGGAGGGGAGGGGCCTGCATGGACAGAACCCTAGGGGTACTGATGAAAGGACTGCCCTCTCGGGGATAGAAGGGGAGGGGGCTGCACGGAGAGAACCCTAGGGGTACTGGTGAAAGAACTGATCTCTCAGGGATATAAGGGAAGGGCTGCATGGAGACAAGTGTAAAGCAGTGCTTCTCAACCCAGTCCTCGGGACACACCTAGCCAGTCAGGTTTTCAGGATACCCACAATGAATATGCATGAGATAGATTTGCATGTACTGCTTCCATTGTGTGCAAATCTATCTCATGCATATTCATTGTGAATTTCCTAAAAACCTGCCTGGCTAGGTGTGCCCTGAGGACTGGGTTAAGAAGCACTGCGCAAAGGGGAGTGGTGAAAGTGCTGATCTCCCAGGGATAGAAGGGAAGGGGCTGCATGGAGAGAATGTGGGAGCGTGGTGAAAGAGCTGATAGAGGGTGATGAGGAGACCCCTAGGGAGTGGTGAAATGGCTTATCACAGGGATAGAAGGGAAGGGGCTGCATGAAGAGATCCTGAGGGGGGAGTGGTGAAAGGGCTTATGACAGGAGAGAACTCGGGAGCGTGGTGAAAGGGCTGATCTCACAGGGATAGAAGGGAAGGGGCTATATGGAAAGAACCTGAGGGGGGCGTGGTGAAAGGGATTATCACAGGGATAGAAGGGAAGGGGCTTATTGGAAAGAACTCGGGAGCATGGTGAAAGGGCTGATCTCACAGAGATAGAAGGCGAGGGGCTGAATGAGGAGAACCCTAGGGAGTGGTGAAAGGACTGATCTCACAGGGATAGAAGGGGAGGGGCTATATGGAAAGAACCTGAGGGGGGCTTGGTAAAAGGGCTGATCTCACAGAGATAGAAGGCGAGGGGCTGAATGAGGAGAACCCTAGGGAGTGGTGAAAGGACTGATCTCACAGGGATAGAAGGGGAGGGGCTATATGCAAAGAACCTGAGGGGGGCGTGGTAAAAGGGCTGATCTCACAGAGATAGAAGGCGAGGGGCTGAATGAGGAGAACCCTAGGGAGTGGTGAAAGGACTGATCTCACAGGGATAGAAGGGGAGGGGCTATATGCAAAGAACCTGAGGGGGGCATGGTAAAAGGGCTGATCTCACAGAGATAGAAGGCGAGGGGCTGAATGAGGAGAACCCTAGGGAGTGGTGAAAGGACTGATCTCACAGGGATAGAAGGGGAGGGGCTATATGGAAAGAACCTGAGGGGGGGGCAGTGTTGAAAGGGCTAATCTCACAGGGTTAGGAGGAGAAGGACTGCATGGGCTGATCTCATAGAGATAGAGGGGAAGGATATGTATGAATTTACCTCCAGAGTAAGTGGGAAGCAAGGGATGGTGGCGGACTGTGCTCCTATCTCTCCACCCCAACAACAACAACAACATATATACACACAAACGCACATTTTGATCAGAGCCAGGAAGAGGAGTGGGGGTTCCTCATCCTGTCTAGGCCTGAATGGTACATTGGGCTGCACAGCAGTACAGTGTCCTGTACTTGGATTTGGAGGAAATGGAGAGAACCAACAAGTTGCGGGGGGAGGTCCTGGGATGGAGGACTGAAGGGGGAAATAGGGGGAGGGGTGCTAGGGATAAAAGGTCACGGGTATAAGACTGAAGATGGGAAGGGATGAGAGAAAAGTCAGGGGTGGAACTGGGAGATAAGAGGACTGAGAGCCAGAAGGGAGGAGTAGATGGGGGAAGAGAGTCTGGGAAGAAGGAAGAAATTATTAGAGGAGTGGAGACAGACAAGAGAAAAGGTCAATTTAGAAGGAAGTAAGTCAGCCTGTAGTGTGAGAGGATGAAAGAAAGGAGTGAACAATAACACTAAAAGGATGAAAGTAAAAAATATCCAAATGTGCCAGAAAGGTTGGAAAACATTTTTATAAAGTACAAAGGTTATTCATATTAACCAATATAAATTCCACATAAATGTGCTCATACTACAAAACATACGCCTCAGCTGCTGCAGAACACAGGCTCCAGGCATCGCCAACCTTGTACCCAGCAAAACACTCACTCTCCACACAAACCTCTCGCATCCTCTCTCATACACTTCCTGCAGAACACTGAGGCTCCAGGCATCCCCAGCCTAGTACCCAGCAAAACACTCACTCTCCACACAAACCTCTCGCATCCTCTCTCATACACTTCCTGCAGAACACTGAGGCTCCGGCCATCCCCAACCTAGTATCCAGCAAAACCCTCACTCTCCATACGAACCCCTCGCATCCTCTCTCATACACTTCCTGCAGAACACTGAGGCTCCGGCCATCCCCAACCTAGTATCCAGCAAAACCCTCACTCTCCACATATACCCCTCGCATCCTCTCTCAATCCTCTCTCATGCACTTTCTGCAGAACACTCAGGTTCTGGGCATCCCCAACTTAGTACCCAGCAAAACACTCACTCTCCACACGAACCTCTCGCATCCTCTCTCATACACTTCCTGCAGAACACTGAGGCTCCGGCCATCCCCAACCTAGTATCCAGCAAAACCCTCACTCTCCACATATACCCCTCGCATCCTCTCTCATGCACTTTCTGCAGAACACTCAGGCTCTGGCCATCCCCAACCTAGTACACAGCAAAACCCTCACTCTCCACACGAGCCCCTCGCATTATCTCATGCACTTTCTGCAGAACACAGGTTCCGGCATCCCCAACCTAGTACCCAGCAAAACCCTCTCTCTCCACATATACCCCGCGCATCCTCTCTCATGCACTTTCTGCAGAACACTCAGGTTCTGGGCATCCCCAACCTAGTACACAGCAAAACCCTCACTCTCCACACTTACCGCTTAGCATTCTCCCATTCTATCTCACATACACTTCCTGCAGAACGCTGGCGCTCCAGGCATCCCAAACCTAGTACCCAGCAAAACACAGGCCACACTTACCGCTTAGCATTCTCCCATTCTATCTCACATACACTTCCTGCAGAACGCTGGTGCTCCAGGCATCCCAAACCTAGTACCCTGCAAAACACAGGCCACACTTACTGCTTAGCATTCTCCCATTCTATCTCACATACACTTCCTGCAGAACGCTGGCGCTCCAGGCATCCCAAACCTAGTACCCAGCAAAACACAGGCCACACTTACCGCTTAGCATTCTCCCATTCTATCTCACATACACTTCCTGCAGAACGCTGGTGCTCCAGGCATCCCAACCTAGTACCCAGCAAAACACAGGCCACACTTACCGCTTAGCATTCTCCCATTCTATCTCACATACACTTCCTGCAGAACGCTGGTGCTCCAGGCATCCCAACCTAGTACCCAGCAAAACACAGGCCACACTTACCGCTTAGCATTCTCCCATTCTATCTCACATACACTTCCTGCAGAACGCTGGCGCTCCAGACATCCCAAACCTAGTACCCTGCAAAACACAGGCCACACTTACCGCTTAGCATTCTCCCATTCTATCTCACATACACTTCCTGCAGAACGCTGGCGCTCCAGGCATCCCAACCTAGTACCCAGCAAAACACTGGCCACACTTACCGCTTAGCATTCTCCCATTCTATCTCACATACACTTCCTGCAGAACGCTGGCGCTCCAGGCATCCCAACCTAGTACCCTGCAAAACACAGGCCACACTTACCGCTTAGCATTCTCCCATTCTATCTCACATACACTTCCTGCAGAACGCTGGCGCTCCAGGCATCCCAAACCTAGTACCCTGCAAAACACAGGCCACACTTACCGCTTAGCATTCTCCCATTCTATCTCACATACACTTCCTGCAGAACGCTGGCGCTCCAGGCATCCCAAACCTAGTACCCTGCAAAACACTGGCCACACTTACCGCCTAGCATTCTCCCATTCTATCTCACATACACTTCCTGCAGAACGCTGGCGCTCCAGGCATCCCAAACCTAGTACCCAGCAAAACACAGGCCACACTTACCGCTTAGCATTCTCCCATTCTATCTCACATACACTTCCTGCAGAACGCTGGCGCTCCAGGCATCCCAAACCTAGTACCCAGCAAAACAGAGGCCACACTTACCGCTTAGCATTCTCCCATTCTATCTCATATACACTTCCTGCAGAACGCTGGCGCTCCAGGCATCCCAAACCTAGTACCCAGCAAAACACAGGCCACACTTACCGCTTAGCATTCTCCCATTCTATCTGACATACACTTCCTGCAGAACGCTGGCGCTCCAGGCATCCCAACCTAGTACCCAGCAAAACACAGGCCACACTTACCGCTTAGCATTCTCCCATTCTATCTCACATACACTTCCTGCAGAACGCTGGTGCTCCAGGCATCCCAAACCTAGTACCCAGCAAAACACAGGCCACACTTACCGCTTAGCATTCTCCCATTCTATCTCACATACACTTCCTGCAGAACGCTGGTGCTCCAGGCATCCCAAACCTAGTACCCAGCAAAACACAGGCCACACTTACCGCTTAGCATTCTCCCATTCTATCTCACATACACTTCCTGCAGAACGCTGGCGCTCCAGGCATCCCAAACCTAGTACCCAGCAAAACACAGGCCACACTTACCGCTTAGCATTCTCCCATTCTATCTCACATACACTTCCTGCAGAACGCTGGCGCTCCAGACATCCCAAACCTAGTACCCAGCAAAACACAGGCCACACTTACCGCTTAGCATTCTCCCATTCTATCTCACATACACTTCCTGCAGAACGCTGGTGCTCCAGGCATCCCAAACCTAGTACCCAGCAAAACACAGGCCACACTTACCGCTTAGCATTCTCCCATTCTATCTCACATACACTTCCTGCAGAACGCTGGCGCTCCAGACATCCCAAACGTAGTACCCTGCAAAACACTGGCCACACTTACCGCTTAGCATTCTCCCATTCTATCTCACATACACTTCCTGCAGAACGCTGGTGCTCCAGGCATCCCAACCTAGTACCCAGCAAAACACTGGCCACACTTACCGCCTAGCATTCTCCCATTCTATCTCACATACACTTCCTGCAGAACGCTGGCGCTCCAGGCATCCCAAACCTAGTACCCTGCAAAACACTGGCCACACTTACCGCTTAGCATTCTCCCATTCTATCTCACATACACTTCCTGCAGAACGCTGGCGCTCCAGGCATCCCAAACCTAGTACCCTGCAAAACACTGGCCACACTTACCGCCTAGCATTCTCCCATTCTATCTCACATACACTTCCTGCAGAACGCTGGTGCTCCAGGCATCCCAAACCTAGTACCCAGCAAAACACAGGCCACACTTACCGCTTAGCATTCTCCCATTCTATCTCACATACACTTCCTGCAGAACGCTGGTGCTCCAGGCATCCCAACCTAGTACCCAGCAAAACACTGGCCACACTTACCGCCTAGCATTCTCCCATTCTATCTCACATACACTTCCTGCAGAACGCTGGCGCTCCAGGCATCCCAAACCTAGTACCCAGCAAAACACTGGCCACACTTACCGCTTAGCATTCTCCCATTCTATCTCACATACACTTCCTGCAGAACGCTGGCGCTCCAGGCATCCCAAACCTAGTACCCTGCAAAACACTGGCCACACTTACCGCCTAGCATTCTCCCATTCTATCTCACATACACTTCCTGCAGAACGCTGGTGCTCCAGGCATCCCAAACCTAGTACCCAGCAAAACACAGGCCACACTTACCGCTTAGCATTCTCCCATTCTATCTCACATACACTTCCTGCAGAACGCTGGCGCTCCAGGCATCCCAAACCTAGTACCCTGCAAAACACTGGCCACACTTACCGCCTAGCATTCTCCCATTCTATCTCACATACACTTCCTGCAGAACGCTGGTGCTCCAGGCATCCCAAACCTAGTACCCAGCAAAACACAGGCCACACTTACCGCCTAGCATTCTCCCATTCTATCTCACATACACTTCCTGCAGAACGCTGGTGCTCCAGGCATCCCAACCTAGTACCCAGCAAAACACTGGCCACACTTACCGCCTAGCATTCTCCCATTCTATCTCACATACACTTCCTGCAGAACGCTGGCGCTCCAGGCATCCCAAACCTAGTACCCAGCAAAACACTGGCCACACTTACCGCTTAGCATTCTCCCATTCTATCTCACATACACTTCCTGCAGAACGCTGGCGCTCCAGGCATCCCAAACCTAGTACCCTGCAAAACACTGGCCACACTTACCGCCTAGCATTCTCCCATTCTATCTCACATACACTTCCTGCAGAACGCTGGTGCTCCAGGCATCCCAAACCTAGTACCCAGCAAAACACAGGCCACACTTACCGCTTAGCATTCTCCCATTCTATCTCACATACACTTCCTGCAGAACGCTGGCGCTCCAGGCATCCCAAACCTAGTACCCAGCAAAACACAGGCCACACTTACCGCTTAGCATTCTCCCATTCTATCTCACATACACTTCCTGCAGAACGCTGGCGCTCCAGGCATCCCAAACCTAGTACCCTGCAAAACACTGGCCACACTTACCGCTTAGCATTCTCCCATTCTATCTGACATACACTTCCTGCAGAACGCTGGCGCTCCAGGCATCCCAAACCTAGTACCCAGCAAAACACTGGCCACACTTACCGCTTAGCATTCTCCCATTCTATCTGACATACACTTCCTGCAGAACGCTGGCGCTCCAGGCATCCCAAACCTAGTACCCAGCAAAACACAGGCCACACTTACCGCTTAGCATTCTCCCATTCTATCTCACATACACTTCCTGCAGAACGCTGGCGCTCCAGGCATCCCAAACCTAGTACCCAGCAAAACACAGGCCACACTTACCGCTTAGCATTCTCCCATTCTATCTCACATACACTTCCTGCAGAACCCTGGCGCTCCAGGCATCCCAAACCTAGTACCCAGCAAAACACAGGCCACACTTACCGCTTAGCATTCTCCCATTCTATCTCACATACACTTCCTGCAGAACGCTGGCGCTCCAGGCATCCCAAACCTAGTACCCAGCAAAACACAGGCCACACTTACCGCTTAGCATTCTCCCATTCTATCTCACATACACTTCCTGCAGAACGCTGGCGCTCCAGGCATCCCAAACCTAGTACCCAGCAAAACACAGGCCACACTTACCGCTTAGCATTCTCCCATTCTATCTCACATACACTTCCTGCAGAACGCTGGCGCTCCAGGCATCCCAACCTAGTACCCTGCAAAACACTGGCCACACTTACCGCTTAGCATTCTCCCATTCTATCTCACATACACTTCCTGCAGAACGCTGGCGCTCCAGGCATCCCAACCTAGTACCCTGCAAAACACTGGCCACACAAACCGCTTAGCATTCTCCCATTCTATCTCACATACACTTCCTGCAGAACGCTGGTGCTCCAGGCATCCCAAACCTAGTACCCCAGCAAAACACTGGCCACACTTACCGCTTAGCATTCTCCCATTCTATCTCACATACACTTCCTGCAGAACGCTGGCGCTCCAGGCATCCCAACCTAGTACCCAGCAAAACACAGGCCACACTTACCGCTTAGCATTCTCCCATTCTATCTCACATACACTTCCTGCAGAACGCTGGTGCTCCAGGCATCCCAAACCTAGTACCCAGCAAAACACTGGCCACACTTACCGCTTAGCATTCTCCCATTCTATCTCACATACACTTCCTGCAGAACGCTGGCGCTCCAGACATCCCAAACCTAGTACCCAGCAAAACACAGGCCACACTTACCGCTTAGCATTCTCCCATTCTATCTCACATACACTTCCTGCAGAACGCTGGCGCTCCAGGCATCCCAAACCTAGTACCCTGCAAAACACAGGCCACACTTACCGCTTAGCATTCTCCCATTCTATCTCACATACACTTCCTGCAGAACACTGGCGCTCCAGACATCCCAAACCTAGTACCCAGCAAAACACAGGCCACACTTACCGCTTAGCATTCTCCCATTCTATCTCACATACACTTCCTGCAGAACGCTGGTGCTCCAGGCATCCCAAACCTAGTACCCAGCAAAACACAGGCCACACTTACCGCTTAGCATTCTCCCATTCTATCTCACATACACTTCCTGCAGAACGCTGGCGCTCCAGACATCCCAAACCTAGTACCCTGCAAAACACTGGCCACACTTACCGCTTAGCATTCTCCCATTCTATCTCACATACACTTCCTGCAGAACGCTGGCGCTCCAGGCATCCCAACCTAGTACCCAGCAAAACACTGGCCACACTTACCGCCTAGCATTCTCCCATTCTATCTCACATACACTTCCTGCAGAACGCTGGCGCTCCAGGCATCCCAAACCTAGTACCCTGCAAAACACTGGCCACACTTACCGCCTAGCATTCTCCCATTCTATCTCACATACACTTCCTGCAGAACGCTGGTGCTCCAGGCATCCCAAACCTAGTACCCAGCAAAACACAGGCCACACTTACCGCTTAGCATTCTCCCATTCTATCTCACATACACTTCCTGCAGAACGCTGGCGCTCCAGGCATCCCAAACCTAGTACCCAGCAAAACACAGGCCACACTTACCGCTTAGCATTCTCCCATTCTATCTCACATACACTTCCTGCAGAACGCTGGCGCTCCAGGCATCCCAAACCTAGTACCCTGCAAAACACTGGCCACACTTACCGCTTAGCATTCTCCCATTCTATCTGACATACACTTCCTGCAGAACGCTGGCGCTCCAGGCATCCCAAACCTAGTACCCAGCAAAACACTGGCCACACTTACCGCTTAGCATTCTCCCATTCTATCTGACATACACTTCCTGCAGAACGCTGGCGCTCCAGGCATCCCAAACCTAGTACCCAGCAAAACACAGGCCACACTTACCGCTTAGCATTCTCCCATTCTATCTCACATACACTTCCTGCAGAACGCTGGCGCTCCAGACATCCCAAACCTAGTACCCAGCAAAACACAGGCCACACTTACCGCTTAGCATTCTCCCATTCTATCTCACATACACTTCCTGCAGAACGCTGGTGCTCCAGGCATCCCAAACCTAGTACCCAGCAAAACACAGGCCACACTTACCGCTTAGCATTCTCCCATTCTATCTCACATACACTTCCTGCAGAACCCTGGCGCTCCAGGCATCCCAAACCTAGTACCCAGCAAAACACTGGCCACACTTACCGCTTAGCATTCTCCCATTCTATCTCACATACACTTCCTGCAGAACGCTGGCGCTCCAGGCATCCCAAACCTAGTACCCAGCAAAACACAGGCCACACTTACCGCTTAGCATTCTCCCATTCTATCTCACATACACTTCCTGCAGAACGCTGGCGCTCCAGGCATCCCAAACCTAGTACCCAGCAAAACACAGGCCACACTTACCGCTTAGCATTCTCCCATTCTATCTCACATACACTTCCTGCAGAACGCTGGTGCTCCAGGCATCCCAACCTAGTACCCAGCAAAACACTGGCCACACTTACCGCTTAGCATTCTCCCATTCTATCTCACATACACTTCCTGCAGAACGCTGGCGCTCCAGGCATCCCAAACCTAGTACCCAGCAAAACACAGGCCACACTTACCGCTTAGCATTCTCCCATTCTATCTCACATACACTTCCTGCAGAACCCTGGCGCTCCAGGCATCCCAAACCTAGTACCCAGCAAAACACAGGCCACACTTACCGCTTAGCATTCTCCCATTCTATCTCACATACACTTCCTGCAGAACGCTGGCGCTCCAGGCATCCCAAACCTAGTACCCCAGCAAAACACAGGCCACACTTACCGCTTAGCATTCTCCCATTCTATCTCACATACACTTCCTGCAGAACGCTGGCGCTCCAGGCATCCCAAACCTAGTACCCAGCAAAACACAGGCCACACTTACCGCTTAGCATTCTCCCATTCTATCTCACATACACTTCCTGCAGAACGCTGGCGCTCCAGGCATCCCAACCTAGTACCCTGCAAAACACTGGCCACACTTACCGCTTAGCATTCTCCCATTCTATCTCACATACACTTCCTGCAGAACGCTGGCGCTCCAGGCATCCCAACCTAGTACCCTGCAAAACACTGGCCACACAAACCGCTTAGCATTCTCCCATTCTATCTCACATACACTTCCTGCAGAACGCTGGTGCTCCAGGCATCCCAAACCTAGTACCCAGCAAAACACTGGCCACACTTACCGCTTAGCATTCTCCCATTCTATCTCACATACACTTCCTGCAGAACGCTGGCGCTCCAGGCATCCCAACCTAGTACCCAGCAAAACACAGGCCACACTTACCGCTTAGCATTCTCCCATTCTATCTCACATACACTTCCTGCAGAACGCTGGCGCTCCAGGCATCCCAAACCTAGTACCCAGCAAAACACTGGCCACACTTACCGCTTAGCATTCTCCCATTCTATCTCACATACACTTCCTGCAGAACACTGGCGCTCCAGGCATCTCAAACCTAGTACCCTGCAAAACACAGGCCACACTTACCGCTTAGCATTCTCCCATTCTATCTCACATACACTTCCTGCAGAACGCTGGTGCTCCAGGCATCCCAAACCTAGTACCCAGCAAAACACAGGCCAGACATACCTTGCTCCATCTTCACATTTTGTTATGAACTATCCCTTTGACTTCGTGCTCCTCCCTCATTACATATTCTCTTTCTCCCTCTGCTCCTCTTCCCCCTCCCCTGTTTTATGTATTTCAGTTTAGTTCTATGTAAACCGATATGATGTACCCACGAATACCGGTATAAAAATGCAGTTAAATAAATAAATGCACTTCTGCAGGACACGGCTCCTGGCTTACCCTGCCTAATACCCAGTGAAGTACTCATCACAGGTACTCCTCCCCATCCTCACATCCTCTCTCACCGACACCTCCTGCAAAATGCTGCGGCTTTGTGTGTTCCCTGCCTGGTGTTAAGCAAAACATTTACCACACACACCCCTGACATCCCCTCTCATATACTTCCTGTACTTAGGAATAATGTTCAGATATCACTAAACCAATCCCAAGAGCCACCATTTAAATAAACTGCATATGTTGTTAGAAATGGTAGAATTTCCTTTTAGTTTGTGTCCCCCGGTGGGTATCAGTTTCTATGTACAGCAGGGCTTCTTCTCCTATCTCGGTCACTTCCTAATGTGGGCGCTGGTGTGGCACCACCTAAAAGCCGAGCCCCCAGATGATGGGGTAGGTGTGAGTGGGCCCTCCATTTTCCTCTGCCCCTACCCTGCTTGCCATGTTTTGATGTATTTAATCCTGTTCTGAGCTCTAAGTTCAAATCCCACTTCTCCTTTTTGTTTTTCTGCAAGTCACTTTGAATCCTGTTGCTGTGGGGGTTCCTATTTAGATTGTAAGCCCCTTGGGGCAAGGACTCTGTTTCTGTCTGTAAATTGTTGGGCAGTGCCCCTATAGAGGGTGCTATATAAATGCCAAAATGAAATAAAGATATTGACAGCAGGTCAGGGGGTGAATATTTTATGGTCTGTAAAGGGAAGATTTGCTTTGCCAACGATAGGGCCAGAGAGTAGAGATTAGAAAAAGGTGGTGGGAGCCTTGCATGTCTTCCATAGTTTGTGTCTTGTTCATCCATGGTGGGTGAGGGATTGTTTTAAACTCACACTAGACAATTTCTGAGCGTTTTGACACTGACTCGTCTCCTTCTCTATCCTTCGGTGCCAGGCTGTATCAGTGAGAGGATAAATCAGGCAGGGTTGTTAGTGAAAGCTGGGCAATCTTGTTCACCTCCTATTCCTGCTTTGTGCTTGTGAGCTCTGTCTTATCTCTGCCCTTCTCCATCTTCCTACACTCTACGCTTGGCATAGACTTCCTGAGGCAGTGCCTCTTGCTCCCTTCCTGCTCTTATTCAAAATCAATCTAATCGCCCATCGCTTGGAGGCTGCCGCACCTTCTCATCCCACCTGTGCTGGTTTAGACAATTTCCTATATTTGTCCTTGTTTGTCCTTCGTCCACTGTAAGCTCTACACCAGCGGTTCTCAACCTGTGGGTCGCGACCCCGGCGGGGGTCGAACGACCAAAACGCAGGGGTCGCCTAAAGCAGGTCTCCAACCACCGGTCCGCGGACCAGTACCGGGCCGTTGGGGTTTTTTGCCGGTCCGCAGCGCCGCGGCTGCTGCGGGGAGGCGGGGCGAAGCTGGCGACCTGCCTCCTCCAACCCCAAAACAGTGGCGTAGCCATGGGTGGGCAGGTGCCCACCCAACTTAGACCCAGGCCCACCCAACTGGCACCGGAACTGCAAGGCTGTCGCGGGATCCCATCCCCGCGACAGCGAACAAGAGAACCCACGCCTCGCGCGCCATCACGGCACACATGGGGAAGCGCTGCTGCGGCCGTATGGCCAACCGGTCTTCCTGTTGAGGGGGGGGGGAGTGGAAGCGCCGCGCGCAGCTTCCGCTTCCTCCCCCCAATGCAGGAAGATCAGCTGCCTCTCCTGCTGCCACCCGTTCTCCTGCTATCTTCGGGCCAAATGGCCCGCCGAACTTCCTGTTTCGGGGGGGGGAGCGGAAGCGCCGCGCACAGCTTCCGCTTTCTCCCCCAGAGCAGGAAGATCAGCTGCCTCTCCTGCTGCCACCGGCCTCTTGCTATCTTCGGGCGTCGGGCCGATCTTCCTGGGGGGGGGGGGAGGAAGCGGACGTTGTGCGCTGCGCTTCCGCTCCCCCCCCCCCCCCGACAGGAAGTTTGGCGGGCTGTACGGCCCGATGCCCGAAGATAGCAGGAGGCCGGTGGCAGCAGGAGAGGCAGCTGATCTTCCTGCTCTGGGGGAGAAAGCGGAAGCTGTGCACGTGCTTGAATGTGTATGTGTGGATGAGAATGGGAGTGTGTGTGGGTGAAAACTGGAGCCTGGGTGTGTATGTGGGTGAGAATGGAAGCTTGAATATGTGGGTGAATGGGAGCTCGAATGTGTGTATGTGTGGTTGAGAATGGGAGCCTGGGTTTGTGGGTGGGTGAGAATGGGAGCTTGAATGTGTGTATATATGGGTGAGAATGAGAACCTGGGTTTGTGTGGGTGGGTGAGAATGGAAGCTTGAATATGTGGATAAGAATGGGTGCTTGAATGTGTGTATGTGTGGGTGAGAATAGGACCTTAAATGTGTATATGTATGGATGAGAATGGGAGCTTGAATATGTGTGGGTGAGACTGGGAGCATGGGTTTGTGGGTGAGAATGGGAGTCTGGGTTTATGTGTGTGGGTGAGAATGGGTGCCTGGATGTGCGTCTGTGTGTGCATAAGAATATAAGCCTGGGGAGGGGTGAGAAAGTGAGAACTTGTATGTATGTCTGCAGAGAATGTGAGCTTGGGGGGGGGGGGGGGAGAGCATATGAGAGTGACAGCTTGAGTGTGTGAGAGGGAGTCTGTGAGAGAAAGCGTGTATGTGTGTTTGTGTGTGTGTGTGTGTGTGGAAGGGAAGAAGACAGTAATAGAAGAAAGACACCGAAAAGGAATTAGGAAATGAGCTATAAGGGAAAAAATGGGAAAAAGAGACCAGGACCAACTGATTAGAAAAATACAAAGATCAGACAACAAAGGTAAAAATATATATCTATATTTTGAGATGTTAGCAATTTAAATATAAGCAACACAACCGCTCTCTCAAAATTTATGGACAGGTAGGAGCCGTGTATAAAATCGTAATAATAAGAAGGCTAAAGTACCACAAATCACCGTGAATTATGTTTGTGTCATTAAGTAAACCTCATACTTAGGCGTAGATGTGAATGCTATGCTGCATAATTTGGCATTATTTATCAGTAAAAAAACAACTAGTAGACCTGCATGCCTACAGCCCACCCATGTTAACCTTGTGCCCACCCAAAAAATCAATTCTGGCTACGCCACTGCCCCAAAAGGGAAGAGACATGGCCCAAAAAGCTAGCGCGTCGCAGTGACGTATGTTGCTGGAGCCGCGCAGGCAGGAAGGAGGTGTATCAGCCACTGCAGGTGCTCCTCCTACTTCCTTCCTGCCCGCCCTGCCCCGGAAGACAAATGTTGCCGGAGCCGCACGGGGAGGAAGGAGGAGGCGCGCCAGTCGCGTGGGTAGAAGAGGCGCTTCAGCCGCGTGCAGAAGAGGAGCAGCGGGGCCGGGAAGACTAGGGCCACTGCAGAGCCCATCCTGTGGCAACCCGTAAAGAAGAGGCCCAGAGGTGAGAGAGAGGTGTGTGCGAGTATGAGATGAGTTGAGAGACTGTGTGTGTTTGCAGAGACAGCATGTGAGAGCCTCTGTGTGTGTGAAAGAGACAGCATGTAAGAGTGAGAGCCTGTCCTTGAGCAAGGCAGCATGTGGGGGTGTGAGAGAGCCTGTGTGTGAGACTCAGACAGCCTGTGCCAGTGAGAGCCTGTGTATGTGTGTGTGAGAGAGAAATGCACGTGAGAATGAGAACCTGACTGTGTGTTTGAGGGAAGAAGACAGGTGGAGAGAAAAGAAATAGAAAAAAAGGCAATATTAAAGGAAATGGCAAAAAATTAGAAAGGGAAGCAGATGTAAAAAAAAATAAATTACTTTTTACTGATTGGCACATGTAATCTTTGGGAATGTGCAAGAGTAGCACTTTCTCTATGGCGGATCTCACAATGTACGAGATCAACATGGAGGAAGTGGAAACCCACGGGGCCTGCACAGAGGAGGCAGCAGAATGGGCTTCAGTGCCAATAGCAGCAATCAGTGCCTCCCCAATAGCCACGTGGCAGCAGTGGCAGTAATTAGATTAATTGTTTGACTCAGCTGGAGGTGACAAAGTATGAAGTGGGATGTGAAATCAGCTTGATCTGGTGGAGAATTAGGATTGCTGTTACACATGAACTGTATTTGGCAAACATAAAGGGAGCCAGGATAATCAATTGATGCCTGCAGCTGAGGACTGATTCATTATGACTCATGTAGAATTAGTGCATTTTCCAGATTAGTCTGCATAACACAATTCTCAACATTCAGCATTATTTCTGCTGCATAGACTTTTATCTGAGAGGCTCTGAGGTTGTGAGGGAGCCAGTAAGAGTGAGAGCATGAGTGTGTATGAGAAAATCCAGGGGAGTAAGAATGTGTGTGAGTGGGGGGGGGAGAGTGTATCAGTGTCTGTGAGAGTGAGAGATTATGGTGGGTATAAGAGCATGAATGTGTAAGTATGTGACAGTGTATGTGTGAGAGAGAATGGACATGTGAGTGTATGTATGAGAGAGAGAGGATAACCTCCTAATCCTCGACAATATCAGGGTGACTGGAAAGCTGGTTAAAATGCTAATAGTCGTTCTACAATTCCTTCCCTTTCATATTCAAGTTATTTTTCCATGTTTTTTTTGTAACTTTCTCACATCCAAAATATTGTTATAATATTTGTTAAGTTTCATACTATATTTGTTGTTGTATTGGGAAATGTTCTTTACTTTGTTACTCTCTGTCTTTACTCACATTGTTAATTGTAAACCGGGTTGATGTGATTCCGATCATGAAACTCGGTATAATAAAAATAATAAATAAATAAATAAATAAATAAAATAAATAAATCAAGAGCTCCCATGTATGGACAGCAGGGGCTTTTTAAAATCCTTATTAGTTTTAATTATTGGGTGTTATTTGATATATGTGCTGTTTTGAAATATTATTGGTGTTTGGGAAATTATAAAAATGTATATGATTTTAATTAATAGAAATTCTATTTATCAGTAATTTTAAAATATTCTTTTATTAGTATGGTTTTACTATTATAACTGATGCTTTATGTTTCTTAATTTTATTGTTTTATGAGGAATGGTGGTTCTGTTTATAAATGTCATCCAACCCCATCCATAACCCCGCCCCCATATGACAAAAGCCCCACCCTCACCCCGCCCTCATGGGGCAAGGGCGGGGCGAGGGGTCACCGCAACATGAGGAACTGTATTTCGGGGTCACGGCATTAGAAAGGTTGAGAACCACTGCTCTACACGGAAGGGACTGTCTCTTATGGGTGTTGTACACATTTAGCAGCGCTCTAGAAATCAGCAGTAGTGCTTGCACATCAGCTTTTGCTATTAAACTCTGCTCTAACTGGGTTTTCCCTTAACACAAGCGCTGAATTTTATCTGAAACTGCTCTGTCTTGGTCTGTAGCAGTTTATGCTTCATGTGAGATTGTGGGGCTTTCTGCTGTTCACCTGCAGGAGCCTTTATTGCCCTGCCCATTTAGACATGGAAAGTAATCTGCAAGGAGCCTGCTTCGCAGTACACTCAAGACTCCACCGCATAATTGCAAAGTGAACTTTTGCCATGCGTTTGCACTGAAAATCCTCAGGGTCTGTGCCCACATTACCCCATTCTTCAGAAGGCATCAGAAAGGATACACCTCAGTGCCAACTCTACCCCGGGGAGCCCTTCCCCATAGTTCATGTTAAAACATGCACATAACTGGTTTGTGCACTGCTATGTGCACAGAACCTGGGCTATTAAAAAGAAGAGAGGCAAAAATGTTAATGCACAATATAAATAAAAGTAAAAATTAAAAGCAGGAAGTCCAGAAAGGCAGTAATAAGGGCAGTGCCCTCCTGGTGATGCGGCTATGCCTTTGCTCACATTTTTCTGGCCTGTTTTTTTGCTCTGGATAGATAACACTTCTCTTCCTCTGTCCCCATGGCCCATCCTGTACTGTCTAGATACTTTTATGAAAAGAGTGGGAGCAGAGCAGTGCAGTAACTGTGGGGCAGCAGTTGTCTGTGGATGCAGTGTTGTACTCTGTCTATCTTGTTCTCTGGACTGAGGATAAGGATTGCTCATGATACAACTAGTCAGAATTAAAGGGGCCTCCTGCTATCCACAGTCAAAGTTGTGCATCCACTCCCACAGAGGATCCCAAAATCAAGAAGATTGATTATAATGGAGTATGGAAGGGTAATGTTGCATTTGGCGATCTGCAGCCTCCTCCTGCGAATCTCCGCATTCACTGGGTCCCAGCAGCCGCACTATGATGTAGCCAGGCCGTTCTCCCTTCCTGTGCAGAAGGCCGCCGCTCCTCGGCATGGCAGGAGGGGGGCTGACGCTCTCCCTACGCCCTCCTAAGGCACGCGCATGCCCACTCACAGCTCATTTAAAGGGCCTGTGGCAGGAAAAGGCCAGTGGCACCCTGTGAGCACTTCATAAGGAAAGGCCTATCGAAGGCCCCTGATGACTCCCCTCCTCACCCTCTCCCTCCAGCCTCCATGTCCCAAGTTCCGGGATTCTTATTTTCAGTTCCTGGTTTTTGTCTCTGTCTTAATTCCAGTTGTCTTCATCTTCAGTTCCTGGTCTTCGTCATCCTTGCTCTTCAGTCCCAGGGTCAGTTTTTATCTTCTCATAGGCTCTGAAAGTAAGCCTGAAGAAAACAAAAGTTATGATTTTCCAGAAAAAGCCAAAAAATCTCCAATACAAATTCAAATTCTTCCTAAATAAGAAGTTGAGTGTTCCCTAGACCAGTGCTTCTCAACCCAGTTGTCAGGGCACACCCAGCCAGTCAGGTTTTCAGGAAACTCACACGGACTATGCATGAGAGAGGTTTGCTTACATTGAAGGCAGTGCATGCAAATCTAACTCATGCATATTCATTATAAATATTCTGAAAACCTAACGGTCTAGGCATGCGCCTGTGACTGGATTGAGAAGCACTGACGAAGACCAGGGGTGGCCAACTTCTGATCTCGAAAGCCACAAACAGGTCATGTTTCCAGGATATTCACAGTGAATTTCCATCAGATAGATTTGCATACAGTGCATGCAAATCTATGTCATGCATATTCATTGTGCATATCCTGAAAGCCAGGTCTGTTTGAGGGTTGGCCACCCCTGTCCTAGACTATGGAAACCTTGGCCTGAGCCTTAAGTGCACTTGGGGGATTGAAATTATAATTTATTAATTTTGTCAAAAAACATTTACATGTAATAAGAAAAGGAAAATAGAGCGTTACAACATAAATCACAGTTCAAAATTTAAACTTTCAAATATAGAAAAAGAAAATTATTATGTAACTAACACATACAGACCCCATAATCAAGGGGGAGCCTATCTTCTAGAATTATATTAAAGTAATTATGAAACATTCATAACTCAAGAGAAATCTATTCCATTTTTACCAAACATTTTACTCCTATAAGGGCGGTAATCCACTCAGCCACTTTTATCTTGAAGAAAAGTTTCTAGATGCCCTGGGTCCACGAAAATAAACTTATTTTTTTGATAGGAAATCATGCATTTACAGGGGTATTTTAGAAAGAAGGTGGCCCCTAAGGCCAAAACCCTCTGTTTCATTAACAAAAATTGTTTCCTTTTGTGTTAGGTTACCCTAGACACATCGGGAAAAATTTGCAATGTTTGTCCACAGAAGGCATAATTGGGGGATTGAAATTAACTTGAAAGATATTACAAACTCCAAGACCTTTACATGCAACAAAGAAATCTGAAAATACCAACCCTCCAATAATAGTAATCATTCAACTAATCCTCTCATTATATTTTATTTTTAAATTTATATATTGCCCAATCATAGATCTGGGATGTGTCATTAACTCCAAACTATACAGAATGTGAAAAATCCCCAACAGAAATCCTGCACCTCTACACACACTTCCTGTCCTCAGAAACTCCACTAATACAGGGTGCAGAGCAGAATTAGGAGCTTCCCCTTACTACTCACCATGCAACAAAGAATATTCACATTCTGGTGTCACCTCAGTAACAGAGACACAAACTCCCTGCACTACCAGCACTCTGTGACACAACACCACACCCTGCACCCCCAGCTCTGTAACACTCCCTGTCCTCAAACTCCCCTAATACTGGGTGCAGAGCAGAATTAGGAGCTTCCCCTTACTACTCACCATGCAACAAAGAATATTCACGTTCTGGTGTCACCTCAGTAACAGAGACACAAACTCCCTGCACTACCAGCACTCTGTGACACAACACCACACCCTGCACCCCCAGCTCTGTAACACTCCCTGTCCTCAAACTCCCCTAATACTGGGTGCAGAGCAGAATTAGGAGCTTCCCCTTACTACTCACCATGCAACAAAGAATATTCACGTTCTGGTGTCACCTCAGTAACAGAGACACAAACTCCCTGCACTACCAGCACTCTGTGACACAACACCACACCCTGCACCCCCAGCTCTGTAACACTCCCTGTCCTCAGAAACTCCCCTAATACTGGGTGCAGAGCAGAATTAGGAGCTTCCCCTTACTACTCACCATGCAACAAAGAATATTCACATTCTGGTGTCACCTCAGTAACAGAGACACAAACTCCCTCCACTACTAGCCCTCTGTGACACAACACCACACTCTGCACCCCCAGCTCTGTAACACTCCCTGTCCTCAAACTCCCCTAAAACTGGGTGCAGAGCAGAATTAGGAGCTTCCCCTTACTACTCACCATGCAACAAAGAATATTCACATTCTGGTGTCACCTCAGTAACAGAGACACAAACTCCCTGCACTACCAGCACTCTGTGACACAACACCACACCCTGCACCCCCAGCTCTGTAACACTCCCTGTCCTCAGAAACTCCCCTAATACTGGGTGCAGAGCAGAATTAGGAGCTTCCCCTTACTACTCACCATGCAACAAAGAATATTCACATTCTGGTGTCACCTCAGTAACAGAGACACAAACTCCCTGCACTACCAGCACTCTGTGACACAACACCACACCCTGCACCCCCAGCTCTGTAACACTCCCTGTCCTCAGAAACTCCCCTAATACTGGGTGCAGAGCAGAATTAGGAGCTTCCCCTTACTACTCACCATGCAACAAAGAATATTCACATTCTGGTGTCACCTCAGTAACAGAGACACAAACTCCCTGCACTACCAGCACTCTGTGACACAACCTCACACCCTGCACCCCCAGCTCTGTAACACTCCCTGTCCTCAGAAACTCCCCTAATACTGGGTGCAGAGCAGAATTAGGAGCTTCCCCTTACTACTCACCATGCAACAAAGAATATTCACATTCTGATGTCACCTCAGTAACAGAGACACAAACTCCCTGCACTACCAGCACTCTGAGACACAACACACCACACCCTGCACCTCCAGATCTGTAACACTCCCTGTCCTCAGAAACTCCCCTAATAATGGGTGCAGAGCAGAATTAGGAGCTTCCCCTTACTACTCACCATGCAACAAAGAATATTCACATTCTGGTGTCACCTCAGTAACAGAGACACAAACTCCCTGCACTACCAGCACTCTGTGACACAACACCACACCCTGCACCCCCAGCTCTGTAACACTCCCTGTCCTCAGAAACTCCCCTAATACTGGGTGCAGAGCAGAATTAGGAGCTTCCTCTTACTACTCACCATGCAACAAAGAATATTCACATTCTGGTGTCACCTCAGTAACAGAGACACAAACTCCCTCCACTACTAGCCCTCTGTGACACAACACCACACTCTGCACCCCCAGCTCTGTAACACTCCCTGTCCTCAGAAACTCCCCTAATAATGGGTGCAGAGCAGAATTAGGAGCTTCCCCTTACTACTCACCATGCAACAAAGAATATTCACATTCTGGTGTCACCTCAGTAACAGAGACACAAACTCCCTGCACTACCAGCACTCTGTGACACAACACCACACCCTGCACCCCCAGCTCTGTAACACTCCCTGTCCTCAGAAACTCCCCTAATAATGGGTGCAGAGCAGAATTAGGAGCTTCCCCTTACTACTCACCATGCAACAAAGAATATTCACATTCTGGTGTCACCTCAGTAACAGAGACACAAACTCCCTGCACTACCAGCACTCTGTGACACAACACCACACCTGCACCCCAGCTCTGTAACACTCCCTGTCCTCAGAAACTCCCCTAATAATGGGTGCAGAGCAGAATTAGGAGCTTCCCCTTACTACTCACCATGCAACAAAGAATATTCACATTCTGGTGTCACCTCAGTAACAGAGACACAAACTCCCTGCACTACCAGCACTCTGTGACACAACACCACACCCTGCACCCCCAGCTCTGTAACACTCCCTGTCCTCAGAAACTCCCCTAATACTGGGTGCAGAGCAGAATTAGGAGCATCCCCTTACTACTCACCATGCAACAAAGAATATTCACATTCTGGTGTCACCTCAGTAACAGAGACACAAACTCCCTGCACTACCAGCACTCTGTGACACAACACCACACCCTGCACCCCCAGCTCTGTAACACTCCCTGTCCTCAGAAACTCCCCTAATACTGGGTGCAGAGCAGAATTAGGAGCTTCCCCTTACTACTCACCATGCAACAAAGAATATTCACATTCTGGTGTCACCTCAGTAACAGAGACACAAACTCCCTGCACTACCAGCACTCTGTGACACAACACCACACCCTGCACCCCCAGCTCTGTAACACTCCCTGTCCTCAGAAACTCCCCTAATACTGGGTGCAGAGCAGAATTAGGAGCTTCCCCTTACTACTCACCATGCAACAAAGAATATTCACATTCTGGTGTCACCTCAGTAACAGAGACACAAACTCCCTCCACTACCAGCACTCTGTGACACATCACACCCTGCACCCCAGCTCTGTAACACTCGCTGTCCTCAGAAACTCCCCTAATACTGGGTGCAGAGCAGAATTAGGAGCATCCCCTTACTACTCACCATGCAACAAAGAATATTCACATTCTGGTGTCACCTCAGTAACAGAGACACAAACTCCCTCCACTACCAGCACTCTGTGACACAACACCACACCCTGCACCCCCAGCTCTGTAACACTCCCTGTCCTCAGAAACTCCCCTAATACTGGGTGCAGAGCAGAATTAGGAGCATCCCCTTACTACTCACCATGCAACAAAGACTATTCACATTCTAGTGTCACCTCAGTAACAGACACAAACTCCCTGCACTACCAGCACTCTGTGACACAACACCACACCCTGCACTCCCAGCTCTGTAACACTCCCTGTCCTCAGAAACTCCCCTATTAATGGGGGCAGAGCAGAATTAGGAGCTTCCCCTTACTACTCACCATGCAACAAACAATATTCACATTCTGGTGTCACCTCAGTAACAGAGACACAAACTCCCTGCACTACCAGCACTCTGTGACACAACCCCACACCCTGCACCCCCAGCTCTGTAACACTCCCTGTCCTCAGAAACTCCCCTTAATACTGGGTGCAGAGCAGAATTAGGAGCTTCCCCTTACTACTCACCATGCAACAAAGAATATTCACATTCTGGTGTCACCTCAGTAACAGAGACACAAACTCCCTGCACTACCAGCACTCTGTGACACAACACCACACCCTGCACCCCCAGCTCTGTAACACTCCCTGTCCTCAGAAACTCCCCTAATACTGGGTGCAGAGCAGAATTAGGAGCATCCCCTTACTACTCACCATGCAACAAAGAATATTCACATTCTGGTGTCACCTCAGTAACAGAGACACAAACTCCCTGCACTACCAGCACTCTGTGACACAACACCACACCCTGCACCCCCAGCTCTGTAACACTCCCTGTCCTCAGAAACTCCCCTAATACTGGGTGCAGAGCAGAATTAGGAGCTTCCCCTTACTACTCACCATGCAACAAAGAATATTCACATTCTGGTGTCACCTCAGTAACAGAGACACAAACTCCCTGCCAATACCAGCACTCTGTGACACAACACCACACCCTGCACCCCCAGCTCTGTAACACTCCCTGTCCTCAGAAACTCCCTTAATACTGGGTGCAGAGCAGAATTAGGAGCTTCCCCTTACTACTCACCATGCAACAAAGAATATTCACATTCTGGTGTCACCTCAGTAACAGAGACACAAACTCCCTGCACTACCAGCACTCTGTGACACAACACCACACCCTGCACCCCCAGCTCTGTAACACTCCCTGTCCTCAGAAACTCCCCTAATACTGGGTGCAGAGCAGAATTAGGAGCTTCCCCTTACTACTCACCATGCAACAAAGAATATTCACATTCTGGTGTCACCTCAGTAACAGAGACACAAACTCCCTGCACTACCAGCACTCTGTGACACAACACCACACCCTGCACTCCCAGCTCTGTAACACTCCCTGTCCTCAGAAACTCCCCTAATACTGGGTGCAGAGCAGAATTAGGAGCTTCCCCTTACTACTCACCATGCAACAAAGAATATTCACATTCTGGTGTCACCTCAGTAACAGAGACACAAACTCCCTGCACTACCAGCTCTGTAACACTCCCTGTCCTCAGAAACTCCCCTACTAATGGGTGCAGAACAGAATTAGGAGCTTCCCCTTACTACTCACCATGCAACAAAGAATATTCACATTCTGGTGTCACCTCAGTAACAGAAACACAAACTCCCTGCACTACCAGGTTATCCTGGAATTAACTGAAAATCTTGGAAATCATTCAGTATCTATTTAGGAAACCTGCTCTACCCACCCAGCACTATCACGCAGAACTCAAAGAAGAACAAAAGATGATAATGCAATTAGAGTAGAAGTATTTAATTGCACAAAGTTTTGAAAATGTACCTTTAAGTGTTTTAGCTTTTCTTATGAGAGATGCTCCAATCCTCTCATCATTTGGTTGACTCTCTTAAGCTCTGCCACATTTTTTTGAGATGTATATGACCAGGACTGTACAGAGTGGTCCAGGTTTAGTCACATATGAGCTCTAACAGAGGCAGAATATCTTCAGAATTATCTTCGACAGATTTCCAAATTATTGCTAACACATGGTTGGCTTTTTGGTTGCTACTGCACTGATGGTTATAGGAGCCACACTAATTCCAAAATCCCTCTCTTGATAGCTTTGTAGATTGGACAATAGTTTGGATTTTTCTCCCCAAGTGCGTCACATTGCACTTGTCTATATTAAATTCCATTTGCATGTCTAAGTTCCCAATTTTTTTAGATCCTCCTATAGTTTTACAAATCAACTTCTGTTTTAGCTGCTGTACATAATTTGGCTTCATCTGCAAATTATGCAACTAGACTCGTTACCCCATCTTTTGGATTATTTATCAAGCAATTGAATGGTCACAGAGTTGTGGTTGGAGTGGTAGGATTTGAACTAGGAGTTCAGGGTTCAAGTCTTGCTGTTGTTCCTTGTGACAGTCACTTTACCTTCCATTACCTCCTATTTTCCAAAGGGGGAGAGCCAGAGAGAACCCAGCTCTAAGGCCCTTCTACTAGTTAGGTATTTATATCTCTATAGGAGGTCCAGCTAGTAACTCGAGGTGAGGTTTAGGTATTAGTGTAGGGGTTAGTGGCCACTTTTGCATGCAGAGTGAGACGTAGGAACAGAACAGTGCTCTCTTGTGAAGATTTCATGTCCTTCGGAGTGAGGACAATCACACAACGATGAGATTTGATAGACATCAAGCTAGTTTGCGAGAACTGTTGGAAACCGGATGCTGGGCTTGATGGACCCTTGGTCTGACTCCCTATCTCTTGTGCAGGACTTTGTGTTTTTTGACTTTTAAAAAGGCATTTAACAACGTCAGCAGGTTCACCAGCATCCTTGTTCCTCCATTACAATTTGTGAGACATGCTGGCTAATTCCTAATTATGTGGCCAATGTGGAAAATAACTACTACACAACAAACGTCAATGGAAACAAAAAGGTATCAACAAAAAAAATTTCTTTTTTCTTTTTTTTATTCCAATCTTTTTTGTATTTTATATGTGGAAAAAAGGATTTGCATTCAGAAAAAAGCAGGGAGTAGCTTGCTTTATGGCGGTTACTACCCCAAACCAAATAAGCCTGATACTTCACTTTCAATGCATATCCAGTGTAGCTCTCTGCTTCAACAGCAGGGGGAATGAAGAAAAGGTGATTTTATATTCAGACAACAACCAACAAGGACTGAATTACACAGTCTGGGTAAACAAATAAGCATGGGTGTAGTTTGCTTGTTATGACGGTTAATACCCCAACTCAATTAAGCCTGATACTTCACTTTCAATACATATCCAGCGTAGCTCTCTGCTTCAATGGCAGGGGAATGAAGAAAAGTGGATTTATATTCAGACAACAACCAGCTGTTTTCAATGATTTAGATCAATATATGTATATATTTACTTAGTTTTGTATATAATTACTTAGTTTATTATATGTATAAAATTACTTACAGGCTGATACAGTACAGTGCGCTCCAACGGAGGGCACTGTTAGCCTGCTATTGGACGCGTGTTTTCCCTTACCCCTTATTCAGTAAGGGGAGGAAAACGCGCGTCCAACCCGCGGCACCTAATAGCGCCCTCAACATGCAAATGCATGTTGATGGCCCTATTGGGTATGCGCGCGGGATACAGAAAGTAAAATGTGCAGCCAAGCCGCACATTTTACTTTCAGAAATTAGCGCCTACCCAAAGGTAGGCGCTAATTTCTTCCGGCGCCAGGAAAGTGCACAGAAAAGCAGTAAAAACTGCTTTTCTGTGTACCCTCCGGCTTAATATCATGGCGATATTAAGTCAGAGGTCCCGAAAAGTAAAAGAAGTAAAAAATAATAATAATTTGAATTCGGCCCGCGGCTGTCGGGCCGAAAACCGGACGCTCAATTTTGCCTTCTGGTATGGATCCTGGAGAGGGTGACTGGGTTAGAAACTGGCTGAGTGGTAAATGGAGCTCACTCTGAAGAGAGAGGCATCACCAGTGGTGTGCCGCAGGCTTTCTTCTTGGTGCAGTTCTTTTCAATGTTTTATAAAAACTATTGTGAAAGGACTATCAGGAAAATGTTGTCTTCTTGCTGATGATACCACGGGAGAGACCCAGGAATGTGTGGAAAAGATGGAGGAGGGAGATCTAACAAAGCTTGACAAATGCATTTAATGCATTTCTGCTGCAAAACCCAAGGGAGCAGTAAAGTCTAGGGGGTGAAATTGTTCTATGCATGAATCAAGAAAGTCTTGGAGACAATCGTGTTTAATGATCTCAAGGGAGGCAAAAAGGTGGATAAAGCGAAGGTAAAAGCCAGAAAGCTGCTTGGGTGCACAGGGAAAGGAAGGGTCAGCAGAAAAAGGGAGGTGACACTGCCCCTGTATAGGTCCCTGGTGAGACCTCACTTGGGATACTGAGTACAGTTCTGGAGACCCCACCTTCACAAGGATAGAAACAGGATGGAGTCGCTCCAGAGGGAGGCTGCTAACATGGGCAGTGGTCTTCCTTCTAAAGCAGATGGGGAGAGACTTAAAGGTATAAACATGGACCCCCTGGAGGAAAGGTGAGAGGGGGAGATAGGATAGAGACCAATGTTCCTTTTAATATCTGAAAGGCTGCATGCGCATTTTCTTTTGTGCGACATTTTATAAGCTGAGTTCCGATTTGTGTGCTGTGAGCCAGTATAATGGAAATATCAGGATTTCTTGTGCGCGGTACGTTTCCGCAGGGTTCATGGTCTGTGTGCACATGCTGTTACGGTCCCGGGCCGTGCCCCGGTCCCTCCACCTACCTCGGGGGCGGCCCGGGCCGTTTCGGGATGTCTTCGGGCCTGCAGGCCCTCCAGCGCGTCTCTCCCTCCTCGGGAGAGATGTTGACGGCTTGGCGCAGCTGGCCCCGCCCCCTGACGCGCGCGGGGAGGAGCTCCCCTTAAAGGGGCCAGCGCGGGAAAATCCTGTCTGCAGCTGTGGATGACGTCAGATGCCTTCAGGGTATAAGTACCCTGCATCTACTTCACCCCAGTGCCTTGCAACAAACCAAGAACAATGCGTTCTTGGTTTGTTCTTCGTCCCGCTTCTGCCTTCCCTCCGCTGTTGATTCTTCTGGACTCTGACCTCTGGACTGGCTGCGGACCGCTCTCCGGCTTCGATCTGTGGACTGGCTTTGGACCGCTCTCTGGATACCGACCCCTGGACTGGCTGCGGACCGTTCTTGGACTCCGACTCCTGGACCGACTTCTGGATTACCTACGACCTGCTGGAGGCGCCAGCCATCCGGAACCACGAACTGCAGGAGGCGCCTGCATCCGGACCACCCTCACCTTCAGGAAGTTGCCTAAGTCCCAGCGGCCGTGTCCCTACGGGCTCCTCCTGGGGGGACTTCGGCTTCCAGGGTGAATCTCCTAAAGTCCCAGTGGCTGGACTCCTAAGGGCTCCTCCCAGGGGAGTGCCGGTATCCAGGGCGAAGAGTCTTCTACCGCTCAGGTCCAACACCGTCCATCCGTCCAGTGGGGATCTAGTCCTTGGTCGCAAAAGACTTCACCATAGACCAGTGTGTCAGCCAGCACCGAGCTTCCGAACCGCCTCCTGGTTGGGACATTCGCTGTGGACCTCTACAGCACTCCATCTTCTGTTCCAACCAGCCCAAGGGTCCACGAACGTAACAGTTTGCAAGGCCATGGACCCGGCGGACCTTGCGGGCCTGAAGGCCATTCCCGGCATAGCCCAGAGGCTGCAACAACAGCAAGCATGCTTGGACACTCTGACGGCCACAGTACAAGCCTTAGCCGACCGCGTGAGTGGAACATCGGCTGCTAGTTCCAATGCATCCTTAGCTGGGGTCTCTGCTGCTTCTGCCCCTATCCAGATGCCAGTACTGTCACGATTCTCCGGAGATATGAAGCTTTGCCGAGGTTTCTTGAACCAGTGCTATATCCGGTTCGACCTTCTCCCGCTTCAGTTCCCAACTGACCGAATCAAGACCAGTTTTATTATTTCCCTTCTGGATGGGAAACCTTTGGCCTGGGCGTCCAACCTTCTGGAACGCCAGGATCCTCGTTTGAACAATCTGGTGCACTTCATTTCAGCATTTAGGCAGGTCTTTGATGAGGCCGCCCGTAAACCCACCGCTGCTTCTGAACTACTACAACTACGGCAGGGCAACCGGCCCTTAGCTGACCATGCTATGGACTTCCAAACACTTGCTGCCGAATTAAATTGGGGAAGTGACAGCTTACATAGTATTTTTCTGGAAAGCCTCTCTTCGAGATTACAAGATGAGTTGGCAGGCCGAGATCTTCCCGACGATCTGAATGGACTGATTGAATTAGCAGGTCAAGTGGACCGCCGCTTACAGCGTCGTTTTCGGGAGAGGAGAACACCCCATAGAACCGACACCTCTGGAACCATGTCCGTACACAGTGGGAATTCTCCCCCAGCTTCCTCAAGGCCCCAAGATGTCGAACCCATGCAAGTGGGTCGAGGTCCTCTCTCCCAGGGGGAAAGAAGAAGACGTCGGTCACTAGGTCTCTGCCTGTACTGTGGTCGAAAGGGCCACTTCCTTGCCCATTGCAGTGAGCGTCCAGGAAACGCTCAGACCTAGGGACGATGGGGGAGCTAACCCTAGGTCATGCCGCCGCTGACTCCCCATGCTTTGTTCCAGTAACTCTGTTACTCCCGGACGGAGAGTTCGAGACCCAAGCCTTGATCGACTCAGGGGCCGAGGAGAGTTTCATCCTCCAGGAGCTTGTGCAGCAACTCCAGATTGGGGTACAACCCCAAGAACCTCCACTCCGGATATCCTCTATTCAGGGGAGAATTCTTCCAGGTACCATTGCCACACGTACCTCACCCCTCGTCTTACGTACAGGCGCCCTGCACCAGGAGGAGATCTCCTTCCTCATCTTAGAAAAGTCTATGCATCCCATTATCTTGGGGTTACCCTGGCTCCGGAAGCACTCTCCAGTCATTGCTTGGGATTCACTCCAGTTGGCATCCTGGGGTCACGCCTGCTTTAGTACTTGTTTGACGGATTTACCCCGTGCCCCGGTGGCTCTAATGACTACCCCTCTGGCATTATCTCTTCAGTACGGGGAGTTCCATGATGTTTTTTCCAAGGAAAGAGCTGAAATTCTTCCAGAACATCGTCCATTCGACTGCGCAATCAACCTCTTGCCTGGTGCCACTCCGCTGCGAGGCCGGGTTTATCCATTATCCCTTCCAGAGACTCAAGCCATGTCTTCTTACATCCGGGAGAACCTGGAGCGAGGATTCATTCGGCCATCTAAATCCCCAGCAGGGGCAGGCTTCTTCTTCGTAGCCAAGAAAGATGGGTCACTCTGCCCCTGCATCGATTACCGTGGCCTGAACAGCATCACTCGGCGAGATCGTTACCCTCTGCCTCTGATTCCGGAGCTCCTGGACAGGTTACAGGGGGCCAAGTTTTTTACTAAATTGGACCTGCGGGGAGCCTATAATCTGGTAAGGATTCGTCCCGGCGATGAATGGAAGACCGCCTTCAATACGAGGGACGGCCATTATGAATACCTGGTTATGCCTTTTGGTCTGTGTAATGCCCCGGCGGTCTTCCAAAACCTTATGAATGAGGTTCTTCGAGACATGTTACACTCTTCAGTCATTGTCTACCTTGATGACATCCTTATTTACTCCAAGGACCTAGAAATGCACCGCCAACACGTCCGACAGGTACTGCTTAAGCTTCGAGAAAACAAACTTTACGCTAAGTTAGAGAAATGTGTGTTTGAGCAAGAATCATTACCCTTTTTAGGGTATATTGTGTCATCCACCGGTTTTCTGATGGACCCCGAGAAGGTTGCTGCAATCAAGAACTGGCCACAACCCCAGGGGGTGAAAGCCCTCCAACGATTCCTGGGGTTCACCAACTTTTATCGGCAATTCATTCCGCACTACTCTCAGAAGGTGGCTCCTCTAACTGCGCTCACCAAGAAGGGGGTCGATGCCAAAAATTGGCCGACTACGGCCATACAAGCCTTTCAGGACTTAAAAGAAGCGTTCCTCCAAGACACCTGCCTGCACCATCCTGACCCCCAGTGTCAGTTCATCGTTGAGGTGGATGCTTTGGATACAGCTGTAGGGGCAGTCTTAAGCCAGCTATCTGCCCGAGGCAAGCTTCTGCCCTGTTCTTTTTACTCTCGAAAACTTTCCCCCACTGAGAGGAACTACGGCATTGGGGATAAAGAGCTACTGGCAATCAAACTAGCTTTCAACGAGTGGCGTCAGTGGTTGGAGGGAGCACTACATTCGGTTATCGTTTACACCGATCACAAAAATCTCGAGTACTTGTGTCGGGCTCAGCGCCTCAATCCACGGCAGGCACGATGGGCACTCTTTTTCAGTCGCTTCAATTTTTCCCTTTGATACCGACCAGCAGCAAAGAACATACGAGCGGACGCGCTCTCTCAGACATCCGAACCCGAAGATGCACCCAACCCGCCTCAATACATCCTGGATCCAGCCAGGGTCTTGTTAGCTGCCACTGAAGTGGCTCCAGCGGGTAAGACGGTGGTTCCTACGCGGTCTCGAAAGAAGGTCTTAGCCTGGGCCCATGATTCACTGACCGCGGGACATCCAGGGATCACCCGAACTCTAGAACTCTTGACCGAATTCTACTGGTGGCCCTGAGTTAAGGAGGACGTACGACAATATGTCCAGTCGTGTCCTACCTGTGCTAAACACAAGCCTTTCCATGGATGCCCCTGGGGGCTTCTGCAGCCACTGCCTACTCCTACGGAGCCCTGGACCCACCTCTCCACCGACTTTATTGTGGACTTGCCTGTTTCCGAAGGGAAGACGGTGATTTGGGTCACGGTCGACCACTTTTCCAAGATGGCCCACTTTGTGCCTCTCGCCAAGCTGCCCTCGGCGCCGGAACTGGCCAACCTTTTCATACACCATGTATTTCGTCTACATGGTTTACCTTCACACATCTCCTCCGACCGTGGACCGCAGTTTACCGCTAAGTACTGGAGATCCCTGTGCAGGAAATTTGGGGTGCGCTTGGACCTTACTACAGCCTTCCACCCACAGGCCAATGGCCAGGTCAAATGGACCAACCAAACGCTGAAGGCCTTTCTTCGAGCTTTTGTTGGGGATCTGCAAGATGACTGGGTTTCCCTTTTACCATGGGCTGAATTCTCCTACAATCGTCATAAGCATTCAGCGACCGACCAGTCTCCGTTTCAGCTCGTTTATGGGGAAACCCCCAGGCCTCCATTGCCTCTACCTTTATCAGTCTCCTCTCCAGCGGTTCAGCTCACTGCCCAGCAGCTGCACTCCCTGTCGACGTCCACCCAGGAGAAGCTCCGACTTGCTTCGGCTAAAGCGAAGAAATATGCCGATCGTCGACGACGGCCAGCTCCGATCTTCCTGCCAGGAAGTAAATTTGGTTAAGCACCAAGAACCTTCACCTGCGGATCCCGTCTATGCGACTGGCTCCTAAGTATGTGGGGCCATTTTCGGTCTTGGAAAGGGTAGGGACAGTATCCTACCGTCTGCGATTACCTTCCACTTTGCGGATCCATAATGTATTCCACGTCTCCCTGCTTAAACCGCTGGTGCTCTCTTCCTTCCATGACAAACCTCCAGTACCTACTACCACTGAAGCTGAAGTAGACGGCATTTATACTGTAAAGGAGGTTTTGGACATTCGGTTTCATCGACGCCGGTGGGAGTACCTCCTCTCATGGGAAGGGTATGGTCCTGAGGAGAATTCCTGGGAACCATCTTCCAATATCCTGGACAAGAATCTCCTCCACCAGTTCCATCTGGATCACCCAAGTAAACCCAGGCCTCCAGGGAGGGGGCATAGGAGAGGGGGTACTGTTATGGTCCCTCCACCTACCTTGGGGGTGGCCCGGGCCGTTTTGGGACGTCTTCGGGCCTGCAGGCCCTCCAGCGTGTCTCACCCTCCTCGGGAGAGACATTGACGGCTTGGCGCGGCTGGCCCCGCCCCCTGACGCGTGCGCGCGGGGAGGAGCTCCCCTTAAAGGGGCCAGCGCGGGAAAATCCTGTCTGCAGCTGTGGATGACGTCAGACGCCTTCAGGGTATAAGTACGCTGCATCTACTTCACCCCAGTGCCTTGCAACAAGGTTCCTGGAGTTGGTGTGTTCTTGCTGCGTTCTTGGTTTGTTCTTCGTCCCGCTTCTGCCTTCCCTCCACTGTTGATTCTTCTGGACTCTGACCCGTGGACTGGCTTTGGATCGCTCTCTGGCTCTGACCCCTGGACTGGCTTTGGATCGCTCTCTGGCTCCGACCTCTGGACTGACTGCGGACTGCTCTCCGGCTTCGACCCGTGGACTGGCTTTGGACCGCTCTCTGGATATCGACCCCTGGACTGGCTGCAGACTGTTCTTTGACTCCGACTCCTGGACCGACTTCTGGATTACCTACGACCTGCTGGAGGCGCCAGCCGTCCGGAACCATGACCTGCAGGAGGCGCCTGCATCCGGACCACCCTCACCTTCAGGAAGTCGCCTAAGTCCCAGCGGCCGTGTCCCTACGGGCTCCTCCTGGGGGGACTTCGGCTTCCAGGGTGAATCTCCTAAAGTCCCAGTGGCTGGACTCCTAAGGGCTCCTCCCGGGGAAGTGTCGGTCTCCAGGGCGAAGAGTCTTCTACCGCTCAGGTCCAACACCGTCCATCCGTCCAGTGGGGATCTAGTCCTTGGTCGCAAAGGACTTCACCATAGACCAGTGTGTCAGCCAGCACCGAGCTTCCGAACCGCCTCCTGGTTGGGACATTCGCTGTGGACCTCTACAGCACTCCATCTTCTGTTCCAACCAGCCCAAGGGTCCACGAACGTAACACACGCACAGCTTAGAGAGAACAGTGTCAGAGGCGATTAAATACCTCAGGGGTATCCATGCACAGGAGGTGGGGTCCATTTCATTGGAAAGGAGGCAGGGCCGGTGCTTCCGTTAGGCAAAGCGACAAAATTTTGGGGGGGGAGGGGAAGGGTGCAGAATGCATCCAGCATGAGGCCGAGAGAGGGAAAAGGCAATACTGCCAAGGAAGGGGGGCGCTGTGCTGGAGCTGCCGCCAGTAGGTAGAGTGCACGACCGAAGGTTCACCGAGAGCAACAAATACTCTTGCACCGGCCCCGTAAAGAGGTGACGGCTTGAGGATGAGGCGCAGGGGGTGTCTAGGGCTAACGGCACTGATTTGCTAGGGTTGGTTTTTTTGTTGGCGACAGCTGAGTTTCCGTACCTGTGAGAGGCAGCGGTTGCTCTTTTCCGTTGCTGCTGGATGAGCTTTCGGGGGATGGATCCCTTTGGGACGCTGCATGGTAGTGGTTGGAGCGATGGCCATCTGTTGCTTTGTACTTGTTAGGAAGGATGGAACGCAGTTCTAGTTCTCATCATTTGATTGCAGTCCAGCACTCTCCTCATTAACCTCCTCCTGTGGAACTCTTTATCCTCCCTTCCTCAGGGCCCCTTCTCACATTCTCCACCATAGGATGACCTCCTTTTTGGTAATTAGATTTACATCTGAAGCAATCACACTAAGATCAAAGGAGGCAGGAAATAGGCTTGGCAGTTTCTAATCTGTCTTCCTGATGGGCCAGGTCTTTCCTTTTTAATAAACTGCACGGCACCGCCTGGGAGAATTACTTGCAAAACAATGAGTCTTCAGTGTCCTAACTTAGGGTTCCTTGTAAACGAGTTTCCGAAGGCAGTGGCAGCCGTCCCAAAGCAAATCCGCTGGATCAAAGTGAGCGCATCCAATGCAGAAACCTCAGGCAGGGGGACGTGTGAGGCATCTAAAGTCATCACGTGGAGCCCGGCTTCAGCCCCGCAGGGCAGCCGCAGAAAAGCTGTTTCAAGCCAGGGATACCCAATGCTTGTTAAAGACTTTCACATGGGATGAGCACAGGCTCTCTTGGAAATATGGCGGCAGAAAAAGAACATTAGGCCTGTTCAGTCAGCAAAAACCACACAACTGCTACCACTCCCCCAGAGATACCCTGTGCTTCTCCCATGCTGTCTTCAATTCAGATACTGCCCTCCCCACCACCACCACCACCCTCTCCCTCCTACTAATCCTCACTCTCTCTCCACCACCACCATCCTCTCCCTCCTACTAATCCTCACTCTCTCTCCAACACCACCCTCTCTGTAATAAATATTAACCAAGATTACTCCTGAGTCTCCCCCCTTCCACCCTCTCCCTCCTACTAATCCTCACTCTCTCTCTCTCTCTCCACCACCCTCTCTGTAAAGAAATATTTCCTAAGATTAATCCTGAGTCTCCCCCCTTCCTCCCTCTCCCTCCTACTAATCCTCACTCTCTCTCTCCACCCTCTCTGTAAAGAAATATTTCCTAAGATTACTCCTGAGCCTCCCCCCTTCCACTCTCTCCCTCCTACTAATCCTCACTCTCTCTCTCTCTCTCCACCACCCTCTCTGTAAAGAAATATTTCCTAAGACTAATCCTGAGTCTCCCCCCTTCCTCCCTCTCCCTCCTACTAATCCTCACTCTCTCTCTCTCCACATCCCTCTCTGTAAAGAAATATTTCCTAAGATTACTCCTGAGTCTCCCCCTTCCACCCTCTCCCTCCTACTAATCCTCACTCTCTCTCTCCACCACCCTCTGTAAAGAAATATTTCCTAAGATTACTCCTGAGTCTCCCCCTTCCACCCTCTCCCTCCTACTAATCCTCACTCTCTCTCTCTCCACCACCCTCTCTGTAAAGAAATATTTCCTAAGATTACTCCTGAGTCTCCCCCTTCCACCTTCTCCCTCCTACTAATCCTCACTCTCTCTCTCCACCCTCTCTGTAAACAAATATTTCCTAAGATTACTCCTGAGTCTCCCCCTTCCCACCCTCTCCCTCCTACTAATCCTCACTCTCTCTCTCCCCACCTCCCTCTCTGTAAAGAAATATTTCCTAAGATTACTCCTGAGTCTCCCCCCTTCCACCCTCTCCCTCCTACTAATCCTCACTCTCTCTCTCTCCACCACCCTCTCTGTAAAGAAATATTTCCTAAGATTACTCCTGAGTCTCCCCCTTCCACCCTCTCCCTCCTACTAATCCTCACTCTCTCCCCCCCCCCACCCTCTCTGTAAAGAAATATTTCCTAACATTATTCGTGAGTCTACCCCCTTCCGCCCTCTCCCTCCTACTAATCCTCACTCTCTCTCTCCACCTCCCTCCTGTGTCTCCCTCTTCCACCCTCTCCCTCCTACTAATCCTCACTCTCTCTGTACATCTCACTCCTCAGTCTATCCCCTTTCCCATGACCACTTGGCCTCTTGAAATACCTAAAAATTGTCAGGCCAGCATCCTATCTCCTGTAGTATCCATCAGATCCCTAAAGTAAAAAATAAAAGATTTTATTTTTTTCCATGGAAAACAACCCTGTGCTTACCAGAAAGAAAGCCAAAATGCCGCTGTGGAAAAAGCAGAACAAATCCCATCTGAGTGCCATTTCTTGCTTTAAAGGAGAGTGTCCTGCCAGCGACTCTCAAAGTGGCAGTCACTCTCCCAAGCTCTCACACTCATTGCCCCCTCATAAACCTGCCACTCACTCTCAAAAGCACTGCACCTCCACCTGCGACACAGCCAGACACAGCCAGACCGTGGAGCCCAGGAAAACCCACCAAGGACGGCAAAGCTACCCCAAACCCAGCAGGATATATTACAACAAAGATACCATCAGCCTTCCTCCTTCCAAGAGGCCCAGTGAGGTGCAGCATCCTGGTCTTCTCGAGCCTCCCTCTCCTCTTCCCACGCTCAGGGGCCAAGCAGCAGAAGAAAGAGGATGACAGTAACTAGGGAAGCTGCAAAGGCGATACAGGAAACTGTTTTATTTCAGTTTACCCATCTATGTTCTAATATGTGCCCTGGCAGGAATCCAATCTGTAAACATAAACTGAGAGGACTCCTGCAGGAGGAGGGCCCAGACCAGGCCCGGGTTACCTACGTGCACCCAGCGCTGGTAGGTTTGATAGGAAAGACTCAGAATAACCGGAGCTGAGAGAATAAAGTTGCACTCATGGCATGCAATGTCCAGTGCCACTGATGTGCTAGGCGCCCTGCAGAGCTGCCAGTCAAACTCATGTGAGGCTGAGCTATCCGGGAAGTAGTGCTCCGTAGTGCCGGCAGAGGTTCTTGCAACACTCTCCGTTCACACACTGCCCTACCTCGTGGCCCACACAGCCAGGTGGCACACAGAGGATGCAACCCTTCTGGAGGGTTCTTCCAGCCTGCGCAGTCTCTGTAAATCTTCTTCTTTCCAATTAGACAGAGCCCACGGCCGTCCTGGATTTTAAAATGTTGCATTTTGCCCCAGACATCATTAGTGCCCAAAACAGTCTCTCAAGGGTTAGGCTTGGGTTCCCCCTGCCTCTCTGCTCCCTCATAAGGAGAATATTTAAACATAAGCGCAGTGACGTCACCCTCCCATGTGATCTCACGAACGTATGCACCGCGCCGCGCCGTGCGTGCCCTCTCACCCACCGCGGTGCCCTGCCCGCTTCCAGCACCCTAGGCGGCCGCCTAGCTTGCCTAATGCCTCCCGCCGGCCCTGCATAAGTGCCATTCTGGGTCAGACTGAGGTCCATCCAGCCCAGCGTCCTGTCTCCGACAGTGGCCGGTATCTCACTCCCAGGGATAAGCGCCGGCTTTCCCAGGTCTACCTGGCTCATAACTCTTTATGGACTTTCCAATCCTCTTGTGAACCCCCCCATGCCTCATCCCTTTACTATGTCCTCCCGCAACAGATTCCAGAGCCCGATTGTGCACCGAGTGAGAAAACACTTCGTAGAATTCGCTTTAAATCTTCCGGTTGTTACTGTCCTGGAGTGTCCCTGTGTTATGCTTGGGCTGTGTTCACAACACCCAGAAGGGTGGCTCCAGGTGGAGAGAGATAGGGATGGCTGGAAACAGTGTCAGAGTCCAGGCTGGGTCAGGGCACCTAGTAGTAAGACAAAGAGTCCGAAGGCCACACACGGACACAGGGCAGAGAGCCCGAAGGCCTCACACACACACAGGGCAGGGCAGACGGCCCATAGGCCACACACGGACACAGGGCAGAGAGCCCGAAGGCCACACACGGACACAGGGCAGAGAGCCCGAAGGCCTCACACACACACAGGGCAGGGCAGAGGGCCCATAGGCCACACACGGACACAGGGCAGAGAGCCCGAAGGCCACACACGGACACAGGGCAGAGAGCCCGAAGGCCACACACGGACACAGGGCAGGGCAGAGGGCCCATAGGCCACACACGGACACAGGGCAGAGAGCCCGAAGGCCACACACGGACACAGGGCAGAGAGCCCGAAGGCCACACACGGACACAGGGCAGAGAGCCCGAAGGCCTCACACACACACATGGCAGGGCAGAGGGCCCATAGGCCACACACAGACACAGGGCAGAGGGCCTGAAGGCCACACACGGCAGGGCAAAGCAGGGTAGAAGGCCCGAAGGCTGCGCAAGGCAAAGCAAGGTCCAAGGACCACACGCACAGCAAGCAAGGAAGGCTAGAGCAGGGAGCCCAGGTGAGCTCGATGCCGAAGCACCAAGGGAACTGCCAGGCAGGGATATAAAGGGAAGACCAGAACATAGAGTGAACAAGGGAGATGGACTGGGCCTGTCAGGAGAGCCAGCTCTAGAGGGACCCCTGGTGGTGAGGCGGTTGCACAGTAGCCATAGCCGTAACACCCTGCTCTGATCTGTTCCCCTCTTCTTCACGTTCATCAGCCCACACCCAGGGACGCACTTATTTTATAACTTGCATGCATATATGTGCGCATGTTATAAAACAGCCTGGCCACGCGCATGTGGGCGCCACTATTTAAGTGGACGTGTGCAAATGCCACTTTTACCACATAAATCAGGGTATTTTTAAAGGGGTGCCCGTCGACACCGTTTCCAGTTTTACCTGTTCATTCCCAGTTCACCCAGTTAAGAAAGAGGTCCTCCTACCCCCCCCATGGTTTGATAGCCTTCACTTCCTCCGGTTATCCCCAACCCTTAAACCCCAGGATCTGCCTCTACCTTTGTTTTGTAACTTACATGGCATCCATAGTAGAAGTGAAGCTAGCGGTAGTAGACGTCAGCGTGCAATGGATCGCGTCAGTTTTTACGAGCACATCTCAGCTTCATGTCCCGTCCAGACTACACCCATGCCCAGCCTCTTTCTGAAAGCGTCTGAGATGTGCGGGCTGCAGGATTTACGTGTGCATCCGGCTGGCTTTTAAAATCCGCTTGCTGCGTGCGAGCCCGACATATTCGTGCATCCTCTAATTAACGTGCACGTTGGGCTTTTTAAATTCAGCTTTTAGAGAGGCATTGGTGGAAACATCAAGACTCCTTATGGAGGGAGCGTTCTAAGGAATCTCTGTAAAGGTACAGAACATCATGTTTACATAAGGAGCTGGAGCACATTTAAGATCTCTATTGAGAAGTGAATAACCAGTCAAAGGAATTGTTTGATAGATAAAGTCCAGTGACTACATGATCATTTGGGTACTGTGACTGGACCCCTTTCTGTTCAACCAACAACTCATCATTATCCTCTGGAAAATGGATTACATTTACATTCAACATATCATCGGAAATCTCATCTACTAGGGCAGTGTTAGATCCACCAAGCCCTTTCACAATCGTACAATGTACAAGAGAGGTATCATACAAGTTAAATCAGTCTACAGTGAGCGCTGAGATATTGAAGGAGTCGGTTGTTAGACCAGTACAAAAAAATGTATGATGCTTTCACCAGATATAGTGGATAATTATTGGGCGATTTCAAATCTTCCACTATATTTATTTATTATTTATTTATTTATTTTAAGTTTTTCTATACCGGCATTCGCGATAAATATCGCATCATGTCGGTTTACAATTAACAAGTAGATAGGGAACAAAAGGCAATAAATAACATTGATCTAAGTAATAATAATAATAAAATAATAGTAATAGTAGTAAAAAACGTTAAACAAGAGAAGGCTAAGGAATGCAGTTACAATAAAACAAGGGAGTAATATAACTTGGATCAGAGAAAAGAAGCAGGGGTTTAAATATATATAACATATATGCCAGTCAATGTGCTTATAGCGTTGAAGAATTGCCCTTATGAGGTAGGGATATTAATTACTATGATTGAGGCAAAGTCTGAGCGAATAGGTAATAATGGAATAGGTTTAGTTTAGTTCAGGAAAGGCTTTCGTGAATAGCCACGTTTTAAGTCTTTTCCTAAATGTAGGAAGGCAGGGTTCCTGTCGCAAATCTGGTGGGATGGAGTTCCACAATGTTGGTCCTGCAGTGGAGAAAGCCCTGTCTCTGGCGGTTATGTGCCTCATGGATTTGGAGGGTGGTACTTGTAGGGTTTCTCTATAGGACTCTCTGATTGGTCTTTGGACGTGAATTTTTTGAGAGGAATTTGAAGGGTGAGCTGAGAGTGTTGATGTATAGCTTTGTAAATAATGGTTATGGACTTATATATGATTCTGTAATGAATTGGCAGCCAGTGCAGATCTTTGAGGATTGGTGATATGTGGTCTCTTCTCCGTGTGTTAGTTAATATTCTAGCAGCCGTGTTTTGGACCATCTGAAGGGGTTTGGTGTGAGATGATGGAAGACCTAATAGCAAAGAGTTGCAGTAATCTAGTTTCGAAAAAATTATTGATTGTAGAATAGTTCTGTAGTCATGAAAATGGAAGAGTGGTCTTATTCTTTTTAAGACTTGGATTTTATAGAAGCAGTCCTTAGTAGTTTGATTTATGAATGCTTTTAGGTTTAACCTGTTATCCATGATAGCTCCCAAGTTTCTTACTTGTGGAGTTTGTAAATTGGGTGGAGGATTTGTGTCGATGTTACTGTTTTCAGATGAAATTAGGAGGAGTTCGCTTTTTGAAGAGTTTAGTATTAGATTAAGGTTTGAGAGGAGTCCATCAATTTTTTGAAGACAAGTTTCCCAGAATTCTAGAGTTTTGGTGTATGATTCCTTGACGGGGATGACTATCTGGACGTCATCTGCATACAGAAAGTGTTTAAGGTTTAAGTTGGTTAGCAGTTGGCAAAGAGGGAGCAGGTAGATATTGAAGAGCGTTGGTGAAAGGGAGGAGCCCTGTGGAACTCCCGTAGATGAAGAGTAGTGTTGAGATTCTTTGTTGTGAATTTTGACTTTGTATTTTCTGTTCCCTAAGAACGATTTGAACCATGATAGTGCTGTTCCTGTTATTCCGATGTTTGCTAATTGGATTAGTAGGGTGGAGTGGTTAACCGTGTCAAAGGCGGCTGAGAGGTCCAGGAGGATCAGTAAATAAGTGTGACCTTTGTCCAGGCCCATGATGAGGTAGTCGGTCAGTGAAATTAGTAGTGATTCGGTGCTTAAAGCTTTTCTGAAGCCATATTGAGATGGGAACAGAATTTTATGTTCTTCGAGGTAGTCGGAGAGTCTGGAGTTAACTAATTTTTCCATTACCTTAGCTATGAAAGGGAGATTGGATATAGGACGGAAATTGGTAGGATCATTAGGATTTAAGTTGGGTTTTTTTACGAGCGGTTTGATGGATGCAATTTTCAGGTTGTCCGGGTAGATTCCTTGTGCTAGAGAACAGTTAATAATGTCTGTCAGAGCATTGGAGATTGTGTCTGGTATTAGCAGAAGTTTGGATGGGATGTGGTCTAAAGGGTGAGATGAAGGTTTCATTTTCTTCAGTGTAGACAGTATTTCAGAATTAGTGATGGGTTCGAAGGATTGTAGAGTAATGTCTTTGTTGTGGTGGAAGTATGTGTTGGGTGGTGTTGAAGTGTTGGTTCTCAGCTGTGTTATTAGGTTGGAGATCTTGTTGCTAAAGAAGAGGGCCAACTCCTCTGCTTTTTCTTGTGCTAGGTTGGCAGGGATGTCAGGAGTCATGGTTTGCGTTAAATTAGATACATAGGCAAAGAGGGCTTTGGAATCAAAGATAATATGGTGGATCTTCTGTGCAAAGAAGTCCCTTTTTGTTTTTAATATAGCGCTTTTGTATTGGTGGAGTGCAAGTTTGTAAGCAGAGAGGGATGTCTGTGTTGGTGTTTTTCGCCATTTGCTTTCCTTCTGTCGGAGGTAGTGTTTCAGTTTTTGAAGTTCTTCTTTAAACCAAGGTTGTCTTTTGGAGGAGTTGTGTTCGAGTTTTTTTGTTGCCAGAGGACAGAGATTGTTGGCTGCAGTTTCTGTTATCATGGACCAAGAGTGGAGGGCTGAGTTGGGTGATGAGATGTCTATGAGAGGGAGTTCTGGGCCAAGATGATTGTGTAATTCCTCGGATGTGCAAGATTTCCTGTAAATGAATTCAGGTTGTGGGACAGGTTTTTTGCTTATTTGTTCTAGCAAGAAGGCGGAAGATATTAAAGTATGGTCAGACCAGGGAACAGGTTGGCATTTGGGTGGAGTTGAGTGAGAGATGCTAGAGTTTACGAATATAAGGTCCAGGGTGTGACCTGCTCTGTGGGTGGGTTTATTTATGATCTGCTTGAACCCTATGGCCGACATGGCGGTTAGGAAGGATTCGCAATTGGTTGAGAGAATGGGGTCGTCGACGTGTAAGTTGAAATTTCCCAATATTATAGCGGGATGCTCCAGATTTAGGTAAGTTGTTGTTAATTCTAGGATGGGTGAAGCATCGGATTCCAGAAGGCCTGGAGGAGCATAGATTAGAAGGATTTGTAGACTGTCAGATTTGAATAGGCCTGTTTCTATTTTTGATGGAGAGTTGATTGGGAATTGAGTGATTTTTAGCTCTTTTTTGGCTGCTAGGAGGATACCTCCACCCCTTTTTTTCTTTCTGGGGATAGAGAAGATATCATAGATTTGAGTTGGAAGTTGGTTTAGTAGTGCGGTATCCGATTGTTTAAGCCATGTTTCAGTTATGGCGCAGAGGTCAGGATTTTTGTCCAAGAGAATGTCGTTGAGAATTAGTGTTTTCTTGGAGAGTGATTGTGCGTTGAATAGTATCAAAGAAAAGAGAGCTAGGCCTAAAGTTTGGGTAAACGGGGAAATCATGATGGGGATAAGGGATTTGTAGGTGGGAGGTCGTGAGATCAAAGAGTGTTTTGCTGTGAGAAAGGTTCTGTGCTGGAGTATTGGAATTGGGAGGCCCATGTACATTGTGGTCTGCTGGATGAAGAATGGAGGAGTGATTGCTGGATGAGGATTGGAAGAGTGGCTGCTGGATGAAGATTGGATGAGAGGCTGCTGGATGAGGATTGGATGAGAGGCTGCTGGATGAAGAATTGGAAGAGTGGTTGCTGGATGAGGATTGGAAGAGTGGCTGCTGGATGAAGAATGGAGGAGTGATTGCTGGATGAGGATTGGAAGAGTGGCTGCTGGATGAAGATTGGATGAGAGGCTGCTGGATGAGGATTGGATGAGAGGCTGCTGGATGAGGATTGGAAGAGTGGCTGCTGGATGAAGATTGGAAGAGTGGAATTGCTGTGAGAAGGTAGGTGAGTGTTTGCTGGAAGACGACTTAGATGCGTGCTGGAGATTGCAGTGAAGAGTGCAAAATTAGGGTAAAGGTGATTGTTTGGGCTTTGTAAGAGATATACTTAGCATTCTAATGACAAGGCTATAGTGTGTGTCCGATTGCGACTGGGGGCGTCGTTCTGACCTGGAAGGTTTTTGAAAGAGCTTTGGAGGTATTGGTGTGAATTATCGCTTGGCTCTGGGACGCTCCAAGGGGCGCTCTAAGGGGCGGGCGCGCGACGCCTGGCGCGCGACGCCGGAGGACTGCGAGTCTATTTAAGTTTGAAAGCACTTCCTGTCTACGTCTGAGCGCGTTTCCGGCCGACGTTAGACGCTGTGATTTAAAGGCCTTTGAGCTGCCTTCTGATAGGCTGCTTCGCTCAAAGGGGCGCGGCTGACTCACCGCGGGTGTTCGGCGGCTTCCCTTCGCTCTCTCTCCTTTTGTTAGGGGTTCCGGTGTTTAGTTTCTCCCTCTGCGCGGCTCTCTGATGGTGGAGAGCGGGCTCTAGCCCCGAATGGGCCACGTGAGCCCCAGCAGACGGAAGGTGAGGTGGTGATGCCGGTACTGGGAGCGGGAGGGCGCGAAAAGGCTCGTCGAGGTGAGACGCTGGGATTTAAAGGCCTTTGAGCTGCCTTCTGATAGGCTGCTTCGCTCAAAGGGGCGCGGCTGACTCACTGCGGGTGTTCGGCGGCTTCCCTTCGCTCTCTCTCCTTTTGTTAGGGGGTTCCGGTGTTTAGTTTCTCCCTCTGCGCGGCTCTCTGATGGTGGAGAGCGGGCTCTAGCCCCGAATGGGCCACGTGAGCCCCAGCAGACGGAAGGTGAGGTGGTGATGCCGGTACTGGGAGCGGGAGGGCGCGAAAAGGCTCGTCGATGTGAGACGCTGGGATTTAAAGGCCTTTGAGCTGCCTTCTGATAGGCTGCTTCGCTCAAAGGGGCGCGGCTGACTCACCGCAGGTGTTCGGCGGCTTCCCTTCGCTCTCTCTCCTTTTGTTAGGGGTTCCGGTGTTTAGTTTCTCCCTCTGCGCGGCTCTCTGATGGTGGAGAGCGGGCTCTAGCCCCGAATGGGCCACGTGAGCCCCAGCAGACGGAAGGTGAGATGGTGATGCCGGTACTGGGAGCGGGAGGGCGCGAATTGGAAAAAAGATAATTGGAAAAAAGATAATTGGAAAAAAGTGTGCTTAATAGGCTAAATTTGTTAAAAAAACCCGCTGTATTAGGCGTTAATTAACATGGCTTTTGGAAAGCGCACAGTGCAGAGTTATTACTGTTGTACTTATCAGACGAGTTGCACGTACGACTAAACAAAGTGTACAGCGGGACCTCAGTGCGGCATTGGATATAGGAATGACGTCATACATGATGGTGCCTTGGTATCGGGGGAGATGCATTTATAATGGGAAGAAGGCAGTGTGTGAAAATAGTCAAAATGGTTCAGCTTGGGTTATGAACAGCAGAGCTGTTGCGCAGAGGTCATCTTTATCCCCAATCCTGTTTAATATATATTTAAGTACATTAGCAGACCTATTTATCTGTGGCCTTTCTGTATCCAGCTTCTTATACAGAGCAGGCCGAGAAGAAGAGAAACGCCAGAGGCAAGGAGTAATCTCGCCCTACATAATCATTTACAATCGCAGCAGGGCCTTCTCCCAGCCTACAAAAACTGTATTGCTATCGGTATGAAGTGAGGCAATTCTTTTAAGTTAGCCCACGTCCAGACTGAGCCAAGAACTCTGACTCCTGGATTCAGTGAGTACAATCACCTCCTCTATTGCTCACTGCAACCCCCTGACTTTACTGCAAGCCAAGGACGTCCCTGCTGAACTCGAAGCTTATCCACCAGATTTGAAATGGGTAATAGCATCAAAAACGCGTGTCCAACCCGCCCTATTAGTTATTCCCGCGCGATACAGAAAGTAAAATATGCCAAGCCACACATTTTACTTTCAGAAATTAGTGCCGACCCAAAGGTAGGCATTAATTTCTGCCGGCGCCGGGGACGTGCACAGAAAAGCAGTAAAAAATTATTTTCTGTACACACTCCGACTTAATATCATGGCGATATTAAGTCGGAGGCCCCAAAAGTGAAAAATAATTAAAAATAAAAAAAATGTTAAATCAGCCCGTGGCTCGCGGTTGAAAACCGGACGCTCAATTTTGCAGGCGTCCGGTTTCTACACCCGTGGCTGTCAGCGGGTTTGAGAACCGCCGCCGGAAAAATTGAGCATCAGCTGTCAAACCCGCTGACAGCCACCGCTCCTGTCCGAAAAGGAGGCGCTAGGGACGCGCTGGTGTCCCTAGCGCCTCTTTTTACTGCGGGCCCTACTTAGCATATTTTTATTTACTGGATCACACGCACGGGACACTGGCCTGGGCGCTCGCCCGCTCTCCCGTGTTTCTTTCTGTATCGGCCTGTTAGTTGGACATCTTAGACTTCAGCTGTCACTAATTAAGAAAAAGCACTCTGGGAATATAAAATTCACAAGTGGCAGTAAAAGCATCCAGACATGAGAAAGAAAGAACGTCTCTGCTACGATCAGGAACATTTAATTATGAGTCTAGAGACGCAGAGAAAGATCTTCATTCTTTCAGGCAACCTGTTAGTTAATCCATATTCATAGCAAACTGCACTAAAGCCTTGCATAAGGTAAACCTTATTATGTTATTTATAGCATTTCATAAAGGATTTTTCTCCTCGGCTGCTAGCTCTAAGCGTTTCTTGAACCACAACGCACCAGTCACTTGCTGTCCTGTACATCAGGCATTAAGAAGACGTTGAAGTCATTTCCAGGGCTTCCCTAGGCAAGGATTGCACTGGTTACATCCTGGTTTGTCTCGGGTGAATTGTATCTGCTTCCGATTCCCTCTGTACCATGGACTCGCCTCTCCGCTGACTTCAGCAGGGTCCTTCCAGTTTTCCCTGCTTGTACTGCCATCTTATTGTTAGTGGGTTGTCTTTTCCAAATGGGACATTACTGACCATCCCCTTCTTGTAACCTCAGGATGACCCCTTTGAACCAGGACAGTCTTTGGTAAGATATTACAATGCATTCTTAAACGTTCAGAAGTAAAACATACATCTATTAAAAATAAAACCTAGTACACCATCTAGTGGCATCTGAGCCACACTGATAAAATTAATCCAGTAACCATGCGACTTCAACTCCCCAACTTCCTTAAAATACCATCATTTCATATTTCCTTCAATAAGTAAGGAATGCCTTCATACATGGCTCTGGTTGATGCCAACCTCAACTCAAAGTTGAGGAGATCCTGGACTTAGACTTAGTTTTTGGGTACTTGCCAGGTTCTTGTGGCCTGGTTTGGCCTCTGTTGGAAACAGGATGCTGGGCTTGATGGACCCTTGGTCTGACCCAGTATGGCAATTTCTTATATTCTTCTTATGTTCATAACATAGCACAGCATTTGGTGCACTGGAAGTGGTAGGGTCCTGAAGGTCTTCATTTGAGGCGTCTGACCTCCATGTGCCTCATGTTTTGGAGGGACTGGAGGCTATCCCTGAAAGGAAGGAGGAGGATCCTTCAGGTTGCACTGTGAGGTGCTAGACTATCGATCCAGACTTGTCATTTCCATCCAGCGGCTGCCAGAGCTCGCTCTCACCTCCTGGGCCTCGCATTCTGACTTCTTCACCTCAGCATTCCTGCCGGATTTCCTTCCTCTTCCTTCATCCCCGTTTCTCATGCCCCACCCTCCACCAGCACCAAGAGGAAGGTGTTTGGCATAGGCAGAAGACCTTTTCCCATCAGCTGCCTGGATTTGCCTCTCCAGACATTAGCTGCTCATTCCTGGGGCAACCCACAGACAACTACATCACTGATTACAGGGCGTGTGGAACGTGGGGTGTGACTGGGGAGAGATGGAGATTAGGGAAGGGAGGCTAGGTAGTGTAAGGGTGAAGGGAGAGGTGGACAGCGAGGAAGCAGCTGAGGAGAAAGGGTGAAATGGAGAATGTTGTTGCTGTTGGGGCAAGGAGAGACTGTTGAGGTTGTTTGAAGAGTGAGGGGGTGAGATGGACACTTTGTTGTGTGACTAAGTTTAAAGGAACAGAGATGGAGAATGGATGTGGGGGATATTGGGGAGGGGGGGCTGAGATATGAGAATGAGAGAAAGAAAAGGAGGGGAGATAATATTGCAGACTTAGACCTGATCAGGCGAGCCACAGAAACGTCTCCACTGACTCATGCTCAGATCCAGAACAGCACCTGGACTCTGCTCTCAGCACCTCGCAAAAACAAACATGTAGGAGCTCCTTTCTGAGAGCATGCGGGATCATGCATGCCTCCTCTTCCTACCAGACCTGTGCTAATTAATGGGCTGCAGGCAGGGCATGGATGGCTGGGCTCTACTTTGTGCAGCAGACACATTGCACACAGAGTCCTTCCCAGGCTGAGGGAGAGAGGGAGAGCGTGCCCTCAGCACTGGGAGCAACTCACTGTGAAGGTTAAGAGTAGCGGCAGGGGAGAAGCTCAGAGTAACTAACTCAGCTGGCTGCCTAACCTGAGCTTTCTTCTGCATACAGAGGGAGCTGGAGTCCAGCAGGAGAGAGAGAGAGAGAGAGAAGGGGTCCGTTTGTGGTGAGGACCTGAGGGCAGTTAAGGAACAGGAGTTTGTAGACAGTCAGCAGGTGGGCACAGCTGAGACTGGAGGATCCCAGAAGGAGAGAGGAAAGGGACTCAGGGGAGACTGTCTGCACAGTAATGGGGATTAATGTGGCTGAAGCGCAAGTCCTGCTGAGTCTGTGGAGAGCTCCATCCTCCAGTGCCAAAAGGAGACCTGCACGATGCACTGAAACCCTCCACTCAGTGTGCAGCGGCGGCAAATCGAATGCTAGGGGTTATTAGGAAAGGAATGGAGAGATGGTGGATGCCCTGCGAGGGGCTCTGTTCAAACAAATGGTAATGGATCCTACGAGGGAGGGAGCTGCACTCGACTTAGTGCTCACTAACGGGGATAAGGTCTCTGATGTCCGGGTGGGCGCCCACCTCAGCACCAGTGATCATGAAACGCTATGGTTTCATATCACAAATAGGATACAGAGAGGTCACATGAAGACCCAGGTTTTACATTTCAAAAATACAGACTTTGTCAAAATGGGGACGTACCTGGAGGTAGAGGGAGAAAGTGAGAGGTGGAATAACAGTGGTCCAAACTAAAAGGAGCAATCACCAAGGCAACAAATCTATGTGTTAGAAAAGTAAACAAAAGCAAGAAAAATAAAAAAAACATTCTGATTCTCAAAGGAGGTGGCTGATAAAATAAAAGCAAAAAGAACAACGTTCAAGAAATATAAAGGATCCCAAAAAGAGGAGCACAGGGAAGAATATCTGGAGAGGAAGAAAGAAATCAGAAAAGCAAAAAGTTAAGTGGAAGAAAGGATTGCCAAAGAGGTAAAGAGAGGTGACAAAACATTTTTCAGATTCATCAGTGAAAGGAGAAAAGTCCAAAGTGGTATAGTGAGACTGAAAGGAGGAAAGGATCAATGTGTGGAGAGAGACGAAGAAATGGCAGAAATATTAAACGAATTCTTCAGTTCTGTGTTCATTAAAGAGGACCCTGGAGAAGGACCCTCGCTAGTTAACAAGAAACTGGAGGGGAGTGGAGTAGATGTAACTCCATTTACAGAGGAGAATGGATGGGAAGAGCTGGGGAAACTGAAAGTGGACAAAGCCATGGGGCCTGATGAGGTTCATCCCAGGATACTGAGGGAGCTCAGAGATGAGCTGGCGGGTCCGCTGTGTGACCTGTTCAATAGATCCCTGGAAAGTGGACAAAGCCATGGGGCCTGATGAGGTTCATCCCAGGATACTGAGGGAGCTCAGAGATGAGCTGGTGGGTCCGCTGTGTGACCTGTTCAATAGATCCCTGGAAAGTGGACAAAGCCATGGGGCCTGATGAGGTCCATCCCAGGATACTGAGGGAGCTCAGAGATGTGCTGGCGGCTCCGCTGTGTGACCTGTTCAATAGATCCTGGAAAGTGGACAAAGCCATGGGGCCTGATGAGCTTCATCCCAGGATACTGAGGGAGCTCAGAGATGAGCTGGCGGGTCCGCTGTGTGACCTGTTCAATAGATCCCTGGAAAGTGGACAAAGCCATGGAGCCTGATGAGGTCCATCCCAGGATACTGAGGGAGCTCAGAGATGTGCTGGCAGCTCCGCTGTGTGACCTGTTCAATAGATCCCTGGAAAGTGGACAAAGCCATGGGGCCTGATGAGGTCCATCCCAGGATACTGAGGGAGCTCAGAGATGAGCTGGCGGCTCCACTGTGTGACCTGTTCAATAGATCCCTGGAAAGTGGACAAAGCCATGGGGCCTGATGAGGTCCATCCCAGGATACTGAGGGAGCTCAGAGATGAGCTGGCAGGTGCTCTGTGTGACCTGTTCAATAGATCCCTGGAAAGTGGACAAAGCCATGGGGCCTGATGAGGTCCATCCCAGGATACTGAGGGAGCTCAGAGATGAGCTGGCGGGTGCTCTGTGTGACCTGTTCAATAGATCCCTAGAAATGGGAGTGGTGCCGAGTGATTGGAGAAGAGCGGTGGTGGTCCTGCTTCACAAGAGTGGGAGCAGAGAGGAGGCTGGAAACTACAGACCGGTTAGCCTCACCTCGGTGATAGGAAAAGTAATGGAGTCACTGTTGAAAGTGAGAATAGTGAACTATCTACAGTCGGGAGAATTGCTGGACCAGAGGCAGCATGGATTCACCAGGGGAAGATCCTGTCAGACAAATCTGATCGACTTTTTTTGATTGGGTGACTAGGGAATTAGATAGAGGAAGAGCACTCGATGTCATCTACTTGGATTTTAGCAAAGCTTTTGATACAATACCGCATGGGAAACTTGTGAATAAAATGAGAAGCTTGTTAGTGAGTGCCAAGGTGGTGGCCTGGATTGCAAACTGGTTGACAGACAGAAGACAATGTGTGATGGTAAATGGAGCTCTCTCTGAAGAGACAGCGGTGTTAAGTGGAGTGCTGCAAGGATCGGTGTTGGGACCGGTTCTGTTCAACGTCTTTGTTAGCGACACTGCAGAAGGGATAGAAGGTAAAGTTTGTCTATTTGCAGATGATACTAAGAACTGCACAGTGTGGACACACCAGAAGGAGTAGAGAGAATGAGACATGTTTTAAGGAAGCTTGAGCAGTGGTCAAAGACATGGCAGCTGGGACTCAATACCAAGAAGTGCAGAGTCATGCATCTGGGCTGTGGCAATACAAAAGAGCTGTATGTGACAGGGGTGAAAGACTAATGCGCACGGACTAGGAGACGGACCTTTGGGTGATAGTGTCTGATGATCTGAAGATGGTGAACCAATGTGACAAGGTAATAGCTAAAGCCAGAAGAATGCTGGGCTGCATAGAGAGAGGAATAACCAGTAAGAAACAGGAAGTGATAATCCCCTTGTACAGGTCCTTGGTGAGGCCTCACCTGGAGTACTGTGTTCAGTTCTGGAGCTCATATCTCAAAAAGGATACGGACAGGATAGAGGTGGTCTAGAGAAGGGCGAGACTAAATGCAAAATGCATGAGACTAAATGCACAATTGAATCTTTATGGGTAGAAATCCCTTGTGTGTCGGGGAAGACTATAGTGATAGGGGTATACTACCGTCCACCTGGTCAAGATGGTGAGATGGACAGTGAAATGCAAAGAGAAATTAGGGAAGCTAACCAAATTGGTGGTGCAGTAATAATGGGAGACTTCAATTACCCCAATATTGACTGGGTAAATGAATCATCGGGACATGCTAGAAAGATAAAGTTCCTAGATGGAATAAATGACAGTTTTATGGACCAATTAGTTCAGGAGCCAATGAGAGAGGGAGCAATTTTAGATCTAATTCTCAGTGGAGAACAGGATTTGGTGAGGGAGGTAAAGGTGGTGAGGCTGCTTGGCAATAATGATCATAATATGATCAAATTTGATTTAATGACTGGAAAAGGAACAGTGTGCAAATCCACGGCTCTCAAAAGGGAAACTTTGATAAAATGAGAAAAATAGAAAAAAACTGAAAGGAGCAGCTACAAAGGTAAAAAGTTTGCAAGAGGCGTGGTCATTGTTAAAAAATACCATCCTAGAAGCACAGTCCAGATGTATTCCACACATTAAGAAAGGTGGAAAGAAGGCAAAACGATTACCGGCATGGTTAAAAGGGGAGGCGAAAGAAGCTATTTTAGCCAAAAGATCTTCATTCAAAAATTGGAAGAAGGATCCAACAGAAGAAAATAGGATAAAGCATAAACGTTGGCAAGTTAAATGTAAGACATGGATAAGACAGGCTAAGAGAGAATTTGAAAAGAAGTTGGCCGTAGAGGCAAAAATGCACAGTAAAAACTTTTAAAAATATATCCGAAGCAGAAAGCCTGCGAGGAAGTCAGTTGAACCGTTAGATGATCGAGGGGTTAAAGGGGCACTTAGAGAAGATAAGGCCATTGTGGAAAGATTAAATTATTTCTTTGCTTCGGTGTTTACTGAAGAGGATGTTGGGGAGGTACCCGTAATGGAGAAGGTTTTCATGGGCAATGATTCAGATGGACTGAACCAAATCACGGTGAACCTAGAAGATGTGGTAGACCTGATTGACAAACTGAAGAGTAGTAAATCACCTGGACCCTGAAAAGTCATGGGATAGGAGGCGATGTCCTTTTGTGGATTACAAACTGGTTAAAAGACAGGAAACAGAGAGTAGGATTAAATGGACACTTTTCTCAGTGGAAGGGAGAGGGCAGTGGAGTGCCTCAGGGATCTGTATTGGGACCCTTACTTTTCAATATATTTATAAATGATCCGGAAAGGAATACGACGAGCAAGGTTATCAAATTTGTGGATGATACAAAATTATTCAAAGTGGTTAAATCACAAGCGGATTGTGATACATTACAGGAGGACCTTGTTGCGGACGTAACGGTGGACCCTTGGACCAGCCTGTCGGAGTGGGATGGATGAAGAAGAGCACTCCGCTGTGATGAAGTAGGCCGGAAGGCGGAGCCAAGTTTGACGTAGAGCCGAAGTCTTCACCTTGGAAGCCTGAGATCCCCCCAGGAGGAGCACGTGAGGATCCGGGCCGCTGGGACTTAGGTGATGGCAGCGAGGCTGGAAGAGAAGATGAAGTCTTCACCCTGGAAGCCCGAGATCCCCCCCAGGATAGACGAGATGGCAAACCAAAGGTCGAGGCAGGCAGCAGACACGGAGAGTCAGAAGCAGGCAAGAGTCAGGAACCAGAGAAGCAATCCAGGAGGAATCCAGAACTGGAACAGAAGATCCGGAGCTGGAACTGAAGTGGGACCAGGAACTAGAACAGAAGATCCGGAGCAGGAACTAAAGCAGAACCAAGAACAGGAACCAACTGGAGATCCAAGCAGAAAAGACAGCAGGACACAGCAACTAACATCCAAGGCAGGGAATCTCGTTGCAAGGTGACATGATCAGTCAGATGCTGGGCTTAAATCCCTGCCAGCATCTGACGTCACTTCAGGGGGCGGTCCGTGGTCTGGCGGGAAAGCCCTTTACAAGGTCCCTCCTTGCGCGCGCCTAGGAGGGGAGTGGCCTGGTTCCGAGGCTCGGCGGTGTCTCCCTCGTGGAGGCGCTGCTGTGGGAAGGCCAGAGCAGGCCGGCGAGCCCCGTCGTTGGTGGCCCGAAGGAGGAGGTAAGGGCCCGGTCGCAAGACTTGCGACCGGGACCGCAACAGACCTTGCAAGACTGGAAGATTGGGCAATCAAATGGCAGATGAAATTTAATATGGACAAGTGCAAGGTGATGTATATAGGGAAAAATAATCGTTGCTGTAGTTACACGATATTAGGAGCTGCCAGCCAGGAAAAAGATCTAGGCATCTTAGGATAATACTTTAAAATCATCGGTTCAGTGTGCTGCAGCAGTCAAAAAAGCAAACAGAATGTTGGGAATTATTAGGAAGGGAATGGTTAATAAAACAGAAAATATCATAATGCCTCTATATCGCTCCATGGTGAGACCGCACCTTGAATACTGTGTACAATTCTGGTCACCACATCTCAAAAAAGATATAATTGCGATGGAGAAGGTACAGAGAAAGGCTACCAAAATGATAAGGGGAATGGAACAGCTCCCCTATGAGGAAAGGCTGAAGAGGTTAGGGCTGTTCAGCTTGGAGAAGAGATGACTGAGGGGGGATATGATAGATGTCTTTAAGATCATGAGAGGTCTAGAATGAGTAGATGTGAATCAGTTATTTACACTTTCAGATAATAGAAGGACTTGGGGGCATTCCATGAAGTTAGCAAGTAGCACATTTAAGACTAATCAGAGAAAATTATTTTTCACTCAATGCACAATAAAGCTCTGGAATTTGTTGCCAGAGGATGTGGTTAGTGCAGTTAGTGTAGCTGGGTTCAAAAAAGGTTTGGATAAGTTCTTGGAGGAGAAGTCCATTACCTGCTATTAATTAAGTTGACTTAGAAATCACCCACTGCTATTACTAGCAATGGTAACATGGAATAGACTTAGTGTTTGGGTAATTGCCAGGTTCTTGTGACCTGGTTTGGCCACTGTTGGAAACAGGATGCTGGGCTTGATGGACCCTTGGTCTGACCCAGTATGGCATTTTCTTATGTTCTTATTCATGGGGGTAACTTGCTGATGCGGCTGTTACAACCCTTAACCAGTAAGCTTTAATACTACTGATGCAACTCCATCATTGCTCTCTGCTTTAACGGCAGGGGGAAAAGGGGAATTAGTTTCAGACAGCAACCAACAAGCACATTAAATTGCACAGTCTGGGAAAACAAATAAGCATGTACCCTTAACCAATAAGCTTTAAACTTGTGATGTAATAGCTTCACCGATAAAAGATGAGAGGTAACGGGGAATTGGACTCAGACAGTAATCGACAAGGGCCCTGAATTTGATGGTCTGAGAGTCTGATAAGTATGGGGGTGAATTGTATGGTGCGGCAGATCTACCATAAGCTTGCTGGGCAGACTGGATGGACAGTTTGGTCCTTTTCTGCCTTCATTTCTATGTTTCTATAATGCCTCTGTATCGCTCCATGGTGCGACCTCATCTTGAGTATTGTGTGCAGTTCTGGTCACCACATCTCAAGAAAGATATAGCAGAATTAGAAAAGGTACAGAGAAGGGCGATCAAGATGATAAATGGGATGGAACAATTCCACTATGAGTTAAGGTTAAAGAGGTTAGGGCTCTTCAGTTTGCAGAAAAGATGGCTGAGGGGGGAATATGATAGAAGTTTATAAAATCACGACAAACCTAGAACGGGTAAATGTAAATTAGTTGTTTAGTCTTTCAAAAAGTACAAAGACTGGGAGATATTCAATGAAGTGAATTTTGAATGCATATACAGCTTTGCTCTCTGTTTCAACGGCAAGGGGATATGTGGAAAAGAGGATTTACATTCAGACAACATCCAAGGACTGAACTTCACAATCTGGGTAAACAAATAAGCATGGGGGTACCTTGCTTATTACGGAGGTTACTAGCTTAAACCAATTAAGCCTGATACTTCACTTTGAATGCATATACAGCGTTGCTCTCTGCTTCAACGGCAGGGGGAAATGTGGAAAAGAGGATTTGCATTCAGACAACATCCAACAAGGCATTGATCTGGGTAAACAAGCATTGGGTAACTTGCTTGATGCAGCGGTTACTACCCTTAACCATTAAGCCTAATGCTCACCTTTGATGCAACTTCAGTATTACTCTCTGCATCAATGGCAGGGATGGCAGGAAATTTGAATCAAACAGTTACTAACAAAGGCCCTGAACTTGGTGGTTGATGAAACAGATAAGTATGGGAAAATAAGTGTGGGAGCTTGCTGGGCAGACTGGATGGTCTTTTTCTGCCGACATTTCTATGTTTCTATGTAAGTTAATAAGTAGCACATTTAAAACAAATCGTAGAAAATAATTTTTTACTCAATGCTCAGTTAAGCTCGGGAATTCGTTACCAAAGGATATAATTAGGGCAGTTAGCATAGCTGGAATTAAAAAAGGTTTGGACAAGTTCCTGGAGGAGAAGTCAATAAGCTGTTATTAACCAAGCAGACTTAAGCAATAGCCATTACTTATCACTGCATGATAGCATCATGGGATCTATTTATTGTTTGGGATCTTGCCAGGGACTTGTGACCTGGATTGATCACTGTTGGAAACAGGATAATCGGCTTGTTGGATCTGCGTTCTGACCCAGTATGGCAAATCTTATGCTTGTATGAGGAGGGGGAAGGGAGGAGTTCATGGGTCCTGACTAAAGGAACAAATCCAATAGCATATGTGTCCATCCATGCCCACAAGCCACAGAACATTTGGGCTTGATTGAGAGGGATGGAAGGAATGGGAAGATGAGCGACTGTCTCATAATGCTCTTTTCTGCAATGTCTGAGAGCTGGGGGAGGGAGGGGAGAGAGTGTGCCTCGCCCTGCGCTCTGATCTCTCCTCCTTTTATTCAGTCAGGCCTGACTGCATCTCCCAGGAAGAGTCAGTCACAGATCAGTGTGCACACAGGAGGAGCAGTGCACACAGACCAATCTCCCTCGGTGCTGTGCACACATCAGCCATTAGAAGAGAGCCGTGCACATACCAGAACTGGGGAAAGAGCTGTGAACACTTAAGGAATAAGAGAGCACAGTGCAGCCACAGATCCCTTAAAGAGCTGTGCCTGGCGCAGGACTGCAGAGAGAGCTGTGCACACAGAGAGACCTCTCACCGAGCTGTGCACACATCAGGATTCCTCAGAGTGTCCTAACTCCATTGGAAATTTCAGGTAAGACATTCTTTATAAAGTCCTATGTGAGCAGTATTCCTGTGGCATTAGTCCAATTAGAAACCCAGAAAACAAGCTGTCCAGAAGACCCCATACAGGACTAACTTAGTACAGTTCTGACCTAGCTATTGAGAGAGTGCCAAAACGGCATTGCTTTTCTCTTCACCAGATATTACGACTACTCTTAGCCAAGTCTAGAGGCAAGCAGGAAATACAGATACCAATAGGAGACAAGTCCCCACTCCCTGGAGCTTACAATCTAGTCCAGCCAAATCCTCCAGGAGCTGAAAATTCAGTCGCTTCCCTGTATCTGCCTTTTGTTCCTCACTCCTCTCTAATCACATTCTCCTTGCCCTGCCCTGCTGCTCCACAAACTCAAAAAAATAACAAATCTGCCTTAGCACAGGCAGCCCCCGAAATGGAAGCAGTTACAGCAGGAACGATATATAGAGGAGGTAACCCTAGCACACCATACGCCCCTCCGAGATATTTATAATCCCACAGATCCAGCTGAATTTCACGGAGACCTACTGCTCCAGAAGCAAAAGAGAACCAACACAGGCTAACCCACAGATTATCATCCATCCTGCTATGAAATCGTACAGCAAAAGGGGAAAAGAGGCAACACAGGCAGACAAAAAAAGACTCTTTCAAAGATGAGACATACACAAGGTGTGATCCTACATATATCACAAGAGCTGGGGATCTGTATATAATAATATCAGAGGTGCCTGAGAGCTGGGATCTGTATATAATAATATCACAGGAAACTGAGAGCAGGGCATCTGTATATAATAATATCACAGGAGCCTGAGAGCTGGGCATCTGTATATAATAATATCACAGGAAACTGAGAGCTGGGCATCTGTATATAATAATACTACATTAATCTGACAGCTGGGATCTGTATACAATAATATCATAGGAGCCTGAGAGCTGGGATCTGTATATAATAATATCACAGGAGCCTGAGAGCTGGGATCTGTATATAATAATATCACAGGAGCCTGAGAGCTGGGATTTGTATATAATAATATCAGAGGTGCCGGAGAGCTGGAATCTGTATATAATAATATCACAGGAGCCTGAGAGCTAGGGATCTGTATATAATAATATCACAGGATATCACAGGAGCCTGAGAGCTGGGATCTGTATATAATAATATCAGAGGTGCCTGAGAGCTGGGATCTGTATATAATAATATCAGAGGTGCCTGAGAGCTGGAATCTGTATATAATAATATCACAGGAGCCTGAGAGCTAGGGATCTGTATATAATAATATCACAGGACTCTGAGAGTTGGGGATCTGTATATAATAATATCACAGGAGCCTGAGAGCTAGAGATCTGTATATAATAATACCAGAGGTGCCTGAGAGCTGGGTATCTGTATATAATAATACCACAGGAGCCTGAGAGCTGGGCATCTGTATATAATAATATCACAGGAGCCTGAGAGCTGGGATCTGTATATAATAATATCAGAGGTGCCTGAGAGCTGGAATCTGTATATAATAATATCACAGGAGCCTGAGAGCTGGGATCTGTATATAATAATATCAGAGGTGCCTGAGAGCTGGGATCTGTATATAATAATATCACAGGAGCCTGAGAGCTAGGGATCTGTATATAATAATATCACAGGACCCTGAGAGTTGGGGATCTGTATATAATAATATCACAGGAGCCTGAGAGCTAGGGATCTGTATATAATAATACCACAGGAGCCTGAGAGCTGGACATCTGTATATAATAATATCACAGGAGCCTGAGAGCTGGGGATCTGTATATAATAATATCACAGGAGCCTGAGAGCTGGGATCTGTATATAATAATATCAGAGGTGCCTGAGAGCTGGAATCTGTATATAATAATATCATAGGAGCCTGAGAGCTAGGGATCTGTATATAATAATATCAGAGGTGCCTGAGAGCTGGGTATCTATATATAATAATATCACAGGAGCCTGAGAGCTGGGGATCTGAATATAATAATATCACAGGAGCTTAAGAGCTAGGAATCTGTATATAATAATATCACAGGAACCTGAGAGCTGGGCATCTGTATATAATAATATCATAGGAGCCTGAGAGCTGGGATCTGTATATAATAATATCACAGGAAACTGAGAGCTCGGCATCTGTATATAATAATATCACAGGAACCTGAGAGCTTGCCGTCTGTATCTAATAATATCACAGGAGCCCGAGAGCTGGGCATCTGTAAATAATAATATCACAGGAGCCCGAGAGCTGGGCATCTGTATATAATAATATCACAGGAGCCTGAGAGATGGGCATCCATATATAATAATATCACAGGAGCCTGAGAGATGGGCATCCGTATATAATAATATCACAGGAGCCTGAGAGTTGGGCATCCGTATATAATAATATCACAGGAGCCTGAGAGCTGGGGATCTGTATATAATAATATCACAGGAGCCCGAGAGCTGGGCATCTGTAAATAATAATATCACAGGAGCCCGAGAGCTGGGCATCTGTATATAATAATATCAGAGGTGCCTGAGAGCTGGGATCTGTATATAATAATATCACAGGAGCCTGAGAGATGGGCATCCGTATATAATAATATCACAGGAGCCTGAGAGCTGGGCATCTGTATATAATAATATCACAGGAGCCTGAGAGTTGGGCATCCGTATATAATAATATCACAGGAGCCTGAGAGCTGGGCATCTGTATATAATAATATCACAGTAAACTGAGGCTGGCCCTCTGTATATCATAATATCACAGGAGCCTGAGAGCTGGGCATCTGTATATAATAATATCACAGGAGCCTGAGAGCTGAACATCTGTATATAATAATATCACAGGAGCTCGAGAGCTGGGCATCTGTATATAATAATATCACAGGAGCCTGAGAGCTGGGCATCTGTATATAATAATATCACAGGAGCTCGAGAGCTGGGCATCTGTATATAATAATATCACAGGAAACTGAGAGCTGGGCATCTGTATATAATAATATCACAGGAGCCTGAGAGTTAGGGATTATATCTAATAATATCACAGGAGCCTGAGAGCTGGGATCTGTATATAATAATATCACAGGAAACTATGAGCTCGGCATCTGTATATAATAATATCACAGGAACCTGAGAGCTGGCCATCTGTATATTATAATATAAGAGGTGCCTGAGAGCTGGGATCTGTATATAATAATATCACAGGAGCCCGAGAACTGGGCATCTGTATATAATAATATCACAGGAGCCTGAGAGCTGGGCATCTGTATATAATAATATCACAGGAGTCTGAGAGCTGGGATCTGTATATAATAATATCAGAGGTGCCTGAGAGCTGGGATCTGTATATAATAATATCACAGTAAACTGAGAGCTGGGATCTGTATATAATAATATCACAGGAGCCTGAGAACTGGGCATCTGTATATAATAATATCACAGGAGCTCAAGAGCTAGGCATCTGTATATAATAATATCACAGGAAACTGAGAGCTGGGCATCCTTATATAATATCACAGGAGCCTGAGAACTGGGCATCATCTCGAAACCAACAACATCTTACACCCCGCCCAACATGGTTTCAGAAAAAATCATAGCACAGAAACCTTGCTACTCAACTTATCAAACACAGTAATAAGAGGTTTCGACAACGGCCAAAAATTCATCCTCATCCTCCTTGACCTCTCCACCGCATTTGACACGGTAGACCACAAAAGCCTAATCTCCAGACTAGCTGACATAGGTCTATCCGTCAAAACTCTTGACTGGTTTACATCCTTCCTTAAAAATAGATACTTCAAAGTAAACATCAACAACCACTACTCAGATGCCATACCTCTTGAAACCGGAGTACCCCAAGGATCCATACTATCAGCCACCCTGTTCAATATATACCTACTGCCCCTCTGCCAGCTCCTCATGAGTGTCGGCATCACATACTACATGTACGCCGACGATATCCAATTAATCATACCCGTAACTAACACCATCGAAAATGCAATGAAAATTTCGGCCACCTACCTCGACACCATAAGAAGCATGCTAAACCACATGAAGCTATGTCTCAACATGGACAAAATTGAGTGTATACTACTTGAGAGAAAATACTCCGGAATCAACATGAAACACACCATACAAATTGACAACACATACATCAAATTAAAGGACAACGTGAAAGATCTCGGAATATGGTTAATCCCAGAGCTTAACTTCAAAAAACACATCACATTGAAAATCAAAGAAGGCTTCCACAAATTACTTATCCTCAAACACCTAAAACCTCTACTGTACCACCCTGAATATAGAACCATTCTTCAATCACTCATGTTCACCAGCTTCGACTATTGCAACTCACTTCTGATAGGCCTACCAAAATCTACCATTCGACTACTCCAATTGCTACAGAACGCCTCAGCCAGAATCCTTACCGGTCACAAAAGATCTGACCACATCACTCCTGTGCTAAAAAGCCTACACTGGTTACCTGTAGAAAAGAGAATCGAATATAAAACTCTAACCGTTATACACAGTGCAATACACAACAATGAAAACACATGCCTAAATAACATTATTCAGAAACACGTCTCTCAATGCAATACAAGAGCAACAAACAAATTACAACTTGACATACCATCAATTTCAACCGCTAAACATACTACTGTAAGAAACAGAGCCTTCTCCATAGCAGGCCCTCACCTCTGGAACTCACTACCGGAACACCTAAGATTACAAAATAACACTAAAACATCTAAAAAAGAACTCAAGACCTGGCTCTTCAGACAAGCCTTCAAAGACAGGATCGGTTAATCACCCACACTACAAATAACACCACCATACCATTACGCATAGTTAAACCATATTACGGACAGTTAACTACTATTCCACTAACGATAAACCCAATCTGCTGCTAGATAATCTGTCGACTAGAACCCACTTGCATCCGTTGTTATAACCGTTGTTATAACCTGTCCTCATCTGTTGTTAGACCTGTTATACTCTTCATTCCCCTCCCTATATGCAATATATAACCCCTATCCCCTCTATACATTCTGTCCATCTTCATCCTCCCTCTACCCCTTTCTTTCTTTCCCCCCACTCCATCCCCCAACCATTTCTCTCAATACCATCTCACTTATCCAACAACCTCTATTTAAGTCTCTCTATTTAAGCCTCGTTCATTATATAGTTTATTTAATTTTGTTTTATTCACTGTTTTCTTATAAGTTCTATGTAAAGCCTCTGTTTTGCTGATTTTGAAGTTAAAATGTAAACCGAACTGATGTTATCCTACGAAGTCCGGTATATAAAAACCACAAATAAATAAATAAATAAATACCAGTTATTTCGTTACATGTAACTCATTGTTACACCAGTTTGCTGTTCTGTTATACCAATGGTTTCTGCACATGTAATTCATTGTTTTAAATGTAAACCGGCGTGAAGGCCTCTAGCTAAACTTTGGCATATAAAAATGTACAAATAAATGAATAAATAAATAAATAAATAAATAATAATACCACAGGAGACTGAGAGCTGGGGATCTATATATAATAATATCACAGAAGCCTGAGAGCTGGGCATCTGTATTTATTTATTTGTGTGTTTTTCTATACCGAAGTTTAGTGCAAGCCTTCATCTGTATATAATAATATAATAGGTGTTGCGATCCCCCCTGTTGCTGCGCTACAGGAGGTATCTTACCTTCCTCCAGAGGCCGCTTTGAAGCCAGGGCCTCGCCTGTGTTCCATCCGGGACTTGCTCCAGGGCCTGAGAGGCCTAGCTGTTCCTGTGGCGTCGTGCCTGTGTTTGGACTTCCTGCTTCCAGCCACACCCGTTTCTCTAGGGGCTGGCCCGCAGCTCTCTTCCCCAGTTATAGGGCCAGCTAGGGGCGGTCCTGTCTAACTCCTCCCAGGGAGTTGCCTACAACCTCCAGTATATAAGGACTTGCTTGTTAGTTCCTGTTTGCCTTTGGATTGGGTTACACAGTTGTCTGTGGCCTCTCCTGATCCAGGTCCACCGTGGTCTGCTGTGCCTAGATGGTTCCTTGTCCTGTTTCTGCCTTGATGTTTTGCCTGCGGATCAAGCTCTACAGTTGTCTGTAACCTTGCCTGATCCAGGTCTACCGTGGTCTGTCTTGCCTAGATGGTACCTTGTCTCGATGTCTGTTTCTGACCTTGCCTAGATGTCTGTTCCTGTTCCTGCCAGCCGTAAGGGCTTCGGATGTCAGTATCCCAGCATCGGAGTTCCTGTTCGCCTGGGTCTTCCCCGCACCCTCCTTTCCTCAGCGTGGTCCGCGACCAGCCTTCCTGGGCTGTGTAGGGCGCGTCTGGGACGGGGTGGTCCGTGACCAGTCTAGCTGTGCTGGCTGAGTAGGGCGCCCTGATGGACAGTGCCATGTTTCCGTCCAGCCTTGTCTACAGTGTCTTGCTTCAGCCCTTGCCCGGATGTCTTCGTGTCTCTGCCTTGACCTATGTCCTCGTCTGGTTCCTGAGCCTTCTGTCCTGTTGGGCCCTGGAGTGGCCAACAGGAGGGATTCGTCCCACGGGCTCTTGAGCTTCTGCCAGCCGAAGGGGCTTCGGATGTCAGTATCCCAGCATCGGAGTTCCCGCTCGCCTGGATCTTTTCTATGTCTCGCTTCAGCCCTTGCCCTGATGTCTCCAACGTCTTGCTTCAGCCTCTCTTGGATGTCTGCTTCAGCCCTCGTCTCACGTCCTCAGTGTAAGGACTCTGTCTGCCCTCGCCTCTGTCCGGCCTGCTGCCCATTGCCGTTCCCAGCGGCAGGTCCGAAAGGGCCGGGAACAGTCGGAGGACCGTTCATTAGTCAACTTCCCCGTGTTGGCTACCATGGGCATGCAGGTCCGGCTGAGGGTCGGACTCCCTGCTTCTGTTCCTGCCTGCCTGGCTCACCATGCCTGCTCAGCTCACCTCCCACGGTGTGGCTTGGGGCTCCTCCTTGAGTCCTGCCGTGGCCCAAGGGCTCACCACCCGCTTAAGACGACCGCGCCCGCGCTCGTAACAATAGGAGCCTGAGAGCTGGAGATCTGTATATAATAATACCACAAGAGCCCGAAAGCTGGGGATCTCATATATAATAATATAAGAGGAGCCCAAGAGCTGGGGATCTTTATGTAATAATATGACAGGAGCCTGAGAGCTGTGCATCTGTATATAATAATACCACAGGAGCCCGAGAGCTGGGGATATCATATATAATAATATCACAGGAGCCTGAGAGCTGGGGATTATATATATTATCACAGGAAACTGAGATCTGAGGATCTGTATATAATAATACCACAGGAACCCGAGAGCTGGGGATCTCATATATAATAATATCACAGGAGCCCGAGAGCTGGGGATCTGTATATAATAATACCACAGGAGCCAGAGAGCTGGGGATCTTATATATGATAATATTACAGAGGTCTGAGAGCTGGGAATTTCATATATGATAATATCACAGGAGCCCGAGAGCTGTGGATCTGTATATAATAATATCACAGGACCATGAGAGTTGGGGATCTGTATATAATAATTAGAGGAGCCTGAGAGCTAGGGATCTGTATATAATACTTTCAGAGAAGTTTTAGAGCTGGGCAATCTGTATATAATAATATCACAGGAGACCGAGAGCTGGGCATATGTATATTATAATACCACAGGAGCCCGAGAGCTGTGGATCTGTATATAATAATACCACAGGAGCCCGAGAGCTGTGGATCTGTATATAATAATACCACAGGAGCCCGAGAGCTGTGGATCTGTATATAATAATATCACAGGAGCTTGAGAGCTGGGGATCTGTATATAATAATACCACAGGAGCCCGAGAGCTGGGGATCTCATATATAATAATATAACAGGATCCCGAGAGCTGGGGATCTCATATATAATTATATCATAGGAATCTGAGAGCTGGGGACCTGTATATAATATCACAGGAGCTCGAGAGCTGGGCATCTGTATATAATAATACCACAGGAGCCTGAGAGCTGGAGATTATATATAATAATATCACAGGCGCTCGAGAGCTGGGCATCTGTATATAATAATATCAGAGGTGCCTGAGAGTTGGGGGATTTATTTATTTAACACTTTTCTATACCGACCTTCATGGTAGGGACCATATCAGGTCGGGGATCTCATATATAATAATATAACAGGATCCCGAGAGCTGGGGATCTCATATATAATTATATCATAGGAATCTGAGGGCTGGGGACCTGTATATAATATCACAGGAGCTCGAGAGCTGGGCATCTGTATATAATAATACCACAGGAGCCCGAGAGCTTGGGATCTCATATATAATTATATCAAAGGAATCTGAGAGCTGGGGACCTGTATATAATTATACCACAGGAACCTGAGAGCTGGGGATCTGTATATAATAATATCAGTGGACTTTGAGAGCTGGGAGTCTGTATATAATAATATTAGCGGAGCCTGAGAGCTGGGGATCTCATATATAATAATATCACAGGAGCCTGAGAGCTGGGCATCTGTATATAATAATACCACAGGAGCCTGAGAGCTGGCCATCTGTATATAATAATAATATCAGAGGTGCCTGAGAGTTGGGGGATTTATTTATTTAACACTTTTCTATACCGACCTTCATGGTAGGGACCATATCAGGTCGGTTTACATCGAACGGGGGAACTGTAACGAAAACCGTAGGTAACAGGAAGAACAAAGTTACATTCAACAAGGGAGGTAAAACTTGGAAGCAAAGACTGCTGGAGAGAAAAGACTAAGGAACGAAGTGCTTAGGATAATAATAACAGCTGTTACAGAGTCAGGGTAGGCTCTTATTTCGAGCTTGGGGATAGTAAGGGGATCCATTGTTCATGATGGCTTTTCGGTCGTCTAATGAGTGTCTGGCGGATCTGAGATATAATAGTATCTCAGATCTGTATATAATAGTATCACAGGAGCCTGAGAGCTGGGGATCTCATATATAATAATATCACAGGAGCCTGAGAGCTGGGCATCTGTATATAATAATACTACATTAATCTGACAGCTGGGATCTGTATACAATAATATCATAGGAGCCTGAGAGCTGGGATCGGTATATAATAATATCACAGGAGCCTGAGAGCTGGGCATCTGTATATAATAATACCACAGGAGCCTGAGAGCTGGGGATCTGTATATATTCCTTATTGTCCAAGTACTTTTTTGTTACTATATTCCTTATTGTCCAAGTTACATATATTCCTTATTGTCCAAGTACTTTTTTGTTACTCTGTTCTCATTGTAAGCTGCCCAAGAGGTAGTCCAAGTTATATATTGTTAGTTTTTATGTTTCATTGTAAGCTGCCCTAGAGGCATCAGTTTGATTTCACTGTAAACCGGTGCGATATGTATATTATACAGGAACATCGGTATATAAAAATAAATAAATAAATAAATAAATAAATAAATAAATAAATAAATATAAATAAAAATACCACAGGAACCTGAAAGCTGGGGATCTGTATATAATAATATCACAGGAACTTGAGAGCTGGGGATTTGTATATAATAGTATCACAGGAGCCTGAGAGCTGGGGATCTGTATATAATAATATTACAGGAACCTGAGAGCTGGGATCTGTATATAATAATACCACAGGAGCCTGAGAGCTGGGGATCTGTATATAATAATACCACAGGAACCTGAGAGCTGGGGATCTGTATGTAATAATATCACAGGAACCTGAGAGCTGGGGATTTGTATATAATAATATCAGAGGAGCCTGAGAGCTGGGGATCTGTATATAATAATATTACAGGAACCTGAGAGCTGGGATCTGTATATAATAATACCACAGGAGCCTGAGAGCTGGGGATCTGTATATAATAATACCACAGGAACCTGAGAGCTGGGGATCTGTATGTAATAATATCATAGGAGCCTGAGAGCTGGGGATCTGTATATAATAATATTACAGGAACCTGAGAGCTGCGATCTGTATATAATAATACCACAGGAGCCTGAGAGCTGGGGATCTGTATATAATAATACCACAGGAACCTGAGAGCTGGGGATCTGTATGTAATAATATCACAGGAACCTGAGAGCTGGGGATTTGTATATAATAATATCAGAGGAGCCTGAGAGCTGGGGATCTGTATATAATAATATTACAGGAACCTGAGAGCTGGGATCTGTATATAATAATATTACAGGAACCTGAGAGCTGGGATCTGTATATAATAATACCACAGGAACCTGAGAGCTGGGATCTGTATATAGGAATAAATGTTTCTATTTTTATATCAGGCACAGATAAGCTTGCTTGCCAGCAGCTCTTGAAGGAGAGTTTGAAGAGAGCTGTGAGGGGCATGTACAGCACTTGGGACAGGGGACACTGTCACGCTTTCTGACCCAATGACCCAGCATAATGTTAGAGGCATTCTACACTCTATCCTGGGAAACAAGTTGATGGTGCTATATAGACCTTATTACACACAGAGCCATTGCTAGATCTGACTTTTGTGTCCATGCTCTGCCCTCCAAGCTAAATTCCCATATAATATGATGGTGATTTATAGACCTTATTACACACACACACAATGTGCTCAGAGCCATTGCTAGATTATGACTTGTGTCCGTGCTCTGACCTCCAAGCTAAATTCCCACAATGTGATGGTGATATATAGACCTTATTACACACAGAGTGTCATGGGCGGCCACAAGGCCTTGCGTACTGTCATGGTCGGCCTCGAGACCTTGCATTGTTTAGTGTGCCCTTGGGCCTCAGCCCGACCCCAGGCAAACCCAGGACCGACCCGAGAGTTGACGGCATATTCCAGCGTGGCTGGCGGCTGACCCCCTGCCAGGCCTGCAAGCTCCCAAGGCCAACATCCGAGGATGTTGGAAGTTGAATGGTCCTCCGACCATTCTGAGCCCTTTCGGACCTGCTGCGAACAGCATGGAGCAGCAGGCCTGGCCTGAGGTAGAGGGCAGTCGAGGACCTTGACATGAAGACAGGACAATGATAGATCAGTGCTGTAACAGGATACAGGTTCTGGAACCAGGCAGGAACTGTAGCAAGACTCGAGTACTGGAACCAGGCAGGAACTGTAGCAAGACTCGGGATACGAAGACATCACGGAAGACAATTGGGCAGAAGGACAGTTGCACAGTCTCTCAGGGTGCCCTACTCAGCCCACCCGCGGGTCTGAGTCGCGGACCACCCTGTCCCACTGCGCGCCCTACACAGCCCGAAGGCTGGTCACGGACCATGAGGAGAGCGGGACATGCACAGGGAAGATCCAGGCGAAGAGGAACTCCGATGTCAGGACCAATGGCATCCGAAGCTCCGATGGCTGGCGGGAACGGAAGCTCCAAGGCGCAGGGACAGATCCCACCTGTTGGCCACTCCTAGGCCCAACAGGTCAGAAGGCCAGGAGCACATACGAAGAGGCAGGGAAGAACATCCGGGAAGGCAGGAACATCTGGACGAAGATCAGGACAGGAATATCAGGATATCTGGACGGGACATCTGGACGGGACATCTGGACAGGATATCTGGACAGGACTTCTGGACAGGACCTCAGGCACGAAGAGAAGACGAAAGAACAGGAACTGAACAGGAACTCCAAGGAGAAGACAGGAAGGCCTGATGGAGCTCTGGCAGGCAGGAGCCTCCAGAAGGATGACACTCCGATGCAAGGCAAGGAACAGACTGACAGAACAGCCCTTTATAGGGCAGAAGCAGGAAGTCCACTTAGAGGTGAGGTCAGCCACGCTTCCTGTGGCTGGCCCTTTAAATCCAGCAGAGAGGCGCGGGCCAGCGCCTAAGGAGCAGCAGGAGAACAGTGCAGGACCTCGGACAGCGGCCTGCACTGACGTCAGACGCTGAGAAGCAGGAAACAGGCAGGCAGGCCTCGGGGCAGCCTCTAGGCCGCACCACAAGGACCCCCTTGATGGTGTCGCGGCTCCCCGCCACGAAGGCTGACCCGGGGCGGCTCCATGCCGCGAAGGAAGGCAAGAAAGACTGCGGCTCAGGCCGCGGCAAAGACAAGGAGCAGGGGCGGCCTCCGGGCCGCGTGGACAAGGCTAGACCGCAGCTCCGGCCACGCAGGCAGGCCCTATGTTGGCGTCCATGCCGCGTCGGGTGAAGAAGCAAGGCGTGGGTAAGTGAGTCTACTCGCGGGAGGGGGCCCGCGGGCAGCAGGTCCCAACACAGAGCCATTGCTAGATATGATGGTTGTGTCCAGGCTCTGACTTCCAAGCTAAATTCGCACATAATGTGATGGTGATATTTAGACCTTATTACACACAGAGCCATTGCTAGATGTGACTGTGGTGTCCATGCTCTGACTTCCAAGCTAAATTCGCACATAATGTGATGGTGCTATATAGACCTTATTACACACAGAGCCATTGCTAGATATGACTCTTCTGTCTATGCTCTGACCTCCAAGCTAAATTCCCACATAATGTGATGGTGATATATAGACCTTATTTCACACACAGCCATTGCTAGATATGACTGTGGTGTCCACGCTCTGACTTCCAAGCTAAATTCGCACATAATGTGATGGTGATATATGGACCTTATTACACACAGAGCCATTGCTAGATATGACTGTGGTGTCCATGCTCTGACCTCCAAGCTAAATTCCCACATAATGTGATGGTGCTATATAGACCTTATTACACACAGAGCCATTGCTAGATATGACTGTTGTGTCCACGCTCTGACCTCCAAGCTAAATTCCCACATAATGTGATGGTGATATATAGACCTTATTTCACACACAGCCATTGCTAGATATGACTGTGGTGTCCACGCTCTGACTTCCAAGCTAAATTCCCACATAATGTGATGGTGATTTATAGACCTTATTACACACAGAGCCATTGCTAGATATGACTGTGGTGTCCACGCTCTAACCTCCAAGCTAAATTCCCACATAATGTGATGGTGATGGTAGACCTTATTACACACAGAGCCATTGCTAGATATTTATTTATTTATTTATTTTTAATTTTTATATACCGGAATTCCTGTATGCAATACAAATCAATCCGGTTTACATGTAACAAAAAGGTTGCCCTGGTCTGGGAGGTTAGACCGGGGTTTTTTACATAGAACATTGAACAATAACAATCAACCAATGAACATTAACATTAACATTATTACAAGGAACAATGAGAGTATCAATAATATTTAACAAATAATAAATAACCTTGTTCGTGTTTTGAATGGTATGTGTGTGTTCCCCTTTTTACAATGGACTTTAGTAGCGTGTATCGACTGCAGTAAACGGTTATATAATATGTCCTCTGTTAAATGACTGTTAAATAGGCATTGCGACTAAGCAAGTACATGTAAGAAATTAAGTGTAAGAAATTAAGTGTCAAGCAAGTGTCAAGCAAGTACGTGTAAGAAATTAAGTGTAAGAAATTAAGTGTCAAGCAATTCGTGACACCCTACAATGGTTGGATCTGAAAGTCAGGAGGAGGTGCTTAGTTACACTCTGGGAATTGGAATGCTTGCCTGAAGAGCCAGGTTTTTAACCTTTTTTTGAATTCTGGTAGATTGGGTTCGAGTCGTAGGTCTGGTGGGAGCGCATTCCATTGGTGTGGTCCTGCAGTGGAGAGAGCTCTTTTTCTTAGTGTTGATTTGGCAGGAGCTGCGACTAATGTGCCTTTGTAGGCGTTTCTGATGGGTCTAGAAGATAAGTGTGGCCGAAGTTGAATTTGTAGAGATATAGGTGCGGCGTTATGGATTGCTTTGTGAATGATGGTTAAGGTTTTATATAGGATTCTCTGTTTAATGGGTAGCCAGTGGAGGTTGCTCAAGATGGGGGTAATATGGTTTCTTCTGTTAGTGTTAGTTAGGATTCTGGCTGCGGCATTTTGTACCATCTGTAGGGGTTTGATGCTGTTAGAGGGGAGGCCAAGTAAGATTGAGTTGCAGTAATCAAGTTTCGAAAAAATAATGGATTGAAGAACGAGGCGAAAGTCATTGAAGTGAAGGAGTGGCTTTAGTTTCTTTAGGACCTGTAGTTTAAAGAAGCAATCCCTGGTGGTTGTGTTAATGAATTTTTTTAGGTTAAGTTGGTTGTCAAGCCATGCTCCTAGATTCCTGACGTCTGCAGAGAGCTCCATGTTTTGTGCCAGGCTGGGTACGTGGGTGTTTGGTTTGTGAGAAATCAGTAGCAACTCTGTTTTGCTGGAGTTTAGAATCAGGTTCAGGCTGGAGAGTAGATGTTTAATTGGTTGAAGACAATTCTCCCAGTAGTCGAAGGTTTTTTGAATTGATTCTGTGATGGGGATGATGATCTGGATGTCATCTGCATAGAGGTAATGATTAAGCTTGAGTTGTGATAGGAGATGGCAGAGGGGGAGGAGGTAAATGTTGAACAGGGTGGGAGATATGCTAGATAGGACTGTGATATGCTAGATATAAATGTTGAGATATGCTAGATATAAATGTTGAACAGGGTGGGAGATATGCTAGATATGACTGTGGTGTCCACGCTCTGACCTCCAAGCTAAATTCCCACATAATGTGATGATGATATATAGACCTTATTACACACAGAGCCATTGCTAGATATGACTGTGGTGTCCACGCTCTGACCTCCAAGCTAAATTCCCACATAATGTGATGGTGATATATAGACCTTATTACACACAGAGCCATTGCTAGATATGACTGTGGTGTCCACGCTCTGACCTCCAAGCTAAATTCCCACATAATGTGATGGTGATATATAGACCTTATTACACACAGAGCCATTGCTAGATATGACTGTGGTGTCCACGCTCTGACCTCCAAGCTAAATTCCCACATAATGTGATGGTGATATATAGACCTTATTACACACAGAGCCATTGCTAGATATGACTGTGGTGTCCACGCTCTGACCTCCAAGCTAAATTCCCACATAATGTGATGGCGCTATATAGACCTCATTACACACAGAGCCATTACTAGATATGACTGTTGTGTCCACGCTCTGACCTCCAAGCTAAATTCCCACATAATGTGATGGCGCTATATAGACCTCATTACACACAGAGCCATTACTAGATATTTATTTATTTATTTAGCATTTTTCTATACCGACCTTCAAGGTTAAATACCTTATCAGGTCGGTTTACATCGAACAGGGACATAAAAACAGTAAACATAAACAACTTATTATAATCAGGAGAAACAAAGTTACATTTAACAAGGACTGCAAAACTTGGAAGCTTAAACAGCTGGAAAGAAAGGCTTAAGAGGGTAGTAAATTAAGAAACTAAGACCTAAAAGTCTGTGCTAGTGCTAGTTGAGCTATTATGAAAGTGCTGATGCTTGTGTAGTATTTAGAGGGGGATCGAAGTTCCGTTGCTCATGAGCTGGTTTGTCGTCTAATGTGTGTCTGAAGGGTCCGGGAAGGCTTGGCGGAACAACCAGGTCTTGAGTTTTTTCTTAAATGTTAGTAGGCAGGGTTCCAGCCTGAGATCTGCTGGGAGGTTGTTCCAGATGGCTGGTCCTGCTATTGAGAACGCTCGGTCTTTGGTGGAAATGAGGCGCGTGGCTTTGGTTGTGGGGGGTTGTAGTGCTCCTTTGTAGTTTTCTCTAATCGGTCTGTTGGAAGTATGGAGTTTGAAAGGGATTTCGACGGTGGTGATATGACTGTGGTGTCCACGCTCTGACCTCCAAGCTAAATTCTCACATAATGTGATGGCGATATATAGACCTTATTACACACAGAGCCATTGCTAGATATGACTGTGGTGTCCATGCTCTGACCTCCAAGCTAAATTCCCACATAATGTGATGGTGATATATAGACCTTATTACACACAGAGCCATTGCTAGATATGACTGTGGTGTCTATGCTCTGACCTCCAAGCTAAATTCCCACATAATGTGATGGTGATATATAGACCTTATTACACACAGAGCCATTGCTAGATATTTTATTTATTTATTTAGCACTTTTATATACCGACTTTCCAATAACAGAGTTACTGATCAATTTGGTTTACATTCTAAACAGAAACATTGACAAGTTAATGTCTTACAATGAACAGGTATCAGGAACTTGGATACATATATATGGGGTTAATAACATAACGTAAATGCTACGAAGCCAAATGTAGGCTAAAGAAATAGGTGATAGGTATAAGGTTGGGTATTTGATTTTTAGTCTGCCAAGGATTCATAGATGACCTGAGAGTTCTTTGTGGGGTAATAGAGAGTGCTAGAGATGATTTGAATAGTTCTCTAGGGGGTTACCAAAGAAGGGATCCTTGGCAGGGAAAGTTCCGCAGACTGATGATTATGAGAAAGCTTGGTGATTATGATGATTATGAGAAAGCTTAGATATGACTGTGGTGTCCACGCTCTGACCTCCAAGCTAAATTCCCACATAATGTGATGGCGCTATATAGACCTTATTACACACAGAGCCATTGCTAGATATGACTGTGGTGTCCATGCTCTGACCTCCAAGCTAAATTCCCACATAATGTGATGGTGATATATAGACCTTATTACACACAGAGCCATTGCTAGATATGACTGTGGTGTCCACGCTCTGACCTCCAAGCTAAATTCCCACATAATGTGATGGTGATATATAGACCTTATTACACACAGAGCCATTGCTAGATATGACTGTGGTGTCCACGCTCTGACCTCCAAGCTAAATTCCCACATAATGTGATGGTGATATATAGACCTTATTACACACAGAGCCATTGCTAGATATGACTGTGGTGTCCACGCTCTGACCTCCAAGCTAAATTCCCACATAATGTGATGGCGCTATATAGACCTCATTACACACAGAGCCATTACTAGATATGACTGTGGTGTCCACGCTCTGACCTCCAAGCTAAATTCTCACATAATGTGATGGCGATATATAGACCTTATTACACACAGAGCCATTGCTAGATATGACTGTGGTGTCCATGCTCTGACCTCCAAGTGATCAAAATATTGTCCTTTTCCTTCTTCATTTCAGATCCCCTTTCTGAAGTCAGGGAGCTGTGTGCAGGGGCCATGGCTCTGGGAGTGCACTTGCTGGCCTGCCTCCTCGGCATGGGTTCCTGGGTGGCCATCAATGGGATGTGGGTGGAGCTGCCACTGATGATCCCAGAGGTGCCCGAGGGCTGGCATCTTCCCTCCTACCTCACTGTTCTCATCCAGTTTGCCAACATCGGGCCCTTGTTCGTCACCCTGATGCACCGGTTCCAGCCAGGCCGGCTGAACGAGACAGCTGTTATATACACTATTGTCAGCATTGGGGTTCTGGCCTGCTTGCTTCTGGCCTTCTTCTGGAGAGAGACTACGCTAGTAATCGGGGCCCCTCACAGCACGGCCCTGCTGGTTCTCATCTTCTTTCTCTCTGTGGTGGACTGCACATCCTCTGTCACCTTCCTGCCCTACATGATGCAACTCAAAGCCCATTACCTTACCACCTACTTCATTGGTGAGGGGCTCAGTGGCCTAATTCCTGGTTTTGTGGCTTTGGGACAGGGTGTAGGAGTCCTCCACTGCGTTAATGGGAGCCTGCCAGAAAGTCTCTTTCTCGACACCAACATCACCATTTCCAGCCACTTGCATGCAGAGTACCAGCCGGCCCGATTTCCTGTCCAGATCTTCTTTCTCTTCCTCTGCGGGATGATGACCATGTGCCTACTTGCATTTGCTCTTCTCAACCACTTGGCATGCGTACGCCGGGAGCGGAACAATGTGAGAGGCCAGCCAGGCGTCCAGGAGGCAGGGGGTGAAGCTGACTTAAGTAAGAAGACAACAGAGAGCAGACCCATGATTAACCACACGGCCAGTGAGAAGAGGCAGATACAGAGCTCTTTTGGCAGCAAGATGTACTCTTGGCCCCAGATCATCTCTATCTTTCTGCTCTTGGCCTGGGCAAACGCGCTGACGAATGGGGTTCTGCCTGCAGTGCAGTCCTACTCCTGCCTGCCCTACGGTAACTCTGCCTACCACCTCTCTGCCACCTTGGCTGCTCTGGCAAACCCATTGGCATGCTGCATCACCTTGGTCCTACCAAACAGGTGAGCTCCAGCCCCCACCCCTCCACGCACCCCCTCCCTCCTCCCCATGACACAAGCCACCCTCCTGATTCTCCATGATACAGGAGTCCCCGGTACCTACAGCTCCCCACCCTCCCCCCCACCAATTCTCCATAGTACAGGAGTCCTTGGCACTTACATAAGAACTGACATATTGGGTCAGACCGAGGACCCATCAAATCCAGTTTCCTATTTACAGCAGAGGCCAATCCAGATCACAAGTACCTGGCAGGATCCCAAATAGGAGAAAAATTCCAAGCTGCTTAAACACCCAGGGATAAGCAGTGGCTTTCCTCAAGTCTACCTGGTTAAAACTAACTAAATAAATAAATAAAAAAAACAGGATAAAACTAAATAAAAATCAGCAAAAAGTGTAAAAATAATCCTATGCATTAGAAACAATGAAGCTTGAAGTTATTTATGAAAAAGACATTGAGATGTGGCAGAGAAACTGGGAGAGAACTGTAAAGTTTAGGGGCCAGTTAGGCCTAGGCACAATCACAGGAATCAACTGCTTACAATATATATAGTAAAATGGGTTGTGTGGGCCTAACCCTTCGCCTAACACTTCGCAGACGCGGCTTGCATTTGCAAGCAATTTGAATGGAGTATCGAGCGGTATGTGATCAGAACTGTGTGTGCGGGGAACGAGGGTGCGCCCGGCACTGCCACACTGTTTCTAACGCGGCCTTGCTGTATCGACCTGAAAGTCTTTCTAGTCCAATTTGATGAAAACCCCCAGGTATAGAGAATAAATGCATGTGGGATGATCTCAAGGCTTTAGCTGGCAAATAGCGAATGACTCCCTTAGTTAAATATGAAGGAGCCAGATCCTGAAGCGAGAGAGTGACCGGGAGGGCCAGGAAGTGGTCTAAGTGCTGGTGCAGCCCCTTAAGCCATTGCGGGGGTATCCAGAAGCCTGGCTGCAGGGCTGGAATTAATCAGGGGAGGCTCGGATGTCAAGCTGCCAGAATTAATGACTGGGAATTGTTCCAAAGTCATCGAATGTAAAAAACCCTGTCCGGAGGCTGCCCAGAGAGCTGTGCCCCCAGCAGGACACCCAGATCCCGCATTATTTCACTGCAAGTCAAAACGTGTCCACTCAGCTGAGCTGCTAACCACTGACCTTCAAGCCATGAACTTTGCACCAGCAGGAAATGTCAGACAAACAATCATTAACCCTCTGAAATTTCTCCAAAACCTCTGCCATAACAGGAAAAGAAATTGTACCAGCTTAGCACAAAGAAAATATGCCCCCCCCCCCCCGATTGTATGTATTTATTTATTTATTTACACCGTCATTGGGATCCATCAATCTAGAGAGAGAAGAAAGGAGGGGCAGTGACACCCCCCCCCCCCATTGTATTTATTTATTTATTTACACCATCATTGGGATCCATCAATCAAGAGAGTGAAGAAAGGAGGGGCAGTGACACCCCCCCCCCCCCCGATTGTATTTATTTATTTATTTACACCATCATTGGGATCCATCAATCTAGAGAGAGAAGAAAGGAGGGGCAGTGACACCCCCCCCCCGATTGTATTTATTTATTTATTTATTTATTTACACCGTCATTGGGATCCATCAATCTAGAGAGAGAAGAAAGGAGGGGCAGTGACACCCCCCCCCCCCCCGATTGTATTTATTTATTTATTTACACCATCATTGGGTTCCATCAATCTAGAGAGTGAAGAAAGGAGGGGCAGTGACACCCCCCCCCCGATTGTATTTATTTATTTATTTACACCGTCATTGGGATCCATCAATCAAGAGAGTGAAGAAAGGAGGGGCAGTGACCCCCCCCGATTGTATTTATTTATTTATTTACACAGTCATTGGGATCCATCAATCTAGAGAGAGAAGAAAGGAGGGGCAGTGACACCCCCCCCCAGATTGTATTTATTTATTTATTTACACCGTCATTGGGATCCATCAATCAAGAGAGTGAAGAAAGGAGGGGCAGTGACACCCCCCCCCCCAGATTGTATTTATTTATTTATTTACACCGTCATTGGGATCCATCAATCTAGAGAGAGAAGAAAGGAGGGGCAGTGACCCCCCCCCCCCCCGATTGTATTTATTTATTTATTTACACCATCATTGGGTTCCATCAATCAAGAGAGTGAAGAAAGGAGGGGCAGTGACACCCCCCCCCAATTGTATTTATTTATTTATTTACACCGTCATTGGGATCCATCAATCAAGAGAGTGAAGAAAGGAGGGGCAGTGACCCCCCCCCCCCCCGATTGTATTTATTTATTTATTTACACCATCATTGGGATCCATCAATCAAGAGAGTGAAGAAAGGAGGGGCAGTGACACCCCCCCCCCTGATTGTATTTATTTATTTATTTACACCATCATTGGGATCCATCAATCTAGAGAGAGAAGAAAGGAGGGGCAGTGACACCCCCCCCCCGATTGTATTTATTTATTTATTTATTTATTTACACCGTCATTGGGATCCATCAATCTAGAGAGAGAAGAAAGGAGGGGCAGTGACACCCCCCCCCCCCCGATTGTATTTATTTATTTATTTACACCATCATTGGGTTCCATCAATCTAGAGAGTGAAGAAAGGAGGGGCAGTGACACCCCCCCCCCGATTGTATTTATTTATTTATTTACACCGTCATTGGGATCCATCAATCAAGAGAGTGAAGAAAGGAGGGGCAGTGACCCCCCCCCGATTGTATTTATTTATTTATTTACACCGTCATTGGGATCCATCAATCTAGAGAGAGAAGAAAGGAGGGGCAGTGACACCCCCCCCCCCCAGATTGTATTTATTTATTTATTTACACCGTAATTGGGATCCATCAATCAAGAGAGTGAAGAAAGGAGGGGCAGTGACACCCCCCCCCGATTGTATTTATTTATTTATTTACACCGTCATTGGGATCCATCAATCAAGAGAGAGAAGAAAGGAGGGGCAGTGACACCCCCCCCCAGATTGTATTTATTTATTTATTTACACCGTCATTGGGATCCATCAATCAAGAGAGAGAAGAAAGGAGGGGCAGTGACACCCCCCCCCCGATTGTATTTATTTATTTATTTACACCATCATTGGGATCCATCAATCTAGAGAGAGAAGAAAGGAGGGGCAGAGTGACACCCCCCCCCCCGATTGTATTTATTTATTTATTTACACCGTCATTGGGATCCATCAATCAAGAGAGAGAAGAAAGGAGGGGCAGTGACACCCCCCCCCCCAGATTGTATTTATTTATTTATTTACACCGTCATTGGGATCCATCAATCAAGAGAGTGAAGAAAGGAGGGGCAGTGACACCCCCCCCGGATTGTATTTATTTATTTATTTACACCGTCATTGGGATCCATCAATCAAGAGAGTGAAGAAAGGAGGGGCAGTGACACCCCCCCCCCCCCCGATTGTATTTATTTATTTATTTACACCATCATTGGGATCCATCAATCAAGAGAGTGCAGAAAGGAGGGGCAGTGACACCCCCCCCCCCCATTGTATTTATTTATTTATTTACACCGTCATTGGGTTCCATCAATCTAGAGAGAGAAGAAAGGAGGGGCAGTGACACCCCCCCATTGTATTTATTTATTTATTTACACCGTCATTGGGATCCATCAATCAAGAGAGTGAAGAAAGGAGGGGCAGTGACACTCCCCCCCCCCGATTGTATTTATTTATTTATTTACACCATCATTGGGATCCATCAATCTAGAGAGAGAAGAAAGGAGGGGCAGTGACACCCCCACCCCGATTGTATTTATTTATTTATTTACACCGTCATTGGGATCCATCAATCAAGAGAGTGAAGAAAGGAGGGGCAGTGACACCCCCCCCCCCCGATTGTATTTATTTATTTATTTACACCGTCATTGGCATCCATCAATCAAGAGAGTGAAGAAAGGAGGGGCAGTGACACCCCCCCCCCCCGATTGTATTTATTTATTTATTTACACCGTCATTGGGATCCATCAATCAAGAGAGTGAAGAAAGGAGGGGCAGTGACCCCCCCCCCCCCGGATTGTATTTATTTATTTATTTACACCGTCATTGGGATCCATCAATCAAGAGAGTGAAGAAAGGAGGGGCAGTGACACCCCCCCCCCGATTGTATTTATTTATTTATTTACACCGTCATTGGCATCCATCAATCTAGAGAGAGAAGAAAGGAGGGGCAGTGACACCCCCCCCCAGATTGTATTTATTTATTTATTTACACCGTCATTGGGATCCATCAATCAAGAGAGAGAAGAAAGGAGGGGCAGTGACACCCCCCCCCCCCCCGATTGTATTTATTTATTTATTTACACCGTCATTGGGATCCATCAATCTAGAGAGAGAAGAAAGGAGGGGCAGTGACACCCCCCCCCCCCCCAGATTGTATTTATTTATTTATTTACACCGTCATTGGGTTCCATCAATCAAGAGAGTGAAGAAAGGAAGGGCAGTGACACCACCCCCCCCGGATTGTATTTATTTATTTATTTACACCGTCATTGGGTTCCATCAATCAAGAGAGTGAAGAAAGGAAGGGCAGTGACACCACCCCCCCCCCGGATTGTATTTATTTATTTATTTACACGGTCATTGGGATCCATCAATCAAGAGAGTGAAGAAAGGAGGGGCAGTGACACCCCCCCCCCCCGGATTGTATTTATTTATTTATTTATTTACACCGTCATTGGGTTCCATCAATCAAGAGAGTGAAGAAAGGAAGGGCAGTGACACCCCCCCCCCCCCCGGATTGTATTTATTTATTTATTTACACCGTCATTGGGATCCATCAATCAAGAGAGTGAAGAAAGGAGGGGCAGTGACACCCCCCCCCCCCGATTGTATTTATTTATTTATTTACACCATCATTGGGATCCATCAATCAAGAGAGTGCAGAAAGGAGGGGCAGTGACACACCTCCCCCCCGATTGTATTTATTTATTTATTTACACCGTCATTGGGATCCATCAATCAAGAGAGTGAAGAAAGGAGGGGCAGTGACACCCCCCCCCCCCCCGATTGTATTTATTTATTTATTTACACCGTCATTGGGATCCATCAATCAAGAGAGTGAAGAAAGGAGGGGCAGTGACACCCCCCCCCCATTGTATTTATTTATTTATTTACACCGTCATTGGCATCCATCAATCTAGAGAGAGAAGAAAGGAGGGGCAGTGACACCCCCCCCCCCCGATTGTATTTATTTATTTATTTACACCGTCATTGGGATCCATCAATCAAGAGAGTGAAGAAAGGAGGGGCAGTGACACCCCCCCCCCATTGTATTTATTTATTTATTTACACCGTCATTGGCATCCATCAATCTAGAGAGAGAAGAAAGGAGGGGCAGTGACACCCCCCCCCCCATTGTATTTATTTATTTATTTACACCATCATTGGGATCCATCAATCAAGAGAGTGAAGAAAGGAGGGGCAGTGACACTCCCCCCCGATTGTATTTATTTATTTATTTACACCGTCATTGGGATCCATCAATCAAGAGAGTGAAGAAAGGAGGGGCAGTGATAAAGGAACTTGGGAAAGGGATTTCCAGGACACCCAGAGCTCGCTCTATAGGATGCAACTTCACAAAATGATTGGGGGGGGGGGCTGAACTCAACACAAATAATGGAGTCCGCCCCCTCCCCCAGCAGGGAGTAGGGATGTGAGTGAGACTGTCAGCCTGCATGTAAATGTCCACGGGGAAGTCTCAACCTGGCAACCCACCCCAGCTCTTTCCCACCAGTGCCCTCTCCCCTGCCCCATTCCCCCATCACACTCTCTCATTTTCCTAACCCCTTCCTCCCCTCCCTCCTGCTGCATTCTCCCTCTCCGGCATGGAAAGACTCAGAAATTTATATTTGGTGGGAAGAGGTTTAATAACCCTCTTCCAGCTCCACTCCCCACATCCCCTTAACCTACTTTGCTCCGTCCTTCTCTGTTCCCACCTCTCCTCACCCCTCCATAACCAGCTGCCCTCCTCTGCAGGCCTGGTGCACCCATCCCGGTCACCTTTCATCAGCAGGTTGGGCTTCCCTTCATTGCCAGGTTCTGCACACCTTTCAATTTATGATTCGCCCTCCTCCACCCCATGAGCCCAGGCACATTTTATACAGAGCTGTCCTGCCTCTCTATCCCCTGCAGCCCTTCTCCCTGCACTCAGATTCCAGATCTGAGCCAGTCCCAGGCCTGCAGAGCCCACATAAGTCCCTCCTGCACCCCCTGCATGTCCTGAGCCCTGGCAGCTCAGCAGTTAATATCTCCCCATCCCCTGCAGCACTTCTGGCACTCACAGATCCCAGGTCAGAGCCAGTCCCAGGCCTGCAGAGCCCACATAAGTCCCTGCACCCCCTGCATGTCCTGAGCCCTGGCAGCTCAGCAGTTAATATCTCCCCATCCCCCGCAGCACTTCTGACCCTCACAGATCCCAGGTCAGAGCCAATCCCAGCCCTGCAGAGCCCACATAAGTCCCTGCACCCCCTGCATGTCCTGAGCCCTGGCAGCTCAGCAGTTAATATCTCCCATCCCCTGCAGCACTTCTGGCACTCACAGATCCCAGGTCAGAGCCAGTCCCAGCCCTGCAGAGCCCACATAAGTCCCTCCTGCACCCCCTGCATGTCCTGAGCCCTGGCAGCTCAGCAGTTAATATCTCCCCATCCCCTGCAGTACTTCTGGCACTCACAGATCCCAGGTCAGAGCCAGTCCCAGGCCTGCAGAGCCCACATAAGTCCCTCCTGCACCCCCTGCATGTCCTGAGCCCTGGCAGCTCAGCAGTTAATATCTCCCCATCCCCTGCAGCACTTCTGACACTCACAGATCCCAGGTCAGTGCCAGTCCCAGGCCTGCAGAGCCCACATAAGTCCCTCCTGCACCCCCTGCATGTCCTGAGCCCTGGCAGCTCAGCAGTTAATATCTCCCCATCCCCTGCAGCACTTCTGACACTCACAGATCCCAGGTCAGTGCCAGTCCCAGGCCTGCAGAGCCCACATAAGTCCCTGCACCCCCTGCATGTCCTGAGCCCTGGCAGCTCAGCAGTTAATATCTCCCCATCCCCTGCAGCACTTCTGACACTCACAGATCCCAGGTCAGAGCCAGTCCCAGGCCTGCAGAGCCCACATAAGTCCCTGCACCCCCTGCATGTCCTGAGCCCTGGCAGCTCAGCAGTTAATATCTCCCCATCCCCTGCAGTACTTCTGGCACTCACAGATCCCAGGTCAGAGCCAGTCCCAGGCCTGCAGAGCCCACATAAGTCCCTCCTGCACCCCCTGCATGTCCTGAGCCCTGGCAGCTCAGCAGTTAATATCTCCCCATCCCCTGCAGCACTTCTGACACTCACAGATCCCAGGTCAGTGCCAGTCCCAGGCCTGCAGAGCCCACATAAGTCCCTCCTGCACCCCCTGCATGTCCTGAGCCCTGGCAGCTCAGCAGTTAATATCTCCCCATCCCCCGCAGCACTTCTGACCCTCACAGATCCCAGGTCAGAGCCAGTCCCAGCCCTGCAGAGCCCACATAAGTCCCTCCTGCACCCCCTGCATGTCCTGAGCCCTGGCAGCTCAGCAGTTAATATCTCCCCATCCCCTGCAGCACTTCTGACACTCACAGATCCCAGGTCAGAGCCAGTCCCAGGCCTGCAGAGCCCACATAAGTCCCTCCGCCACCTGCATGTCCTGAGCCCTGGCAGCTCAGCAGTTAATATCTCCCCATCCCCTGCAGCACTTCTGACACTCACAGATCCCAGGTCAGAGCCAGTCCCAGGCCTGCAGAGCCCACATAAGTCCCTGCACCCCCTGCATGTCCTGAGCCCTGGCAGCTCAGCAGTTAATATCTCCCCATCCCCCGCAGCACTTCTGACACTCACAGATCCCAGGTCAGTGCCAGTCCCAGGCCTGCAGAGCCCACATAAGTCCCTCCTGCACCCCCTGCATGTCCTGAGCCCTGGCAGCTCAGCAGTTAATATCTCCCCATCCCCTGCAGCACTTCTGACACTCACAGATCCCAGGTCAGAGCCAGTCCCAGGCCTGCAGAGCCCACATAAGTCCCTCCTGCACCCCCTGCATGTCCTGAGCCCTGGCAGCTCAGCAGTTAATATCTCCCCATCCCCTGCAGCACTTCTGACACTCACAGATCCCAGGTCAGTGCCAGTCCCAGGCCTGCAGAGCCCACATAAGTCCCTCCTGCACCCCCTGCATGTCCTGAGCCCTGGCAGCTCAGCAGTTAATATCTCCCATCCCCTGCAGCACTTCTGGCACTCACAGATCCCAGGTCAGAGCCAGTCCCAGGCCTGCAGAGCCCACATAAGTCCCTCCTGCACCCCCTGCATGTCCTGAGCCCTGGCAGCTCAGCAGTTAATATCTCCCCATCCCCCGCAGCACTTCTGACACTCACAGATCCCAGGTCAGAGCCAGTCCCAGCCCTGCAGAGACCACATAAGTCCCTGCACCCCCTGCATGTCCTGAGCCCTGGCAGCTCAGCAGTTAATATCTCCCCATCCCCTGCAGCACTTCTGACACTCACAGATCCCAGGTCAGTGCCAGTCCCAGGCCTGCAGAGCCCACATAAGTCCCTCCTGCACCCCCTGCATGTCCTGAGCCCTGGCAGCTCAGCAGTTAATATCTCCCCATCCCCCGCAGCACTTCTGACCCTCACAGATCCCAGGTCAGAGCCAGTCCCAGGCCTGCAGAGACCACATAAGTCCCTCCTGCACCCCCTGCATGTCCTGAGCCCTGGCAGCTCAGCAGTTAATATCTCCCCATCCCCTGCAGCACTTCTGGCACTCACAGATCCCAGGTCAGAGCCAGTCCCAGGCCTGCAGAGCCCACATAAGTCCCTCCTGCACCCCCTGCATGTCCTGAGCCCTGGCAGCTCAGCAGTTAATATCTCCCCATCCCCTGCAGCACTTCTGGCACTCACAGATCCCAGGTCAGAGCCAGTCCCAGGCCTGCAGAGCCCACATAAGTCCCTCCTGTACCCCCTGCATGTCCTGAGCCCTGGCAGCTCAGCAGTTAATATCTCCCCATCCCCTGCAGCACTTCTGGCACTCACAGATCCCAGGTCAGAGCCAGTCCCAGGCCTGCAGAGCCCACATAAGTCCCTCCTGCACCCCCTGCATGTCCTGAGCCCTGGCAGCTCAGCAGTTAATATCTCCCCATCCCCCGCAGCACTTCTGACCCTCACAGATCCCAGGTCAGAGCCAGTCCCAGGCCTGCAGAGCCCACATAAGTCCCTGCACCCCCTGCATGTCCTGAGCCCTGGCAGCTCAGCAGTTAATATCTCCCCATCCCCTGCAGCACTTCTGACACTCACAGATCCCAGGTCAGAGCCAGTCCCAGGCCTGCAGAGCCCACATAAGTCCCTCCTGCACCCCCTGCATGTCCTGAGCCCTGGCAGCTCAGCAGTTAATATCTCCCCATCCCCTGCAGCACTTCTGACACTCACAGATCCCAGGTCAGAGCCAGTCCCAGCCCTGCAGAGCCCACATAAGTCCCTCCTGCACCCCCTGCATGTCCTGAGCCCTGGCAGCTCAGCAGTTAATATCTCCCCATCCCCTGCAGCACTTCTGACACTCACAGATCCCAGGTCAGAGCCAGTCCCAGCCCTGCAGAGCCCACATAAGTCCCTCCTGCACCCCCTGCATGTCCTGAGCCCTGGCAGCTCAGCAGTTAATATCTCCCCATCCCCTGCAGCACTTCTGACACTCACAGATCCCAGGTCAGTGCCAGTCCCAGGCCTGCAGAGCCCACATAAGTCCCTCCTGCACCCCCTGCATGTCCTGAGCCCTGGCAGCTCAGCAGTTAATATCTCCCCATCCCCTGCAGCACTTCTGACCCTCACAGATCCCAGGTCAGTGCCAGTCCCAGCCCTGCAGAGCCCACATAAGTCCCTCCTGCACCCCCTGCATGTCCTGAGCCCTGGCAGCTCAGCAGTTAATATCTCCCCATCCCCTGCAGCACTTCTGACCCTCACAGATCCCAGGTCAGAGCCAGTCCCAGGCCTGCAGAGCCCACATAAGTCCCTGCACCCCCTGCATGTCCTGAGCCCTGGCAGCTCAGCAGTTAATATCTCCCCATCCCCTGCAGCACTTCTGACACTCACAGATCCCAGGTCAGAGCCAGTCCCAGGCCTGCAGAGCCCACATAAGTCCCTGCACCCCCTGCATGTCCTGAGCCCTGGCAGCTCAGCAGTTAATATCTCCCATCCCCTGCAGCACTTCTGACACTCACAGATCCCAGGTCAGTGCCAGTCCCAGGCCTGCAGAGCCCACATAAGTCCCTCCTGCACCCCCTGCATGTCCTGAGCCCTGGCAGCTCAGCAGTTAATATCTCCCCATCCCCCGCAGCACTTCTGGCACTCACAGATCCCAGGTCAGAGCCAGTCCCAGGCCTTCAGAGCCCACATAAGTCCCTCCTGTATCCCCTGCATGTCCTGAGCCCTGGCAGCTCAGCAGTTAATATCTCCCCATCCCCCGCAGCACTTCTGGCACTCACAGATCCCAGGTCAGAGCCAGTCCCAGGCCTTCAGAGCCCACATAAGTCCCTCCTGCACCCCCTGCATATCCTGAGCCCTGGCAGCTCAGCAGTTAATATCTCCCCATCCCCCGCAGCACTTCTGGCACTCACAGATCCCAGGTCAGAGCCAGTCCCAGCCCTGCAGAGCCCACATAAGTCCCTCCTGCACCCCCTGCATATCCTGAGCCCTGGCAGCTCAGCAGTTAATATCTCCCCATCCCCTGCAGCACTTCTGGCACTCACAGATCCCAGGTCAGAGCCAGTCCCAGCCCTGCAGAGCCCACATAAGTCCCTGCACCCCCTGCATACAGAAGCATTATGACATTTTCCGTTTTATTCACCATTCCCTTTCTAATAATTCCCAACATTCTGTTTGCTTTTTTGACTGCCGCAGCACACTGAACCGACGATTTCAATGTGTTATCCACTATGACACCTAGATCTCTTTCTTGGGTTGTAGCACCTAATATGGAACCCAACATTGTGTAACTATAACATGGGTTATTTTTCCCTATATGCATCACCTTGCACTTATCCACATTAAATTTCATCTGCCATTTGGATGCCCAATTTTCCAGTCTCACAAGGTCTTCCTGCAATTTATCACAGTCTGCTTGTGATTTAACTACTCTGAACAATTTTGTGTCATCTGCAAATTTGATTACCTCACTCGTCGTATTTCTTTCCAGATCATTTATAAATATATTGAACAGTAAGGGTCCCAATACAGATCCCTGAGGCCTCCACTGCCCACTCCCTTCCACTGAGAAAATTGCCCATTTAATCCTACTCTCCCTCAATCTCTCCCTTTATCTCTGTGCTTCAGTCAGTGCTCTACTTTCTCTCTTCCTCACTCTCTCTCTCTCTCTGCTGCAGGCAATGCTGTGCTTTCTCTCTCCCTCACTCTCTCTGCTGCGGGCAGTGCGGTGCTTTCTCTCTCCCTCACTCTCTCTCTCTCTGTCCTGCAGGCAGTGCTGTGCTTTCTCTCTCCCTCACTCTCTCTCTCTCTGTGCTGCAGGCAATGCTGTGCTTCTCTCTCCCTAACTCTCTCTCTCTCTCTCTCTGTGCTGCAGGCAGTGCTGTGCTTTCTCTCTCCCTCATGCTCTCTCGCTCTCTGTGCTGCAGGCAGTGCTGTGCTTTCTCTCTCCCTCACTCTCTCTCTCTCTGTGCTGCAGGCAATGCTGTGCTTCTCTCTCCCTAACTCTCTCTCTCTCTCTCTCTCTCTCTGTGCTGCGGGCAGTGCTGTGCTTTCTCTCTCCCTCACTCTCTCTCTGTGCTGCAGGCAGTGCGGTGCTTTCTCTCTCCCTCACTCTCTCTCTCTCTGCTGCAGGCAGTGCTGTGCTTTCTCTCTCCCTCACTCTCTCTCTGTGCTGCAGGCAGTGCTGTGTTTTCTCTTTCCCTCACTCTCTCTCTGTGCTGCAGGCAGTGCTGTGTTTTCTCTTTCCCTCACTCTCTGTCTGTGCTGCAGGCAGTGCTGTGTTTTCTCTTTCCCTCACTCTCTCTCTGTGCTGCAGGCAGTGCTGTGTTTTCTCTTTCCCTCACTCTCTGTCTGTGCTGCAGGCAGAGCTGTACTTTCTCTCTCCCTCACTCTCTCACTCTCTGTGCTGCAGGCAGTTCTGTGCTTTCTCTCTCCCTCAGTCTCTCTCTCTCTGTGCTGCGGGCAGTGTGGTGCTTTCTCTTTCCCTCTCTCTCTGTCCTGCAGGCAGTGCTGTGCTCTCTCTCCCTCACTCTCTGTGCTGCAGGCAGTGCTGTGCTTTCTCTCTCCTCTCTCTGTGCTGTGGGCAGTGCTGTGCTTACTCTCTCCCTCTCCCTCTCTGTGCTGAAGGTAGTGTTGTGCGCTCTCTCTCCCTCACTCTCTGTGCTGCAGGCAGTGCTGTGCTTTCTCACTCCTTCACTCTCTCACTCTCTGTGCTGAAGGCAGTGCTGTGCTTTCTCTCTCCCTCACTCTCTGTGCTGCAGGCAATGCTGTGCTTTCTCTCTCCCTTACTCTCTTTCTCTCTCAGTGATGCAGGCAGTGCTGTGCTTTCTCTCTCGCTCCGTCTCTCGCTCTCTGTGCTGCAGGCAGTGCTGTGCTGTGCTTTCTCTCTCTCTCTCTGCTGCAGGCAGTGCTGTGCTTCTCTCTCCCTAACTCTCTGTGCTGCAGGCAGTGCTGGGCTTTCTCTGTCCCTCATGCTCTCTCTCTCTCTCGCTCTCTGTGCTGCAGGCAGTGCTGTGCTTTCTCTCTCGCTCCGTCTCTCGCTCTCTGTGCTGCAGGCAGTGCTGTGCTTTCTCTCTCCCTCATGCTCTCTCGCTCTCTGTGCTGCAGGCAGTGCTGGGCTTTCTCTCTCCCTCATGCTCTCTCACTCTCTGTGCTGCAGGCAGTGCTGTGCTTTCTCTCTCGCTCCGTCTCTCGCTCTCTGTGCTGCAGGCAGTGCTGTGCTTTCTCTCTCCCTCATGCTCTCTCGCTCTCTGTGCTGCAGGCAGTGCTGGGCTTTCTCTCTCCCTCATGCTCTCTCACTCTCTGTGCTGCAGGCAGTGCTGTGCTTTCTCTCTCGCTCCGTCTCTCGCTCTCTGTGCTGCAGGCAGTGCTGTGCTTTCTCTCTCTCTCATGCTCTCTCACTCTCTGTGCTGCAGGCAGTGCTGTGCTTTCTCTCTCTGTATAACTGTGCATCTCACTTGCTGCAGAATAAGCTATGTTAATCTTACCTCTGTCTTTCTTAACACATTCTTGGTCATGGAACAACCCAAACGGATTCATAATTGCATCTTTCTTGTTTCAGATCATTAATGACTCTGGGAATCTTGACTACAATTGGAACAGGAATAGGAAGCTACATACTGGCAATGGCTGTGCTCAGTCCCTGTCCTCTGCTCTTACACACAAACATCGGGGTTATCCTCATTGTAAGTATAAGGCGCAGCAACACATATACACACACAAATCAGGGTTAGCCTCATTGTAAATATGAAACACAGCTATATATGCAAACACACATTGGAGTTATACTCATTCTGATTATGAAACAGCTATACACAAACACACTCACACATCGGGATTATCCTCATTGTAATTATCATCATCATTGTTTCAGTATGGTTTATTTATATCACATTTTTGCAGAATAGTTTATGCTTGCTTAGGGTGGGTTTATTTTGATGGGTATGTTATACTGATTAATAGAATAGTTTATGCTTGCTTAGGGTGGGTTTATTTTGATGGGTATGTTATACTGATTAATAGAATAGTTTATGCTTGCTTAGGGTGGGTTTATTTTGATGGGTATACTGATTAATAGAATAGTTTATGCTTGCTTAGGGTGGGTTTATTTTGATGGGTATGTTATACTGATTAATAGAATAGTTTATGCTTGCTTAGGGTGGGTTTATTTTGATGGGTATGTTATACTGATTAATAGAATAGTTTATGCTTGCTTAGGGTGGGTTTATTTTGATGGGTATGTTATACTGATTAATAGAATAGTTTGTGCTTGCTTGGGGTGATTTGTATTTGATTGGTATGTTTTGATGGTGAATAGAATAGTTTATGCTTGCTTGGACTGGGTTGTATTTTGATGGCTATGTTATCAATAACACCACTAAAGACTGTTTCTACAAACTGCACATCCTTAAGAAACTAAGACCACTCCTCCATTACAACGATTTCAGGACTGTCCTCCAAGCGACTCTATTTTCTAAGATTGACTCTTAGGCCTCCCTGCTGTTTCCATCAAACTGCTCCAAATGCTGCAAAACGCAGCAGCTAGAATCCTCACCAATTCTCGAAGAATAGAGCATATCACTCTAATCCTTAGAGACCTACATTGGCTTCCCATCCCCTCTAGAATACTCCACAAGGCCCTCACAATTATCCACAAATTCCTTCACAATCAAAACTCTCACTGGCTTAATGACGCCTTACAATATCACTCCTCCAATAGACCGACTAGATCCGCCTACAAAGGCTCCTTGTCTATTCCCTCGCAGAAACTCACTCAGCATATCTCCATCAAAGAATGAGCGTTCTCCATAGCAGGCCCAACGATTTGGAATTCTATGCCGCCCGAACTACGCCAAGAACAATGCATCAAAATGTTAAAAAAAAACACCTAAAAACTTGGCTGTTTAAACGGGCCTATAGCTAACTTCAACCTCCATTCCTCTGTCATAACATCCCTCCCCCCTCCCCCTGCGGCTCATTCCTTCAAGAACTACCTCTCCCCTACCCTCATCAATCCCACCTCTATTTATTGGTTAAACTATCTAGTTATGGTTAAACAATCTACCTCTATTTATTGGTTATACTATCTTCTACTCTCATTACCTAGGTCCGCTTGACCCTCTAATACTCCCTACTTGTTCCTTTGACCCCTTGTTAATTGTAACTTTATAAATCAATTTCTCATCCTTTGGTTTATCCCCGTTGATCTGCAAACCGATGTGATATGCTTATGAATGTTGGTATAAAAAAGTTCTAAATAAATAAAATAAATAAATGTTGAATAGAATACTTTATGCTTGCTTGGGGTGAGTCGTATTTGATGTGTATGTTATACTGATGAACAGAATAAGAACATACAAAGCGGGGAGTAGCTGGCTTGTTACGGCGGTTACTACCCCAAACCAAATAAGCCTGATACTTCACTTTCAATGCATATCCAGCATAGCTCTCTGCTTCAACGGCAGGGGAGAAGAAACACTGATACTTCACGCATATCCAGCATAGCTCTCTGCTTCAACGGCAGGGGAGAAGAAAAACTGATACTTCAGGCATATCCAGCATAGCTCTCTGCTTCAACGGCAGGGGAGAAGAAAAACTGATACTTCACGCATATCCAGCATAGCTCTCTGCTTCAACGGCAGGGGAGAAGAAAAACTGATACTTCAGGCATATCCAGCATAGCTCTCTGCTTCAACGGCAGGAGAGAAGAAAAAACTGATACTTCACGCATATCCAGCATAGCTCTCTGCTTCAACGGCAGGGGAGAAGAAAAACTGATACTTCACGCATATCCAGCATAGCTCTCTGCTTCAACGGCAGGGGAGAAGAAAAACTGATACTTCAGGCATATCCAGCATAGCTCTCTGCTTCAACGGCAGGGGAGAAGAAAAACTGATACTTCAGGCATATCCAGCATAGCTCTCTGCTTCAACGGCAGGGGAGAAGAAAAACTGATACTTCACGCATATCCAGCATAGCTCTCTGCTTCAACGGCAGGGGAGAAGAAAAACTGATACTTCACGCATATCCAGCATAGCTCTCAGCGTTAACGGCAGGGGAGAAGAAAAACTGATACCTCACGCATATCCAGCATAGCTCCCTGCTTCAACGGCAGGGGAGAAGGAAAAACAACCAATAAGGGCTGAATAACATAGTCTGGGTAAAACAAATAAGCATGGGTGTAGCTTGCTTATTGCGGCGGTTACTTCCCCTACTACCCCTAACTAATCAAGCTTGATATTTCACTTGGAGGCAGCTCCATCACTGCTCTCTACATTAATGGTGGGGGTGGAAGGGAAATAGAACCAAAGAGCTAAGAGAAACAGATAAGAATGAGAGAAGGAATGTGTGAAGCTTGCTGGGCAGACTGGATGGGCCGTTTGGTCTTCTTCTGCCATCATTTCTATGTTTCTATAAGAAATTGCCATGCTGGGTCAGACCAAGGGTCCATCCCACCCAGCATCCTGTTTTCATCAGAGGACAAACCAGGCCACAAGAACCTGGCAATTAACCAAACACTAAGAAGTTCCCATGCTACTAATACAATTAATAGCAGTGGCTATTCCCTAACAAAACTTGATTAATAGCCATTAATGGACTTCTCCTCCAAGAACTTATCCAAACCTTTTTTGAACCCAGCTACACTAACTCCACTAACCACATCCTCTGGCAACAAATTCCAGAGCTTTATTGTGCGTTGAGTGAAAAAGAATTTTCTCCGATTAGTCTTAAATGTGCTACTTGCAAACTTCATGGAATGTCCCCTAGTCCTTCTATTATTCGAAAGGGTAAATAACCGATTCACATCTACTCGTTCAAGACCTCTCATGACTTTAAAGACCTCTATCATATCCCCACTCAGCCGTCTCTTCTCCAAGCTGAACAGCCCTAACCTCGTCAGCCTTTCCTCACAGGGGAGCTGTTCCATTCCCCTTATCATTTTGGTTGCCCTTCTCTGTACCTTCTCCATCGCAACTATATCTTTTTTGAGATGCAGCGACCAGAATTGTACACAGTATTCAAGGTTTGGTCTCACCATGGAGCGATATAGATGCATTATGACATTTTCCGTTCTATTAACCATTCCCTTCCTAATAATTCCTAACACTCTGTTTGCTTTTTTGACTGCCGCAGCACACTGAGCTGACGATTTCAATGTGTTATCCACTATGATGCCTAGATCTCTTTCTTGGGTGGTAGCTCCTAATATGGAACCTAACATCGTGTAACTACAGCAAGGGTTTTTTTTTCCCTATATGCATCACCTTGCACTTATCCACATTAAATTTCATCTACCATTTGGATGCCCAATCTTCCAGTCTTGCAAGGTCCTCCTGTAATGTATCACAATCCGCTTATAATTTAACTACTCTGAATAATTTTGTATCATCTGCAAATTTGATAACCTCACTCGTATTCCTTTCCAGATCATTTATAAATATATTGAAAAGCACTGGTCTAAGTACAGATCCCTAAGGCACTCTACTGTTTACCCTTTTCTATTGAGAAAATTGACCATTTAATCCTACTCTCTGTTTCCTGTCTTTTAACCAGTTTGTAATCCACGAAATGACATCGCCTCCTAGTCCATGACTTTTTAGTTTTCTTAGAAGCCTCTCATGAGGGACTTTGTCAAATGCCTTCTGAAAATACAAATACACTACATCTACCGGTTCACCTTTATCCACATGTTTATTAACCTCTTCAAAAAAATGAAGATTTGTTAGGCAAGACTTTCCTTGGGTAAATCCATGTTGACTGTGTTCCATTAAACCATGTCTTTCTATAACCTCTACGATTTTGATCTTGAGAATAGTTTCCACTATTTTTTCCGGCACTGAAGTAAAGCTCACTGGTCTATAGTTACCCGGATCGCCCCTGGAGCCTTTTTTAAATATTGGGGTTACATTGGCCACCCTCCAGTCTTCAGGTACAATGGATGATTTTAATGATAGGTTACAATTTTTAACTAATAGATCAGAAATTTCATTTTTGAGTTCCTTGAGAACCCTAGGATGCATACCATCCAGTCCAGGTGATTTGCTACTCTTTAGTTTGTCAATCTGGCTACTACATCTTCCAAGTTCACAGTGATTTTGTTCAGTTTGTCTGCCTCATCACCTCTGAAAACCATTTCCGGAACTGGTATCTCCCCAACATCCTCATTAGTAAACACGGAACCAAAGAATTAATTTAGTCTTTCTGCAATGGCCTTATCTTCCCTAAGAGCCCCTTTAAGCCCTCAGTCATCTAATGGTCCAACTGACTTCCTCACTGGTTTCTTGCTTATTTAAAAAAGTTTTTATTATGAGTTTTTGCATCAATGGCCAACTTTATTTCACATTCTTTCTTCGCCTGTCTTATCAATGTTTTACACTTAACTAGACAATGCTTATGTTTTATCCTATTTTCTTCAGATGGATCTTTCTTCCAATTTTTGAAGGATATTTTTTTGGCTAAAATAGCCTCTTTCACCTCACCTTTTAACCATGATGGTAATCATTTTGCCTTCCTTCCACCTTTCGTAATGTGTAGAATACATGTGGACTGCACCTCTAGGATTGTATTTTTAAACAATGTCCTTGCCTGTTGAACACTTTTAACCTTTGCAGCTGCACCTTTCAGTTTTATTCTAACTATTTTCCTCATTTTATCAAAGTTTCCCTTTTGAAAGTTTAGTTTTAGAACTGCAGATTTACTTATTGTCCCCCTTCCAGTTATTAGTTTAAATTTGATCATGTTATGATCACTGTTTGCCAAGTGGCCCCACCACCATTACTTCGCTCACCAAATCCTGCGTTCCACTAAGAATTAAATCTAAAATAGCTCCCTCTCTTGTTGGTTCCTGAACCAATTGCTCCATGAAGCAGTCGATTATTACATCCAGGAACTTTATGTCTCTAGCAAGTCCAGATGTTACATTTACCCAATCAATATTGGGGTAAATGAAATCTGCCATTATTATTGCACTGCCAAATTGGTTTGCTTCCCTGATTTCTCTTATATTTCATCATCTGTCTGACCATTTTGGCCAGGTGGACGGTAGTATACTCCTATCACTATACTCTTACCCAACACACATGGGATTTCTACCCATATAGATTCTACTGAGCATTTAGTCTCTTGTATGATCTTTATCCTGTTGGACTCTATACTCTCCCGGACATAAAGTGCCACTCCCCCACCAAGTTGTTCCTCTCTGTCATTGCGATATAATTTGTACCCTGATATAGCACTGTCCCATTGGTTATCTTCCTTCCACCAAGTCTCTGTGATGCCAATTATGTCAATCTCATCATTTGCTGCTATACACTCTAACTCTCCCATCTTACTTCTTAGACTTCTGGCACTGGCATACAGACATTTCAAAGTGTGTTTTTTGTTTGTATTAACAACCTGCTTTTCAGTTGTTAGGGATAATTCGGAAATCATTAGCTTTGGTGATTTTTTACATATAGGCATATGGACTATGTTTGCTTTTAATGGAACCTCTCTGTTGGGATGCCCTAACTCTCCTGTTTCATTAGTATCCTTCAAGGATACATTTCTCCGAACCATGCGCTGCTGAGTGACTGTCGGCTTTCCCCCTTGTTCTAGTTTAAAAGCTGCTCTATCTCCTTTTTAAAGGTTAGTGCCAGCAGTCTGGTTCCACCCTGGTTAAGGTGGAGCCCATCCTTTCGGAAAAGTCTCCCCTTTCCCCAAAAGTTTCCCCAGTTCCTTACAAACTGAATCCCTCTTCCCTGCACCATCGTCTCATCCATGCATTGAGACTCCGGAGCTCTGCCTGCCTCTGGTGACCTGCGCGTGGAACAGGGAGCATTTCAGAGAATGCCACCCTGGAGGTTCTGGATTTCAGCTTCCTACATAAAATCCTAAATTTGGCTTCCAGAACCTCCCTCCCACATTTTCCTATGTCGTTGGTGCCCACATGTACCACGACAGCCGGCTCCTCCCCAGCACTGTCTATAATCCTATCTGGGTGATGCGTGAGGTCTGCCACCTTCGCACCAGGTAGGCATGTTACCAGGCGGTCTTCACGTCCACCAGCCACCCAGCTATCTACATTCCTAATAATCGAATCACCAACTATGACGGCCGACCTAACCCTTCCTCCTGGGCAGTAGCCCTGGGAGACTTGTCCTCAGTGCGAGAGGACAGTGCATCACCTGGAGAGCAGGTCCTTGCTACAGGATCACTTCCTGCTTCACCAGGGTGATGTTCTCCTACTGGGAGACCTTTCTGATCCAAGGCAGCACTGGGGCTGCCAGACTGGATTTGGGACTTGGCTACTATGTCCCTGAAGGTCTCATCAATGTACCTTTCTGTCTCCCTCAGCTCCTCCAAGTCTGCTACTCTAGCCTCCAGAGATTGGACTTGTTCCTTGACAGCCAGGAGCTTTTTGCACTGAGTGCACACATACAATCTCTCACCGGCAGGTAAACAATCATACACGTGACACTCAATGCAAAAGACTGGAAAGCCCCCCCTCCCCTTAGTTTATGCTTGCTTGGAGTGGGTTTTATTTTAATGGGTGTGTTATACTGATGAATACAATAGTTTATGCTTGCTTGGAGTGGGTTTTATTTTAATGGGTGTGATATACTGTTGAATACAATAGTTTATGCTTGCTTGGAGTGGGTTTTATTTTAATGGGTGTGTTATACTGATGAATACAATAGTTTATGCTTGCTTGGAGTGGGTTTTATTTTAATGGGTGTGTTATACTGTTGAATACAATAGTTTATGCTTGCTTGGAGTGGGTTTTATTTTAATGGGTGTGTTATACTGATGAATACAATAGTTTATGCTTGCTTGGAGTGGGTTTTATTTTAATGGGTGTGTTATACTGATGAATACAATAGTTTATGCTTGCTTGGAGTGGGTTTTATTTTAATGGGTGTGTTATACTGATGAATACAATAGTTTATGCTTGCTTGGAGTGGGTTTTATTTTAATGGGTGTGTTATACTGATGAATACAATAGTTTATGCTTGCTTGGAGTGGGTTTTATTTTAATGGGTGTGTTATACTGTTGAATACAATAGTTTAAGCTTGCTTGGAGTGGGTTTTATTTTAATGGGTGTGTTATACTGATGAATACAATAGTTTATGTTTGCTTGGGCTGACTTGTATTTGATTGGTATGTTTTGATGGTGAATAGAATAATTTATGTTTGCTTGAGGTGGGCAGTATTTGATGGATACGTTTTACTGATGAATATAATAGTTTAAACTTGTTTGGAGTTGGTTGTATTTGATTAGGATGTTTTTATGGTGAACAGAATGGTTTATACTTGCTTGGGGTGGGCAGTAGGGTGTGCATTGGTTCCCTACGAATTGGGAATCCGCAACGTATTGGGCCATATTCGTTGTATTCGTGGGGAAGCGAAATGTATCATGATTCCCCACGAATACAACAAATCTTCGCCGAATTATTCGGCCACCTAAAGGAGCCAATTTAAACATACCCCCTACCCTCCTGACCTCCCCAAGACTTACCAAAACTCCCTGGAGGTCCAGCAGGGCGTCCGGGAGCCATCCCCTGCACTCAAACCCTTGGCTGCCGGTTTCAAAATGGCGCCGATAGCCTTTGACCTACTATGTCACAGGGCTACCGCTGCCATTGGTCAGTCCCTGTCACATGGTAGGAGCACAAGAGGGCACCGATGGCCATGTGACAGGGGCTGACCAATGGCACCGGTAGCCCCTGTGACATAGTAGGTCAAAGGCTATCGGCGCCATTTTAGAACCAGCAGCCAAGGGTGTGAGTGCAGGGGATGGCTCCCGGACCCCCTGCTGGACCACCAGGGAGTTTTGGTAAGTCTTGGGGGGGTCAGGAGGGTGGGGGGTTGTAGTTAATTTAATTTTAGCGGGGAAACGAATAGGAATTGACGTATAAATGTATCGGGGGGGCCCCTTTGCCGAATGCAACGTATCTGCCCCCCGACAAATACGAATCCTGAATGCAACGTATGGCGTCCCTCTGTGCATCCCTAGTGGGCAGTATTTGACTGGAGGATGGCTAATGTAATCCCAATATTTAAAAAGGTAAAAAGTGTGCAAGTGGCGTGGTCATTGTTAAAAATACCATCCTAGAAGCACAGTCCTGATGTATTCCACACATTAAGAAAGTTGGAAAGAAGGCAAAATGATCACTGGCATGGTTAATAGGGAAGGTAAAAGAAGCTATTTTAGCCAAAAGATCTTCATTCAAAATTGGAAGAAGGATCCAACAGAAGAAAATAGGATAAAGCATAAACATTGGCAAGTTAAATGTAAGACATTGATAAGACAGGCTAAGAGAGAATTTGAAAAGAAGTTGGCCATAGAGGCAAAAACTCACAGTAAAAACTTTTTTAAATATATCCGAAGCAGAAAGCCTGTGAGGGAGTCAGTTGGGCCGTTAGATGATCGAGGGGTTAAAGGGGCACTTAGAGAAGATAAGGCCATCGCGGAAAGATTAAATGATTTTTTTGCTTCAGTGTTTACTGAAGAGGATGTTGGGGACATACCCCGTATCAGAGAAGGTTTTCATGGATAATGATTCAGATTCAGAATCGCTTATGCTTGCTTGGAGTAGGTTGTATTTTGATAGGTATGTTTTGATGGTGACGAGAATTGTTTTTGCTTTCTCTGGGTGGGTCGTATTTGATGGATATGTTGTCATGGTGAATAGAATAGATTTTTGGACATTCGTTCAAAAGCAAATTATACCAAATTCAGAAAGGCAGTAAATGCCTGTTTTTTTTACTCAGGCATTTGTTAACATCTTGTAATGACTCCATTTGCCAGTTTTGTCTGACTGTTTAGTCATTTATCTTAATTTTAATTATCTAAATTTATTTTTTTATTTGTTGTATTTAATTACATTATGTTTTATTGTTATTGTTAATTTGATTTATTATTAATTTATGTTTATTTTTTCTTGTACTCCTGCTTCGCTAAGATGATTTTTAGGCTGTATATACAATTTTAATAAATAAGTAACTAACTAAAATATGCTTGCTTGGGCTGGGAATCTCTTTCTCTCTCCTCTGCAGGTCTTCTGCTGGGTGCTCTTCGTGGGACTCCTGTCCTATGTGAAAGTGATGATTGGGTTGATCCTGAGAGATGAGGGACACAGTGCGCTTGTATGGTGTGGTGCAACGGTGCAGCTGGGCTCCATGCTGGGGGCTCTCACTATGTTCCCCTTAGTCAGTATCTACAATTTCTTCCAGGCTGGAGACCCTTGCAACACCAGCTGCTGATTGAGACTGGAAGCAGGGTTAAGATCTTCCTGACCTGGGAGCACACCTCAGCCTCCCTGGTTCACACTTGTTGAGGTCTTCAAGCTGAGATTCTCTGATGGCAGGTTTCATAGAAGATTATCTTCTGATCTCTCCCTCCCTGTCCTCCGACCGCTGGACACGACATGAAGAGTTATCATCAGCAGAGAGATGTGACACTGAAGAAAAATATATTGAAAGGAGTCAGAAATATTTCACTTTCTCTCTTAGGAGAAAAATGTATATTCCAAAAAATGACAACGTTGCCTAAGATACTAATGGCAGGTAAAGGACTACAAGGAGCATCCAGTCTGCCCACATTAATTCCTGAAGCCCATAGAATAGGAGCCTCTGATAAATCATTTTTCATTTATATTCCGCCCTTCATGACACTTCAAAGCAGATTATGATCGGGTGCACTTGGTATTTCCTGAACCCCAGAGGGCTCACAATCTAAGGCACTCACTTACTGGAGGTTTTTTCCCATTTTGTGTCTACAAGAGAAATGCTTAAAGGTGAATTTTACAACTGGTGCACGGACGCTGTGCAGGCATAGGTCAGCCCGCGCCCAGGGACATGGCCATTTCAAAACATAGGAGCACATATGGATGCAGGTTATAAAATAGCCCGGCCTTGAGCATGTGCGGTCAATTTTAAGTGAGTGCCTGGTCACGCTAATCCCGTTTCTACCATGTAAGTGTGTGTGTGTGTGTGTGTGGGGGGGGGGGGGGGGTAAAAGGGATGCACCAATGCATTTCCCAGTTTTACCATTTCCTTCCCAGTTTGCTCAGTTAACAGATAGGTCCTCCAATGCCCCCTGGTTTGATAAGGAGATGGAACAGCTCCCCTATGAGGAAAGACTGGGAAGGTTAGGGCTGTTCAGCTTGGAGAAGAGACGGCTGAGGGGGGATATGATAGAGGTGTTTAAAATCATGAGAGGTCTAGAACGGGTAGATGTGAATCGGTTATTTGCTCTTTCGGATAATAGAAGGACTAGGGGGCACTCCATGAAGTTAGCATGGGGCACATTTAAAACTAATCGGAGAAAATTCTTTTTCACTCAACGCACAATAAAGCTCTGGAATTTGTTGCCAGAGGATGTGGTTAGTGCAGTTAGTGTAGCTGGGTTTAAAAAAGGTTTGGATAAGTTCTTGGAGGAGAAATCTATTACCTGCTATTAATCAATTATACTTAGGGAATAGTCACTGCTATTAATTGCATCAGTAGCATGGGATCTTCTTAGTGTTTGGGTACTTGCCAGGTTCTTATGGCCTGGATTGGCCTCTGTTGGAAACAGGATGCTGGCTTGATGGACCCTTGGTCTGACCCAGTATGGCATTTTCTTATGTTCTTATGATAATCTCTGTACCCTCCCAGTTACCCCAGACCCCTTAAACTCCTCTGAAATGGCTTGTTATTTTTTTCAGACTTACACGACATCCATAGCAGCAGTAAAGTTACGCGACAGGGGGCCTCAGCACACGACAGATTGTGTAAATCTTTCCTTACAGATTTCTGGTGAAAGTCCCAGAACCCGATCCAGGCCCCCCCCCTCCCCCCAGACCACGCCTTGCCCCTTTTTGAAAAGTTACGAGATGTGTGCGCAGCAGTATTTATGCACATATCTGAGCAGCTTTTAAAATCCCCTTAATTCATGCGAACCTGACATAGTCACACATCAGGCTTCTATAATTCACTGTTTAGTAAATAGGGCCCTAAGTTTGTAACTGAGTCAAACTAGGGAGGCAGTGAATTACTTGCCCAAGGACAGAAGAAGAATTAGCAGGTTTTGAATCCTGCTTTCCTGCTGCTCTATTAGGATATCACTCACAGCTAAAAACTCTCGGAGCTTATTCCAGGCTTTAACCCTCACTCCCTCACAGCTAAGGATCCTCTGTGCTTATCCCAGGCTTTACCCCTCACTCCCTCACAGCTAAGGATCCTCTGTGCTTATCCCAGGCTTTACCCCTCACTCCCCCACAGCTAAGGATCCTCTGTGCTTATCCCAGGCTTTACCTCTCACTCCCCCACAGCTAAGGATCCTCTGTGCTTATTGCAGGCAGTTACTACCCTTAACAGAAACATGGGGGTAGCCTGCACAGAGCAGCATAAGAACATAAGAAAATGCCATACTGGGTCAGACCAAGGGTCCATCAAGCCCAGCATCCTGTTTCCAACAGTGGCCAATCCAGGCCATAAGAACCTGGCAAGTACCCAAAAACTAAGTCTATTCCATGTAACCATTGCTAATGGCAGTGGCTATTCTCTAAGTGAACTTAATAGCAGGTAATGGACTTCTCCTCCAAGAACTTATCCAATCCTTTTTTAAACACAGCTATACTAACTGCACGAACCACATCCTCTGGCAACAAATTCCAGACTTTAATTGTGCGTTGAGTAAAAAAGAACTTTCTCCGATTAGTTTTAAATGTTCCCCATGCTAACTTCATGGAATGGCCCCTAGTCTTTCTACTATCCGAAAGAGTAAATAACCGATTCACATCTACCCGTTCTAGACCTCTCATGATGTTAAACACCTCTATCATATCCCCCCTCAGTCGTCTCTTCTCCAAGCTGAAAAGTCCTAACCTCTTTAGTTTTTCCTCATAGGGGAGTTGTTCCATCCCCTTTATCATTTTGGTCACCATTCTCTGTACCTTCTCCATTGCAATTTACTACCCTTAACATGGTGATAACTTGTATAGAGGGGCAGTTGCTACATAAGAAGCTTGCTGCGCAGACTGGATGGACCATTTGGCCTTTTTCTGCCGTCTTTAGTATGCTATGTAAATAAAGAAAATTACAAAATGAAGACTAAGAGAAAGACACCTAATCAAACAAACACATGTGAAATGTAAAATTTTAAAAGCAAAGTTCAGGAAATTCTTCAGCCTGAAGGAGAAAGCCTCTCAGCATCAGTTTCTATAATCTCCCAGGGACTACTCGGCAACGTGGAAATGGAATGAATGTGAATTTTGGAGGAAAAAGCTGCCCGAACCTATGGAGGCCAGAGATATCACTTCCTTCTGGGACACATGGAAGGGACTTAAATCAAAAATGGAATCTGATTTCAGTACCTTAGCGATTCCAGCAACTTTTTAAAGAGATCCAATCCAAACATCTCACCCAAGAGAAATTGCTGGGAAGGGCACCCATTAGAAACCCCCATACCAGTACACGAAATCAGAACAATCCTACAGGCAGGTATACCCAGAAAAGTGAGTGAGCCTGATAGGACCCTAAGGCAAATGCAGAAATCTAGGAAGCCCAGATAAAACTATGTTACCTGACTCTACATTCCTAGGTCAGAGGGGTAACTACAGCAGGCTATAAACGCAGGGATACCATTAATTAAAGTGGGATTTCTGCAAGATTAGCAAACTGTTGGTAGACCCAACTTATGACTTGCGTGATGAGCTTTCCGCAGCCCCGCTTCCTGCATCAGGACCCTGAGTTTAGTCATGAGGCTGCCCGCATTCCAGTCTCACGAACCTGTGTCTGCTCATGAGGAAGATAGCAACAGCCTTCAGTCATTTGTGTCCCTTCCAAACTCTTTCGCCACCTCAATTTCAAATGTTTGCACTTACAGCATCTCGTTGTTGTTTTCCTTGTGAGTTTCCTGATTAAAAATGGATCTGTGCTATTTTCATCCTTTGATTTGTGTGTGATGTATTTGCAGGTCAGCTTGAGGAGCAGGGAATGTTTCCATACTGGATTTCTAGCTGTGGGTGCTTTGTCACTACAAGTGGCATCCAGTGACAGATTTAGGTTTTGCCATCCTATGCACTGTTGGAGCTGTTACCCCTCCATCCCTCCAAGAAGGTCAGACAAGAGGGAGTAGAAGATCTAAGGCCATCCCGGGCACAGGCCTTGTGTGCCTCTTGACGGATGCAGCCCTGGTTCTCCACTCCCTGTATGGTAGAAAATCATCCCCGGATTTCCCTGGCAATGCAGACACTGACATAGCCACTTCTGGCTGCCGCGCTGCTGGGAGGCTCGCCAGTAATGGTAGCTAATTAGATCAGACTTTGATGCTAGAATTAAACTAACCCTCTGCAAGGCTGCAAGTTGTGTAATAGCGTCTGCTTCTGAGACTGAGGGTTCGCTGGCGCTGTGTACAAAGGAAGGATCACATAGGAAGGGGCCAACTACTTTATTGTGTGGTGCAGCAGGAAGCTTAGGCCTCACTGTTTCCCATACTGCGAGGGTATTTCAGTTCCCCTGAATGCTGCCCTAGAGCAGCTCTGGGGAGGCTAACTCGGTCCAGACAGATGGTGGCTGCCCCACAGCACACTGATTCACTTGTGCTGGTGCACGGGCACGAGCAGATAGCTCCGGCCCTTCCTCCAGTCTCTTCATCGGGGTGTTGTCCCCCGCAACCCTAACACAAGTTTCCCTGTTTAGGTGCAGGGACCCCTCCAAAGGAATTCAGCTACCCACTTGCAGGCAGCGCTATACCCAAGTGAAAAAGTGCAGCCTCACCCCTTATGGGACACGTGACACTGACACCATGAGCTGGGAGGCTCTGTTTAACTTCTGCTGGGTTTTGTTTTATTTTTATTAAAAACATAACAATCTATAAGCAGACACAAGCGTGACCTTGGTCCTATAAGGGTGACCCATTAGGTCTGAATGGATGTGATCCAATACCCTACCCTGTACCTTGTTCAGGAGTAGCAGTTGAGCAAGGAGTGGGTGCTGAGGTCAGATTTAGGGGGAATTCACGAGACCTGCTGCAAACTCTTGTTTTCCTTTGGGGAAATGGATACCTATCTGGTTTAGTAAGATAAATCCTGTGACGTTTTCACTTATCAAAATTACCATCAACTATTTTGAATAAGTAATTTTGGATGTGGCAAACACATTTGATTGGAAAGGATATTAGTAGCTTGCTTCAGTTGCCTTGGCTCCCTGTGACTCAGAGAATAAAATTTAAAATACTGACTCAGATTTTTAAATCTGTTCAGAAGGAAAGCCTCATTTATAATCATCTCGAGCCTTGCGTTCACAAGATAACAAATTGTTAGCTGCTCCTTCTCACAAGTTTGCTCGGCAGGCTGATACAGGCGCTTGGGCCTTTTCTGTGATCGGACCTACGATGTGGAAAGCTCCGCCCGTTATCTGCGATTATTACCAGACGTCAAGTCTTTCCAAAACAGTTGAAAGCATTTTTGTTTTATGAAGCTTTTAATTCTATTTTATGATTGAAGTATGTTTTATCTTTTCTGTACATTTATTGATTTTTTTTGTTCTTGTATGTTCTGTAATTGTAATATATTATGTTCTACATCATCTTGGGAGAGTTTTATCAGGAAGGAGATTAATAAGTATTTTAAACATAAATAAAATGCTCTATGTTACTTTATACATCTATATCAAGTAATTTGTAATACGTGGTTTATAAGAATTTCAAATAAATAACAAATGAATTAAGATCTAGATTTCATCAACAGCAATGCAAACTCCCTCCACCATAAAACCCTGGCAAAAACACAGTCAAAACTTTTGTAACAAACCTGCAAAACCATAACACTAACACCCAGGGCTCACATCTCAACAACCCTTTCTATGAAAAGGCAGCAATGCAAATATAGCATGGGGGTCCTTGAGGGCCGCAAACCGATCTGATTTTCAGAGTAACCCTAATGAATATGAATGAGAGAAATTTGCATGCACTGCCTCAATTGTATGAAGATCTGTCTCATGTATATTCATTACAGATATCCTAAAAACCAGACCAGTTTGTGGCCCTTGAGGACCAGATTTGGACAAACCTGAAATATAGTAATGGGCCCTAGAACACCAGTACACCTCCTAATGGGAAAACAGAACAAGCTGGACTCGTGCAAATTCCTACACAGACATCAACAGTAGCAATGTCCTTTACTGCTGTCACAGCTGCAGAATATGGACAAATCCTCACCAAATACAGAATAAGTGACCCCAAATTTGAAATGTGTGGACAATAAATGAACTGGAAGCCCCAAAATGTCCAACTGTACATGCAGAGCAACCCTAGAGAAACACAAATTGAAGTACATTTTCTCCTCTAACGAGCAAAGATATAAGAGATGCATGTTGCCAAAGCTGACATATTCCAATTATTAAAGTGAAAATAAAATGGCTTTTTCATACTTTTGTTATCTAGACATTTACATTTTTTAGTTATGTTGATCCCAGTCTCTTTTTCTCTATTTCCTCTTGTCTGCCTTCCTCTAACTGCTTTTCCAGGGTCTCCTGTCCATTTTCTGTTTCTTCTCTTTTCTCCTGAGTTCTTTACTTCCTTCTGTCCAAAGCAGGATTTAAACAGCAATGAGGGGTGGAAAGGAGGGACCCCTCTCAATCACCTCTGCCCATTCTTGGGGTGACCCCCTTCACCTCCAAGTTACAGTTCTACTTGTCCTGTCTGACCCTGCAGCAGCAACTGGGGAGAGAAAATTCAAAGTGGGTGAGGGGGGAGGGGGAAATGTCTTCTGAAGCCATGCAGTGCCCCACCCCCCTCCTGCATAGGCTTCTTGTTCCCAGGGAAAGCTGCACACGAGGTGGGGTGGCACAGGGTCTTTCAGCACGTGAGAGCTGCAGAAGGTCCCAGGCTGCTGCTCCAGAGCTGGGGCCACTAGAGAGAACAAGCGGCACGTAGGCTGCAGGTCTGCAGACTGCTCTGTTATCTACAAAAATGTGGCAGCACAGGCATTGGCCTAAATTACTTAACCCAGAATTTGTCAGAAAATGTGAGTCTTGCCTGGGAGTGCAGAGGAACCAGATCTGTGCCGAGGTCCTGTCACCACTCTACAGGAGTAGGAGGAGCAGCCTAGTGGTTAGAGCACCTTGGCCAAGTCACGTCACTCTCCATTGCCTCAGGTACAAACCTTAGATTGTGAGCCCCCTGGGGACGGTAAACTACCTGCAGTACCTGAATGTAATCTGCTTTGAAAGTGCTGAAAGGCAGAATATATATAAATTCACATTCCAGTGAGGAGAACCTCCGCAATCCAGCTTTGCTACCCACTGCCGTCCCCGATGCTTCACGCCGCTTGTTCCCACTGATGGGAAGATCTGAATATTTCGACCCCCGCACCGAGGCTAGAGAAGAAGCATGGAGTTGGAGAGGGTGAAGGCAGACTTTTTCACATGGTCACAGGTGCCACGTTGCCGAGGCCAGGCGGAGCACGCTCCTCCACGCGTGACTTGCCGCACCACAACTTTTTTGTATTTTTTGGGCTCTTCTGGACTTTCACTTTCTACGTTTGTCACCCTTCCATAAGGATTCTTTACCCATCACGGCTAAGTGCGATCCAGTTTCTGCTCAGGTCTAAAGCACATGGACCATGTCCTAACACAATTTACTTCCTACAACAACCATGTCTCACCTCCTATAAACTGTGCCTCCATTAATGCTCACCAGGGCTTAATTTGTGGGGGAACGGGCTGGAATGGAGTTCAGAGACAGAAGAGCAGGGAAGAGGCCAGGAGAGGGTGAACCTAAAGCTACCCTGCTCCCTATTTCAGTAGGCAAAGGATGGTTGGGGATCAAGCACTGGTGAGGGTTGGTGATGGAGGATCGGTGGGATAAGGAGGAGGAAGAGCATACTCACACGTGCGTGTGTGCTTCCACTTCCTTTTTGACTACAAATTAAGCCCTGGTGCTCACTCAATTTTAACGAGATCCCCTCTTATCCCAGATCTCATTGTCACTAATGACTTGCACATATTATTCCTCACCAAAACCCGGCTTACAACAGGGGATGAAACCTGCCTGGTGTGGGCTTTCCCCCCCATTTCCTCTCTTTTCACAGAAGGAAAGGAGGTGGTGTGGCAATTCTTCACCATTCCTTCCCGAAAATGAAAGGACTTTCTCCCTTCTCTTGCCAGGTTCTCATGGCCTGGATTGGCCACTGTTGGAAACAGGAGGCTGGGCTTGCTGGACCCTTGGTCTGACCCAACACGACATGTTCTTATGTTCTTAACCCTCCATTGAATATTTACTTTTATAGCTAAATCAGTCTCCGGTTCAGTCTGTTACTCATCCACCAGTCACCTCCCCAGTCTTCCATCGTTTAATGGAATTAATAAGTGAATGTGCAATCAGGTTATCATTTACTCATTTTAGGAGATTTCAGCCTACACGCCAACGAACCTCTCCAACCCAATGAAAGTAAGTTTGTTTCCACCAGGACCTCAATGTAAAACAATGGATCTCTTATGTCACTCCAAAGAAGGCCATTTAGCAGACGTAGCTTTCACTTCAGCAGGCGTTTCTCTGCAGGACAGGGTTACTTCATTGCTATGGACTGATCACCATAGGGTATCTTCCTCTCTAAGCTGCAAGATTACTCTCGTCAACCCACCACAAAGCAAGCTCCAGTTTAGGAGGAGAAAAGACTGGGAGAGTACTATTTTAGCACAAAACATACATTTTCCAATAAATTTTCAGAATCCATCCTTAGAAGACCAAATTGCAAACTGGAATAAATAACTTAGAGAGTCCTTTGAGAAGGCAGCTCCACTTTCTATGCGCACTTTAAAGATTACATGGAGCTTGGTACCAGTCCGGCTTACATACTCTGAATCAACAATCTCGGCAACTAGAAAGCAAATAGCGTCAGACAAAATATAAAGATGATGGGCTGGCCCCTCACAGGTAGCAACAAATACTATTTAACAGAGGTTAAAACAAAGCCAAGAGAGCTTAAGGAAAGTAGAAAACCAGTCCAAATGTATTTTTAATTTAAGAACATACGACTTGCCATACTGGGTCAGACCAAAGGTCCATCAAGCCCGGTATCCTGTTTCTAACCATGAGCAATCCAGGTTACAAGTACCTGGCAGGATCCCAAGGGGTAGAGAGACTGAGATTCCAAGCTGCTTATCCCAAGAATAAGCAGTGGATCTCTGCAATTGCACCTTAATAATTGTTAATAGACTTTTCCTCCAGGAACTTGTCCAAACCTTTTTTTAAACACAGCAATGCTAATAGCTTTCTCCACATCCTCTGGCAATGAATTCCAGAGCTTAATTATGATTCAAGTAAAAAAAATTTTTCTCTTTGTTATGGACCCAAAGTCAGGGAAACCCACCTGGAGAGCAGCACAGGACTGCACGGCAGGACTCGGGACAAGACAAGGGCCGGTCTTCCACCTTAGCCAGCCCCCTTCCCTCCAGATCGAGCCCTAGGATTCTGGGGGCCAATACGTCTCTGCAGCAGCAGGACACCATAGTGGTAAGTGCACACAGGCACAGCTTGGACAAAAGGCAGGGAGAACAAGGCACACAGGCTTGGCAGACAAGGCAAGGCTCCGTACTGGACAAGACAAGGGTGAGCCAAGGAAAGGACAGGACTCTGGTACTAGCAGAACTGGAGACTGGGATAGGACAAGACCAACAAGGCAGAATAGGACAGGATTTAGATAAGGCAGGCAAGGGAAACACTGAACAAAGAACATGGAAGCCTGAAGGCAGAAAGGCTTGGAACAGGCAGAATAGGCCTGAAGGCCTCAAGGCAGAGCAGAAGGCCCGTAGGCCACAAGGCAACGCAAGAACATGGGTCAGGTCATGGAGCCACAAGAGACACCAAGAGAAGACAAGAAGAAACAGGCAAGGCTGGTTTACATAGGGCTGAGACTTGGGTGTGGCAAGGGCAGCGAGGAGGCGCTTGGCAAGACTAGGGATGAGGCTCACAGAGGGCCTCTGCTGGTGGGGAAATGCCATGAAGCTAGGATAAGGCTGCATAGCAGGTGAAATCCTAACACTCTTAGTTTTAAATATATCATCCAGTAACTTCATTGTATGCCCCCTAGTCTTTGGATTTTATTGAAAGAGTAAACAACTAATTAACGTTTACTTGTTCCATTCCACTCATTATTTTATAGACCTGTATCATATCTCTCCTCAGCCATCACTTCTCGAATCCATTTAATGTGCACAAATGGTTCCTATGCCTGGATGCTCTGATTCTTGCATATTTCTGCTTCTAATTTTCCAATGAGTCAATGTAATACAGGCAGTAGAAGAGGACCGGAAGGCTCATCTGCATACTGCTCCCAGCATCCCCCAGGAGAAGAGTCCAGAGGTCACCACAAGCGATCCAGGGATTGAATTCCACAGCCCCAGCTTCCAGAGGCCCTGCAGTCTTTGCAGTAGAAGAGGACCAGAAGGCTCATCTGCATACTGCTCCCAGCATCCCCTGGGAGAGGAGTCTAGAGGTTACCGCGAGGGATCCAGGGATTGAATTCCACAGCCCCAGCTTCCAGAGGCCCCACACCGTTTGCAGTAGAAGAGGACCAGAAGTAGCATGGGATCTTCTTGGTGTTTGGGTACTTGCCAGGTTCTTTTGGCCTGGTTGGGCTTCTGTTGGAAACAGGATGCTGGGCTTGATGGACCCTTGGTCTGACCCAGCATGGCAATTTCTTATATTCTTAATTTAGATACCCAAGTAAGTTTTGCCATTTTAAATTTCAGTGTTTCTGAGAGGGGAAAAGCTCAGTGTCTTTCCCTAATTTACTTGCCTGTGATTTGCATAAATGCAGGGTAGCATATTGAAATTTTGTACAATGACATTACCTACTTATCGTGCTGCCATTCTAATCTATCTTTATGGCCACTAATATGTGCCACTAGTTCAGTGGTGCAAATATTTATCTGCCAGTACTGATTGCACTACTACTTCACTGAACCAAATATGTAAGTAAATCTAGGTATAGCCTCAGTTGCATAGGGCAAGGGTCTGCAAGTCTTACTCCTAAGCTATGAAGTGCCTACCTCTTTTACTTTTGTTAGTGTCTTTAATGGTGGATGAATTCAGATATACTTAAAGGAGCTACTGTAAATGTTAAGAGTTTAGCTCAGGCATGGATGTTGTTTAAAAATGCCATCTTGAAAGCCCAGACCAGATGTATTCCACGCATTAGAAAAGGTGGAAGGAAGGCCATATGATTACCGGCATGGTTAAAAGGTGAGATGAAAGAAGCTATAATATCTAAAAGAACATCTTTCAAGAAATGGGAAAGGGATGTGAATGAAGAAAACAGGAAACAGCATAGAAGTGGCAAATCAGATGCAAAGTATTGATAAGGAAGGCAAAGATGAAATTTGAAAAGGAGCTTGCCTTGGAAGCAAAAGCTTTCAGGTACATTTGAGGTAAAAAGTCTGTGAGGGAGTCAGTTGGACCATTAGGTTATTAAGGGGTAAAAGGAGCACTTAGGGATGACAAAGCCATAGCATATAAGAACATAAGAAGTTGCCATACTGGGTCCATCAAGCCCAGCATCCTGTTTCCAACAGAGGCCAATCCAAGCTACAAATACCTGGCAAATACCCCAAAACTAAGTCTATCCCATGCTACTGATGCTAGTAATAGCAGTGGCTATTTTCTAAGTCAACTTGATTAATAGCAGTTAATGGACTTCTCCTTCAAGAACTTATCCAAACCTTTTTTAAACCCAGCTATACTCACTGCACTAACCACATCCTCTGGTAACAAATTCCAGAGTTTAATTGTGTGTTGAGTGAAAAAGAACTTTCTCCGATTAGTTTTAAATGTGCCCCATGCTAACTTCATGGAGTGCCCCCTAGTCTTCTATTATCTGAAAGAGTAAATAACCGAGTCACATTTAGCCGTTCTAGACCTCTACCATTAAATTATTTTGTGGTCAGAAAGATATTTTTCCCACTATACTTTTTTATAAACAATTTATGACTAAATATAACTAAGATTCAGCGCAAAATTATTTTATTTTTTATTCTTTCTCTGAATAAGTGAAGTTGTATCCCGATTGTAAAAAATTGAAAAATAAATATGTAGTATATCGTGCCTTAAAGACAAAAGTGCCTAAGGTAATGCAACGATGTACATAAAAATTTTGAATTTATTCGATGTTCCCAAAAATGCCCTCAATCAAAACCAGAGGTTATTAAGTCAATTCGCATTGGTGTTTGGCGCAAAAATAGCGGCATTTGAACTGAGAATTTGAGTCAGCGCTGCCAACCTCGCTTATTTCCCATGGGTTTGGGCTTTTTTTTCTAGCGACTGGCCTTTTTTTTTTCAATTCATGGGTTGCTTATTATTGGGTGTTTTTTTTCTGCCAATTGTGTTTTTTTTTTGGGCTTGATGGGTGGAACCTGAGCCCTGCTGTCCCTGTGATTAGCTGCTGCTGCCACTGAGGTCTGTCAAACGTCAGAGGAGCGTGTGGGCAGACGGGCACTAACCTCTGGTGACAGAGAAAGATTTTATTATGCAGGACGGGAATCCTGAACACTAAAGGGACTGAAGCACTCAACTGGCAACAATCAAATAGAAGAGGGACCTGGGGGGGAAAGGAGGGTGAGGGGCCAGACATGTGCTTGGGGGGGGGGGGGAATGAGTGTGAGGGGGCCATACGTTCACAGCTGTGAACCCTATATAGGACACAGTAGATTCTCCCGCAGTCCCTGAAGCAGGCACATAGTGCCGAAACATGGCCTGTGTCGGACATGCAGCTCCGTACCCATGAAACATCAATAAAGGCGGCGACCTTGATAAGTATGAAACAGAAATTGAAGTGGGTCGGAAAAGCAGCAGGGGAGAAGGGACTTTAAGAAAAATTAGAAAAAATAAAAAAGTGAATATCTTTACAAATATTTTTGAAAATAATAAAAGAATAATAGACGGAGGAAAAGAAAAGGATAACTGCAAATCGGTTACCCTTGTCAGAAACCTCCGTACAAAAAAACCACCAGACAAGGATTCCCTTGCACGTTCAAGTTGGTGAATTGATTAAAAAGGGAAAGAGGTTGGTTAGTGACTAGTGAATACTGATGCAATTAATAGCAGTGGCTATTACCTAAGTAAACTTGATTAATTGCAGTTAATGGACTTCTCCTCCAAGAACTTATCGAAAACTTTTTAAAACCCAGCTACACTAACTGCACTAACCACATCCTCTGGCAACAAATTCCAGAGCTTTATTGTGCATTGAGTGAAAAGGAATTTTCTCCAATTAGTCTTAAATTTGCTACTTGCTAACTTCATGGAGTGCCCCCTAGTCTTTCTACTATCCAAAAGTGTAAATAACCGAGTCACATCTACTCGTTCAAGACCTCTCATGATTTTAAACACCTCTATCATATCCCCCCTCAGTCATCTCTTCTCCAAGCTGAAAAGTCCTAACCTCTTTAGTCTTTCCTCATAGGGGAGCTGTTCCATTCCCCTTATCATTTTGGTTGCCCTTCTCTGTACCTTCTCCATCGCAATTATATCTTTTTTGAGATGCAGCGACCAGAATTGTACACAGTATTCAAGGTGCGGTCTCACCATGGAGCGATACAGAGGCATTACGACATTTTCTGTTTTATTAACCATTCCCTTCCTAATAATTCCTAACATTGTTTGCATTTTTGACTGCTGCAGCACACTGAGCCAACGATTTCAAAGTATTATCCACTATGACACCTAGATCTTTTTCCTGGGTGGTAGCTCCTAATATGGAACCTAACATCATGTAACTACAGCATGGGTTATTTTTCCCTATATGCAACACCTTGCACTTGTCCACATTAAATTTCATCTGCCATTTGGATGCCCAATCTTCCAGTCTCACAAGGTCCTCCTATAATGTATCACAATCCACTTGTAATTTAACTACTCTGAATAATTTTGTATCATCTGCAAATTTGATAACCTCATTCGTCGTATTCCTTTATAGATCATTTATAAATATATTGAAAAGCACCGGTCCAAGTTCAGATCCCTGAGGCACTCCACTGCTTACCCTTTTCCACTAAGAAAATTGACCATTTAATCCCACTCTGTTTCCTGTCTTTTAACCAGTTTGTAATCCACAAAAGGACATCGCCTCCTATCCCATGACTTTTTAGTTTTCGTAGAAGCCTCTCATGAGGGACTTTGTCAAACGCCTTCTGAAAATCCAAATACACTACATCTACCGGTTCACCTTTATCCACATGTTTATTAACCTCTTCAAAAAAATGAAGCAGATTTGTTAGGCAAGACTTGCCTTGGGTAAATCCATGTTGACTGTGTCCCATTAAACCATGTCTTTCTATATGTTCTGTGATTTTGATCTTGAGAATAGTTTCCACTATTTTTCCCAGTACTGAAGTCAGGCTAACCGGTCTGTAGTTACCCGGATCGCCCCTGGAGCTCTTTTTAAATATTGGGGTTACATTGGCCACCCTCCAGTCTTCAGGTACAATGGATGATTTTAATGATAGGTTACAAATTTTAACTAATAGATCAGAAATTTCATTTTTGAGTTCCTTCAGTACCCTAGGATGCATACCATCCCCTCAGAGTCCCTCTCTCACACACACATCCCCTCAGAGTCCCTTTTTCTCACAAACATCCCCTCACAGAGAGTCCCCCCTCTCTCACGCACACATCCCCTCACAGATACTTCCCCCTCTCTCACACACACATCCCCTCACAGAGAGTTCCCCTTCTCTCACACACACATCCCCTCACAGATTCCCTCTCACACATACACACATCCCCTCACAGAGAGTCCCTCTCTTTCTCTCTCTCACTCACACACACATCCCCTCACAGCGAATCCCTCTCCCTCTCACACACATCCCCTCACAGAGTCCCTCTCCCTCTCACACACATCCCCTCACAGAGAGTCCCCCCTCTCTCACGCATACATCCCCTCACAGATAGTTCCCCCTCTCTCACGCACACATCCCCTCACAGAGAGTTCCCCCTCTCTCATGCACACATCCCCTCACAGATTCCCTCTCTCACACACACACACACACATCCCCTCACAGAGAGTCCCTCTCTTTCTCTCTCTCACACACACCCTCACAGATTCCCCCTCTCTCTCACACACATCCCCTCACAGAGTCCCTCTCTTTCTCTCTCACACACACACATCCCCTCACAGAGTCCCTCTCTTTCTCTCACACACACCCCCCCCTCACAGAGTCCTTCTCTTTCTCTCACACACACATCCCCTCACAGAGTCCCTCTCTCTCAGCTACACACACATCCCCTCACAGAGAGTCCCTCTCTTTCTCTCACACACACACACCTCCTCACAGAGTCCCTCTCTCACACACATCCCCTCACAGAGAGTCCCTCTCCCACACACACACATCCCCTCACAGAGTCCCTCTCTTTCTCTCACACACACACACACACACATATCCCCTCACAGAGAGTCCCTCTCTTTCTCTCACACACACATCCCCTCACAGAGTCCCTCTCTTTCTCTCTCACACACACACATTCCCTCACAGAGTCCCTCTCTTTCTCTCTCACACACACACATCCCCTCACAGAGAGTCCCTCTCTTTCTCTCTCTCACACACACATCCCCTCACAGAGAGTCCCTCTCTCTCACACACACATCCCCTCACAGAGAGTCCCCCCTCTCTCACGCACACATCCCCTCACAGATAGTTCCCCCTCTCTCACGCACACATCCCCTCACAGAGAGTTCCCCCTCTCTCATGCACACATCCCCTCACAGATTCCCTCTCTCACACACACACACATCCCCTCACAGAGAGTCCCTCTCTTTCTCTCTCTCACACACACCCTCACAGATTCCCTCTCTCTCTCACACACATCCCCTCACAGAGTCCCTCTCTTTCTCTCACACACACCCCCCCCTCACAGAGTCCTTCTCTTTCTCTCACACACACATCCCCTCACAGAGTCCCTCTCTCTCAGCTACACACACATCCCCTCACAGAGAGTCCCTCTCTTTCTCTCACACACACACACACACCTCCTCACAGAGTCCCTCTCTCACACACATCCCCTCACAGAGAGTCCCTCTCTCTCCCACACACACATCCCCTCACAGAGTCCCCTCTCTTTCTCTCACACACACGCACACACATATCCCCTCACAGAGAGTCCCTCTCTTTCTCTCACACACACATCCCCTCACAGAGTCCCTCTCTTTCTCTCTCACACACACACATCCCCTCACAGAGAGTCCCTCTCTTTCTCTCTCTCACACACACATCCCCTCACAGAGAGTCCCTCTCTCTCACACACACATCCCCTCACAGAGTTCCTCTTTCTCTCACACACACACACACACCTCACAGAGAGTCCCTCTCTCTCTCACACACACACACAACACCTCACAGAGAGTCCCTCTCTCTCACACACACACACATCACCTCACAGGGAGTCCCTCTCTCTCTCTCACACACACACATCACCTCACAGGGAGTCCCTCTCTCTCTCACACACACACATCCCCTCACAGAGAGTCCCTCTCTCTCTCTCACACACACATCCCCTCAGAGTCCCTCTCTTTCTCTCACACACACACACATCCCCTCAGAGTCCCTCTCTTTCTCTCACACACACACATCCCCTCACAGAGAGTCCCTCTCTTTCTCTCACACACACATCCCCTCACAGAGAGTCCCTCTCTTTCTCTCACACACACATCCCCTCACAGAGAGTCCTTCTCTCACGCACACACACACACACACATCTCCTCACAGAGAGTCCTTCTCTTTCTCACACACACATTCATCCCCTCACAGAGAGTCCCTCTCTCACGCACACACACACATCTCCTCACAGAGAGTCCTTCTCTTTCTCACACACACGCATCCCCTCACAGAGAGTCCCTCTCTCACGCACACACACACATCTCCTCACAGAGAGTCCCTCTCTCACGCACACACATCTCCTCACAGAGAGTCCTTCTCTTTCTCACACACACACATCCCCTCACAGAGTCCGTCTCTCACGCACACACACACATCTCCTCACAGAGAGTCCTTCTCTTTCTCACACACACACATCCTCTCACAGAGAGTCCCTCTCTCACGCACATAGAAACATTCTCTCACAATCTCCTCACCTCGGCTCCCCCTCTCTGGCACCCCCCAGGCTAGCAGTCTTAGTTATACTCACACACTCACTGGCGCCCGACCCTGCCGAATTGTGCGCAGTATTCCCCCAGCACTAAATCCTGACAGTCAGCCAAGGGCCACCAGGATGAAGATTCCCAGGGCTTAACCGCTCTCACTGTGAAACCTGGCCGATTGCTGCTAATGCCCAGAAGCTTCCACACAACCGCCCCCATTATCCTACCGAACGCCTGCCTGGCCAGGTAAAAGTGTCAGACTAATAAAGTTATCTAACGCGCCACTGCGGCTCAAGCCTCGCTCCCGAACCAGGATTTACATTCCAAGCCTCGCTCTGGCACCAGTTACTGAGTTTCAAGCCTCGCTCTGGGACCGAGTTTGCGTCCCAGCCTCGCCCTGGGGCCTGAATTTGTGTTCCAAGCCTCGGTCTAGGATTAGGATTTGTGTTCCAAGCCTCGCATTGATACTTGAATTGCAGTTTAGAAATAGGACACAGAAGACGGATAGTGACAGAGAACAGAGAGCAGGGAGAGGGAGCAAGAAGGGAGAGAGACTGACCGAGAGTGGAGAGAGACTGACCCAGAGAGCAGGGAGAGTGACAGAGACTGGAGAGAGACTGACCCAGAGAGCAGGGAGAGGGAGAGTGACAGAGAGTGGAGAGAGACTGACGCAGGGAGAGGGAGAGTGACAGAGTGGAGAGAGACTGACCCAGAGAGCAGGGAGAGTAACAGAGACTGGAGAGAGACTGACCCAGAGAGCAGGGAGAGGGAAAGTGACAGAGAGTGGAGAGAGACTGACCCAGAGAGCAGGGAGAGGGAGAGTGACAGAGTGGAGAGAGACTGACCCAGAGAGCAGGGAGAGTAACAGAGACTGGAGAGAGACTGACCCAGAGAGCAGGGAGAGGGAAAGTGACAGAGAGTGGAGAGAGACTGACCCAGAGAGCAGGGAGAGAGAGAGTGACAGAGACTGGAGAGAGACTGACCCAGAGAGCAGGGAGAGGGAGAGTGACAGAGAGTGGAGAGAGACTGACCCAGAGAGCAGGGAGAGGGAGAGTGACAGAGACTGGAGAGAGACTGACCCAGAGAGCAGGGAGAGGGAGAGTGACAGAGAGTGGAGAGAGACTGACCCAGAGAGCAGGGAGAGGGAGAGTGACAGAGACTGGAGAGAGACTGACCCAGAGAGCAGGGAGAGGGAAAGTGACAGAGAGTGGAGAGAGACTGACCCAGAGAGCAGGGAGAGGGAGAGTGACAGAGACTGGAGAGAGACTGACCCAGAGAGCAGGGAGAGGGAAAGTGACAGAGAGTGGAGAGAGACTGACCCAGAGAGCAGGGAGAGGGAGAGTGACAGAGACTGGAGAGAGACTGACCCAGAGAGCAGGGAGAGGGAGAGTGACAGAGAGTGGAGAGAGACTGACCCAGAGAGCAGGGAGAGTGACAGAGACTGGAGAGAGACTGACCCAGAGAGCAGGGAGAGAGAGAGTGACAGAGACTGGAGAGAGACTGACCCAGAGAGCAGGGAGAGGGAGAGTGACAGAGAGTGGAGAGAGACTGACCCAGAGAGCAGGGAGAGGGAGAGTGACAGAGACTGAAGAGAGACTGACCCAGAGAGCAGGGAGAGGGAAAGTGACAGAGAGTGGAGAGAGACTGACCCAGAGAGCAGGGAGAGGGAGAGTGACAGAGACTGGAGAGAGACTGACCCAGAGAGCAGGGAGAGTGACAGAGACTGGAGAGAGACTGACCCAGAGAGCAGGGAAAGGGAGAGTGACAGAGACTGGAGAGAGACTGACCCAGAGAGCAGGGAGAGGGAGAGTGACACAGAGTGGAGAGAGACTGACCCAGAGAGCAGGGAGAGGGAGAGTGACAGATAGTGGAGAGAGACTGACCCAGAGAGCAGGGAGAGAGAGAGAGTGACAGAGACTGGAGAGAGACTGACCCAGAGAGCAGGGAGAGGGAGAGTGACAGAGAGTGGAGAGAGACTGACCCAGAGAGCAGGGAGAGGGAGAGTGACAGATAGTGGAGAGAGACTGACCCAGAGAGCAGGGAGAGAGAGAGTGACAGAGACTGGAGAGAGACTGACCCAGAGAGCAGGGAGAGGGAGAGTGACAGATAGTGGAGAGAGACTGACCCAGAGAGCAGGGAGAGGGAGAGTGACAGATAGTGGAGAGAGACTGACCCAGAGAGCAGGGAGAGAGAGAGTGACAGAGACTGGAGAAAGACTGACCCAGAGAGCAGGGAGAGGGAGAGTGACAGATAGTGGAGAGAGACTGACCCAGAGAGCAGGGAGAGAGAGAGAGAGTGACAGAGACTGGAGAGAGACTGACCCAGAGAGCAGGGAGAGTGACAGATAGTGGAGAGAGACTGACCCAGAGAGCAGGGAGAGAGAGAGAGTTACAGACAGCGTGGAGAAAAACTGACCCAGAGAGCAGGGAGGGAGAGAGACAGAGACTGATAGAGATTGCTGAGTGTGATAGAGGGAGACTCAGACAGCGAGAGGAGAAAAAACTCGAGGTTTATGGAGCTGCGGCATGCGGTGAGTAACCCTGAGAGGCAGCTCCCTGATAGACAAACACACAACGCCCTCCCTACTCTTCTCCTTCTCCCTCCACTCCCCATCACTGTCAACATCAGAGACTCCATAGCCCTTTCCTCCTCCCCAGCTCACTGTCATCATCAGAGACTCCCATACCCCTCCCTCCTCCCTAGATCACTGTCATCATCAGAGACTCCCATACCCCTCCCTCCCCCCATCCTTCCTTCTCTGTGAGCATTAGAGACCCCATAACCTCCCCTCTCAGATCTCATTGTGTATCAGGACCTGTATCCTTCTCCCCTCTGATCTCATTGTGTATCAGGACCTGTATCCCTCTCGCCTCAGATCTCATTGAGTATCAGGGCCTGTATCCCTCTCCTCTCAGATCTCATTGTGTATCAGGGACCTGTATCCCTCTCCCCTCATATCTCATTGTGTATCAGGGACCTGTATCCCTCTCCTCTCAGATCTCATTGTGTATCAGGGACCTGTATCCCTCTCCCCTCATATCTCATTGTGTATCAGGGACCTGTATCCCTCTCCTCTCAGATCTCATTGTGTATCAGGGACCTGTATTCCTCTCCTTTCAGATCTCATTGTGTATCAGGGACCTGTATCCCTCTCCCCTCAGATCTCATTGTGTATCAGGGACCTGAATCCCTCTCCCCTCAGATCTCATTGTGTATCAGGGACCTGAATCCCTCTCCCCCTCAGATCTCATTGTGTATCAGGACCTGTATCCCCTCTCCCCTCAGATCTCATTGTGTATCAGGGACCTGTATCCATCTCCCCATCAGATCTCATTATGTATCAGGGACCTGTATCCCTCTCCCCGTCAGATCTCATTGTGTATCAGGACCTGTATCCCTCTCCCCTCAGATCTCATTGTGTATCAGGGACCTGAATCCCTCTCCCCCTCAGATCTCATTGTGTATCAGGACCTGTATCCCCTCTCCCCTCAGATCTCATTGTGTATCAGGGACCTGTATCCATCTCCCCATCAGATCTCATTATGTATCAGGGACCTGTATCCCTCTCCCCTCAGATCTCATTGTGTATCAGGGACCTGTATCCCTCTCCCCTCAGATCTCATTGTGTATCAAGGACCTGTATCCCTCTCCCCTCAGATCTCATTGTGTATCAGGACCTGTATCCCTCTCGCCTCAGATCTCATTGTGTATCAGGGATCTGTATCCATCTCCCTGTCAGATCTCATTGTGTATCAGGGACCTGTATCCCTCTCCCCGTCAGATCTCATTGTGTATCAGGACCTGTATCCCTCTCCCCTCAGATCTCATTGTGTATCAGGACCTGTATCCCTCTTCCCTCAGATCTCATTGTGTATCAGGACCTGTATCCCTCTCCCCGTCAGATCTCATTGTGTATCAGGACCTGTATCCCTCTTCCCTCAGATCTCATTGTGTATCAGGACCTGTATCCCTCTCCCCGTCAGATCTCATTGTGTATCAGGACCTGTATCCCTCTCCCCTCAGAACTCATTGTGTATCAGGGACCTGTATCCCCTCTCCCCTCAGATCTCATTGTGTATCAAGGACCTGTATCCCTCTCGCCTCAGATCTCATTGTGTATCAGGACCTGTATCCCCTCTCCCCTCAGATCTCATTGTGTATCAGGACCTGTATCCCCTCTCCCCGTCAGATCACATTGTGTATCAGGTCCTGTATCCCTCCCCCCTCAGATCTCATTGTGTATCAGGGACCTGTATCCCCTCTCCCCTCAGATCTCATTGTGTATCAGCACCTGTATCCCTCCCCCCTCAGATCTCATTGTGTATCAGTGACCTGTATCCCTCTCCCCTCAGATCTCATTGTGTATCAGGACCTGTATCCCTCCTCCCTCAGATCTCATTGTGTATCAGGACCTGTATCCCTCTCCCCGTCAGATCACATTGTGTTTCAGGACCTGTATCCCTCTCCCCTCATATCTCATTGTGTATCAGGACCTGTATCCCTCCCACCTCAGATCTCATTGTGTATCAGGGACCTGTATCCCCTCTCCCCTCAGATCTCATTGTGTATCAGCACCTGTATCCCTCCCCCCTCAGATCTCATTGTGTATCAGGGACCTGTATCCCTCTCCTCTCAGATCTCATTGTGTATCAGGACCTGTATCCCTCTCCCTCTGATCTCATTATGTATCAGGGACCTGTATCCCTCTCGCCTCAGATCTCATTGTGTATCAGGACCTGTATCCCTCTCCCCATCCGATCTCATTGTGTATCAGGGACCTGTATCCCTCTCTCCTCAGATCTCATTGTGTATCAGGACCTGTATCCCTCTCCCCTCTGATCTCATTGTGTTTCAGGACCTGTATCCCTCTCCCTTCAGATTTCATTGTGTATCAGGGACCTGTATCCCTCTCCCCTCAGATCTCATTGTGTATCAGGGACCTGTATCCCTCTCCCCTCTGATCTCATTGTGTATCAGGGACCTGTATCTCTCTCCCCTCTGATCTCATTGTGTTTCAGGACCTGTATCCCTCTCCCCTCAGATTTCATTGTGTATCAGGGACCTGTATCCATCTCCCCTCAGATCTCATTGTGTATCAGGGACCTGTATCCCTCTCCCCTCAGATCCCATTGTGTATCAGGGACCTGTATCCCTCTCCCCTCAGATCTCATTGTGTATCAGGACCTGTATCCCTCTCCCCTCAGATCTCATTGTGTATCAGGGACCTGTATCCCTCTCCCCTCTGATCTCATTGTGTATCAAGGACCTGTATCCCTCTCCCCTCAGATCCCATTGTGTATCAGGGACCTGTATCCCTCCCCCCTCAGATCTCATTGTGTATCAGGACCTGTATCCCCTCTCCCCTCAGATCTCATTGTGTATCAGGGACCTGTATCCCTCTCTCCTCAGATCTCATTGTGTATCAGGACCTGTAACCCCTCTCCCCTCAGATCTCATTGTGTATCAGGGACCTGTATCCCTCTCCCCTCAGATCTCATTGTGTATCAAGGACCTGTATCCCTCTCCCCTCAGATCTCATTGTGTATCAAGGACCTATATTTCTCTGTTTCCCCCACGATTCCTGTGTGCATCAGAGACCCTTATTGCTTCCTAGGTCCCCTGAAGTAAATGCCTGGTGATATCATCTGCTATTGAATTGCAAGAGGGTATAATGTGCTCTGTTATACAAATCTGCTTTCATACGGGACCTTGACCTGGTGTCTCTGCTCTTCTATGTTTGGGTAGAGAACTCAAGGCACTGACCTTGTTCGTCATAAACAGATTGTACAGACATAAGCACTGCGCTCCACACCGTGGGAGCTCCTGTATGATGTCGCAACATCCGAGACACTGTCCTAATCTGTATATCGTGAAGGTTTCTAGTGGTTCCTCTAGGATCTCACAGCCTATGAGACACTGTCCCAATCTGTATATCGTGCAGGTATCTTGTGGTTCCTGTAGGATCTCTCAGCATCCGAGACACTGGCCTAATCTGTATATCATGCAGATATCTGGTGGTTCCTGTAGGATCTCTCAATATCCGAGACACTGGCCTAATCTGTGTATCGTGCAGGTATCTGGTGGTTCCTGTAGGATCTCTCAGCATCCGAGACACTGACCTAATCTGTGTATCGTGCAGGTATCTGGTGGTTCCTGTAGGATCTCTCAGCATCCGAGACACTGGTCTAATCTGTATATCGGGCAGGTATCTGGTGGTTCCTGTAGGATCTCTCAGCATCCGAGACACTGGCCTAATCTGTATATCATGCAGGTATCTGGTGGTTCCTGTAGGATCTCTCAGCATCCGAGACACTGTCCTAATCTGTACATCATGCAGGTATCTGGTGGTTCCTGTAGGATCTCTCAGCATCCGAGACACTGGCCTAATCTGTATATCATGCAGGTATCTGGTGGTTCCTGTAGGATCTCTCAGCATCCGAGACACTGTCCTAATCTGTATATCATGCAGGTATCTGGTGGTTCCTGTAGGATCTCACAGCCTATGAGACACTGTCCTAATCTGTATATCATGCAGGTATCTGGTGGTTCCTGTAGGATCTCTCAGCATCCGAGACACTGTCCTAATCTGTACATCATGCAGGTATCTGGTGGTTCCTGTAGGATCTCTCAGCATCCGAGACACTGGCCTAATCTGTATATCATGCAGGTATCTGGTAGTTCCTGTAGGATCTCACAGCCTATGAGACACTGACCTAATCTGTGTATCGTGCAGGTATCTGGTGGTTCCTGTAGGATCTCTCAGCATCCGAGACACTGTCCTAATCTGTACATCATGCAGGTATCTGGTGGTTCCTGTAGGATCTCTCAGCATCCGAGACACTGGTCTAATCTGTATATCGTGAAGGTTTCTAGTGGTTCCTGTATGTGTAGGATCTCACAGCCTATGTGTTAGCAATCCTCTAAGGAGTTAGCAATCTGTTACCAATCTCTCCTCGAGATGAGAGGAGTTAGTAATCTGTAATGGAAACTGCCAAGGGTTAGGAAACTGTTATTGATCTCCCCGCCCGAAGGGTGGAGCTAGCAATCTGATGTCACTCACCCCATCAGGAGGGAGGAGTAGCGAGCTGTTACGGATCTACTCCCCAAAGGGGAAGAGTTAACAATCTTGTATCGATCTGGCTGCTGAATACTCTTGTAGAGAGAAGAGCTATCATCTGTTATAGATAACCCCGCCAGGAGGAATGGTAATCTATTGTAAATCACTGCTTGAGAATAGAAGGATAACAATCTGTAGTTATGTGACCGCCAGGGAGGCGGAGTTAGTCTTCTGTAGAATGATGTTTCCCCAAGGAGAGGAGCTAGCGATATGTAATATTCCGTAGGCGTAGTTAGCGATCTGATGTGGAGCTGACTCCCACAGAGTAACAGTCAGTACGACACCTGCTCTAGTAGTGTAAGAATAAACACTTAGTAGAAATGGTGAATCCCTGGCTGATGGTAGATGACGTCATCCGTTTCCAATTTAAAAGGTCTTTAAATTGGAAACGGAGATCCTGAGAGGAACCACCGGCTAGGCTGGAGTATAAGACAAACACAGATAGTTCTTTATTAGACTGGAAGTTGAACCACCAGAGGTGGCAGTAGTGAGCTGATGTGCCCGGCAGGGCTGAAGTCCCTCAGATACTGGAATTACGATCTCTGGGTTGCTGAGCTGTAGAGAGACACTATAGGTAGTGAGTAGACAGGTTATGCTGGATACATAACCAGTGGATCAGCAGTGGACCAATCTAAAAGCAGCAATCACCAAGGCAACTGCTCTATATGTTAGAAATGTAAAGAAAAGCAAAAGAAAACTGAAACCTATCTGGTTCTCAATGGAGGTGGCTGACAAAATTAAAGCTAAAAGAACAGCATTCAAGAAATATAAAGGATCCCAAAGGGAGGAGCACAAAGAAGAATATTTATATCAACTGAGGGAGACAAAGAAATTAATCAAGTTGGCAAAGAGTCAAGCGGAAGAGAGGATTGCCAAGGAGATAAAAAATGGTGACAAAACATTTTTCAGATACATCAGCGAAAAGAGAAAGGTCCAAAGTGGTATAGTGAAATTGAAAGGTGGTAATGATCAATGTGTAGAGAGAGACGAAGAAATGGCAGAAATATTAAACGAATACTTCAGCTCTGTGTTCACTAAAGAAGACCCTGGAGAAGGACCATCTCTAAACAACAAGAAACTGGAGGGAAGGGGAATAGATGAAAATCCTTTTACAGTAGAAAATGTGTGGGAAGAACTAAAGAACCTGAAAGTGGACAAAGCCATGGGGCCTGATGGGATTCATCCAAGGATATTGAGGGAGCTCAGAGATGTTCTGGCGGGTCCGCTGTGTGACCTGTTCAATAGATCCCTAGAAACGGGAGTGGTGCCAAGTGATTGGAGAAGAGCGGTGGTGGTCCCGCTTCACAAGACTGGGAACAGGGAAGAGGCAGGCAACTACAGACCGGTTAGCCTCACTTCGGTGGTGGGAAAAGTAATGGAGTCACTGCTGAAAGAGAGAATAGTGAACTATCTACAGTCTGGAGAATTGATGGACCAGAGGCAGCATGGATTCACCAGGGGAAGATCCTGTCAGACAAATTTGATTGACTTTTTTGACTGGGTAACCAAGGAATTGGATCAAGGAAGAGCACTAGATGTCATCTACTTGGATTTCAGCAAAGCTTTTGATACGGTTCCGCACAGGAGACTGGTGAATAAAACGAGAAGCTTGGGAGTGAGTGCCGAGGTGGTGACCTGGATTGCAAATTGGTTGACGGACAGAAAACAATGTGTGATGGTAAATGGAGCCTTCTCTGAAGAGAGAGCGGTTTTAAGTGGTGTGCCGCAAGGATCGGTGTTGGGACCGGTCCTGTTCAATATCTTTGTGAGCGACATTGCGGACGGGATAGAAGGTAAGGTTTGTCTTTTTGCGGATGACACTAAGATCTGCAACAGAGTGGACACGCCGGAAGGAGTGGAGAGAATGAGACGGGATCTAAGGAAACTGGAAGAGTGGTCGAAGATATGGCAGCTGAGATTCAATGCCAAGAAGTGCAAAGTCATGCATATGGGGAGTGGAAATCCGAATGAACTGTACTCGATGGGGGGGGAAAGGCTGATGTGCACGGAGCAGGAGAGGGACCTTGGGGTGATAGTGTCTAATGATGTGAAGACAGCAAAACAATGCGACAAGGCGATAGCAAAAGCCAGAAGAATGCTGGGCTGCATAGAGAGAGGAATATCAAGTAAGAAAAGGGAAGTGATTATTCCCTTGTACAGATCCTTGGTGAGGCCTCACCTGGAGTACTGTGTTCAGTTCTGGAGACCATATCTACAAAAGGACAAAGACAAGATGGAAGCGGTACAGAGAAGGGCGACCAGGAAGGTGGAGGATCTTCATAGGATGACGTACGAGGAGAGATTGAAGAATCTAAATATGTACACCCTGGAGGAGAGGAGGAGCAGAGGTGATATGATACAGACTTTCAGATACTTGAAAGGTTTTAATGATCCAAAAACAACGACAAACCTCTTCCGTAGGAAAATAATCAGCAGAACCAGGGGTCATGATTTGAGGCTCCAGGGAGGAAGATTCAGAACCAATGTCAGGAAGTATTTCTTCACGGAGAGGGTGGTGGATGCCTGGAATGCCCTTCCGGAGGAAGTGGTGAAGACCAGAACTGTGAAAGACTTCAAAGGGGCGTGGGATAAACACTGCGGATCCATAAAGTCAAGAGGCCGCCAATGAAGAGTGGGTGACTCGCCAGAATGATGGCTATTGACACAATACCCTTATTAAATAAACATACACATGCTTACTGTGACTCCTACATCGCTCTAAGCTTCAACAGCAAGAGGTAATGGAAAAAAGGATTTGCACTCACAAAGAGGGGAGTAGCTGGCTTGTTACGGCGGTTACTACCCCAAACCAAATGTGCCTGATACTTCACTTTCCATGCATATCCAGCATGGTTCTCTGCTGCATCGGCATGGGAGAAAGACTGATACATCACGCATTTCCAGCATAGCTCTCTGCTTCAACGGCAGGGGAAAAAAAAAATTAACAAACAAACAAACAACAAACAACGGCAGGGGGAAAAATAAAACAAAAACAAAAAACTGATGCTTCACGCATATCCTGCATAGCTTCAACAACAGGGGTGAAGAAAAAAAGGATTCGCAATCACAAAGCGAGGAGTAGCTGGCTTGTTACGGCGGTTACTACCCCAAACCAAATGTGCCTGATACTTCACTTTCAATGCATATCCAGCATGGCTCTCTGCTTCTACAGCAGGGGAGAAGTAAAAAAAAAAAAAAAACCAACAAGAGCTGTACAACATAGTCTAGGTAAAACAAATAAGCATGGGTGTAGCTTGCTTATCGCGGCAGTTACTGCCCCTACTACCCCTAACTAATCAAGCTAGATATTTCACTTGCATGCAGCTCCATCACTGCTCTCTACATTAATGGTGGGGGTGGAAGGGGAATTGAACAAGTTGCTAAGAGTAACAGATAAGAATGAGAGAAAAAATGTGTGAGGCTTGCTGGGCAGACTGGATGGGCCATTCGGTCTTCTTCTGCCGTCATTTCTATGTTTCTATGTTTCTAAGAAGATGGTACACTCACAATTGTAGATATCTGTAATGGCTTCTTATGCAACAGAGAGTCTTCAGTTCATTCGGGAACAAGAGCCGTAGGCGAGCACTGGTTCCTATAGGCAGTCTGTAATAAGAACTCACAATAGCTGTGTATGGGATGGGTTCTGGAATAGAAGAGTGTCTGTAAAGGGTTTTAGGAACATGGGCCCTCATGGAGCGAGTACCGGTTCCTATCTGCAATCTGCAACAATAACTCACAATGTCCGTACCTGCGATAACGTCTTAGACAGAAGGGAGTCTTCAGAGATTAGGAACATAGGCCCTCGTGGAGCGAGTACCGATTCCTATCTGCAATAGAACTCACAGTGTTCACGTCTGCGATCGCTTCCATGCAGTGAGGTGTCTTCTGAGTATTCAGGGACGTAGGCCCTCGAGGAGCGAGTACCGGATCCCGTCTTAGCAATCTGTAATCAAGAAGAGAGAGAGTGGGGCCCCTGAGGAGCGGTTACCCCTAGGTAAGTTTGTAGAGGCCGAGCAGCGGAGAAAGGTTTCCCCTTGCTCACTCGGATCGTAGTTGCAAGTAGCGTGGACCGCCGAAGCAAGTCCCATTGGAGTTCCTTGCTAACTCAGTTTATAGTAGCAAAACAAAGACCTTTTAAATTGGAAACGGATGACGTCACTACGGGGGGATGACCCCGAGGTTTGCGCTCATGCTGGTACAAAGTCTGGAGCGCGTGCGCCCTTATGTCATCAGGAACATGGCGGATCCGTAGCGTCAAGCCAGCCCAGGGATTCCAGGGTGAAGAGGCAGGGAGAAGCCGTGGCAGCATCTGTCCGTCAGAGCCGAAGGGAGTTGCCACAAAGGTAGAGAGGGTGGCGCGAGAGCGAGAATAGGCACGAATGCAACAGTACCCCCCTTCAAAGGGTGGTCTCCAGTTTAAGTACCAGAGATGCGCGAGGTGGAACTGATGAAGCATCTCTTATCCAAATAGTTCTGAGACTCCCAAAGATGATTTCGGGGCCAAAGACCTTTCAGGCAAACAAAACTCAGTCTCTTTTCAAACATCCAGGATCTCTAGCTTCTTGAGTTCAAGTTCATATAATCACGATGACAGATAGATGTTGAGATTTGAAGAATCTAGCAGAGTGTATAACGAAGTCAGCAGCAATGAGAGGGCTGCCGTGGACATCACTGAGGTTTCAGTGGAAGTGGTGATGTAGAAACTGGTCCAAAGTCCACTTCTGATTGGCTCTTCTGCAGGATGCTGGAAGGGAGATGATGGCAATACCAGCAAAACGAACAGGCTGATGGATGGAGATATCTTCAGCTTCGGAATCAACAGTGCTGTAAACCCCCAGCACGACTTCCGTATAATCCAAAAGTAAAGTTGATAGTGAAAGGTATCTTCTTCTTCTTCGGAATCAAGAGTGCCAAAGAATTTTGGGCATGACTTCCTATTAAACCAATTGCGAACGCTGGTAGCTAGAGATGGCTTCTTCTTTGGAACTGATGGTAGCATCAGCAGATAACCAGGCTGGTAGTTAGAGATATTTTCTTCTTCGGAATCAACAGTTCTGTAGTCCTTCAGCACGACTTTTGAGTGGGCAGATCGTAGTAAATATCTCAAATTTGTAATCCAGGAAGACATTGTAGATGTAGAGTGCCACCTAGCTATGGCGTGCATAGCAACCGCTATGACTAACAGCAGGTAATAGAAAAACTGCTGGTGATGTTGATAAGATCCTCAAAAGAAGTGGTGATGAAAAGATTTGTCCAAGGCCCACTTCAAATTGTGATACAATAGTGGATCTTCAAATTTACCACATGGACTCCTCAGGTATTCCACAAAACATCTGAGATTGTAGTTGTCTCTTGCCCCTGAGTCCTTCAGGGCAGAGGTTTGAACCATCACTGGTTCATGGATCACAGAGACTGGACAAGAGAGTGGAGGAGATATTGCTGTATATAGCCCAAGAACAGTCCTTCCGCGGGACTCAGGCTTGTCCATTTCCCAGACGAATAGGGCAAACAGAAACATCATGGCCTAGCTGACCACAGTACATGCACAGGCCATTCTTCCTCCTATATCTTCTCTCTTTAGAAGTCAAGTGACCGTGAACAGATTCCTTCGGTTCCTTCTTCTCCACAGCAGGAGGTGCTGTACCCCTTTGTAGTGCAGGAGCACTGGTTGGTTTCAACCCAGGAAACACCTTAGGCCGGGATTCCTTCACCTTGTCTCGGAGCCGCCAGTCAATCCGAGTGGCTAAGGATATTAATTCTTCCAGCGAGTCAGGTGTCTGACGAGCAGCCAGCTCGTCCTTTATGCGGGTGTCCAGGCCTCTGCAAAAGAGTGTCTTCAGACATCTGGGGTCCCAGCAAAATTCCGCTGCTAGAGTTTTAAATTCAATGGCAAATTCCGCCAGTGATCTGTTGCCTTGCTTCAAGTCCACCAAAGCAACAGACATACGAGCAGGGTCATCAAAAACGGATTTAAACAAGTCCATAAATCCTTCTATGTCCTGCAAGATAGGGTCCTTGCGTTCCCACAAGGTAGAAGCCCACGACAAGGCTCTCCCATCCAAATAAGTCAGAATGTAGCTGGTCTTAGAGCGGCCTGTGGGAAACAGTGAAGGTTGTAGAGTGAAATGTAAGCTGCACTGGTTCAAGAAGCTCAAGTCTTCTGGAGTTCTCCGGAGAATCAAACAGGCACCGCCAGTGGAACAACTGACTTTAAAGTTATCTCTAATAACTGATCTTCTTGTATAGAAGCTGTGCTTTGTGCCTTCTGCGTATGAAGCTGGTGAAAAGCTGCAGGTATCTGGTGGTTCCTGTAGGATCTCTCAGCATACAAGACACTGTCCTAATCTGTATATGTGCAGGTGTCTGGTGGTTCCTGTAGGATCTCTCAGCATACAAGGCACTGTCCTAATCTGTATATTATGCAGGTGTCTGGTGGTTCCTGTAGGATCTCTCAGCATACAAGGCACTGTCCTATACTGTGAGTCTCTGTAGGATCTCACAGTATAAAAGACATCGTAGTGTGCCTAATGCAGCGATCTGAGAGTTTCTGCAGGATTGCACAGTATCAGAGACGCTGTTCCTGAGGGTCTCTGCCGGAGTTAATAAACATGTGATAAAGGTGAACCGGTAGATGTAGTGTATTTGGATTTTCAGAAGGCGTTTGACAAAGTCCCTCATGAGAGGCTTCTAGGAAAAGTAAAAAGTCATGGGATAGGAGGTGATGTCCTTTCGTGGATTACAAACTGGTTAAAAGACAGGGTCAGAGGTCTCCAGAAGAGGCGGCTTGGTTGATCAATCGACTGGAAACCAGGGCAGTGCTCAATGCCTTGTTGGCATTTCTTCTGCTCGTTCGGGGCAAATTAGTGTGAGTATTCTTGGACAATGCAATGACAGTAGTGTACATCAGTCGTCAGGGTGGTACGAAGAGTCATCTAGTGGCGTTGGAAGTGCAGGAGCTGTTTCTGTGGGCGGAGAAACAACTGGAGAGACTAGCTGCTTCTCATGTGGTCCGAGTGGACAATGTGCAAGCGGACTTCCTCAGCAGACAGCATCTGGATCTGGGGGAGTGGGAGTTGGCAGAAGCCTTTGCCTTGCTGCATGCAAGATGGGGCAAACCAGTGATAAACCTCATGGCGACTCTGGCAAATGCAAAAGTGGATTGCTTTTTCATTCGCAGATGGGAGGTCAGATTGGAGAGCATTGACGCTCTCATTTATCAGTGGCCGACACACCTCTTGCTGTACATGTTTCCTCCGTGGCCGCTCGTAGGAAGGGTGCTGCAGCGCATCGAAACTCATATGGGCAGGGTGATTCGGGTGGCGCCCGAGTGGCCACGGCGGCCTTGGTTTGCGGACCTTCTGCATCTCATGTAGACGGATCCGTTCGCTTGGCTCATCTCTCAGGGTTACTTCGACAGGAACCCATATTTTCAGACCGAGAGGATCGTTTCTGTCTAGCGGCCTGGCTTTTGAGGGGTGGCGGCTCCATTTGAAGGGATATTCGGAGCTCAGTGATTGCAGCTTTGCTTCAGGCGAGGAGACCTTTCACTTCAATGGCTTATGTCTGGGTGTGGAGAGTATTTGAATCCTGGTCTTTGCTGAATAGAGTATAGCCTTTAGAGGAGGATGTCCCGCAGATCTTGGAATTTCTGCAGTGCAGGTTATCTAAGGGATTAGCATATAATTCCCTTCGGGTCCAGGTAGCAGCTTTGAGTTCCCTGGTGGCAGGATTCAGGGAAGACCGATGGTGTCTCATCCGGATGTGGCTCATTTTCTGAGAGGGGCAAAGCATCTCTGTCCTCCGCTGCAGAAGATCTGCCCGACATGGAATCTGAATTTGGTTCTTCGGGTGCTGTCTGGGCCTCCCTTTGAGCCAATGCGGAGGGCATCATTGAAAGATTTAACCCTGAAGACTGCTTTCCTGGTGGCTATCTGTTTGGCTCGGCGGATTTCTGAGCTGCAAGCGTTGTCGTGTAGGGACCCTTTTCTCCATTTTTTGGACGATGGAGTCTCTTTACGAATGGTTCTTTCCATTTTGCCAAAAGTAGTCTTCTCTTTTCACCTTTATCAGGTGGTCGAGCTTCCTGCCTTTTCAAACTTGGCAGCTGATTCTCCAATGGCTCGAGAACTTCACTTATTGGATGTGCGTCGTATCCTTTTGCGATATCTCAAGGTGACGAATCCTTTTCAGAGATCGGATCATCTGTTTGTCCTGTTCAGTGGAGCAAAGAAGAGAAATAAAGCTTCCAAAGGCACGATTGCTCGCTGGTTAAAGGAGACTATAGCTTCGGCCAGCGTCGGAGGGGTTGTGAGCGCATTCCACCAGGGTGCAGGTGACCTCATGGGCAGGGTGTCCATTCTTGCTTTCTCTGCAGGAGATCTGTTGTGCAGTGACGTGCAGTGACGTGCAGTTCCCTCCACACTTTCACCAAACATTATCGCTTAGATGTGCGCGCTCCTGAGGGACAATGTTTGGGGAGAGTCTATGGGCGCAGGTCTTTCGGGTTCCCAACCAGAATACAGGGACTTGGGTACATTCCACTCATCTGGACTGATCCTGGGTGTGAACGGGAAAGGAAAATTTGGTTCTTACCTGCTAATTTTTGTTCCTGCATGGATCAGTCCAGAGACCCGTCCCCTTCTGACGAGAGGCTGCTTCGCTTCTGGAGATGGATGGCTAAGCTGATTATGCTGACATTTGATTTGATCAGAGTGATGAAAACTGTACATAGTTGGTATATGTTTTGTTAGGTCAATGGGGCCTAGTTGCAGGGGGCCCCAACTTTAGGTCTCTGTTTGCCCAAGGTTTATTGGGGTTTTGTTAAGGTGGACATCTTGGCTTGGGTACAGGTGAATACTGAGGGACTGCAGGTGGCTCTCTCAGTTATGTAGCAGTGCCTGAAAAGTTTTTATTCTCTGCCTCCATCTGCTGGTAGGGAAGCAAAACCCACTTGTCTGGACTGATCCGTGGAACTTCAGGAATGAAAATGAGCAGGTAAGGACCAGTTTTTCTTTTCTGCAGGATGTTACAATGTAGGTGACAATGTCTCTGTGTCTCATACAGGTATCTGAGAGTCTCTGCTGGATCTCACAGTATAGGTGACAATGTCTCTGTGTCTCATACAGGTATCTGAGAGTCTCTGCTGGATCTCACAGTATAGGTGACAATGTCTCTGTGTCTCATACAGGTATCTGAGAGTCTCTGCTGGATCTCACAGTATAGGTGACAATGTCTCTGTGTCTCATACAGGTATCTGAGAGTCTCTGCTGGATCTCACAGTATAGGTGACAATGTCTCTGTGTCTCATACGGGTATCTGAGAGTCTCTGCTGGATCTCACAGTATAGGTGACAATGTCTCTGTGTCTCATACGGGTATCTGAGAGTCTCTGCTGGATCTCACAGTATAGGTGACAATGTCTCTGTGTCTCATACGGGTATCTGAGAGTCTCTGCTGGATCTCACAGTATAGGTGACAATGTCTCTGTGTCTCATACGGGTATCTGAGAGTCTCTGCTGGATCTCACAGTATAGGTGACAATGTCTCTGTGTCTCATACAGGTATCTGAGAGTCTCTGCTGGTTCCCTGTACGTACCTGGATCAGTCCAGACAGTGGGTTATGTCCCCAATCCAGCAGATGGAGTCAGCCCAAAGCTTCGAGGGGGCGTCACCTTAAGTACTACTACCCCCTCTGCAGGAGTTCAGTATCTTCTGACTCCAGCAGATGCGAGTAGTGGAATCTGGGCTTGCTTCCGTTTCCTATCACCTATTTCTTTTGCGTCGCTTGTTTGGGGCTCGATTTTCTGTAGGTTTGTTTAGATTGTTTGGATCAAGTTGTATTTAAAAAAAAAAAAAAAAAAAAAATTGGGTAATTGGAGAGGCGTGGCTTTCTTCTTGCTCTCTGTCTCTCCCTTTCCTCTCTACCGGCGCTAGTCGTTGCTGCTCCGGGGTAAGTGAGATTTTGTTTTGGGCTGTTTTTCCTTTCTTCTCGTTACAGCTAGGTTGCACGCGGCTGCCGGTGCTCCGGCCTGCTAGTGTCTTCACCCTCTCCCGCGGCCATTTTGCGGCTCCTCGTGGGCTGCAGCGGGGAGAGGGCTGATCGTCACCAGCGGGTTGTGCGGCCAGGAAGGCCCCCCCGCGGCGCCGTTTTTCTCTTCGGCGGGTAGCGCAGGCCACCAGGGCCCCCCCGCAGCGGCGATCCGTCTCGCGGCCCCCCCCCCCGGGTTTCCAGGCGTTCTGGACTGTCGGGGACTGTTTCGAAACTTGCGCTCCGGATGCCGAGGCCAGCGCGTTGCTCGGCCTGTGGCGAGCCTGGATCGCGCGTCTCAAGGGAGGGAATTTGTGCGCGGTGCCTCCCCGGGGGGGAAGGCACTTCTCGGTCCCTCACTCTTCGGTCCTCCATGACAGCCTTGCCCGGGCGGCGCGGGCCGGCCCCTCCCCCATTCCTGGCGGGAACGGCAGCCATCTTGCATGCGCTGCGCCCTGAAGGGGCCCAGGCAGCGCGGGGGGACGAGGAAGCTTCGGAGGGCTCACCCCCGAGGTTAATACCTGAGACAGACCCGGAGGAAGGCCCGCTGGGGCAGGGTCCCCCGGGGCCCCCATCCGCGGAGGTCCCCCCGACTAGACCGGGGTTTTCCCCGGAGTTTATCCGTCTGATGCATACGGCTTACCTACAGGACCTGGCTGCGCTCTCAGATCCGCCACCACCCAAGCTACCGCGACCTTCGCCCTCCTATCCGGCCCCCCCCGCTCCAGCGGGCGTGGGGGCCCCACAGCCCCCCAGCCAACCATGGCTCCCGGTGGGCTCGGGGGGACTTGGGTCGGCACCAGCTTCCCCTGGGTCGGACCCTGCGGCGGCGGGTCAAGGGGACTCCACTTCAGAAGGTGAGGATCCGCGCACGCTACGTCTCTTCCAGCGGGAAGAGCTGGATGACCTGATCCCCCAGATCATTCAGGGGTTGGACCTTGATCCTCCGCCGGATCCGCCAGCTCCCGTCGCGCCCGCTGTAGTCACCTCCTCAAAGAAGGGAGACCCGGTGCTGGCAGCCCTTCGCCCGAGGGCTCGGGCTTTTCCCATTCACGAGTCGTTCCTGCAGCTTCTCACCAGGGAATGGGATGCCCCGGAAGCCGCGCTGAAGGGCAGCCGCGCCATGGAGAGGCTGTATCCGCTGCCGGAAGATTTTCTGGATCTCATCAAGGTACCCAGAGTGGACTCCGCGGTGTCGGCGGTCACGAAGAGAACGACTATACCGGTGACGGGTGGAGCAGCGCTAAGGGATACGCAGGATCGCAAGTTGGAAGTCTTCCTCAAGCGGGTCTTCGAGGTCTCCGCAGTGGGGCTGCGGGCTGCGATGTGCAGCTCGCTTGCCCAGCGGGCCAGTCTTCTCTGGGTGCAGCTATTGCTCACGTCCCAGGTGTTGCCACCCGGGGAAGCCGCCCAGGCGGATAGACTGGAAGCTGCGGTGGCATACGGGGCGGACGCTTCCTACGATCTGTTTCGGGTCCTTGCCCGCTCCATGGCCTCGGTGGTGGCGGCACGTCGACTCCTATGGCTACGCAACTGGGCGGCGGACACGTCCTCCAAGTCGAGTCTGGGTTCCCTGCCATTCAGGGGTAAGTTCCTGTTCGGCGAGGATCTGGACCAGATCATCAAGTCTCTGGGGGAAAACGCGGTCCATCGCCTGCCGGAAGACAGATATCGCTCCACCAGGGCTTTTTCGTCCTCCAGGACCAGAGCCAGAGCGCAAAGGCGCTATAGGAGCTATAGGCCGGAGGCGGCTCGGCCCCCTGCCCCCAGGTCTCAGCCCTGGTCTCGCTCCTTTCGCGGGCGCCGCCCCGCGCGCCCCGCTTCCACGGCGGGACAACCTTCACCCAAGTCCTCTCAATGATGTTCAGCTCGCCCACTCCACCGTCCCCAAGATTGGAGGGCGGCTGGCGTTCTTCTACGAGGAGTGGGCGCGGATCACCTTGGATCAGTGGGTCTTGGACACCATAGGACGCGGCTACGCTTTGGAACTTGCCCGCGCTCCGAAGGGTCGGTTCATCTTCTCGCCCTGCGGCTCGGCCATCAAGCGAAGGGCGGTGCAGTCGACGCTGGACAGACTGTGGGAGATAGGCGCCATTGTGCCCGTACCCTCCGGAGAGGTGGGCTCGGGCCATTATTCCATCTACTTCGTAGTACCAAAGAAAGACGGCTCCTTCCGCCCCATACTGGACCTGAAGGAAGTCAACAAGTCCCTCAGGGTGATCCGGTTCCGCATGGAAACGCTGCGTTCGGTGATCGCGGCGGTACACCAAGGGGAGTTCTTGGCCTCCTTGGACTTGACGGAGGCCTACCTTCATATCCCCATTCGCCAGGAGCATCATCGGCTTCTACGGTTCAAGATTCTGGATCAACATTTCCAGTTTGTGGCGCTTCCGTTCGGCCTGGCAACGGCCCCACGCACCTTCACCAAGATCATGGTAGTTGTGGCGGCTGCCCTTCGGAAGGAGGGTATTCTAGTTCATCCTTATTTGGACGACTGGCTCATACGGGTGAAGTCTTTTCGGCATGGCCAGGCGGCAGTGGCCAGGGTGATAGAGTTCCTGCAGTCCCTGGGTTGGGTGGTGAACTTCTCCAAGAGCTCCCTCGTGCCTTCGCAGCGCTTGGATTTCTTGGGGGCGACCTTCGACACCCGTCTGGGGGCGGTTTTTCTACGACAGGACAAGGCGCACTCCCTGCGGGAGCACATACAGCGGTTCTCTGCATTACCAGCTCCCACCTCCTGGGACTATCTACAGCTCCTGGGGGTGATGGGCTCCACCATCGACATGGTTCCTTGGGCATTTGCGCACCTCCGGCCGCTACAGAGAGCACTCCTATCCCGCTGGAAACCACTCTCGCAGGACTACCAGGTGATACTCCCGCTGCCCCAGTTTGCACGGAGCAGCTTGGACTGGTGGATGGTCCCGGAGAATCTGGCTCGCGGCGTGTCCCTCGAGCTACCAAATTGGGTAGTGGTTACCACCGACGCCAGTCTCGTAGGCTGGGGGGCAGTCTGCGACCGCAGCGCCACGCAGGGGACGTGGTCCACGGAGGAGTCGGCGTGGTCCATCAATCGTCTGGAGACCAGAGCGGTCAGGCTGGCGCTGCTTCACTTCCTGCCGCTCCTTCGGAATCAGGAAGTCAGAATCCTGTCGGACAACGCGACCACGGTGGCCTACATCAACCGACAGGGCGGCACCCGCAGTCCGCAGGTCGCGCTCGAGGCGGCGATGTTGATGCAGTGGGCGGAACGGCACCTGGCCCGTCTGGCGGCCTCGCACATAGTGGGCGTGGACAACGTCCAGGCGGATTTCCTCAGTCGCCAGTTTCTGGATCCCGGAGAGTGGGCCCTCTCCGACGCGGCCATGCAGCTGATCGTTCGGCGGTGGGGTCCCCCCCACCTGGATCTTATGGCATCCGCTCAAAACACCAAGGCGCCTCGTTTCTTCAGTCGCCGGAGAGAACGGGGGGCGGAGGGCGTCGATGCTCTCGCGCTCCCTTGGCCGGCCGATCTGCTTCTATACGCGTTCCCCCCGTGGCCACTGGTGGGAAGGCTACTACGACGGATAGAGGCTCATCGGGGGACCGTCATCTTCGTCGCGCCAGAGTGGCCGAGACGACCTTGGTTTGCGGACCTCCTTCACCTAGTAATCGACGGACCCATCCGGCTGGGACATCTTCCCCGCCTCCTCCATCAGGGCCCAGTATTTTTCGACCAGGCAGAACTCTTCTGTCTTGCGGCCTGGCTTTTGAGAGGCGTCGCCTCCGACGACGGGGATACCCGGAGGCGGTAGTGTCCACGCTGCTGTGCTCCCGAAAGACCTCGACGTCGGTGGCCTATGTGCGGGTCTGGAAGGTGTTCGAGCTGTGGTGTACCGGCCTGAACACAAGACCCTCGGAGGCGTCGGTCTCTCAGATCCTCCAGTTCCTACAAGAAGGGGTGGACAAGGGGCTCGCTTACAACTCACTTCGGGTTCAAGTGGCCACTCTTGGCTCCCTCCTGCGCGACGGAGGATCTCTGTGGCGACACCCGGACATCGCCCGTTTTCTCAAGGGGGTCAAACATTTGCGGCCTCCACTGCGGGATCCTTGTCCCTCTTGGAGTCTCAATCTGGTACTGCGTTCCATGTCAGGACCTCCGTTTGAACCGCTGCGGAATGCAACAATCAAGGATCTCACCCTCAAGGCGGTGTTCCTGGTGGCCATCTGCTCCGCACGGCGTATTTCGGAGCTGCAGGCCCTGTCGTGTAGAGAACCTTATCTTCGGTTCTCCGATTCGGGAGTCTCACTTCGCACTGTCCCCTCCTTCCTTCCGAAGGTGGTGTCCACTTTCCATGTGAATCAGACGGTGGAACTTCCATCGTTCTCTTCGTCGGAGCCGCGGTCTCTTCGTCTCCTTGACGTCAAGCGCACTCTGAGGCTCTACCTGGAGGCTACGAATGATTTCCGGACTTCTGACCATCTCTTCGTCCTTTGGTCCGGTCCCCGGAAGGGATCTCAGGCCTCGAAGATGACCATTGCCAGATGGCTGAAGGCCGGCATTGCCGCCTCCTATATTGGGGTGGGGCGGACTCCCCCACCGGGCATCGTAGCACATTCCACACGCTCTCAGGCGGCCTCCTGGGCTGAGAGCCGCTCGGTATCTTTGCAAGAAATCTGTAGAGCGGCCACCTGGAAGTCGTTGCACACGTTCTCGAGACACTACAGACTACATCTCGCCTCGTCTGTCCAGGGACACTTTGGCGAACAGGTCCTCCGAGCAGGCCTCGCAGGATCCCACCCGGGTTAGGGAAGCTTGGGTACATCCCACTGTCTGGACTGATCCAGGTACGTACAGGGAAAAGAAAATTATTACTTACCTGCTAATTTTCGTTCCTGTAGTACCATGGATCAGTCCAGACGCCCACCGCATTTGGGTCCTAGGTCCTATTCCTGCTCGGCTATATGTGGCTGCTGATTCTGTTCAACTGTGTCTCCCGTTACAGTAGTGTCCTTACTGCTGCTGTTTGTGTTTCACGTGTTTCCAGTTTTATCACTGTTCTTTTCATCGTTCTCTTGGAGGTTGACACGCTATGTTCGTGCCCGACCACTCGTTGGTGGGTCGGTTTCAGTCTCCTACGTTAACATTCAGCGGCTTATTGTTGCCGTCTTGTTTCAACTTGATCCAAGCAGGGGGTTTCTGTTTACTCGGGCTTTGATATACTCGATACTGAACTCCTGCAGAGGGGGTAGTAGTACTTAAGGTGACGCCCCCTCGAAGCTTTGGGCTGACTCCATCTGCTGGATTGGGGACATAACCCACTGTCTGGACTGATCCATGGTACTACAGGAACGAAAATTAGCAGGTAAGTAATAATTTTCTTATCTCACAGTATAGGTGACAATGTCTCTGTGTCTCATACAGGTATCTGAGAGTCTCTGCTGGATCTCACAGTATAAGAGACACTTCCCTGTGTCTGAGAGTTTCTGCAGGATCACATAGCACAGGGAACAATGAGGTCGTTTGTATTTAATTCATAATTTTGGGAGTTCCTGTAAGATCTGTGTAATTATGCCCTGTGTGTTACAGATTCCTGTGTGCCGTTATCATTATCTCCTGCTACGCAGAACCCAGAGGCCGTGGCTGCTTCCTGTTAGGCTGATAAAGAGTCGAATGAACTTACAGTCTCAAAGGTATCTCTGGACATCCTCTGTGGACCCCTCCCCACCTGCTATTAGTAAGAGGTTCCACCTCCCACTATTAACTGTGAAGACCCCCATACCTGCCCCCTGACTTCTGTTAACAGATGGCACCTCCTTACCCCTCCCCACCTATAATTAGCAAACAGGTCCCACCTCCCACTATTAACTGACAGGACCCCCATACCTGCCCCCTCACTTCTGTTAACAGACGGCCCCTCCTTACCCCTCCCCACCTATAATTATCAAACAGGACCCACCTCCCACTATTAACTGACAGGACCCCCATACCTGCCCCCTCACTTCTGTTAACAGACGGCCCCTCCTTACCCCTCCCCACCTATAATTATCAAACAGGTCCCACCTCCCACTATTAACTGACAGGACCCCCATACCTGCCCCCTCACTTCTGTTAACAGGCGGCACCTCCTTACCCCTCCCCACCTATAATTATCAAACAGGACCCACCTCCCACTATTAACTGACAGGACCCCCATACCTGCCCCCTCACTTCTGTTAACAGACGGCACCTCCTTACCCCTCCTCACCTATAATTATCAAACAGGTCCCACCTCCCACTATTAACTGACAGGACCCCCATACCTGCCCTCTCACCTCTGTTAACAGACGGCCCCTCCTTACCCCTCCTCACCTATAATTAGCAAACAGGACCCACCTCCCACTATTAACTGACAGGACCCCCATACCTGCCCCCTCACTTCTGTTAACAGACGGCACCTCCTTACCCCTCCTCACCTATAATTATCAAACAGGTCCCACCTCCCACTATTAACTGACAGGACCCCCATACCTGCCCCCTCACTTCTGTTAACAGACGGCACCTCCTTACCCCTCCCCACCTATAATTAGCAAACAGGACCCACCTCCCACTATTAACTGACAGGACCCCCATACCTGCCCCCTCACTTCTGTTAACAGACGGCCCCTCCTTACCCCTCCCCACCTATAATTAGCAAACAGGACCCACCTCCCACTATTAACTGACAGGACCCCCATACCTGCCTCCTCACTTCTGTTAACAGACGGCCCCTCCTTACCCCTCCCCACCTATAATTATCAAACAGGTCCCACCTCCCACTATTAACTGACAGGACCCCATACCTGCCCCCTCACTTCTGTTAACAGACGGCTCCTCCTTACCCCTCCTCACCTATAATTAGCAAACAGGTCCCACCTCCCACTATTAACTGACAGGACCCCCATACCTGCCCCCTCACTTCTGTTAACAGACGGCCCCTCCTTACCCCTCCACACCTATAATTATCAAACAGGTCCCACCTCCCACTATTAACTGACAGGACCCCCATACCTGCCCCCTCACTTCTGTTAACAGACGGCCCCTCCTTACCCCTCCTCACCTATAATTATCAAACAGGTCCCACCTCCCACTATTAACTGACAGGACCCCCATACCTGCCCCCTCACTTCTGTTAACAGACGGCCCCTCCTTACCCCTCCTCACCTATAATTAGCAAACAGGACCCACCTCCCACTATTAACTGACAGGACCCCCATACCTGCCCCCTCACTTCTGTTAACAGACGGCACCTCCTTACCCCTCCTCACCTATAATTAGCAAACAGGACCCACCTCCCACTATTAACTGACAGGACCCCCATACCTGCCCCCTCACTTCTGTTAACAGACGGCCCCTCCTTACCCCTCCTCACCTATAATTAGCAAACAGGACCCACCTCCCACTATTAACTGACAGGACCCCCATACCTGCCCCCTCACTTCTGTTAACAGACGGCCCCTCCTTACCCCTCCTCACCTATAATTAGCAAACAGGCCCCACCTCCCACTATTAACTGACAGGACCCCCATACCTGCCCCCTCACTTCTGTTAACAGACGGCACCTCCTTACCCCTCCCCACCTATAATTATCAAACAGGTCCCACCTCCCACTATTAACTGACAGGACCCCCATACCTGCCCCCTCACTTCTGTTAACAGACGGCCCCTCCTTACCCCTCCCCACCTATAATTAGCAAACAGGACCCACCTCCCACTATTAACTGACAGGACCCCCATACCTGCCCCCTCACTTCTGTTAACAGACGGCACCTCCTTACCCCTCCTCACCTATAATTATCAAACAGGACCCACCTCCCACTATTAACTGACAGGACCCCCATACCTGCCCCCTCACTTCTGTTAACAGACGGCACCTCCTTACCCCTCCCCACCTATAATTAGCAAACAGGTCCCACCTCCCACTATTAACTGACAGGACCCCCATACCTGCCCCCCTCACTTCTGTTAACAGACGGCACCTCCTTACCCCTCCCCACCTATAATTAGCAAACAGGACCCACCTCCCACTATTAACTGACAGGACCTGCCCTCTCACCTCTGTTAACAGATGGGACCCCTGTACCCTTTGCTGCCTGCTATTAGAAATTGGGTCCCACCCCCTACGGTTAATAAAGAGGATCCCTTGCACCTGTCCACTCACCTGCTGTTCCTGTTCATACCTCAGATCACTCCAGACTCCTGGGTTTGGCCTCCCTGCCAGCAGATGGAGACAGAGAGAGTCTCACTGACACTGCTAGAAAACCCCGTGTGCCACCTGCAGTCCCTCAGTATTTCTCTGTCTCCAGCTGATGGTGGAGGTGCAAACCTGCAGTCTGGAGTTTAACTGGAGAAAAAGAAAAAGGAGGATCATGTTTCATGCCATTTATGTCCTGGGGTGTTGAGCTCCATCGAGGGCTATCCCCTGGGTGCCGTGGCTAAACAGTAGGTTGGGGTCTGTACAGCCTGCGCTCACTTCTCTTGGGATTTCCTGCACTAAGGAGAAGTATTACCTTTCAGTCTAAAAAAGAAACGATGTCCTAGAGGCTCAGAGAAAGGCAGGGGCCCAGTGCTCGGCGGGGGAGGCTGCTCTGGAGCGCCACAGGGCTATCCCGTGTGTGCCGGTGGGGGGCTAGTGGTGCCGCAGGTGAGTGGGTAGGCAGCCTGTGAATTTTAAAAGCCCTGTGCGTGCCAAAACCGGGACATAGGCGAGTATCTTGGGATGTTGTGCCATGCGTATTTTAAAAGGCGCCTGCGTAAGTGCACAATTCTTTTGTTTTTTTAAGGGGAATAATGATGACCCCAGGGTGGTTTGACTCTTCCAGAAGGGGAAACTCCTTCCTTTGATCCCTCACATTTTGAAGGAACTGGGGATTAAGCTGCTGTAAGAGGAGTCCGATCGCAGAGGGCTGCACCCTGACATGGAGGGTCTCTGAGGCCTTACCAAAGCATTCTCATTTCACTGGTCGGTCAAGAAGTTGGTGGTTTTGAAGGTTGGGAGGGCAATGACAGAGCACTATCCGCTACCAGCTGATGCTGGGAGTGGCTGAATCTTTCAAAGGTGGATGTGTCGGTTTCGGCAGAGGCCAAGAAGACCACCGTTCTGGTGGCACAGTCAGTGGCACTGAGAGGTGCCCAGGACCACAAGTTGGAAGTCCATTTTAAGAAGATCTTTGAGGTCTTGATGCTATGCATCCGGGCTGCAGTTTGCAGCAGTTTCAGGGCGCGCTTCTGATTGCGCTGGATGCAACATTCCCTGTACGTACTCAGATCAGTTCAGACTCCTGGGTTTATGCATCCCTGCCAGCAGATGGAGACAGAGTTTCACTGACCCTGCTTCCTAATCCCTGGTGCCACCTGCAGTTCCTCAGTATTTCTCTGACTCCAGCAGATGATGGCTGGTTCAAAAACCTGCAGCCTGGCGAGTTCTTTAATTTTGTGAACCTTCTTCCCAGGGGTTTTTGGGTCCTGGGGGATCCTTCCCTATTTGGTCGAAGTGGACGAGCTGGAGGTCAGGGACTTTTCTGTATGCTCGCTCCTTTGATCTCTGGGGTGTAAATCTGGTAGTCCAGATCCCTCCCCTTCACAAGGCTGCTTAGGCGGCTGTTGGCTCAGGGCAGCTGGGGTTGTGTTCCTCAGTTTGCCTCTCCTTTTTTGAATTTTTGGCTGTTTTTGGAGGGGGATGACTCCAAGGTATTCTGCTTTTTCCGGAGAGAGGAATTGGGTCCTTTGATCTCTCAGGTTCTAGAGAAGCTTGGGATAAAGGTCCCTCAGGAAGACTCAGACATAGAAGGGGTGGATCCGGTCCTGGATGGGCTTAGGGGTCCGCCAAGAGCTTTTCCCTGTCATAAGTCTGTGAAAAAGACGGTGGATCGGGAGTGGGGAGTTCCTGATTCTGGCTTGAGAGTGGGAAGGGCGATGTTAAAGCTTTATCCCTTGCCTGAAGAGATGTTGGAGCTTTTTTCCCTTCCAAAAGTGGCTGCTGCGGTTTCAGATGTCACAAAGAAGACAACTATCCCAGTTGCTGGTTCTGTGGCTTTGAAAAATGTTCAGGATCGGAAGCTGGAGATTAACCTAAAAAGGATCTTTGAGTTGTTGGCCCTGAGTCTGCAGGCCACCATCTGCTCTAGCTTCATGCAAAGAGCGTGTCTGCACTGGGTACAACAGCTTCAGGACAGGCAGGCGAAGTCTGGTGATGAGGCGGCTAAAGCTGAGCGCTTGGAAGCATCGGTTACATACATGGCGGATGCTTTGTATGATTTGGTGAGAACTTCATCTTGTATTATGGGATCTGCTATGTCAGCAAGGTGGTTATTGTGGCTGAGTAACTGGTCGGTGGATGTGTTGACTAAAGCCCCAATTGGGTTCATTGCCTCCCAATTGTTTGGAGAGGATCTGGAACACTTGATGAAACATCTGGGAGACAATAGGATGCACAAGTTGCCGGAGGACAAGCCTAAGAGCAAGCGGCCTTTTCAGTCTGGTTTGTGGTTTCGTGAAGGCAGAAGGTCTCGTCATGCGAGAGGAGCCCCAGCTTTGCAGAAGCAGTTCACTTCTCAAGATCAGTCTTGGGGGCAGTCCTTTCGAGGTGGTCGAATGCCCTTCAGAGCTTCCACAGGAGGTGGGGCTACAGAAGCTAAATCCTAACAATGAGGCAAGGACAGTCCACTCCGTCATTCCTGGTATAGGGGGTTATTCAGCATGATTTTATGGGGAGTGGGCCAAGATCACTCAGGATCAGTGGGTCCTCAGCATAATAAGAGATAGCTACGCATTAGAATTTGCTTGACCTGTTTCTAGTCTCCCCCTTCAGGTCATTAGAAAAGTGTCGGGTGGTTCGGGCGATATTAGACAGGTTGCAGAGATTAGGGGCTGTGATTCTGGACGAATGGGGCAAATGTTGACATTCCATTTACTTCGTAGTTCCAAAGAAAGAAGGCACTTTGTGCCCGATTCTGGACTTGAAATGGGTAAATATGGCGTTAAAAGTCCCAAGATTTCGAATGGAGACACTGTGGTTGGTAATTGCGGCGGTGCGCAAATAGGAGTTCCTGGCTTCTTTGGACCTGACGGAGGCATACCTACATATCTCCATTCGATAGGATCACCAGCATTTTCTGAGGTTTATTGTACTGGGTCAGCATTTCCAGTTTTAGGCTCTCCCTTTTAGGCTGGCCACGGCGCCATGCACCTTCACCAAGGTAATGGTGATGATGGTGGCAGCTCTACGGCCTGAGGGGGTGGTGGTACACTCTTATTGAGATGATTGGCTTATCAGGGCAAAGTTGGAGGATGATTGTCGCACCGTGGTGCAGAAGGTGATTCATACTCTGGAATCTCTAGGCTGGGTGGTAAATTTGGCAAAGATCCACCTAATTCCGTCTCAGACTCTTGACTATCTGGAAGCACTGTTCGACACAGTGAAAGGCAAGGTGTTTCTGATGGAGGGGAGAGCGTACAAGTTAAAGAAACAAGTTCGGAGCTTGTTGATGTTGCAAGTGCCCAGAGCCTGGGATTTTTTTCAGGTTCTGGGTTCGATCACTTCAATGCTGGAGTTAGAACCGTGGACCTTTGCACATATGGTTATTTATATTTTATTGTTTGATATTTAATGATGTATGCATATTATCTTTAAAACCCTTGTTTCTGTAAAGCCTGTTGCCGTTAAATGTTTTACTGTTTTTTAAACTGTTACATGTAAAGCCTGTTGCTAATTTATTGTTTCACTGTAAACCGAGGTGATGTATGTCTATACGTACCGCGGTATAAAAGAATCTATAAATAAATAAATAAATAAAAAATATGAGACCGCTACATGAGGGCTCTGTTGGCACAGTGGAATCCGTTATCGGAGGAATTTCATCGGCCGGTGTCTCTCAAGGGTTATGTGTGGGGCAGTCTATCTTTGTTGCTAACGTCCATTGTTCTACATGGTGTCGATCTGGAGGTCCAGGATTGGGTAATTCTTACTACTGATGCCAGTCTCTCTGGTTGGGGAGCAGTGTGCCAGTGACAGTTGGCCCAGGGCACTTGGTCAGTGGAAGAAGCCACTTGGTCTATCAGTGACTTAGAGACCAGGGCAGTGAGGTTAGCATTACTTGCTTTTCTGCCTTTGGTTTGAGGCTGGTCGATGAGGGTGTTGGACAATGCGATGACCGTAGCATATACCAAGAGTCGAGTGGTAGTCCAGGAGGCGCAAGAGATAATTGTTTAGGTGGAATAATACTTGGCCCAGATAGCGGCATCTCACATTGCAGGGGTCAAGAATGTTCAAGCGGACTTTCTAAGTTGCAAAGTGTTAGATCCAGGGGAGTGGGAGTTGTCCGAGACAGTGATGCAGCTCATCCGAGAGAGGAGGGGCTTGTCCCCATGTGGATCTAATGGCGACTCATCTCAATGCAAAGGCAGTTCACTTTTACAGCTGAAGACAAGAGTACGGGACTGAGGGAGTCAACGCTCTGGTTCTACCCTGGCCTCGGGTGGGGGGGTTCTGCTTTATGTATTCCCCCCTGGCCTCTGGTAGGCACGGTTTTGCATCGGATAAAGACATGCCCAGGCAAAGTAGTTTTAGTAGTCCTGGAGTGGTCACGTTGGCCATGGTTCGCGGATCTGGTCAACATGGCAGTGGACAGACCGTTACGCTTCAGTCATCTTCCGTGCTTTCTTAGTCAGGGCCTTATACTTTCAGACTAGACCTATCACTTTTGTCTAGTGGTTTGTCTTTTGGGAGGTGGCATTTGAGATGAAGAGGGTACCCAGTGGCGGTCATTGCTATGCTTCAGGCTAGATGGAAGTCTACTTCATTGTCATATGTCTGGGTCTAGAAGGTTTTTGAGGCCTGATATATGGCTAAAGGAATACAGGCCTTAAGGTCTTCGGTATCTCAGATTTTATCTTTGCTGCAAGAGGGTTTGGTCAAGGGCCTAGCTTTCAATTCTCTGAGTTCAGGTAGTGGCTCTTGCATGCGAGGTAAACATGAGGGTTGCCTGTTGTCTTCTCCTCCCGATGTGGTTAGGTTTCTTTGGGGGGGCCAAGAATTTGTGCCCTCTGGTGAGGAGAGTTTGTCCATCCTGGAATCTTAATCTCGTTCTCTGAGGTTTGCTTGAGGCTCCTTTTGAACCTTTCTATAGAGTGTCAATTAAGGATTTGACTCTAAAGGCCGTTTTTCTTGTGGCCATTTGTTCAGCAAGGAGAATCTCTGAGTTGCAGGCTTTATCTTGCCGTGATCCTTTCCTACAGATTTCGGACTCAGGAGTGTCCTTGCAGACAGTGCCCTCCTTTCTTCCGAAGGTAATGTCAGCGTTTTGTGTTAATCAGACGGTGGATCTTCCGGCTTTTCTGGAGCTGAATTTTTTTGTGCCTCATGTGGGAGCTTAAACTGTTTGATGTCCGCAGAGCTTTGTTGAGATATCTCAAGGTGACTAATGATTTTAGGAAGTCTGATCGTTTCTTCATTTTATGGAGAAGTTTGAAGAAAGGTACTCTGGCCTTTAAAGCTACCATCGCGAGATGGCTCAAAGAGGCTAATGGATCGGCATACATTCTCAAGGGACATCAGGTACCTGAAGGTTTGTGGGCTCACTCTACAAGGTTGCAAGCAACCTTGTGGGTGGAGGCTCAGTTGGTTTCATCACAGGAAATTTGTAGAGTGGCGACTTGGAAGTCACTGCATACTTTTGCAAGGCACTATCGTATAGATGTAGGGGATCCTGAGACTCAGTCATTTGGCGAGAGTGTCTTGCAAGCAGGAGTCTCCAGGTCCCTCCCTAATTATGGAGCTTTGGTACATCCCAAGAGTCTGAACTGATCCAGGTACATACGGAGAAAGGAAAATTAGTATGCCTTGTATGACCTGCTGTGTATGTTGGCTAGGATCATGATGTCGTTTATTTCATGCTTGCTTCTTTGGCTGCAGAATTGGTTGTCAGATGTCTGGTCCAAGTCTCAACTGAGCAATCTGCTATTTAAAGACAAGCTGCTGTTTGGAAAAGATTTAGACCAACTTGTGAAGACCCTGGGTGAGTCCAAGGGGCATAAATTACCTGAAGACAAGCTGAAGGGAAATAGGAAAAGTTTTCTGGGCCGGCAAAGGTACAGAGAAGTGAGGAGACATCAGCTAAACAAGGTTTCTTCCACTCAGAATTGGTGGCCTAACAGGTTACAGTCCTTTTGAGGGTCACACAAACCTGCCCAGGATTCCTCTGGATAGGGGTCAGGGAGAGTAAAGACCACGCAATGAGATTAGTCTGATTCACTCGTCAGCAGGGATCATAGAGTACCGATTGGCTCTTTTTAATGAGGAGTGGACCAAGATTATGACGGATCGATGGATCTTAACAGTCATAAGAGAAGGCTACGTGTGAGAATTTGCTTGCCTGATCTGGGAAGCATTCATGATTTCTCCCTGCACTCCCGCGGAAAACTGAGTGGCATTTGGGCCACTCTCGCCCAGTTAAAGCATATGGAAGCAATAGTGCCTGTGACTCTGGGGGATCGGAAGCATGGCATATATTTTTTTCAAATATATACTTTTCAACAATCGACCTCAGGCCCAACTCATTCAATTCCGAATTTATCCTCCTATATTATATTGTATTTAAATTGTACTCTCCTTGCTCCATTGAAGTTATTTATTGCTCTCACTAAGTTATTTTATTTATCTCCAAGTTAAATCTTCCCTGTTCTCTGTAAGACATAATTCTATATTCTGTCAATTTTTATTGTTACAATGTAAACCGAATTGATTAGTAACTTTGTTACTGGAACTTCGGTATATAAAACTGTTAAATAAATAAATATTCCATCTACTTTGTTGTTCTGAAAAAGGATGGGACTTTTTGGCTCATTCTAAATCTCCAGAAGGTGAAAGTGGCTTTAAGAGTGCTTTGTTTTCGGATGGAGATGTTGTGGTCTGTCATAGCAGCTGTATGCAAGGGAGAGTACTTGGCCTCCCTTGAATGTGAAGCGTGCCTTCACATTCCTATCAAGCAGGAACATCAGAGGTTCCTATGCTTTGCTGATACTGGGGCACATTTTCAGTTTTGAGCAATCCCCTTTGGACTCACAATATCACTGCGAAGAGGAGGCATTTTAGTGCATCCTTATCTGGACGACTGACTTATCCGGGAAAAGTTGAGTGAGCACTGTCAACGCTCAGTTTACCAAGTGATGCAGCTATTGCAGTCTCTTGGCTGGGAGACAAAGAGTCACTTGGTGCCGACACAGTCGGTGGAGTATCTGGGGACCTGTGTCGATACCACTACAGATGCAGGTCCACAGGTTATTAAATCTGCCAATTCCCAGAGCCTGTGTCTGTTTGCAGGCTCTGGGTTCTATGGCATCTAAGCTTGCTCTAGTTCCCTGGGCGTTTGCACACCTGTGACTATTGCAGAGGGTGCTTCTGTCCTGCTGTAATCCTCAGTCAGAGGATGTTCAGCTTCCACTACCATTACAGGGGGAATCCATGTTCAGTCTCTCTTGGTAGCTTTCCCATCCACATCTGGAAATGGGAGAGGAATTGGAAATCCCGGACTGGGTAATGGTGACCGTCAATACCAGTCTGAAAGGCTGGGGGGCCATCTGCTAGGGGCAGATGGCGCAGGGTCGGTGGAGGAAGCATCATGGTCTATCGATTGGTTGAAAACGAGGGCAGTTCTCAATGTGTTGCTCTTCTTTCTTCCACTTTTACGTGGTCAGACGGTGAACGTTCTGTCAAACAATGTGATGGTGGCTTATATTAACTTTTAGAGTGGAACTCGAAGCTAAAAAGTGTTTCATGAGGCCCAGGAGGTTTTTTTTTAGACTGATCAACATCTGGCGACTCTGGCTGTGTTCCATGTAGCTGGAGTAGACAATGTTCAGGCAGACTTTCTCAGCCGCAGTGTTCTGGATCCAGGAGAATGGAAGTTGGCAGATGAGGCAATGAATCTCATTCAGTCTAAGTGGGATGTTCCTCAGCTGGAATTGATGGCCCCAAGGCAGAATGCTGAGGCGTGCTGATTCTTCAGTGCCTCCAGAATGATCGCTCCATCTGTGGTTCACGGATCTGATAAATCTGGCAATGGAAGCACCCTAAGGCTTGAACATGTATCATGTCTGATCTATCCAGGGCCAATCTTTCTGGAACAAGTGGCTCGCTTTTGTCTCGCGGATTGGCTTTTGAAAAATGCTGCTTGCAACTGAAGGGCTTTTCGGAGGAGGTCATTAAGACCTTTTTGCAGGCTAAAATACCTTCCACTTTGGCTTATGTCTGGGGGTGGAGAGTGTTTTGAGACTTGGTGTTGGGGGGAAGGGATTCTTCCTCTTTGGGCATCTGTTTTTAGTTTGTTGGCATGTCTGCAAGCTGGGCTAGTGAAAGAGCTAGTCTTCAATTCATTGCGAGTGCAGGCAGCAGCCCTGGGTTGTTTCTGAGGAAAGGTTCAGGGGATGCCGCTACTTCGCATCTGGTTATAGCCCGTTTTCTAAAGAGAGTGAAACATTTGTGTCGGCTGGTGGGTCGTCAATTTCCTCCGTGGAACCTTAACTTCATGTTGAGGGTGTTCTGTAGTCCTTCATTCGAACTTCCTCGACAGGCTTCTCTGAAGGTTCTCATTCTGCTGGCAATATCTTCTGCTAGAAGCATTTCAGAAACCCTTCTGAGGAAGGGCTGACCTTGTGGACAGTGCCATCATTTTTTCCCAAGCTGGTATCTTTTTTCCACCTCAGTCAAATGGTAGAGCTTCTTGCTTTTCCAAATTTGGACGCTTCTGATTGCGCGGAAGCTTCATTTGTGGGTTGTGCGTTGGGGACTTATTTCCGACGGCCTGACCACTTGTTTGTTCTATTTGCTTCTAAGGCGGCCGTTGCACGATGGTTAAAGGAGGCCTTTTAAGTGTCCTCCTATTCCAGTGGGACAGAAAGCAAGTCCCTCCTATCTGAGCCCTTCTCCTCTACCGCCAGTTCCTGACTCTTGGCTTTCCACCTGTTACTGAACTGGTGCATCCTGCTCCCTCTCTCGCCGTGTGCAAATCCCATCTAAAGGGCCACCTTTATGAAACCGCTTTTAAATCTTATGCCTGATTGTCTGCTTTTAGTCTTGTTAACTGGCATCCTTTTCTTTTTAACCCTTGTCTTGCTTTAGGAAATGTCCCAAGTCTCTTGTCTTATTAGATGGTAAGCTCTGTTGAGCAGGGACTGTCTTTTTTGCGTATTTGTACAGCGCTGCATATCTTGGAGGGCGTTATAGAAATGTTTAGTAGTAGTAGTAGTGTCAGTTGGGTTCTCCATTGGAGATCTGCGGAGCAGCGACCTGGTGTTTGTTCTCCGCACACTTTCACAAAGCACTACCACGTGAAGGTTTGGGCACTGCAAACAGCGAGCTTTGAGGAGCGGGTGCTGCACGCGGATCTTTAGGGTTCCCGCCCAATGTAAGAAGGCTTGGGTACATCCAGGGAAAGGAAAATTGGTCCTTCCCTGCTAATTTTCACAGATCAGTCCAGAGCCCGCCCTTGGGTGTCAGGAAAGACCACTCTAGTCTGAGTGTAACTAGGTTGGGCGTTCTCAGCCTCCTTTCTCTGTTATTGGAGGCCCCCTTTATCCCCTGCTCAGGTCGGGGAGGGGGGGGGTTATTAATTAATCTCCTCTTGGCTTGGGAACTGCAGGGGGCCCGCTAGCATGAGTAGCACGGTGTCAGTAAAACGTTTCTTCTCTCTCTCCATCTGTGATATTCCAGGAATGAAAAGTAGCAGGTACGGGTCCCACCGTCCCCCCACCCCTCTTCCAACGGGACCCGTGTCTGCCACCCTTCACCAGCTGGGAAGAGATGGACACCTGACCCCCTCCTTCACCTCTGCTGCTCCTCTCCTCACCCACTTTGCTGCCAGATCATTAGATTTCCTAGTGGATCAGGGTTCCCACTTCCCCTCTGAGCCAAGCCCCGTGCTTGGGGCAGAAGGAGTGGAGTCCTTGAGGCCCTGGCACCGATGGTGCTTAGGAATGGCGTTAGCTCTGAGCACGGTGGGACTAGTTCAGCTGCAGCTCCCTCTCTTGTTGCAGTGCTGGGTTCCTGATCTGGCGCTTCTCTCTCCACTATTATTTGTTTTTTTTTCTTTCTTGCAGCTCTCCATGGAGTCGAGGGCGGGTGAAGATGTTGGCTCTGGCTGCAGTATCAACGCTGCCTGTGGCAGCTGCCATTCACTATTCCTTGGCAGAGCCACAGGACAGGAGGAGGATGAGAATCCAAATGGAAGGCATTGGGCGGTTCTGCCGGTGGGTACCTGGGTCCAGTCGTGTCTGGGACTTCTTTACTGAGTACCTTCCTGAAGATGGCGTCCAGCTCAGTTATCTAAATCAGAATACGTACTAGAACATAACAAACGCCATCTAAATCCAAAGAAAACGGAAAGTGTATGGATACAAAAGAGGCACAGACAAGTCCCTAGACCCCAGATCAGTCCAGACGCCTGGGATTTGCCTCCCTTCCAGCAGATGGAGACAGAGTCTCACTGACACTGCCATATAACCCGGTGTGCCACCTGCAGCCCCTCAGTATTTCTCTGTCTCCCACCTGCAGTCCCTCAGTATTTCTCTGTCTCCAGCAGATGGTAGAGGTGTAAAACCTGCAGCCTGGAGTAGGAAAAAAAAAGAGAAATTGGATTTCCAGTTCCTCCCAGGGAGTTGAGGTCCTGGTTTGAGATGGATGAGCAGGGGGCTGGTGATTCAGAGAGCACGTTTTTCTGGTGGTCCAGATCCCTCATCCCCCGCGAGGCAGTGCTGGTTCCGCTGGAGGCTCTGCATCTGACTATCCCGACCGAGCAGGGAAGTGTTGCTTTTCTGTTTGTTTTCTGAGGGGAGTATTTAGTTCCTCTCTGTTTTTAGGGGATCCGGTTCCTTTAGCAGCAATCGGGACGGCAGCAGAAGGGAAGGGAAGGTCGGTGGCGGTCTTGCCCCACTTGTCCCATATCCAGGGACTCGCTCCCGGAGCAGCTGAGCACCTTTGGTGAACTTAATTTCCCCTGACCGTGGTTTATTTTATTTCCCGGCCTGCAGGACTTTGCTGCAGTCGCTCTCTGAAACGTTCGCAGCAAGCCGCTTGGAGAGTTACTTCTGTAGGTTTCTGTGGCTGCTCACTTCCTGGGGCAGTCCTACCCTTCAGGCCTGAGAGAACCTCTCTGTTTGTGTGATGTTCTCCTTTCCTCCCAAAGGGTGGGATCGATGGATCTGCGAGGAGGTGACTGTAGATCTGTTTTGCTTCACGGGGGGTTTGTTTTGGGTGGGGAGATATGCACACATTCTCTTTTTTAAATTTTATTGCAGAGGCTACTCCTCTAGGTTTCTGCCATTATTTGCAGCTCCTGTCGAGAGTGTGACTCTACTCATTCAAGACCTCTCATTATCCTAAAGACCTCTATCATATCCCCCCTCAGTCATCTCTTCTCCAAGCTGAAAAGTCCTAACCTCTTCAGCCTTTCCTCATAGGAGAGCTGTTCCATTCCCCTTATTTATTTATTTATTTATTTATTTATTTATTTAAATCTTTTATATACCGACCTTCATGACAGAAGTCATTTATTTATTTATTTATTTATTTTTAATTTTTATATACCGAAGTTCTTGTAGGGGCTACAAATCACTCCGGTTTACATAAAACAATGAACTGCCCAACAGAGAGCGGAGCTTTACATAGAACCGTAGAACATATGGAACAATATAACTGGATGACAATTTAACATAGTGATAAATAAATATTATAAGTCATAAATAAGTCATATCAAATCGGTTTACATGGAACTAGGGGTAAAACATTCTTATCAACCGTTTAACAGTAAAAACATTCAGAGGAGGCAAAAGTTACATTTAACAAAGAGATCAAACTTGGGAATGGAAGAAAGAGAAGGACAGAGAGGTAACCATTAAGATTAAGAGGGTTTCGCTACGTATATTGCCAGGTAGGCTTGAAATGTAGAGTTCCTAGAGTGGAGCGATTATGGGAAAGCTTGGCGAAATAGCCAGGTTTTGAGTTTTTTTCGAAATGTTTGTAGGCAGGGTTCCGTCTGAGGTCTGGCGGTAAGTTGTTCCAGATAGTAGGTCCTGCTATCGAGAATGCTCGTTCTTTGGTGGCGGTGTGGTGTGAGGTTTTGTTAGGAGGCACTTGGAGAGATCCTTTGTATGATTCTCTGATGGGTCTGGATGAGGAGTGGAATTTGAGGGGGATCTGGAGGTCCAACGGGTGTAGTTTGTGGATCATTTTGTGGATTATAGAGAGGGATTTGTGTAAGATTCTGTAGTTTATTGGTAGCCAATGTAGGTTCCTTAAGATGGGGGAGATGTGATCTCTGCGGTTTGTATTAGTCAAGACTCTAGCTGCTGCATTCTGGAGCATCTGTAATGGTTTTGTGGAGGAGAGTGGAAGCCCCAGAAGGAGTGTGTTGCAGTAGTCGATCTTGGCAAAGAGCGTGGCTTGGAGGACTGTTCTGAAGTCCTGGAAAAACAGAAGGGGTTTGAGCCTTTTTAGGACTTGCAGTTTGTAGAAGCCGTCCTTTGTCGTGTTGTTAATGGATTTCTTTAAATTTAAACAATTGTCAAGGATTACTCCGAGGTCTCTAGCATGAGAGATTTGGGTTGTGGGAGGGGGCTGAAGCGAGGAGTTGAAATGGTCAGGTGAAATGATTAGCAGTTCAGTCTTGGATGCATTTAGGACTAGATTCAGGTTGTTGAGGAGTTGGTTGATGGATTGAAGGCAGTTTTCCCAGAATATGAGAGTCTTTGAGAGTGACTCTTTTATGGGGATCAAGATCTGAACATCGTCTGCGTAGAGATAATGTGTTAATCTTAGGTTGGTAAGCAGTTGACAGAGGGAGAGGAGGTAGATGTTAAATAGGGTGGGGGATAAGGAAGATCCTTGAGGAACTCCTACCGATGATTTAATGCTGGATGATTCTTTGTTGTTGATTTTGACTTTGTAGGTTCGGTTGCTTAGGAACGAATTGAACCATCTGTGTACGGAGCCTGAAATACCGATGTCTGAGAGACGGTTTAACAAAGTGGAGTGATTCACCGTGTCGAATGCTGCCGAGATGTCAAGAAGTGCTAAGAGAAATGCTTGACCTTTGTCTAGGCCTAAGATGATGTGATCCGTGAGGGAGAGGAGGAGGGTTTCTGTGCTGTATGATTTGCGAAACCCGTACTGAGTAGGATAGAGAATATTGTGTTCGTCAAGGAAATCCGAGAGTTGGGAATTGACCAGTTTCTCAGTGATTTTAGCAACAAAAGGAAGGTTGGAGATTGGGCGGAAATTAGAGAGATCCTGTGTGTCTAGGTTGGGTTTCTTCAGAAGAGGTTTGAGTGATGCGGATTTAAGTGAGTCAGGATATATTCCTTGAGATAAGGTGCAATTTATGATGTCTGCTAAGGGGCTGGATATAGTGTCTGGAATACGAAGGAGGAGTTTTGTAGGTATATTATCTGATGGGTGGCTGGATGGTTTCAGTTTCTTTAGGAGGGATTCGATCTCCTTGGATGAGATGGGTTTGAAGGTATCAAATTTGGCTCCGGTGATGGTCGGTGTGGCAGAGGTAATCTGTTGTGTGGAGGTGTTGGAGAGCAGCAGTGCTAGGGTGTTTGATATTTTTTTTTGAAAGAAAAGAGCAAGTTCTTCTGCTTTGCTTTGTGCCTGTTCCTCTGGTATAGCCGGTGCATTGGTTTTCGTGAGTTGGGTGACATAAGTGAAGAGAGTCTTTGCGTCGAATTGGAAATCATGGATTCTGCTGGCGAAGAAGATTTTTTTAGTTCGTAGTATGAGGTTTCTATATCGGTGGAGGTGGTCTTTGTAAGTGGATAAGGTAGTGGAGTTGGGTGCTTTGCGCCATTGGCGTTCCTTAAGTCTAAGGTCTCGTTTAGATCTTTTAAGTTCTGGAGAGAACCAAGGTTGTTTTTCTTTCTGATCCGGGTTGATTGTTCTTACTGCTGCTGGACATAGTTTATTGGCTATACCCTCCGTGATGTTCTGCCAGGAGAGTATGGCTGCATTGGGGTTGGTTGTGTCCAAGTTTGAGAATTCTTTGGTTAAATGTTCGGTAAGGGTGTTAGAAGGGCATGATTTCCGGAAGTGGATGGTGGAATGGGGTTGCGGTTGTTTAGAACGTGTTTTAATTGTAAGAGTGGTGGATACCAGGGCATGGTCTGACCATGGGACTGGGGTGCAGTCAGGGGGAGAAGAAAATGATATACCGGAGTTAATGAAAAGGAGGTCCAGTGTGTGGCCAGCTTTGTGTGTGGGTTTGTCTATGATTTGTTCGAAACCCATGGCTCTGAGGGTGGTAAGAAGGGCCTCACAATTGGCTGAGGGTGGAGTAGCATCAAAATGGAGGTTGAAATTTCCCAGTATCATAGCAGGGGAGTCATTATCATTTTGGTTGCCCTTCTCTGTACCTTCTCCATCACAATTATATCTTTTTTGAGATGCGGTGACCAGAATTGTACACAGTATTCAAGATGCGGTCTCACCATGGAGCGATACAGAGGCATTATGAAGCCAGAAAGAAGAATTGAAAGAGTGGAGAATAATTTCAGGATGATGAATCTGCGTGTGATAAACTTTCCAGTGCTTAGATTAATTTCACCAGTGGAATTATTTAAAATATATATGAAAGATCTATTAATCACAAATCTGCTTCACTTTTTTGAAGGAGTTAATAAACATGTGGATAAAGGTGAACCGGTAGATGTAGTGTACTTGGATTTTCAGAAGGCGTTTGATAAAGTTCCTCATGAGAGGCTTCTAGGAAAAGTAAAAAGTCATGGGATAGGTGGCGATGTCCTTTCGTGGATCGCAAACTGGCTAAAAGACAGGAAACAGAGAGTAGGATTAAATGGGCAATTTTCTCAGTGGAAGGGAGTGGACAGTGGAGTACCTCAGGGATCTGTATTGGGACCCTTACTTTTCAATATATTTATAAATGATCTGGAAAGAAATACGACGAGTGAGATAATCAAATTTGCAGATGACACAAAATTGTTCAGAGTAGTTAAATCACAAGCAGATTGTGATAAATTGCAGGAAGACCTTGTGAGACTGGAAAATTGGGCATCCAAATGGCAGATGAAATTTAATGTGGATAAGTGCAAGGTGATGCATATAGGGAAAAATAACCCATGCTATAATTACACAATGCTGGGTTCCATATTAGGTGCTACAACCCAAGAAAGAGATCTAGGCATCATAGTGGATAACACATTGAAATCGTTGGCTCAGTGTGCTGCGGCAGTCAAAAAAGCAAACAGAATGTTGGGAATTATTAGAAAAGGAATGATGAATAAAACGGAAAATGTCATAATGCCTCTGTATCGCTCCATGGTGAGGCCGCACCTTGAATACTGTGTACAATTCTGGTCGCCGCATCTCAAAAAAGATATAATTGCGATGGAGAAGGTACAGAGAAGGGCAACCAAAATGATAAGGGGAATGGAACAGCTCCCCTAAGAGAAAAGACTAAAGAGGTTAGGACTTTTCAGCTTGGAGAAGAGACGGCTGAGGGGGGATATGATAGAGGTGTTTAAAATCATGAGAGGTCTAGAACGGGTAGATGTGAATCGGTTATTTATTCTTTTGGATAATAGAAAGACTAGGGGGCACTCCATGAAGTTAGCATGTGGCACATTTAAAACTAATCGGAGAAAGTTCTTTTTGACTCAACGCACAAGGGCAAATTACCTCTCCCTGTGTCAAATTGCCAGTCTAGTGGGAGTACTAAGAGGAGAGGATCACCTTGCTGGTGGCTGAAAGGAATCAGTAAGTTTTTGCTTGGGACATTGTCTTTTTTAAAGGTATTGGGGCAAAGTTAACTATTTGAGAATATTATTTAGTGTGTTTGTGCTTTAATAGTCAGTAAGGCAGTGAATAAACAGAAGCTAGAGTGTTCCACTGCTGTCTCGTTGCGGATGAGGGATATGGAGCATCAGATGTCCACCCCACGGACCTCTGGACCGAGCTATTAGAAGGGTCTCCAATGCCCTTCTTTATTTTTTTTCTTTCTTTCTCTCCAGACTGCAGGTTTTACACCTTTACTATCTGCTGGAGACAGAGAAATACTGAGGGACTGCAGGTGGCACACGGGGTTATCTAGCAGTGTCCGTGAGACTCTCTGTCTCCTTCTGCTGGCAGGGAGGCCAAAACCCAGGAGTCTGGACTGATCTGGCTACATACAGGGAATGTAGTGTATTAATTTGTTTAATCATTCTTCTGCATATAAATCAAAGTAAATACTTGTAAATAAGAATGTTACAAGGATAAAAGGACAAGATCTATCATACTCATCAAATAGTATTTAAAATGAAATATGTAACCGGAACCTAATGGCGTTTGTTTAGAATGTAGGACCATATACACTTATCAATATTAATGTATGTGCCTCTCTGTAACACGTTGTGATGGTATATAACTTACCGACGGTATAGAAAAAGACTTTAAATAAATAAATAAAGTGATATTAAAGGTTTGAGCCAAAGCTGGCCACTCCATCAGGGCCAGGGCTCCTCTGAACCTGTTGTGGCTACCTCAGGCCATTCCATGGCTTTGCTGTTTGCCTGCAGGCTGGGTGGCCTTTTGGCATCTCTTGTACTCTGTAGGATCTGCAGAACTTTTCTGATTCAGCTTTGCTTGGTGCTCTTTCCTGGAGAACTGCTTTGGGCTCCGTCATCCCGTTTCTCATAATCTCCGCAGCCTTTGTGCTTTAGTTTATGATCTGAAGTTCTGTAACTTTTAGTGCAGCTTCATCTTGAGGCTTTGAATTTTTCTCCATCCTTTGCGGTATTCGTCTGCGCACAATGATTTTAGTTTAGTTTTTTGATTCCTTGCAAATTTGACTTTAGAAATCAGTGTGATGAATTTAAAAACTGACAAGGTAGAACTACAATAAAATTGTAAAAGATAAAAGCACAAACAGACACATGAATAAAATAAAAAGATGAGCTTATTGTACACAGGATGCACAATAAACACAAAATGCAGACAGAAAGTGAAAGTGAACTGCTCCTTCTCTAGACGCAAAGCCAGTGGGACTGAGGTTTTCCTCACTCGTCTTCCTCCTTTGCTTCGGTCCTTGTTGGTAGGACTCTCAGTAATGAACTTTGCTGCACAATATTACATCGGATTTATTTCTGAGAGATCAGTAGATGGTCCCTTTATACGGATTCTGGCCTTGTAGATCCTATGCAGCATGTTTTTTACTCTGAGTATCATTCCCTCTCCAGGATCCCTGATTACTTATTCATCTCCATCACGCCTTAACTCTTCTCTCTCTCTCCTCTCCCCAGCTCCGCCATCTCCTCTTCTCTCTCTCTCTCCTGTCCCCAGCTCCACCATCTCCTCTTCTCTCTCTCCTGTCCCCAGCTCAGCCATCTCCTCTTCTCTCTCTCCTGTCCCCCCAGCTCCTCCATCTCCTCTTCTCTCTCTCTCCTGTCCCCAGCTCTGCCATCTCCTCTTCTCTCTCTCCTGTCCCCAGCTCCGCCATTTCCTCTTCTCTCTCTCCTGTCCCCAACTCCTCCATCTCCTCTTCTCTCTCTCCTGTCCCCAGCTCTGCCATCTCCTCTTCTCTCTCCTGCCCCCAGCTCTGCCATCTCCTCTTCTCTCTCTCCTGCCCCCAGCTCTGCCATCTCCTCTTCTCTCTCTCCTGTCCCCAGCTCCTCCATCTCCTCTTCTCTCTCTCCTGTCCCCAGCTCTGCCATCTCCTCTTCTCTCTCTCCTGTCCCCAGCTCTGCCATATCCTCAGCTCTGCCATCTCCTCTTCTCTCTCTCCTGTCCCCAGCTCCGCCATCCCCTCTTCTCTCTCTCCTGTCCCCAGCTCTGCCATACCCTCTTCTCTCTCTCCTGTCCCCAGCTCTGCCATCTCCTCTTCTCTCTCTCCTGTCCCCAGCTCCGCCATCTCCTCTTCTCTCTCTCCTGTCCCCAGCTCCGCCATCTCCTCTTCTCTCTCTCCTGTCCCCAGCTCTGCCATCTCCTCTTCTCTCTCTCCTGTCCCCAGCTCCGCCATCTCCAATTCTCTCTCTCCTGTCCCCAGCTCTGCCATCTCCCCTTCTCTCTCTCCTGTCCCCAGCTCTGCCATCTCCCCTTCTCTCTCTCCTGTCCCCAGCTCCGCCATCTCCAATTCTCTCTCTCCTGTCCCCAGCTCCTCCAACTCCTCAGCTCCGCCATCTCCCCTTCTCTCTCTCCTGTCCCCAGCTCCGCCATCTCCTCTCCTCTCTCTCCTGTCCCCAGCTTTGCCACCTCCTCTTCTCTCTCTCCTGTCCCCAGCTCCGCCATCTCTTCTTCTCTCTCTCTCTCCTGTCCCCAGCTCTGCCATCTCCTTTTCTCTCTCTCCTGTCCCCAGCTCCGCCATCTCCTTTTCTCTCTCTCCTGTCCCCAGCTCTGCCATCTCCTTTTCTCTCTCTCCTGTCCCCAGCTCCGCCATCTCCTCTTCTCTCTCTCTCCTGTCCCCAGCTCCGCCATCTCCTCTTCTCTCTCTCTCTCCTGTCTCCAGCTCCGCCATCTCTTCTTCTCTCTCTCTCTCCTGTCCCCAGCTCCGCCATCTCTTCTTCTCTCTCTCTCTCTCCTGTCCCCAGCTCCTCCATCTCCTCTTCTCTCTCTCCTGTCCCCAGATCCTCCATCTCCTCTTCTCTCTCTCTCTCCAGCCCCCACCTCCGCCATCTCCTCTTCTCTCTCTCTCACCTGTCCCCAGCTCCTCCATCTCCTCTTCTCTCTCTCCTGTCCCCAGCTCTGCCATCTCCTCTTCTCTCTCTCCTGTCCCCAGCTCTGCCATCTCCTCTTCTCTCTCTCTCCTGTCCCCAACTCCGCCATCTCCTCTTCTCTCTCTCTCCTGTCCCCAACTCCACCATTTCCTCTTCTCTCTCTCCTGTCCCCAACTCCTCCATCTCCTCTCTCTCTCTCCTGTCCCCAACTCCGCCATCTCCTCTTCTCTCTCTCTCCTGTCCCCAACTCCACCATTTCCTCTTCTCTCTCTCCTGTCCCCAACTCCTCCATCTCCTCTTCTCTCTCTCCTGTCCCCAACTCCTCCATCTCCTCTTCTCTCTCTCTCCTGTCCCCAACTCCGCCATCTCCTCTTCTCTCTCTCCTGTCCCCAACTCCGCCATCTCCTCTTCCCTCTCTCCTGTCCCCAACTCCGCCATCTCCTCTTCTCTCTCTCTCCTGTCCCCATCTCCGCCATCTCCTCTTCTCTCTCTTCCCTGTCCCCAGCTCCGCCATCTCCTCTTTTTTCTCTCCTGCCCCCAGCTCCGCCATCTCCTCTTTTTTTCTCTCCTGCCCCCAGCTCCGCCATCTCCTCTTCTCTCTCTTCTCTCTCTCCTGCCTTTTCTCTTCTCCTCTGGGTCAGGGGAAGGAGGGCCCCTAACACCGTGCTTGGACCCTGGGTTAGTGCTGTTCGAGAGGGTGTGTGCCCTGGTACCATGCCCTCTCTTTGCTAAGGATTATAAGAAGTCTGTGTTTATGCTTCACCTGAAAGAGTTTATTTGCTTCTGCAGGTCTTTGTTTATTGGGATAAAGATTTCACTGGATTACTGGTGGACCACACATGTAACATTACATGGGAGAGAGGAGGTAAGTGATGACATCACATGGGAAAAGGAAGGTAAATTATTACTTTTGAACCACTACACATGAGGCAGAAAGTATTTCATCATTGGGATGCTGTCAGTAGAATGAATGTGCAGGGGTCAGCGATTGCCTCTCTGCCATCGAGGCAGAGTCAACTGACGAAGTCAACAATTACATTGATTCTCCTGGGGCAGAGTAGGAAGAGAGATGCATAGGTGAGTGTTCTCTCTCTCTCTCTCTCTTTATCCAGTGATGGATACGATGCACAGGTGAGAGCTCTCTCCCTCCCTCTATCCAGAGATGGGTACGATGCACAGGTGAGAGCTCCTCCCTCCCTCTATCCAGTGATGGGTACGGTGCACAGGTGAGAGCTCTCTCCCTCCCTCTATCCAGTGATGGGTACGATGCACAGGCGAGTGCTCTCTCTCTCCCTCTGTCCTGTTATGGATGCAATGCACAGGTGAGAGCTCTCTCCCTCCCTCTGTCCTGTTATGGATGCAATGCACAGGCGAGTGCTCTCTCTCTCCCTCTGTCCTGTTATGGATGCAATGCACAGGTGAGAGCTCTCTCCCTCCCTCTATCCAGAGATGGGTACGATGCACAGGTGAGAGCTCCTCCCTCCCTCTATCCAGTGATGGGTACGGTGCACAGGTGAGAGCTCCTCCCTCCCTCTTTCCAGAGATGGGTACGATGCACAGGTGAGAGCTCCTCCCTCCCTCTATCCAGTGATGGGTACGGTGCACAGGTGAGAGCTCCTCCCTCCCTCTATCCAGTGATGGGTATGGTGCATAGGTGAGAGCTCTCTCTCTCTCCCTCTTGTCTTGTTATGGGTGCAGTGCACAGGTGAGAGCTCTCTCTCTCCCTCTATCCATTGATGGGTACGATGCACAGCTGAGAGCTCTCTCTCTCCCTCTATCCAGTGATGGGTGTGATGCACAGCTGAGAGCTCTCTCCCTCCCTCTGTCCTGTTATGGATGCAATGCACAGCTGAGAGCTCTCTCCCTCCCTCTGTCCTGTTATGGGTGCAGTGTACAGGTGAGAGCTCTCTCCCTCCCTCTGTGCTGTTATGGGTGCGATGCACAGGTGAGAGCTCTCTCTCTCCCTCTGTTCTGTCATGTGTGCAGTGCACAGGCGAGAGCTCTCTCTCTCCCTCTGTCCTGTCGTGTGCAGTGCACAGGTGACAGCTCTCTCTCTCCCTCTGTCCTGTTATGGGTGCAGTGCACAGGTGAGAGCTCTCTCTCTCCCTCTGTCCTGTTATGTGTGCAGTGCACAAGCGAGAGCTCTCTCTCTCCCTCTGTCCTGTCATGTGTGCAGTGCACAGGTGAGAGCTCTCTCTCTCCCTCTGTCCTGTTATGGGTGCAATGCACAGGCGAGTGCTCTCTCCCTCCCTCTGTCCTGTTATGGGTGCGATGCACAGGCGAGTGCTCTCTCTCTCTCCCTCTGTCCTGTCATGTGTGCAGTGCACAGGCGAGTGCTCTCTCTCTCTCCCTCTGTCCTGTCATGTGTGCAGTGCACAGGCGAGTGCTCTCTCTCTCCCTCTGTCCTGTCATGTGTGCAGTGCACAGGTGAGAGCTCTCTCTCTCTCCCTCTGTCCTGTCATGTGTGCGATGCACAGGTGAGAGCTCTCTCTCTCCCTCTGTCCTGTTATGGGTGCAGTGCACAGGTGAGTGCTCTCTCTCTCTCCCTCTGTCCTGTTATGGGTGCAGTGCACAGGTGAGAGCTCTCTCTCTCCCTCTGTCCTGTTATGGGTGCAGTGCACAGGTGAGAGCTCTCTCTCTCTCCCTCTGTCCTGTCATGTGTGCGATGCACAGGTGAGAGCTCTCTCCCTCCCTCTGTCCTGTTATGGGTGCAGTGCACAGGTGAGTGCTCTCTCTCTCTCCCTCTGTCCTGTCATGTGTGCGAGGCGCAGGCGAGTGCTCACTCTTTTTTCCCCTGTTATTTCTTGTCAGAGCAGCCTGGAGTACAAGGAGCAGATTTCTGCATGTCACCAGCGGGCAGCAGACAGCCTGGTCGAAGGGGCGATTCAGAACGGAGGCCTCTACGTGAAGCTTGGCCAGGGCCTGTGTTCATTCAATCATTTGTTACCCCCAGAGTATACCCAGACCTTGCGTATGCTGGAGGACAAGGCCCTGAAGAGACGCTATAAGGAGGTAGGTATAAAGGGGAGCTGTAATTATGTTCTCTTCAAATCTCCTGTCCCTCCGGTAGGAGGATGTGGGTATTAAGGGGCATCTCAAGTATTCTCCCCCCTACCTTTCTTATCCTGAATGAAGTGATAGAAAACAGTGGATTGTACAGGGGCACTTCAGTTGTGTCCCTCCTAACAGCCCCTGAAGAGGTGGGACAGGGAGGTTTGTGTGCAAAGAGCCACTGCTACTGCACAGACATGCAGAAGAGGCTGGTACTGAGGCTGGCATAGTCATGTTGGATGCAAATTGTGCAGGAAACAACCCGCACCCCGAAATCCACTGGGCTGCCCAGTCAAAGGATCTCAAAGCAACTGCCAGTGGGGTTAAACGACGCTGTGAAAGAGGCCATGAAACCAAAATGGCATCTTTTTAAAAGCAAGTCCACATGAGAACAAGAAAGGGCAAGGTAGATGTAAAACACTAATAAGGCAGACCAAGAAAGAATTTGAAAAGAAGCTTGCCACAGAGGGACAAACTACTAATAAAATGTTTTTCAAGTACATCAAACGCAAGAAGATTGTGAGGGAGTCATCTGGACCATCAGATGACCAGGGGGCAGAAAAGACACTCTGAGAAGAAAAAGCCATTGAAGAAAAAATACTTTGCTTCGGCTTTTCTGAAGAAGAGATTGGGGAGATACCTACACCAGAATCAATCTTTGAAGGTTATGCGTCTGAGGAACTGAAGCAAATATCTGTTGAACTGGGGGATGTATTAAAGCAAATAGGCGAATTAGCAACAAATCACCAGGACCTGATGGTATTCACTGTAGAACAGTGGGGTAGCGAAAGGGGGTGGGGGGGGGGGGTGAAGGCCCCTGGGTGCCAGGCTTAGGGGCCACCCAGGGGCACGGGATCCCTTTTCCTCCAGGAAGAAAAGGAGGCTTGTGGCCGCCAGGGAAGCCCATCCTGCACGGCAGCAGAAGAAGAGGCCTGCGGTCACCAGGGAAGCCCATTTCGCCTGTGTGTGAGAGGGAATGGGTGCCTGCCTGGGAGTCTGTCTGTGTGTGAGAGAGAGAATGGGTGCCTGCATGGGGGTCTGTGTGTGCGTGTGAGAAAGAGAATGGGTGCCTGCATTGGGGGTCTGTGTGTGTGTGTGAGAGAGAGAATGGGTGCCTGCATTGGGGGTCTGTGTGTGTGTGTGAGAGAGAGAATGGGGGCCTGCATGGGGGTCTGTGTGTGTGTGAGAAAGAGAATGAGTGCCTGCATGGGGGTGTGTGTGTGTGTAAGAAAGAGAATGGGTGCCTGCATGGGGGTCTGTGTGTGTGTGTGAGAGAGAGAGAATGAGTGCCTGCATGGGTGTGTGTGTGTGTGTGAGAGAAAGAGAATGGGTGCCTGCATGGGGGTCTGTGTGTGTGTGTGTGTGTGTGAGAGAGAGAGAATGGGTGCCTGCATGGGTGTGGGTGTGTGTGTGAGAGAGAGAGAATGGGTGCCTGCATGGGGGTCTGTGTGTGTGTGTGAGAGAGAGAGAGAGAGAATGGGTGCCTGCATGGGGGTCTGTGTGTGTGTGTGTGTGAGAGAGAGAGAGAGAATGGGTGCCTGCATGGGTGTGTGTGTGTGTGTGTGTGAGAGAGAGAATGGGTGCCTGCATGGGGGTCTGTGTGTGTGTGAGAAAGAGAATGGGTGCCTGCATGGGGATCTGTGTGTGTGTGAGAAAGAGAATGGGTGCCTGCATGGGGGTCTGTGTGTGTGTGTTTGTGTTTGTGTGTGAGAGAAAGAGAATGGGTGCCTGCATGGGGGTCTGTGTGTGTGTGTGTGTGTGTGTGTATGAGAGAGAGAGAATGGGTGCCTGTGTGGGTGTGTGTGTGTGAGAGAGAGAGAATGGGTGCCTGCATGGGGGTCTGTGTGTGTGTGTGTGTGTGTGAGAGAATGGGTGCCTGCATGGGGGTCTGACTGTGTGTGTGTGTGTGAGAGAGAGAGAGAGAATGGGTGCCTGCATGGATGTGTGTGTGTGTGTGTGAGAGAGAGAGAGAATGGGTGCCTGCATGGATGTGTGTGTGTGTGTGTGTGAGAGAGAGAGAGAATGGGTGCCTGCATGGGTGTGTGTGTGTGTGTGTGTGTGTGTGAGAGAGAGAGAATGGGTGCCTGCATGGGGGTCTGTGTGTGTGTGAGAAAGAGAATGGGTGCCTGCATGGGGGTCTGTGTGTGTGTGTGTGTGTGTGTGTGTGAGAGAGAGAGAGAATGGGTGCCTGCATGGGGGTCTGTGTGTGTGTGTGTGTGTGTGTGTGTGTGAGAGAGAGAGAGCGAATGGGTGCCTGCATGGGGGTGTGTGTGTGTGTGTGTGTGAGAGAGAGAGAGAGAGAATGGGTGCCTGCATGGGGGTGTCTGTGTGTGTGTGTGTGTGTGTGTGAGAGAGAGAGAGAATGGGTGCCTGCATGGGGGTCTGTCTGTGTGTGTGTGTGTGTGTGTGAGAGAGAGAGAGAATGGGTGCCTGCATGGGGGTCTGTGTGTGTGTGTGTGTGAGAGAGAGAGAATGGGTGCCTGCATGGGGGTCTGTGTGTGTGTGTGTGAGAGAGAATGGGTGCCTGCATGGGGGTCTGTGTGTGTGTGTGTGTGAGAGAGAATGGGTGCCTGCATGGGTGTGTGTGTGTGTGAGAGAGAAAGAGAATGGGTGCCTGCATGGGGGTCGGTGTGTGTGTGTGTGTGAGAATGGGTGCCTGCATGGGGGTGTGTGTGTGTGTGTGTGTGAGTGAGAATGGGTGCCTGAATGGGAGAGGGGGGTCTGTCTGTCTGTGTGTGAGAACGCCCTGTGGAGTAATAGCCACAGCTTTGTTTAATATTTATATGAGACCCTTGTGTTTTTTGCTTGAATCGCAAAACCTGGGTGTAATTTTTGATAGTCGTCTTAATTTTAAAGCTCATTTGCATAGCTTTCTGAAGGGTGGTTATTTTAAATTACGGTTGTTAGATCATCTGAAATACGTATTTGATGAGGATGATTTCTGAACTATTGTTCAGGGTTTTATTTTGTCTTTGGTAGGTTACTGCGACTCTCTTTTTGTCGGCCTGCCAGGCGTCTCGCTTAGAGCTGTACAGGTTTGCAAAATTCAGCTGCTCAGCTTATATTTGGGGGACAGCAATATGGTCACGTTTCTGTTCGTACCCCAGATCAGTCCAGACGAGTGGGTTTATGCCTCCCGACCAGCAGATGGAGACAGAGAACAAAACTTTGAGGCCCTGCTACATAACCGAGAGCGCCACCTGCAGTCCCCTCAGTATTTCTGTCTCCTGCAGGTGGTAGAGGTGAAACTGTCGTTAAGACAAAAGAAAGAAAGGAGGAACAGAAGAAGAGAAGTTAGAAGAAGCTCCTCTGTTCGCGCCATCAGGCTGCTTGGGGAGCTGGAGGCTGTGTTCCCCTCCTCTTCCGAGTTCTGCGATCGCGCGGCTTCTGTTCCTCTGCTTGCAGCAGGCCGGTTGCGTGGAGACGAAGTGGTGCCGACAGTGGTTTCCCAGCACGGGAAAGCCTGGCTCGGGGACAGCGGCACTATGCTCTGATGAATTTCTGGAGAGGAGGAGCCCTCTGGAGGGAAACGAGGCTGGTGGGGGAGCCACAGGTTACTTAAGACCCTGTCAGGATCAATATTTGGAGCCTAAACAGCTTGTCACACAGGAGAAAGGGCTACAGCTCGGAAGGTGACAGGCTCCCAGGACCCCAGGGGCTCCCCTACCCCGTTGTCGCTGGCGATCCTGTCGGGGTGGGGGGAGAGATGCAAGCTCTGGGACGGACAGGGGAGAGGAGGACATGTTTTCTTCTGAATTTGTCTTGCTTATGCCTAAGGCCTTTTTAACCAGGAACAGCACCTGCTATAAAAGGACATTTCTGTCAGCCGTCTTGTCCTGCTGCAAAGAGGCTGAGGGGCTCCTTGGCCGGGGGTTGGGGAACCTCCTTTGCCGGCTGGGCCTGGACCATCTTGTGGGGCCTGGTGGCTCAGATGATTCAGACCTGGGTGGCCTGGAAGATGGTCTTGCGGTTGGATGACCCAGCAAATCTCAAGGTGGATGTCATTCAGGCGGATCCTGGAGGGAGATGACCTACAGGTGGTTTGTCTGATCCATGAGGAGGAGTTCAGGCTCCTCATTTCCCATGTTTGGAAGGAACTGGGTATTAAGGTGGTCCAGGAGAGAAGTCTGACAATAGAGCTGGGATTCTAAGGAACCAGAACCTCTGCTGAATCTAAGTGTAATTTTATTTATTTACCTGTGCTTTAATGTCACAGAGCTGTCTATTTGCCAAAGTTTGTGCCTTGTACTGTTTGTAAGGGGCAGATTTGATATTGAAACCTGAAAGTGAGCTATTTTGTGCCAGGGGTCAATCTGATACTTTGGGCTGTGCTTAGCCAGGAGACTGGAAGCGCTAAAGCTTCTTGTGTCCTGCAAAGTAAAAGTTTAACTTAGCCAATCAGAGGGAGGGTCTTATCAAACCCAATTGCAGATACAGAGTCCTGAGAACAACCTTGACCAAGGGTTAACTGTAACTATTGTGGAGCCTTTATTCTGAGGGAAATCATTGGAAACTTAACGCTTGCCCCATTAGCTCAGAACTCTCTTCCTTGAAAAAGGAGCTACCTGAGGTTAAAGCTGAATTAGCTGCAATAAAGAACGTTTCACCCACTTTACATTATTCAGGTATTAATTCCCTATTACCACAGAAAAACCAAAAGTCAAGAAAAAAGTGGTTTACAGTGGGCTCAGGTAGGATAAGACCTGTGACCCACAGACACTCGTACTTGACAGCTGTGCAGCCCACAAATCTACCCCCCCACTCACACAGGGCATTAAGGAACTCAAAAAACAAAAACAATGGGATTAGAGTGGGCTTTGATATAATTAGACCTGTGATGCGGAGACACACACTATATCAAATGACACAAGTACAAAATACTTAATTGCGCACCCAGGAGAGTGGCTTGGGCACGCGTTGGGAGAGCGGGTGCTCGCCTCAGAAGGCCGGCTCTCCCGCGGGTTTTACTGTATCGGCTCGATAGTGGGGTTCAAAAGAGGACTGGACAAATTCCTGAAGGAAAAGTCCTTAAACACTTAGTAGTCAGGTAGACTTGGGAAAGCCAGTGCTTATCCCTAGGAGTAAGGTAGATCAACTATTTGGGATTTGTTGGGTACTTATGACTCAGACTGGCCACTGTCTGAGACTGGTCTAACCCTCCATGATACATCTTATGGTCTTATGTTTCCGTCAGTTGGGGGCAGTAGTGCCTGTCCTGAAGGTGGAGTGGGGATAGGAAAGATATTCCATTTACTTGGAAGGTAGTTGTGGCCTATTTTGGACCTGAAGCAGGTCAGCAGGCACTGATAGTTTCTCTCTTCCAGATCAAGACATTAAAGCAGTGAGGCAGTGAGAATTTCTGTCTTCCCTGGATTTGCATATCCTTTCAGACAGGATCATCAAAGGTTTCTTCGATTTGCAGTTTTAGGAGACTGTTTCCAGTCTGGGCTCTGCCATTCAGTTTAGCTAAGGCACTAAGAACCTTTTCTATAGTGATTTTATTTACTTATTTGTTCTTGAATTCTGCCAGTTCCAGTTAAATTGTTTAAAATAGAAAACAATAAACATGATGGTGGTGGTAGCAACTCTACTGTGCCAGGATAGAATTGTGGTGCATCCATATGTGGACAACTGGTTAATGAGAGCAAAGTCTGAGTTCCACCACCAGCGAGATTGCCCTATTACAGGAATTAAGCTGGGTAATAACTTTGCCAAGAGCAATCTGAATCCATCTCAGTCCTTGGGAGCCTGCTTTGACACTCAGGCAGGTCGGCTGTATCTGACGAAAGAGAGAATTCAGAAGCTCCAAGGCAGGTACGCAGCCTGTTATTGAGTAGATGTCCCAAAGTGAGGGACTACCTGTAGGTATTGGGATCCATGGCGGCAGCCTTGGACTTAGTGCGTGGTGAGGGTCTACATGCGTCCATAGCAGAGGTTGCTTCTGTCGTGTTGGTCTTCTCAGTCTCAGGACTATTTGGTGAGGCTTTTGCTTCTGGGGGAGGTCAGGTTTGGTCTAGCTTGGTGATTGTCAAAGAGGAAGCTGGAGATGGGGGTAGACTTGGAGATCCCAGTCTGGATAACTACCTCCCTCTTGGGCAGCCTGATATGTTTCATCCCATCTTAGGAAGTGCAAGACATCTGGGCGAACTTTGAAACTTTCCCTGATAACAGACTATGGCTGCCACCGAGTGCCTGGCCCTTCTCCAGACAAAACTGAAGCAGACACTTTACAGAGAATTATCCCCTTCTCCTCTCACTATGCTTCCAATATCCTCCAGACTCTAAGATAAGCCAGGGAAAATAATCTCTCCCAGGCCTGTAAAAGAGTAGCTACCGCATTCTCTGAATATCCTTTCCTCATCAAATGGGAAAGGATATTCATCTTAAAGGCCAAACCACAAGACAAAATGGAGATGGATCCTCCAGAACCATTGATCCCTGAGCCAAGAGCCCCAAAACCTGAGGGAGTCACAGAGCATCTCCTTCCTTGAACCTCAAGTATGTTTATCACTCTCACTATCTGCCCTGCTGAGAGAACTTGCAAATGTTTCTCTGCCACTCTATTGGGAGTCTTACTTCTCCGGCCACTTGAGGACCCCTTGTCTCTCCTTGGCGATTTTCATACGTCTCTGTCATCGCATTATCCAGTCATAACCAGACAGCTGCTCCTGCAACATCAGCGCAAATGCCAACAAGGCTAATCTTATCTCCCTTGTTTCCAACCGGATGAAACACCATTTGGCCTCCAACATCTTTTACAGGCCTTGTTTCTGCAGGATGAGGCCGTATCAATTCGCACAGTTCATTTCTTGCTGCTGTAGGTAGCTTCTCAATTTTATCTTAATCAGATGATTTTTTTTTTCTTTCTTTCTTCTTTTGTGAGATATTTTATTGTTTTATTGTAACCCGCTTAGTCTGACTGGATCACTATAAGTGGGCTATAAAAATTTTTAAATAAATAAATAGGAAGGCATCTACATTGCAATAGTATAAGAAATTGCACTGATTGGATGTTTGCAAGATTCTTCTGTGATATATGGAGGCGACTGTGCCTTTAGAAGGTCGCACCACTTATTTGTCCTGTTCATTGGCCAATGGAAAGGTGAAGCGGCTTTGATTGGTGGATTAAGGAAGTGGTTAGTGCAGCATATGTAACACTTCCCAGAGGGTCGCAAGCCTCATTTTGCTCAGAGTCCCAGTTAGTCTCGTAGCTGGAGATCTGCAGGGTGGCTACTTGGACGTCCTTGCACTCTTTCACTAAGCATGATTGCCTGGAAGTGCAGGCTGGAAAGGAAGCCTGGTTTGGCGTGGAGGTGGCAGTCTCCCACCCAGTTTGAGGGATGGCTTGAAGGTGGATGCACTGGTCTGGCTGGACCATGCTAATTTCCTTTCTGTGAGTCCTGCCAGACCAGTCCAGAACTCTTCTGACTATATATATATTTATACTATATACAGAAATTCCTTCCAAGTCTTTTCTGAGATGAGGAATAAGTCTAGTTCTAGCCTTGTTGGGCTGCCTTAGTTATTGTTCCCAAAGCCAGCAGCCTCCTTATTTCCCCTCTTAGTGCTCTAGTAAAGCGTATTGGCTCTTCATTATCTGTTTCAGTGCTTCTCCCTCCCCCCACTGAGAGTTTGGGGCAGTAAGGGTTGGTTCTTGCAGAAGTCTTTGCTCTGCAGAGAACAGGCACAGAAAGCCTGATAGAAGAGAGGTTGTATGATGGCATGCACAGCAGACCCTGAAGAGGTGTTACACAGAGGAGAGCTGGGCTCCGTATCGTGCTGTGCTCTCACTGCTGGAGCCTCTGGGGACTTGTCTACAATTTCACTTTGCTGTTCCCTCTGCAGATCGATGAACTTTTTCTGGAAGACTTTCAGAAGACAGCGTCCCAGCTTTTCAAAGAGTTTGACTACCAGCCAGTGGCCGCTGCAAGCCTGGCTCAGGTACACAAAGCGACACTGGAGGACGGCACACCCGTGGCCGTGAAGGTGAGTGATTTCCCACAGATAAGCTCTTTTGTGTTCCGAGAGTGATTTCCTGTGCATCTGCTGTCTCATGCTCATTTAGTGGGCTTGCTTTAAAAAAATTTTTTTTTAAGTCTTGCAGTAGTCTTCTATGCGCTTGTTCTCTTGCTCTCTGCACAAATGGTCTGCTTGCTTTCTCCAGCAGATGCTGGATGTGCTTTCCTGAGTTTTCTCTGGCTTCTGGCTTCGGCCTAGCTGCATGTACTTACAGATTGGACTCAATCCCTCAGATGAGCAGATCCCTGCTGCAATCTTTAGCAATTGGGGTGTGGTGGGGGCCAGAAGTAACAATATCCAATCCCTCGGTTGAGTAGGCACTTTTCTTCCAGGAAGGTAAGATCTGGTTTTCTGTGCCCTTCAGGTTGCAGAAGAGTCAGTTGGTGGCGAAATGAAAGCTGACAAAGATGTGAATGCTGAAGCCTAAATAAATATGATGATGATCTATAAAATAATGAATGGAATGGAACGAATAAACAATCAGTTGTTTACTCTTTTGAAATGTACAAAAACAAGGGGGGACACACATTGGTAACTAGGCAATAAGCATGGTTAAAAGGGGAGGTGAAAGAAGCTATTTTAGCCAAAAGATCTTCATTCAAAAATTGGAAGAAGGATCCAACAGAAGAAAATAGGATAAAGCATAAACATTGGCAAGTTAAATGTAAGACATTGATAAGACAGGCTAAGAGAGAATTTGAAAAGAAGTTGGCTGTGGAGGCAAAAACTCACAGTAAAAACTTTTTAAAATATATCCGAAGCAGAAAGCCTGTGAGGGAGTCAGTTGGACGTTAGATGATCGAGGGGTTAAAGGGGCACTTAGAGAAGATAAGGCCATCGCAGAAAGATTAAATGATTTCTTTGCTTCGGTGTTTACTGAAGAGGATGTTGGGGAGGTACCCGTAATGGAGAAGGTTTTCATGGGTAATGATTCAGATGGACTGAATCAAATCACGGTGAACCTAGAAGATGTGGTAGGCCTGATTGACAAACTGAAGAGTAGTAAATTACCTGGACCAGATGGTATACACCCCAGAGTTCTGAAGGAACTAAAAAATGAAATTTCAGACCTATTAGTAAAAATTTGTAACTTATCATTAAAATCATCCATTGTACCTGAAGACTGGAGGATAGCAAATGTAACCCCAATATTTAAAAAGGGCTCCAGGGGCGATCCGGGAAACTACAGACCGGTTAGCCTGATTTCAGTGCCAGGAAAAATAGTGGAAAGTGTTCTAAACATCAAAAGAAATACGACGAGTGAGATAATCAAATTTGCAGATGACACAAAATTGTTCAGAGTAGTTAAATCACAAGCAGATTGTGATAAATTGCAGGAAGACCTTGTGAGACTGGAAAATTGGGTTGGCAACAGCTCCATAGACATTCTTCAAGGTAATAATAGTGATGGTGGCAGTCTTAAGAAAAGAAGGCATCCTGGTCCACCCATAGCTGGATGATTGGTGTTTCACGTGAAGTCCTTCGAGGAGAGCCAGGTGGCTTCCAGGAGGGTGATACAGTTGTTGCAGCAGCTGGGTTGGGTTGTCAAAATGGCAAACAACAATCTGCAACCATCTTAAAACCTGGTGTACCTCGATGCGTCATTTGATACATCCGTTGGACAGGTATATCTCCCAGACCAGACTTCTGGATTCAGACCCAGACTTCTGGATTCAGAAGTTGGAAGATCAGGTCAGAAGTTTGTGATAGTTCGGGCTCCATCGTTGTGGCTTTACCTTCAGGCTTCTGGGTTCCAAGATGGCAGCATTGGACTTGGTTCTCTGGGTGAGGGCACACATGCACCTTTTACAGAGAACCTTGCTGGCTCAGTCGAATCCTCAGAGTCAAGATTACTCGGTAAGTTTACCTTCAGTGTTGGCTGGAACATGAGCATTTGATCAGGGGGATGGATTTGATACCTCCCATTTGGACACTAGTGACAATGGATGCAAGCCTCTCCAGATGGGAAGCTCACTGTCAGGAGCTCACAGCATAAGGTCGATGGTCTAGTGTGGAGGCAAAGTAGCCCATCAACTATCTGGAGACTTGAGCGATTCGTCTATCACTCCTCTGGTTTGCACCACATTTACTTGGAAGAATGGTGAGAGTGATATTTATTTATTATTTATTTATTTAAAGTTTTTGTATACCGACATTCGTTAAGAAAACATCACATCAGTTTCCATGGAACAAACAAACAGTAGCCAACGGGGCTTTACAATGAAACTGATAAGTGAACTGGGGATGGGGGAGAGGGGAGGGGAACAAAAGTAATGCTGTACAAAAAGATAAATTCAATAAAATGATTGGATAAATGCAATAAAGTAATTAGATACAGGTATATTATTTACAATAATGTGTTAGGGGGAGAGGGTTAAGAAAGGAGGGAATGCGGGTAAAAGTTTGGGGGGGGAGGAGAGGGGCAGGGGAGATAGAGTGAAGGAGGGAGGAGTGACGAGAAGGAAGGTTCATGTGTAGGCTCGTGTAAAAAGCCAAGTCTTGAGATTAGTTCTGAATTTTTTGGGGCAGGTCTCAAGGCGTAGGTAGGTGGGCATAGAGTTCCATAGAGAGGGTCCAGCTAGGGATAGCGCACGTTGTTTGGTGGTTGTTAGATGGAAGCGTTTGGGGGATGGAGTGTGAATGTTTGCAATGTAGGGCGTTCTGGTTGGTCTGGGGGAGAAACGGATGTGTAAACTGTCTGAGAACCAGAGCATGTCAGGGTTGTGGACGGGTTTATGAATAAGGGTGAGGGTTTTGAATTGAATTCTGGCTGTGATGGGAAGCCAATGCAGTTGTTTGAGAACAGGTGTGATGTGTTCTTTTCTGCGAGAGCCTGTTAATACACGTGCGGCTGCATTTTGAAGCAGCTGAAGGGGGGCGAGGCTGTTCTTCGGGAGACCTAGGAGTAAAGCATTTGCATAGTCTATTTTGGATAATATTAGGGCTTGAAGAGCAGTTCTAAAATCGTTGAAATGTAAAATGGGTTTAAGTTTTTTGAGAGTGTGCAGTTTGTAGTAACAGTCTTTGATGGTGGAAGAGATTAAGTTCTGTAAGCTGAATTGGGGGTCAAGTGTGACACCTAGGTCTCTTACGGTTTGGGAGAGGACGGGGAGCGAGAAGGATGAATTTGTTGAAAGAGTAGGTGAAGAATTGATGGGTTGCGGTGAGATGATCATGAGTTCAGTCTTATTATTTATTTATTTATTTATTTCGAGATTCTTATATACCGTGGTACGTATAGATATACATCACCTCGGTTTACAGACAACATTAATTTTAGCAACAGGCTTTACATTAAACAGTTTATACAAAAATTAAACAGTAAAAAATAAATTAGTAACAGATTTTACAATTAACCGTTTTAAAGAATATGTAAACAATTAGCAGCTTTAAGCTTTACATTTATCAAGTTTCCATATACCAAAATATAACTATTGTAACTATAATAAACCAATAAAGTTTAACATAAGAGAATGAACATGATAGTAATTTAAGCCATTAATCTGTTGGAGGAGACATTAAGGACAAGTTCAGGTTGCTTCACAGAAGTTACAAACATGAGAAGGATGGGGGAAGGGGAACAGAGGGATTATTAGGATTTAGAGCTAGGTTGAGTTGAGTGAGAAGAGAGTTGATAGATGAGAGGACACTATCCCATCTTTTTAGGGCATTGGGGATATCTGACCATACCAGGGCAGTAGTGTACATAAATCATCAAGGAGGAACCTGAAGTCAGTAGGTCTTCTTGGAGATGGACATGCTTCTTCCTTGGGTAGAAAAACATCTTCTGGCTTTGTCGGCATCTCACATAGTGGGAGAAGACAACCTGCAAGCCGATTATCTCAGTTGTCACATACTGGATCTGGGAGAATGGTGTCTCTCTGGGACTTTCGATCTCATTGTCAACAAGTGGGGTTGACCATTCATGGATTTGATGTCGACGGGAGAGAATGCAAAGGTTCACCAGTTCTTCACTTGCAGGAGAGATCCAAAGTCTTCTGGGACAGATGTTCTAATACAGGAATGGCCAAGCACAGAAACCTTGTATATGTTTCCAACTTGGCCCATGTTAGGCAGGGTGGTTCAAAGGATTTCCGGGCATCTGACCTAGTCTTTCTGGTGGTTCCAGATTGGTCCTGCTAACCATGGTATGCGGATCTATTGTGCCTGTTGTGGATCGGTTCTCTTCGCTTCCTATCTCTTGGGAACTTGTTCTGCCAGGGTCTGGTATCTCAGAAGGATCCAGTTCAGTTAGGTCTTATAGTTTGGCTCTTGAAAGGGCGCGTATGGTGATGAAGGGCTATTTGCCGGCTGTAGTCGCTAAGTTTTTCAAGGCCAGGAAGTTTTCTGCTTTCTTGGCTTATATACATGTATGGTGAGTGTTTGAGGATTGGTATTCCGGACATGACTTGGTGTCTGGCCAGGCCTTTATTTCCCAAGTTTTGGATTTCTTGCAGGAGGGCCTTAGTAAGGGTTTAGCTTTCAATATTTTGAAGGAGCAAGAAGCAGTGCTCGCTTGCTATAGAGGATGGGTTCAGAGTCAACTCCTATCCTCTCTCCCAGATGTCTTATTTTTTACGAGGCATTAAACACATTTGATTGCCACTCCAGATCTGGTTTCCTCTTTGGGATATGAATTTAGTTCTGTCTTTTTTGGCAGCTCCTTGTTTCATTCCTCTCAAATATGTCTCTCTCCACTTGCTCATGTTGGAGAAGGTGTTTTCTGATAACAGTTTGTTTGGCATACAGGGTATTAGAATTGCAAGCTTTTTCTTGTAGAGAGCCTTTTCTAACAATTACTCAGTATAGAGTACAACTTTGCTAAATAACGCACAATCCAGTGGGAGTACTGAGAAGAGAGGATCGGCTTGCTGGTGGCTAAAAGGAATCAGTAAGTTTTACTTGGGAATTTTTTTTTTTAATTGGGGAATATTATTTAGTGTGTTTGTGCTTTTAATAGTCAGTAAGGCAGCTAATAAACAGAAGTTAGTGTGTTTGTATTGTAATGTAGACAGCCGGGTGGCTGATGGGTGTGAGGATAGCCTGGTAACATGCCTACCTGGTGCGAAGGTTGCGGACCTCAGGCGTCACCTAGATAGGATTTTAGACAGTGCTGGGGAGGAGCCGGCTGTTGTGGTACATGTGGGCACCAACGACATAGGAAAATGTGGGAGGAAGGTTCTGGAAGCCAAATTTAGGCTCTTAGGTAGAAAGCTTAAATCCAGAACCTCCAGGGTAGCATTCTCTGCAATGCTCCCTGTTCCACGCGCAGGTCACCAGAGGCAGGCAGAGCTCCGGAGTCTCAATGCGTGGATGAGACGATGGTGCAAGGAAGAGGGATTCAGTTTTGTAAGGAACTGGGGAAACTTTTGGGGAAGGGGGAGTCTCTTCCGAAAGGATGGGCTCCACCTTAACCAGGGTGGAACCAGACTGCTGGCGCTAACCTTCAAAAAGGAGATAGAGCAACTTTTAAACTAGAACAAAGGGGAAAGCCGACAGTTGCTCAGCAGCACATGGTTCGGAGAGAGGTATCTTCAAAGGATACTAATGATGCATTAGAATTAGGGCATCTGGACAGTGAGGTTCCAATAATAAGAAAAGTAGTCCAAGTGCCTGTAACTAAAAACTCACCTGAGCTAAAAAATTCTAATTCCCTGTACGTACCTGGATCAGCTCAGACCCTGGGTTATGTCACCAATCCAGCAGAGGGAGGCAGAGAAAACATTCCAATGACTCTGACGTATACCCTGGGGCGCCACCTGCAGTCCATCAGTATTTCTTTGTCTCCCAGCAGAGGTGGACGTCCCTAACCCTGCAGTCTGTGATAGTTTTTGTTTTCTAGTCAGGTAGTTTAGGAGTTAGTTTTAGTAGGCTTTCTATTTCTTTTGTCTGTGAGAGGCTGTTCTTTTAATTTAAGTTAATTTAGAAAAAAAAAAAAAAAGTCTAACTTTTCTTCCCAGCCGTCTCACTGCCTCCCAGGAGGTTGGGAGGTCCTGAAGGGACTATCCCTCCTGGTTCTGAGGTTTGTACCCAGCAACCACTCCTGGCAGGGGTGATACCGGGGAGCCCGGCTCACTCACCCTATTTGGAGCAGCTCCCGGGGTCCGTGGCATTTGGTCAGGTAAAAAAAAAAAAAAAGTTTTTCCTTTTACTTTCTGTTTCTACCGGCAGTTTTTATTGTGGTTTACTTTACCATTTCTGTGTTCAGTGGTGCTGTGGTTTTTACTTTTTGCCGGGGTTTACTTTATTCTTTTTTTCTTTTGATTCGCGCCGTTTTTTCCTCACGATGGCCCGAGGCGCGGCCTGCCGCGCCTGTGGAGACGCGCGCGCATCTCTCCAGAGAGAGTCTCTGTTCTGCCTGCCTCCCTGGTGGGGAAGGCTCGTCTATATTGTCGGCGAAAGACGTAACTCGGCCGGCTCGCGCGGCTGCTCCCCTACCCCGGACCCGTTTCGCTGTAGTGCAGGAATGGAAGCCGTATTAAGTGCTATGAGAGCGGCGACACAACAGGTTACACAGGGAGCTCCGGACCCGCCTCCCTTGTCACCGCAGCCGGCTGTCCCTGGGGGAGAGAAGCCGCGCGATACTGAGGTAGGTTTAGGTGATGAGAGCCTTGAGGAAGCCTCAAGTTCTTATTCTTCTTCCTCCTTCTCAGGGGATTTTATTCGTTTTCTTCATAAGGCTTATAAATCCAGGAAGTGCCATAGAAAATACAGGGACAACTCATCTGGGCAGGGACTAAAGCCCCGCTCCTCCAATCATGCGAGACCAAGCGGTTTTGGTGCTGGGCCAGCTCCAAAGCGTCCCCTTCGCTCAGGCCTGGATCAGTCCATTTTTTCTACTTCAGAGGATTCCAAACATGACTCTTTGCCTATCCCGGACAAGTCCCTGCCGGATGTGGATCTCGGAGGAGATCCTGCTTTGGGCAGTAGTTCTGACCCTCACGTAGCGGATGGGGATGATCCCAAAGTGATCCGCCTTTTTAGGAGGGAGGAACTTAGTCCTTTGATTCCGGCAATTTTACTTGAATTGGGTCTGGAGGCTCTGACGAAGGATTCTAGGATGGGTGATATCGACCCAGTGTTGCTAGGTCTTAGGGGTCCGACGACATCCTTTCCTTTTCATCTTTCTCTTGCTGACCTTTTGTACCGGGAGTGGGACACTCCTGAATTAGGTCTTAAGGTAGCACGAGCTATGGATAAGCTATATCCATTACCGGAGGAGGCTTTGGAAATTTTAAAATTTCCCAAAGTAGATGCCGCAGTGTCAGCTGTCACTAAGAGGACAACTATTCCAGTGACGGGAGCTATGGTTCCTAAAGATCTACAGGATCGTAAACTGGAGATTCAGCTCAAGCGAATTTTTGAGGTTTCTGCTCTAGGTGTACGGGCGGCCTGTGTAGTAGCTTGGCTTTATGAACTGGCCTGCGGTGGGTCCAGTCATTACAAAACAATTCTTCCCTCTCTAATGAGGAAGTAGCACAAGCTGGTCGATTGGAGGCAACGGTTGCTTACAGCACAGATGCTTTATATGATCTCCTCAGGACCTCGGCTCGCTCTATTGTGGCTTCAGTGTCGGCTCGCAGACTCCTCTGGTTGAGGAATTGGTCTGCAGATGCATCCTCAAAAGCTCAGTTAGGAGCTTTACCCTTTAAGGGAAAATTGCTCTTTGGAAAGGAATTGGAAGACTTAATTTTGTCCTTAGGTGAGAATAAGATTCACAAATTACCAGAGGATTGTCCTAGACCTCGAAGCTCCTTGTCATCCTGCTTTCGTTTTCGGTCTGGTCGAAGATTTCGTTCTTCTCGTCCATTGGCTCCACCTGCTAAGCAGTCTTCGGGTAGACAACAGAATTGGCCTCAGTCCTTTCGTGGCCGCCGCTTCGAAAGATCTGGAAATTACCAAGCCTCAGGTGGAACAAAGTCTGCCCAATGAGATACAGCCGGCCCATTCCCTGGTTCCAGCTATAGGGGGCAGATTGTCCCTGTTTTACGGGGAATGGACCAGATGGATGTCTGATCAGTGGGTTCTCACAGTGATAAATCAAGATTATGCTTTAGATTTTGTTCGGCAGCTTCACCACCGATTTCTAATTTCACCATGTTCTTACCTGGAAAAACTTCGCGTAATAAAGGACTCTCTGCAGTGTTTGATCGACCTCAGAGCTATAGTTCCAGTTCCAACATCAGAACATCGGAGGGGTCGTTACTCGATTTTCTTTGTCGTTCCAAAAAAGGAAGGAACCTTTCGTCCCATTCTCGATCTCAAAAGAGTCAACCGTTGCCTACGGATTCCCAAGTTTTGAATGGAAACTCTCCGGTTTGTCATAGCTTCGGTACACAGGGGAGAGTTCCTAGTGTCTCTCGACCTTACCGAGGCTTATCTTCAATCGGCATTCGTTCCGATCATCAGAGGTTTCTCAGGTTTTGCATTCTAGGGCAGCATTATCAATTCAGGGCTCTCCCATTTGGGTTAGCCACAGCTCCCAGAACATTTACCAAGGTAATGATTGTGGTGGCCGCACAACTCAGGAAAGAGGGCATGTTGGTCCATCCGTACCTGGACGACTGGTTAATTCGAGCGAAGTTGGAGTCTCTTTGGCCATCTCCTCAGCTCGTAGAATTTCGGAGTTACAGGCCTTGTCTTGCAGAGAGCCCTTTCTTAGAATTTCCGATACGGGAGTTTCATTACGTACTGTGCCTTCTTTTTTGCCCAAGGTTGTATCTTCTTTTCATTTAAATCAGTCGATAGAGCTTCCTGCTTTTCCATGTTTAGATCATATGGATCCTTCCTCTAAGGATCTCAAGAAACTGATGTGCAACGTGTGCTGTTATCTTGACATTACCAACAGTTTTCGATTGTCTGATCATTTGTTTGTTCTGTGGAGTGGTCCTCGTAAGGGTCATAATGTTTCCAAGGCTACGATTGCTCATTGGTTAAAAGAAACCATTCGGTCAGCTTATCTTCTGGCTCGTCGAGATCTTCCTGAAGGTTTGAAAGCCCATTCCACTAGGTCGCAAGCTACGTCATGGGCAGAAAATCAACTAGTTTCTCCTCAGGAGATTTGTAAGGCAGCGACTTGGAAGTTGTTGCACACTTTTGCTCGTCATTACCGCTTAGATGTCCAGGCACCGAGTTCGGCAGCCTTCGGAGAGTGTTCTCCGAGCGGGACTCTCTGGGTCCCACCCCAAGTAAAACAGCTCTGGTACATCCCAGGGTCTGGACTGATCCAGGTACGTACAGGGAAAGGAAAGGAAAATTGGTTCTTACCTGCTAATTTTCGTTCCTGTAGTAGCATGGATCAGTCCAGATGCCCGCCCTTTATGTCTGTGTATAGCAATTATTTTTTCGGAGAGTCCGTTCACTGTTTTGGTTTATAAACCGCTTTTCATACTGTCTACTTTGTTTTAATGTTTGCTTGTTTATTCCCATGGTTCTTTGGGATTCTGCTTCCATTTAGGATTTGTGAGTTGGAAGTATGTTATAGCGTTTAGATAGCTTAGTATTTTATTGGTTAGATTTCATCTTTGATATCGTTCAATACTGATGGACTGCAGGTGGCACCCCAGGATATACGTCAGAGTCAGTAGAATGTTTTTCTGCTTCCCTCTGCTGGATTGGTGACATAACCCAGGGTCTGGACTGATCCATGGTATTACAGGAACCAAAATTAGCAGGTAAGAACCAATTTTCCTTTTATCCATATCAAATAAAAGCAGAATGAAAATACAAACAAAAAACAAACTTTGAAATGTTTGTATGCTAATGCCAGAAGTCTAAGAAGTAAGATGGGAGAATTAGAATGTATAGCAGTAAATGACATACTTTTTTTTTTATTTAACATACATTCATGTTTCTATTTGTTCCTTTATGTATGTACATACATTCATGTATATATGTCTTTCGTATATGTGTGTTTTTAATTTTAATTTTAAAATTTGTTCATGATAGCCCCTGAGGCAGCTCATATGTGAGCGAAACTCGGCCAGAGTTGGGCAAGTTCTAATAAAGTCCCTTGACACACCGATCTTTGTTTCTTCACTACTCAGCAATATTGGATCGGCTTCCGCTTTGTTTTTTGGGTCTAGCAGTAAATGATGACATAGACTTAATTGGCTTCTCAGAAACATGGTGGAAGGAGGATAACCAATGGGACAGTGCTATACCGTCAAATTATATCACAATGACAGAGAGGAGCACTCGGGAGGAGGTGTGGCACTTTATGTCTGGGATGGCATAGAGTCCAACAGGATAAACATCCTGCATGAGAGTAAATGCAAAATCAAATCTTTATGGGTAGAAATCCCTTGTGTGTTGGGGAAGAAAATAGTGATAGGAATATACTACCGTCCACCTGGTCAAGATGGTGAGATGGACAGTGAAATGCTAAGAGAAATTAGGGAAGCTAACAAATTGGTAGTGCGGTAATAATGGGAGATTTCTAATACCCCAAAATTGACTGGGTAAATGTATCATTGGGACATGCTAGAGAGAGAAAATTCCTGGATGGAATAAATGATAGCTTTATGGAGCAATTGGTTCAGGAATCAACGAGAGAGGGAGCAATTTTAGATCTAATTCTCAGTGGAGCACAGGACTTGGTGAGAGAGGTAACGGTGGTGGGGCCGCTTGGCAATAGTGATCATAATATGATCAAATTTGATTTAATGACTGGAAGGGGGACAGTAAGCAAATCCAAGGCTCTCGTGCTAAACTTTCAAAAGGGAAACTTTGATAAAATGAGAAAAATAGTTAGAAAAAAACTGAAAGGAGCAGCTACAAAGGTGTAAAAAGTGTGCAAGAGGCTTGGACATTGTTAAAAAAAAAATACCATCCTAGAAGCACAGTCCAGATGTATTCCACACATTAAGAAAGGTGGAAGGAAGGCAAAACGATTACCGGCATGGTTAAAAGGGGAGGTGAAAGAGGCTATTTTAGCTATCCAGCAGAAGAAAATAGGATAATGCATAAGCATTGGCAAGTTAAATATAAGACATTGATAAGACAGACTAAGAGAGAATATGAAAAGAAGTTGGCCATAGAGGCAAAAACTCACAGTAAAAACTTTAAAAAATATATCTGAAGCAGAAAGCCTGCAAGGGAGTCAGTTGGATAGTTAGATGATCGAAGGGTAAAAGGGGCACTTAGAGAAGATAAGGCCATCGCGGAAAGATTAAATGATTTCTTTGCTTCGGTGTTTACTGAAGAGGATTTTGGGGAGATACCCGTTCCAGAGAAGGTTATCATGGGTAATAATTCAGATGGACTGAACCAAATCACGGTGAACCTAGAAGATGCGGTAGGCCTGATTGACAAACTGAAGAGTAGTAAATCACCTGGACCGGATGGTGTACACCCCAGAGTTCAGAAGGAACTAAAAAATGAAATTTCAGACCTATTAGTAAAAATTTGTAACTTATCATTAAAATCATCCATTGTACCTGAAGACTGGAGGATAGCAAATGTAACCCCAATATTTAAAAAGGGCTCCAGGGGCGATCCGGGAAACTACAGACCGGTTAGCCTGACTTCATTGCAGGAAAAATAGTGGAAAGTGTTCTAAACATCAAAATCACAGAACATATAGAAAGACATGGTTTAATGGAACAAAGTCAGCATGGCTTTACCCAAGGCAAGTCTTGCCTCACAAATCTGCTTCACTTTTTTGAAGGGGGTTAATAAACATGTGGATAAAGATGAATCGGTAGATGTAGTGTACTTGGATTTTCAGAAGGCATTTGACAAAGTCCCTCATGAGAGGCTTCTAGGAAAAGTAAAAAGTCATGGGATAGGTGGTGATGTCCTTTCATGGATTACAAACTGTCTAAAAGACAGGAAACAGAGAGTAGGATTAAATGGAAAATTTTCTCAGTGGAAAAGGGTAAACAGTGGAGTGCCTCAGGGATCTGTATTAGGATCCTTACTTTTCAATATATTTATAAATGATCTGGAAAGGAATACAGTGAGTGAGGTGGTCAAATTTGCAGATGATACAAAATTATTCAGAGTAGTTAAATCACAAGTGGATTGTGATAAATTGCAGGAAGACCATCTGAGACTGGAAAATTGGGCATCCAAATGGCAGATGAAATTTAATGTGGATAAGTGCAAGGTGATGTATATAGGGAAAAATAACATACATAGATTTACTGCCCCAGGTGTGGTACATAGGCTTCCTGCTCCTCTCTCTGCCCCAGGAGTACTACATAGATTTACACTTCCCTCTCTCCTACCCTAGGTGTGGTACATAGATTTACTGCCCCAGTTTTGGTACATAGACTTAAGCTGCCCTTCTCTCCTGCCCTCTTTCTTGCCCCTGTTGGGGTACGTAGACTTAATACTGCCTGTCTTTCTTGCCCCTGTTCGGGTATATTGACTTACCGCTGCCCTTCTTTCTTGCGCCTGTTGGTGTATATTGACTTACCGCTGCCCCTCTTTCTTGCCCATATTGGAGTATATTGATTTACTGTTGCCCCTTTTTCTTGCTCTGTTGGAGTACGTTGACTTACCACTGCCCCTCTTTCTTGCTGTGTTGGAGCATGTTGACTTACCGCTGCCCCTCTTTCTTGCCCTGTTGAAGTACGTTGACTTACCGCTGCCCCTCTTTCTTGCTCTGTTGGAGTATGTTGACTTACCCCTCTTTCTTGCTCTGTTGGAGCATGGTGACTTACCGCTGCCCCTCTTTCTTGCTCTGTTGGAGCATGTTGACTTACCGCTGCCCCTCTTTCTTGCTCTGTTGGAGCATGTTGACTTACCGCTGCCCCTCTTTCTTGCTCTGTTGAAGTACGTTGACTTACCGCTGCCCCTCTTTCTTGCTCTGTTGATGTACGTTGACTTACCGCTGCCCCTCTTTCTTGCTCTGTTGGAGTATGTTGTCTTACCCCTCTTTCTTGCTCTGTTGATGTACGTTGACTTACCGCTGCCCCTCTTTCTTGCTCTGTTGGAGCATGTTGACTTACCGTGGCCCCTCGTTCTTGCTCTGTTGGAGCATGTTGACTTATCGCTGCCCCTCTTTCTTGCTCTGTTGATGTACGTTGACTTACCGCTGCCCCTCTTTCTTGCTCTGTTGGAGTATGTTGTCTTACCCCTCTTTCTTGCTCTGTTGGTGTACCTTGACTTACTGCCTCCCCTCTCTCTTGCTCTGTTGGAGTATGTTGACTTACCGTGGCCCCTCTTTCTTGCTGTGTTGGAGCATGTTGACTTACCGCTGCCCCTCTTTCTTGCTCCTGTTGGAGTATGTTGACTTACCGCTGCCCCTCTTTCTTGCTGTGTTGGAGTATGTTGACTTACCGCTGCCCCTCTTTCTTGCTCTGTTGATGTACGTTGACTTACTGCCTCCCCTCTCTCTTGCTCTGTTGGAGTATGTTGACTTACCGTGGCCCCTCTTTCTTGCTGTGTTGGAGCATGTTGACTTACCGCTGCCCCTCTTTCTTGCTCTGTTGGAGTATGTTGACTTACCGCGGCCCCTCTTTCTTGCTCTGTTGGAGTATGTTGACTTACTGCCTCCCCTCTCTCTTGCTCTGTTGGAGTATGTTGACTTACCGCTGCCCCTCTTCCTTGCTCTGTTGGAGTATGTTGACTTACCGCTGCCCCTCTTTCTTGCTCCTGTTGGAGTATGTTGACTTACCGCTGCCCCTCTCTCTTGCTCTGTTGGAGTATGTTGACTTACTGCCTCCCCTCTCTCTTGCTCTGTTGGAGTATGTTGACTTACTGCCTCCCCTCTCTCTTGCTCTGTTGGAGTATGTTGACTTACTGCTGCCCCTCTTTCTTGCCCTGCTGAAGTACGTTGACCTACCGCTGCCCCTCTTTCTTGCCCCTGTTGGAGTATGTTGACTTACTGCCTCCCCTCTCTCTTGCTCTGTTGGAGTATGTTGACTTACTGCCTCCCCTCTTTCTTGCCCCTGTTGGAGTATGTTGACTTACCGCTGCCCTTCTCTCCTGCCCCAGGTACAGTACATAGACCTAAGGGATCGGTTTGATGGGGATATTCGGACCCTGGAACTGCTTTTACAGTTGATCGAGTTTATGCATCCCAGCTTTGGCTTCAGCTGGGTTCTGAAGGTATGTTACTCTTAACTCTTTTAGTGCTGTGCAACTGCTTCCCTTCATGGCCCACTTCCCTTAGCCCAGGTGAACCAAACGGGCTGATCCAGTCCTGATCTTGCCCCACTCCCTGCATTCTTATGTGCAAGAAAAATTCTGAACCACAAGTCCTTGCATGCAGTGTGGCAACAGAGAGCTGGATCAGCTTATTCAGTTGACCTGCAGTGAGATGTTAACTTTATTTCCCTGTACGTACCAGGATCAGTCCAGGACACCTGGGTTGTGACTCCGCACCAGTAGATGGAGACAGACTAAAACTTGTGGGCGGAGCCATATATGCCCCTGTGCCAGTCACAGCCCCTCAGTCTTACTCTGTCTCCAGTAGGTGGTGCAGGTCTAGTCACAGCCTCTGAGTGGCCTGAGGACTGATAGTTAGTCAGGGTCATTGTGGTTTTATTGGTTTCGGCTTATTGGTTTGGTTTATTTAAAAAAAAAAAAAAAAGAAAAAGGAAATTTAAAGGTGAGAAGACACAAGAGGAAGCTGTCCGTCCTGCCTCCCAGGGGGGTGGGAAGGTTCTGAGGGGACCATCCCCCCCTGGTTGAGGCCGCTGCTGAGGGTCGAGGACCCGGCCTACCACAGGCAGCAGCGTAGGGGGTGACACCGGGGAGCCCGGTTCACTCACCCCCAACAGAAGCAGGAGAATCAGGACTCCGGACAGCGGCAGGTTTGAGTATAGAAAAAAAAAAAAAAATTGTGCTTTTATTTTTTTCTTGTGCGGCTCTCCGTTTCTTCGCCGGGGGGGGGGAGTTTTCTCGGCTCGGCTCGGGGCGGGGAGTGTTTTCGGCGGTAGGAATTAATTATTTAATTTCAAATTTGTTAGTTCGCCGCCCGTTCCGCCGCGACCGCGCGGATGCCGAGGGAATCGATTTGCCGCGCTTGCGGCTCGGCGCGCACGCGGTTTTCATGAGGGGGGATTCGCTCCGCCTGCGTTCCGGACGGGAGGGACCGTCCGGGACAGACAGGGGGGGCCGATCCCGGTCGGCACCGTCGCCGTCACGCGATTTGGCCGCTTCTGTCAGGCCGGCTGACCCCTTCCCGCTCAGCGCGGGAGCGGCAGCCATCTTGGGGTCAGCCCGCAAAATTGTTCGCGATCCGGCAGGGAATCCCGGCATGCCTCCCGCGTTGTCTCCTCAACACAGGCCTTCGAGGGGGGGTCCTCCGGGGGGGGGCTGAGTCCCCGGATGAGGCTAGCGAGGATGGTCCTCCTCGGTTTCGGGGTCCTAGTTTTTGGCCGCTTTCGCGCTCCTATTGCGCAAGGTACTCAAGGACAAGGCCCGCAGGCGCAAGGAGAAGCATGGCCACTCTAAGGGGGATGGCCCACGGCAGAAGAAATCCGGGTCCTCGTTTTTCGGCCGCTTCGCGCTCCTACTGCGCACGGTACTCAAGTACAAGGGCCGCAGGCGCAAGAAGAGGCATGGCCACCCTAAGGGGGACGGCCCATGGAAGAAGAAATCCCGGGAGGGCCCAGATTTCTCCCCGGCTCCAGCAACAGGAATGCGACCACCGAGAAGGGTCCCACAGGATATGGAGTCTGAGTCCACCTCACAGGATTAGGTGGATCCGCCCGGAGAGCCCCTGAGGGGGGCCGATGGAGCGTCCGGGGACAGTTCTGCCCTGACTGGTCCGGGCAAACCATCACAATCCGGTGATGGGGATGACACTAAGGTGGTTCTGTTTTTACGCAGAGATGAACTGTCCCCGCTTATCCCGGCTATCCTCAACGACCTAGGGGTAGAAGCCCCACCGACAGGTTCGCGCCCTGGAGCGAACATGGACCCAGTCCTGCTGGGGCTCACTGGTCCAGCGGTGGCCTTCGCATTCCATTTCTCAGCGTCAGACATATTGTTTCAGGAATGGGATACTCCAGAGCTGGGTCTGTAGGGAACCAAGTCAATGGACAAGCTTTATCCGCTGCCAGAGGACGTACTGGAGCTTCTACGGCTTCCGACTTCCGAAGGTAGATTCGGCGGTGTTGGCAGTAACAAAGAGGTCAATCTTCGAGGTTTCAGCGTGAAGGGGTCCGAGCTGCCCTCTGTAGTAACTACGCCAGGCGGGCTAGTTTGCGCCGGGCCCAAATTCTACAGGCGACTGCAGGTCTTTCGGCTCAAGAGGCCACGCCGGCGGATCGTCTGGAGGCTGCCATTGCTTATAGTGCGGATGATTTCTATGATCTACTGTGTACTTCGGCTAATTCCATGGTCGCTGCTTTCAGCTCACCCATTGCTTTGGCTTCGCAACTGGGCAGCGGATGGATCCTCCAAGGCTCTCCTTGGGGCACGGCCCTTCAGGGGAAAGCTGTTGTTCGGTAAAGAGTTGGATGCTGGAGGTTTTCCCTGGGTGAGAACCGGGGTTTTCAAGCCCCCAGAAGACAGGTCCAGATCTCGGTCCTCCTATTCTGCTACGTCCCGTTTCCACGGTAGCAAGAGATCTCATCCCCAGAGGTCCTCTGGGCCTTCTTATCGCTCGACGTCTTCACTGGCCTCCTCGTGGCCGCAGTCCTTCCGGGGGAAGCGTTACGGCAGACAGGGAGGAACCCCGTCCGGCACGGGACCCAAGGCCTCGCAATGAGATACTGCTGGGCCATTCCTTAAGGCAGCCAATGCCCTTCGTTCCAAACGTAGGGGCGAGGTTGATTTTGCTTTCATGGACTGGGCCAAAATAACGTCCGACCTGTGGGTCCTCAACTTATTACAGCACAGTTCCGAGTTACGTTTTGCACGAACTCCACCGGATAATTTCCTGATGTCGCTCTGCACAGATCCAAGGAAAACGGGGGTGGTGCTCCGCACCCTCCAGCGCCTAGAGGCCTTAGGAGCAGTCCTCCCCGTACCTCCCAATCAGCGAGGCACAGGTCATTGTTCCATTTACTTCATCGTCCCGAGGAAGGACGGCACGTCCCGGCCCATTTTGGTTCTCAAAGGGGTAAACAAATGGCAACGACCCTCGGACTTGGCCCGAATCAGCCAATCGTCCAAGTAGGGGTGTACCAGGAACCCTTCCAGTCGAAGTTGTGTCCGCTACGACTACCATTACCTTCGTACACGTGCAAGGAGCCGTGGCGAGTCCGAAGGGGAGAACCCGGAATTGGTAGTGCCTGCCTAAGATGCGCAATCTGAGGAGCCGCTGGAAAGACGGTGGGTTGCCGACATGGAGGTACGCCTCTGTGAGATCCAAGGAGGCCAGGTTTTCGCCTGGACGCACCGCGGCAATCACTGGCCGAATCGTTTCCATCTTGAAGGCTGGACCGCGCAGGCTTCGTGCACGCAAGCTTCAGCCTAAAGTGCGTCGATTATGGAGTCTTCAGCTGCCGCTGGTTGCGATTATCTGACAGTTCTGGGGTCTATGGCGTCCACCCTGGCGTTGGTTCCTTGGGCTTTTGCTCATCTACGCCCAGACGGTTTCACCTACCGCTTCCGCTCACGGCCCAGACGAGGGCCAGTCTTCACTGGTGGCTCGATTTGGACCATCTCACTTGCGGTATATCCCGGCTGGTTCCCAACTGGACTGTGGTGACGACGGATACCAGCCTCTCCGGTTGGGCAGCGGTCTGCCTAAGCAAGTCAGTGCAGGGCCGGTGGTCCTCCGGCCAGTCGCAGTGGTCCATCAACCGTCTGGAAACCAGAGCATTACGCCTGGCCCGGCAGGCCTCCCTCCCTGTGGTCCCCCCCCCCCCGTCCCCCCCGTGGTCCGGGGGAAGGCTGTTCGTGTGTTGTCGGACTATGCAACAGCGGTATCGTACATCAATCGCCAAGGGGGGACAAGGAGTCCACTAGTGGCGGAGGAGGCGCGCCTGCTGATGAGCTGGGCAGAGCGCCATCTCGGCTCCATCGCCGCGTCCCACATTGCCGGGGTCGACATTGTCCAACCGGACTTCCTCAGCCGCCACCATCTAGACCCCGGGGAATGGGAGTTGGCGGACGATGTTTTTCCGTGGGGGGCTGCCCCACATGGATCTGATGGCCACATGGAACAACGCGAAGGCTCCGCGTTTCTACAGTCGGCGTCGAGAACGGGGAGCAGAAGGCGTCGACGCGCTGGTCCTTCCTTGGCCGACGGATTTTGCCCCTGTACAGGTTTTCCCCGTGGTTGATGGTCGGCAAGCTTCTGCGGCGCATAGGTTGCACCCGTTCCATGTGCTCATGGGGGCACCGGAGTGGCCACGTCGTCCGTGGTTCGCAGGTTTCATCCAGTTGTCGGTGACGGTTCGCGGGGCTCCTACATCAGGACCCGGGCTGCCTGGAGGTTGTGGATCACGTCTGTCTCGCGGCATGGGTTTTGAGAGGAGTCGCCCGAGGAGAAAAGGTTACTCAGATGCAGTGATAGCCACGTTGCTGTGGTACAGGACGCGGTCTACGTCTCTGGCTTCTGTCTGGGTCTGAGCGGTTTTTGAGGATTGGTGCGTGCAGCGAGCGATGGATTCATTTTCCGCTTCAGTCGCAGAGATTCTAACGTTTCTTCAAGCCGGTCTGGTCAAAGGCTTGACGTGCAGTTCGCTACGGGTCCAGGTGGCGGCGCTTGCATGTTTGCGGGGTAAGGTCCGGGGAGCCTCCTTGGCTCTTCCTCCGGATATCTCCCGTTTTCTTCGGGGGGCTCAACGTCTCCGTCCTCCATTGCGTCCACCTTGTCCGTCTTGGAACCTCCACTGGGTTCTTCCGCCCTAGGCTCGGCTCCGTTGGCGCCATTGAAGCGCGCAACTCCGAAGGCCCTTCCTTTGAAGACAGGCGGAGTTGTGGGCGCTGTCCTGTAGGGAACCGTTCTTGCGGATTTCCGATCCCGGAGTGTCCTGGCGGACGATCCCTTTCTTCCTTCCTGAGGTGGGGTCGTCTTTTTACGTGAATCAGTCAGTGGAGTTAACGGCGTTTTCGGGTCGGGGAGTCCTCTGATCCCCAGTCGGAAGCTGGACGTGTGGAGGTCTCTTCTTCATTTGGAGGTTACTAATCCGTTCCGGGTAACCGACCATCTGTTTGCTGCGGCCTGCCCGACGTTCGTGCGTTGGCTTAAGGAGGCCATTGGCTCCAGGCTGCATCCTGGGCGGAAGCTTCTCAGGTATCGCCTCAAGAGATTGGCAGGGCGGCTGCCTGGAAGTCGATGCATACCTTTATCAGGCTTTATCGGTAGGATGTCCGGGCTCCCGATTCCGGGGGATTTGGAGAGAGGGTACTCCGAGCGGGCCTCTCTGCTTCCCACCCTAGGTAACTTTTGCTCTGGTACATCCCAGGTGTCCTGGACTGATCCTGGTACGTACAGGGAAAGGAAAATTAGTTTCTTACCTGATAATTTTCGTTCCTGTAGTACCAAGGATCAGTCCAGGATCCCGCCCACAGAGCTTCGCCACAGTAACGGAGAGTCCGCTCATAATTGTTCTTAGTCCTGCTGATCGCTTGTTTTCGCTCTCCCGGTTGGGGAGTCCGGTTAGGAGTTTGCTGCTAGGTTTTGGGTTAGTAGTGAATTTTCTAGCCAGTTTTGTTGATTGGTTGCATTGCTACTTTTTGGTTGATTGGTTGCATTGCTACTTTGACATTACGTATGACTGAGGGGCTGTGACTGGCACAGGGGCATATATGGCTCCGCCCACAAGTTTTAGTCTGTCTCCATCTACTGGTGCGGAGTCACAACCCAGGTGTCCTGGACTGATCCTTGGTACTACAGGAACGAAAATTATCAGGTAAGAAACTAATTTTCCTCTTTATTAATCTGTATGAAAATTTGTTAATTGCCTAAATACTAGGCGATGTACCAAGGATAAACGCACACAAAGATTTTGAACAGAAATATATAAACATGTAACTAGCCTGTTCCCAGTTATTAAAAAGATACATAAAAACACACGATAGACAACTAATAAAATGCCTGCCTAAATAGCCATGTCTTCAGGGACTGCTTAAGGGTCTTTAAACTTCAAACTGTCTGCCAGTCGCAAACATTCAGGGAGAGTATTCCAAAGGGGCTGGAGCTGCGATCGAGAAGGCACAATCTCTTGTACACCAGCGCCTGGCATGTACCGGCGAGGGTACATCCAGCAGGCCCCTCTGAGAGGAGCAAAGTTGGCGGGAAGGAGAATACGATACAGCAAAGCATTGCATGCACCATGGGGTAACCGCGGAGGAAATCAGCTTGCAGGCAATCAGTGATGCACTCAGGTCTAGGAAGGTGTAAAATGCTCACATCTGTCGCTGCACCGCAGCCTTTAGAAGCAATTGAAGAGGTCTTTCCGTTCTGGCTGGTAAACCTATCAGAATGGAATTGCAATTTTTCTACAGTAGGAAGAATGAGAACCACAAGGATCTTGGAGACATGTTGTACAACTGTTTTTGAAGATCCTTGTGGTCTCATTTTCTGTCCCTCCCAATGCAACCATTCCGTGTTCAGAGACAGTGCTGTTATGTTGATAAGACTGCCTGATTATTTGAACTAATATGAATAAAAACATTTATTTGGTGCATTAAGACACTTTTGTCTATGGATGAACCTAAATCTTTGAACACACCCCTCTTCAGTGGATTTGGTTTCTTGAGGTGTTTATCTCCATTTTATGTGCTGGTTTATCCTAGAGAAATAGTCTTTCCTACTCAGGCATCATAAGATACAAGGATCCAGGCCCCAGCCATTCTGTATTTCTGTGGACAAGCAGGATAACAGCCACACGATTGGATGATGTCATCCGATGATGCTGAGTATCCTTCAGCTCAGGACTTCTGGACTTTTCCTGAGCAGATGCAGTACCTTCACGCCAGTGCTGGCGCATGATCCTCCTCAGTCTGTCTGCTGACCCTTGATCTCTCTCCTTAGAGTCGCCTCAATTGCTTTATTCTTCAAATGTCTACCAAGGAAGGATATTTGATCCTCCATGCTCTGTGAACACTGTCCAGGGCCAATCCGGGAAACTACAGACCAGTTAACCTGACTTCAGTGCCAGAAAAAATAGTGGAAAGTGTTCTAAAGATCAAAATCACAGAACATATAGAAAGACTTGGTTTAATGGAAAAAAGTCAGCATGGCTTTACCCAAGGCAAGTCTTGCCTCACAAATCTGCTTCACTTTTTTGAAGGAGTTAATAAATATGTGGATAGAGGTGAACCGGTAGATGTAGTATACTTGGATTTTCAGAAGGCGTTTGACAAAGTTCCTCATGAGAGGCTTCTAGGAAAAGTAAAAACATAAGAAATTGCCATGCTGGGTCAGACCAAGGGTCCATCAAGCCCAGCATCCTGTTTCCAACAGAGGCCAAATCAGGCCACAAGAACCTGGCAATTACCCAAACACCAAGAAGATCCCATGCTACTGTTGCAATTAATAGCAGTGGCTATTCCCTAAGTAAACTTAATTAATAGCAGGTAATGGACTTCGCCTCCAAGAACTTATCCAAACCTTTTTGAACCCAGCTACACTAACTGCATTAACCACATCCTCTAGCAACAAATTCCAGAGCTTTATTGTGCGTTGAGTGAAAAAGAATTTTCTCCGATTAGTTTTAATTGTGCTACTTGCTAACTTCATGGAGTGCCCCCAAAAGTGTAAATAACCGATTCACATTTACCCGTACTAGACCTCTCATGATCTTAAAGACCTCTATCATATCCCCCCTCAGCCGTCTCTTCTCCAAGCTGAACAGCCCTAACTTCTTCAGCCTTTAAGAACATCTCTAATACGGTCCAACTTGCAAAATTCCATTAAAATTCCAGAACATCATCAATTAACTACTTCCCAGTGCAACACATCCATTTATAGGTTTCATGGCATCTCACGTCCTCAAATTAATCCAACACCTTCAGGATTCCTCTCTTCATGACGCTAACATCGGGTCTCTTTTCACAATTATTACCTCAATATTTTGTAAAGACGCTGCAAGCATCTCCAGCACCTCGACCCAAAGATAGCCTCTCCAACACTTACACCATGTCTCTTCTCTTCACAATAAATACATCGATATTTATCAAGACGCTGGACAGCGTCTTCAATGCTCACCCGCGTATTAGAGATGTGAATAAAGTTTTCTTGTTACATATGTTACAAAGTTTTACAGTTTTTCACTACCTCTGTTATAATTTATAATGATTCTCCACAGTCCAATTGTTACTCATGTTACAAAGTTTCAATGTAAAATAAGAAGTCTGTGTTACTAGTTTCCTCGGTTACTCTGTAAACCGGTGTGATATGTCTAATTGAACATTGGTATAGAAAACAAACAAATATTATTATTGAAGAAACATTATTATTATTGAGAAACAATGAAAGAGAAGAATTAAGCACGGGGGTGAGATTGGAGAGTGGAACGATACATTGAATGTCCCTGAGGAAGCCTTTGGACACAAGGCGAAACAAGGCTCTCGTAGGAGGAAGTGAATCTATCTATAAATTATATACAAAATATTGTACTTTCAAGGCAATACAATTTTTTATTTTTGGTATATTTTTGTACATTTTAATTGGTGGGTAATGTGTGTGTGAGGTATGAATGAGGGCTGTGTATGAGTTGGGGCATTTCTTGGGTAATATATTTCAAATCTTAGAAAATAGTGTTTTCTTAAATGTAACTTTGATGATCTATATGTGATGTGTATATGGTCCAATCGCAATATGAATTGTCAGATGTAAAAATATGTTATGGAATAAAAGATAATTATGAAATGTTAATTAATATGACCTCTGATTTGGTTGTTGTTATTGTATGTATTATCAGAGGATATGCATGTAATATATACCTGAATAGGTTACCATTTAGGGGAGTAGGCGTAGTTACTTGATTCTTCTTTATATTTCTGGCTTGGGTACAGATTAACACTGAGGGACTACAGGTGGCACCTCGTCTTAAGTTTCAGTTTCAGTAAAATTTTCTCTGACTCCATCTGCTGGAGGGGAGCAAAACCCAGGAGTCTGGACTGATCTGTGGTACCACAGGAACGAAAATTAGCAGGCAAGAACCAATTTTCCTTTCTCGGTTACAAAAATAAATACATTATGAAATTCATAATAAAATTCATATGCAATGTACAAAGAAATCTAAAATTAAAATAAAACATGCCATAAAAATTAATAGCTAAACAGAAATATCAGAACAGATAACAGTAAGAATAGAAATAAAAATGAAAATAAAATAACATTAAAATAACATAATGAAATAAAAATAAAAGCAATAATGGCTTCTCCATATATTAGTAACACAGCCTTAGATGAAACTTAAAATGTAACACACTGACTTAATCTCTTCTCCAAATGCCTTTATGAAGAGCCAGGTCTTAAAAAATTTTTTTCAAAGTCTGATAATTAGGTTGAAGTCTCAGTTCACTAGGAAGAGAGTTCCATAAGCCCGGGCCCGCTAGAGACACTGTTCTTTCAGGATTGGGAAGAAGCGATGTGTGGTGTGAAGGGCCACTGAAAAGGAGATGATGTGAGGAAGACCAGGGGAAGAGATGGAGATAAGGAAGCTTGGGAGGAAGCGATGTGTGGTGTGAAGGGCCACTGAGAAGGAGGTGGTATGAGTAGGCCTAGGGGAAGAGTTGGAGATAAGGAAGCCTGGGAGAAGCAATGTATGGTGTGAAGGGCCACTGAGAAGGAAGTGGTGTGAGTAGGCCCAGGGGAAGTGATGAAGATAAGGAAGCTTGGAAGGAAGTGATGTGTGGTGTGAAGGGCCACTGAGAAGGAGGTGGTGTGAGGAGGCCCAGGGGAAGAGAGAAGGAAGCCTGGGAGGAAGCGAGGTATGGTATGAAGGGCCACTGAGAAGGAAGTGGTGTGAGTAGGCCCAGGGGAAGAGATGAAGATAAGGAAGCCTGGGAGGAAGCGAGGTATGGTATGAAGGGCCATTGAGAAGGAAGTGGTGTGAGTAGGCCCAGGGGAAGAGATGAAGATAAGGAAGCCTGGGAGAAGTGATGTGTGGTGTGAAGGGCCACTGAGAAGGAAGTGGTGTGAGTAGGCCCAGGGGAAGAGATGAAGATAAGGAAGCCTGGGAGGAAGCGAGGTATGGTATGAAGGGCCATTGAGAAGGAAGTGGTGTGAGTAGGCCCAGGGGAAGAGAGAAGGAAGCCTGGGAGGAAGCGAGGTATGGTATGAAGGGCCATTGAGAAGGAAGTGGTGTGAGGAGGCCCAGGGGAAGAGAGAAGGAAGCCTGGGAGGAAGCGAGGTATGGTATGAAGGGCCATTGAGAAGGAAGTGGTGTGAGTAGGCCCAGGGGAAGAGATGAAGATAAGGAAGCCTGGGAGAAGTGATGTGTGGTGTGAAGGGCCACTGAGAAGGAAGTGGTGTGAGTAGGCCCAGGGGAAGAGATGAAGATAAGGAAGCTTGGAAGGAAGTGATGTGTGGTGTGAAGGGCCACTGAGAAGGAGGTGGTGTGAGGAGGCCTAGGGGAAGAGGTGGAGATAAGGAAGCCTGGGAGAAGCAATGTATGGTGTGAAGGGCCACTGAGAAGGAAGTGGTGTGAGTAGGCCCAGGGGAAGTGATGAAGATAAGGAAGCCTGGGAGAAGCAATGTGTGTTGTGAAGGGCCACTGAGAAGGAAGTGGTGTGAGTAGGCCCAGGGGAAGAGATGAAGATAAGGAAGCTTGGAAGGAAGTGATGTGTGGTGTGAAGGGCCACTGAGAAGGAGGTGGTGTGAGGAGGCCCAGGGGAAGAGAGAAGGAAGCCTGGGAGGAAGCGAGGTATGGTATGAAGGGCCACTGAGAAGGAAGTGGTGTGAGTAGGCCCAGGGGAAGAGATGAAGATAAGGAAGCCTGGGAGGAAGCGAGGTATGGTATGAAGGGCCATTGAGAAGGAAGTGGTGTGAGTAGGCCCAGGGGAAGAGATGAAGATAAGGAAGCCTGGGAGAAGTGATGTGTGGTGTGAAGGGCCACTGAGAAGGAAGTGGTGTGAGTAGGCCCAGGGGAAGAGATGAAGATAAGGAAGCCTGGGAGAAGTGATGTGTGGTGTGAAGGGCCACTGAGAAGGAGGTGGTGTGAGTAGGCCCAGGGGAAGAGGTGGGAATCAGGAAGCCTGGGAGAAGTGATGTGTGGTGTGAAGGGCCACTGAGAAGGAGGTGGTGTGAGGAGGCCCAGAGGAAGCAATGGGAATCAGGAAGCCTGGGTGGAAAAGATGTGGGGCACGAGAGGGCACAAAAGAGGAGATTTTTACACTTTTTATTTTATTAATAAGCACCAGGGGACTAAAGGATGGTTTGGAAGCCTGGGAAGGACAGGTATAGAGTGTGTGAGAGCCTAGTGAGCAGGCCCGATGGGGAGGTGGAGATAAGGAGGCCTAGGGGAAAATTCTCCCAGCAGTGTGACTACGTCTTGCCTCACTCCTCATACCTCTCTTTTCTCTGTTAATCTTTCTGGTGTGGGTAATTTTGCAGGATTTAAAGGGAACATTGGCTCAGGAGCTGGATTTTGAAAATGAGGGACGGAATTCAGAACGCTGTGCCAGGGATATGAAACACTTCAAATATATTGTTGTGCCCAAGGTGTACTGGGAGCGAACTACTAAGGTAAGTCTCGCTGCTCCCCAGCCTTTCTCAGATAATAACACCCTCAGGTGACCTCTTCCAGGTTGAAAGTCACACAACTGCTGAATATCTCACACGCTGTATCCCCAGGTCACAGTGTCACCCGCTCCTGAACCTCTCTCGGACAGTTACACCCAAATCATGGTACCATCCTCTGCTGTCCTCTCCCAGACTGTACCCCAGATCACAATGTCACACCACTGCTGAATATCTCACACGCTGTATCCCCCAGGTCACAGTGTCACCCGCTCCTGAACCTCTCTCGGACAGTTACACCCAAATCATAATACCATCCTCTGCTGTCCTCTCCCAGACTGTACCCCAGATCACAATGTCACACCACTGCTGAATATCTCACACGCTGTATCCCCCAGGTCACAGTGTCACCCGCTCCTGAACCTCTCTCGGACAGTACCATCCAAATCATGGTACCATCCTCTGCTGTCCTCTCCCAGACTGTACCCCAGATCACAATGTCACACCACTGCTGAATATCTCACACGCTGTATCCCCCAGGTCACAGTGTCACCCGCTCCTGAACCTCTCTCGGACAGTTACACCCAAATCATAGTACCATCCTTTGCTGACCTCTCCCAGACTGTACCCCAGATCACAATGTCACACCACTGCTGAATATCTCACACGCTGTATCCCCAGGTCACAGTGTCACCCGCTCCTGAACCTCTCTCGGACAGTTACACCCAAATCATAGTACCATCCTTTGCTGACCTCTCCCAGACTGTACCCCAGATCACAATGTCACACCACTGCTGAATATCTCACACGCTGTATCCCCAGGTCACAGTGTCACCCGCTCCTGAACCTCTCTCGGACAGTTACACCCAAATCATAATACCATCCTCTGCTGTCCTCTCCCAGACTGTACCCCAGATCACAATGTCACACCAATGCTGAATATCTCACACGCTGTATCCCCCAGGTCACAGTGTCACCCGCTCCTGAACCTCTCTCGGACAGTTACACCCAAATCATAGTACCATCCTTTGCTGACCTCTCCCAGACTGTACCCCAGATCACAATGTCACACCACTGCTGAATATCTCACACGCTGTATCCCCAGGTCACAGTGTCACCCGCTCCTGAACCTCTCTCGGACAGTTACACCCAAATCATAATACCATCCTCTGCTGTCCTCTCCCAGACTGTACCCCAGATCACAATGTCACACCAATGCTGAATATCTCACACGCTGTATCCCCCAGGTCACAGTGTCACCCGCTCCTGAACCTCTCTCGGACAGTTACACCCAAATCATAGTACCATCCTTTGCTGACCTCTCCCAGACTGTACCCAGGATCACAATGTCACACCACTGCTGAATATCTCACACGCTGTATCCCCAGGTCACAGTGTCACCCGCTCCTGAACCTCTCTCGGACAGTTACACCCAAATCATAATACCATCCTCTGCTGTCCTCTCCCAGACTGTACCCCAGATCACAATGTCACACCACTGCTGAATATCTCACACGCTGTATCCCCAGGTCACAGTGTCACCCGCTCCTGAACCTCTCTCGGACAGTTACACCCAAATCATAATACCATCCTCTGCTGTCCTCTCCCAGACTGTACCCCAGATCACAATGTCACACCAATGCTGAATATCTCACACGCTGTATCCCCCAGGTCACAGTGTCACCCGCTCCTGAACCTCTCTCGGACAGTTACACCCAAATCATGGTACCATCCTCTGCTGTCCTCTCCCAGACTGTACCCCAGATCACAATGTCACACCAATGCTGAATATCTCACACGCTGTATCCCCAGGTCACAGTGTCACCTGCTCCTGAACCTCTCTCGGACAGTTACACCCAAATCATGGTACCATCCTCTGCTGTCCTCTCCCAGACTGTACCCCAGATCACAATGTCACACCAATGCTGAATATCTCACACGCTGTATCCCCAGGTCACAGTGTCACCCGGTCCTGAACCTCTCTCGGACAGTTACACCCAAATCATAATACCATCCTCTGCTGTCCTCTCCCAGACTGTACCCCAGATCACAATGTCACACCACTGCTGAATATCTCACACGCTGTATCCCCCAGGTCACAGTGTCACCCGCTCCTGAACCTCTCTCGGACAGTTACACCCAAATCATGGTACCATCCTCTGCTGTCCTCTCCCAGACTGTACCCCAGATCACAATGTCACACCACTGCTGAATATCTCACACGCTGTATCCCCAGGTCACAGTGTCACCCGCTCCTGAACCTCTCTCGGACAGTACCATCCAAATCATAATACCATCCTCTGCTGTCCTCTCCCAGACTGTACCCCAGATCACAGTGTCACACCAATGCTGAATATCTCACACGCTGTATCCCCAGGTCACAGTGTCACCCGCTCCTGAACCTCTCTCGGACAGTACCATCCAAATCATGGTACCATCCACTGCTGTCCTCTCCCAGACTGTACCCCAGATCACAATGTCACACCAATGCTGAATATCTCACACGCTGTATCCTCAGGTCACAGTGTCACCCGCTCCTGAACCTCTCTCGGACAGTTACACCCAAATCATAATACCATCCTTTGCTGACCTCTCCCAGACTGTACCCCAGATCACAATGTCACACCAATGCTGATTCCCTGTACGTACCAGGATCAGTCCAGGACACCTGGGTTGTGACTCCGCACCAGTAGATGGAGACAGACTAAAACTTGTGGGCGGAGCATATATGCCCCTGTGCCAGTCACAGCCCCTCAGTCTTACTCTGTCTCCAGTAGGTGGTGCAGGTCTGGTCACAGCCCTGTCGGGCCTGATTCTGTGTGGTTAGTCAGGTTCGCTTTTGTGGTTGATTTTATTAGGCCTAACTTGATTTTTTTCTTCAAATTGGGTTTTATTTAATCTTGTTTAATTCTAGTCCCAGTTGCCCTGCCTCCCTGGGGAGTTGAGAGGTCCTGAGGGGACTACCCTCCCCAGGTTGAGGCCGCTGCTAGGGTTGAGGACCCGGCTGGACTAGTAGCAGCGTCAGGGGTGACACCGGGGAGCCCGGTTCACTCACCCCTGCAGGACATAGGGCTTTTCAGCACCTGGGACAGCGTTTTTTCTTATTTAAAAAAAAAAAAAAAAAAAAGTGTTTTTACTTTTGTTTTCAGTCGGCTCTCCGTTCCCTGGCGTTGCGCTCCGTTCCGCTCGAGGGGGGGCGTCTTCGGCAGGGGGGAGGTCGCCGATTTTCGCCGCATTGAATTTTTGTGTTTATTCGGCGTCCCTCAGTGCTTTTCGGCGCGTCTTTGGTTTCCCGCGGTTTTTTGCAGGGCCGCGCGGCTCGCAGTGCAGGGCCTGCGACTCGGCGCGCGCGCGTCTCTCCCGGGACGGGCTTTGCTCGGCCTGCGTCCCGGGAGACGAGGGATCGTCGGCGGCTCCTCGGGGGGCCCGTTCCCGGGTCGCGCGATCGCCGTCGCAAGGGGGGGGTTCCCCTGATAGGCCTCCTGACCCGTTCCTGGTCAGCGCGGGAATGGCGGCCATTTTGTCTACCGGCCGGGTAGCTTCGCGGGAAACGGTGGGGGCCTCGGTTTTACCTCCTACGCTTTCCCCGCAGCGGGGTGCAGCGGTGGAGGTCCCTTCAGAGGGGCCCCAGTCCCGGGGGCATTCGGAAAGCGACGCAACGGATTCGGGCAAGTTTTTCTGAAGATTTGGCGCTTTTGCTGCGCCGTTATAAGCGTAGCAAGCGCAGACGGGGGGACGCCTCGCGTTCAAGGGTCCACCGGTCCCCGCCGCAGAAGAAGATGGCAAGGAGGGTGGCGAAGACCACCCAGAGAGCGGCCTGGGGCAAACGGCTTCCCCGAGGGGTGCCGCAGAACTCGGATTCCGAAGATACCTCCGAGGCGGACACAGAGGCCTCCGAGGAGCCCCTGCCTGGGGCCGGGACGGCAGCAGCAGATGGCTCGGCGCAGCCCAGTACAGGTATAGGAGCGCAGGCCGTCGACAGGGATGACCCCAAGGTGGTGCGTCTGTTCCGCAGAGAGGAACTGTCGCCACTCATTCCGGCCATTCTCCAGGAGCTGGGGATTGAGGCTCCTCCGGTGGTGGTCCGCCAGGAGGCAAATATGGATCCTGTTCTGATTGAGTTCACAGGGCCGGCGGTCGTTTTTCATTTTTTTCGTCCACGGATATCCTCTTCAAGGAATGGGATACTCCGGAGTTAGGTCTGAAGGTCAGCAAGGCCATGGACAAACTTTACCCTTTGCCGGAGGACGCGCTAGAGCTCCTCCGACTCCCAAAGGTGGATTCGGCAGTGTCAGCTGTCACGAAGAGGTCTACCATCCCGGTCACGGGAGCGACAGCCCTCCGGGATATTCAAGACCGTACGTTGGAGGTTCAACTCAAAATATTTTTGAGGTTTCTGCCCTAGGGGTGCGTGCCGCCAGTTGCACAAATTTTGCTATGCGTGCTAGTCTGTGCTGGACTCAAGTCCTGCAGGCGAATGCGGGTCTCTCTTCAGAGGAGGCTTCCCAAGCTGACAGATTGGAGGCGGCCATTGCCTATGGCGCGGATGCATTCCATGATCTTTTGCGCACCTCAGCTAGGTCCATGGTGGCAGCGGTGTCGGCACGTCGTCTCCTTTGGCTGCGCAATTGGGCAGCGGATGGCTCTTCCAAGGCTCACCTCGGGGCTTTGCCTTTTAAGGGGACATTGCTGTTTGGCAAGGAGTTGGACGATTTGATGGTTTACCTGGGGGAGAACCGAGCGTTTAAGCTGCCGGAGGATAGGACCCAGTCGAGATTTTCCTTTTCAGGCAGAGCCCGGTTCAGGGGGCCCAGGAAGTCTAGGCCACAAAGATCCTCTGGACCCTAGGCCGTCTTCCTCTCGGTACACCCAGTGGCAGCAGTCTTTTCGGGGCAAACGTTTTGGCCGGCAAGGAGGGGCCCCGTCGGGTGCGGGGTCCAAGCCTTCGCAATGAAGTTCGGCCGGCCCATCCCTCGTCGCGTCCTCGGCACGCTGTTCCAAACGTGGGGACGCGTCTATCCTTATTCCTCGAGGAATGGGCCAGCGTGACATCGGATCAATGGGTCCTCGACGTGATAAAACATGGCTACGAGTTAGATTTGGCTCGCATCCCAACGGACAAATTCCTGGTCTCACCCTGCAAGGATCCCAAGAAGAAGGCGGCGGTGCTAGATACCATCCAAAGACTAGAAAGACTGGGAGCCATCTCGCCGGTTCCGGCCGCTCAGTACGGCAAGGGCCGGTACTCCATTTACTTCTTAGTCCCCAAGAGAGACGGCACTTTCCGCCCAATTCTGGATCTGAAAGGAGTCAACAGATGCCTTCGAGTCCCTCACTTCAAAATGGAGACCATTCGGTCAGTGATCGCGTCAGTGCGTCCCGGCGAATTCCTGGCGTCCCTAGATCTCACAGAAGCATACCTTCATGTGGAAATTCAACCAGCGTTTCAGCGGTTTCTGAGGTTTGGCATTCTGGGCAGGCACTTCCAGTTCCGGGCGCTTCCGTTCGGCCTGGCGACAGCGCCTCGGACATTCACGAAAGTGATGGTGGTCGTGGCGGCGCAGTTGCGGCGGGAAGGCCTGCTGGTTCACCCTTACCTCGACGATTGGCTGAGCCGGGCGAAGTCTCAGAGTCTGTGTCGGCAGGCGGTGGCCAGGGTGTTACAGCTCTTGCAGTCCCTGGGCTGGGTGGTCAACTTCAACAAGAGTTATCTCGAACCCTCTCAGTCCTTGGAATATCTTGGAGCCCTGTTCGACACGTAGCGAGGCAGTGTGATTCTCTCGCAGGACCAGATATGCAAACTGCAGTCTCAGATGCTACGTTTTTTTTTGTCGCTACACCGGCCACGAGTCTGCGATTACCTGACGGTTCTGGGGTCTATGGCATCCAAGCTGGCGTTAGTCCCTTGGGCGTTCGCTCATCTATGGCCGCTGCAGTCCTCATTGCTTTCCCGCTGGAAACCGGTTTCCGAGGATTTCTATCTACCTCTACCTCTCGAGGGGCAGGCGCGATCCAGCCTGAGCTGGAAGTCGGTTCAGGGTCTGTGGTCAGAGTCGCAGACCCGGTGGTCTATCAACCGGCTGGAGACCAGAGCGGTCCGTCTGGCGCTGCAAGCTTTTCTACCCCTCGTGCGCGGACAGGCGGTCCGGGTATGGTCGGACAACGCTACCACCGTGGCTTACATCAATCGCCAAGGAGGGACAAGAAGTCCTCTAGTGGCGGAGGAGGCGCGGCTCTTGATGCTCTGGGCAGAACGGCATCTCAGCCATCTCGTGGCTTCCCACATAGTGGGAATCGACAACGTCCAGGCGGATTTTCTCAGTCGTCACCGCTTGGATCCCGGAGAGTGGGAGTTGGCGGACGAGGCGTTTCTCTTCATTCGCCGGACTTGGGGAATGCCCCACATGGATCTGATGGCCACCTGGCACGACGCGAAGGCTCCGCGATTTTACAGTCGACGTCGCGAAAGGGGAGCAGAAGGAGTCGACGCGTTGGTGCTTCCCTGGCCGGTGGATGTGCTTCTCTATGTGTTCCCACCGTGGCCCATGATCGGAAAGATCCTACGGCGCATAGAATTGCATCCATCCAATGTGATCATGGTGGCGCCGGAGTGGCCACGCCGTCCGTGGTTTGCGGACCTGGTCCAGCTGTCAGTGGCCGCACCCCTTCGTCTACAGGGATTCCCGGGGTTCCTTCGTCAGGGCCCCGTCTGTTTGGAGGATGTGGCTCACTTTTGTCTCGCAGCATGGTTTTTGAGAGGTATCGGTTGAAGAGAAAAGGCTATTCGGATGCGGTCGTTGCTACGTTGCTGAGATCCAGAAAACAGTCTACGTCCCTAGCTTATCCTAGCTTATGTTCGGGTCTGGGTAGTTTTTGAGGAATGGTGCATGGAGTGGGGCCTAGACCCCACTTCCGCTTCTATTCCCGATATTCTGGCTTTTTTTTTTCCAGGCGGGGCTCGCCGAAGGTTTAGCGTGTAATTCCCTTCGGGTTCAAGTGGCGGCGCTTGGCTGTTTGCGTGGTAAGGTCCGGGGGATCTCTCTGGCTCTCCACCCGGATATCTCCCGCTTTCTTAGGGGGGCTAAGCACCTCCGTCCTCCGTTGCGGCCCCCTTGCCCGTCTTGGAACCTCAACTGGGTACTCTCAGCCTTATGCTCAGTGCCGTTTTGAGCCCCTGAAACGTTCTACGCTCAAGGATTTCACCTTGAAGACCGTATTCCTAGTGGCGATTGCATCGGCCCGTCGTGTTTTCAGAATTACAGGCGTTGTCCTGTAGGGAGACCTTCTTGCGCATCTCCGATTCGGTGGTCTCCTTGCGGACGGTTACCTCCTTCCTTCCTAAGGTCGTGTCGTCGTTCCATTTGAATCAGTCAATTGAACTTCCCGCTTTCTCGGTTGCGGAGTCTTCGGACCCGAAAACAAAAGACTTGAGAAAACTAGATGTGCGGAGGTCCCGGCTTCGCTATCTGGAGGTTACTAATCCGTTTCGGGTGACGGATCATCTGTTTGTGTTAACTTCGGGTCCAAAGAAAGGTGCTGCGGCGTCCCGCACGACAATTGCCCGTTGGCTCAAGGAAGCCATTGGTTCTGCGTACATTCTGCGCGGAAAATCGCCGCCGGTGGGTCTTCGGGCTCATTCGACACGCTTTGCAGGGCGGATACCTGGAAGTCGTTGCATACCTTCATTAAACATTGCCGGTTGGATGTTCAGGCTACTGAAGCTGGGGGTTTTCGAGAGAGGGTACTCCGAGCGGGACTCTCTGCTTCCCACCCTCGGTAAGTTAGCTCTGGTACATCCCAGGTGTCCTGGACTGATCCTGGTACGTACAGGGAAAGGAAAATTAGTTTCTTACCTGATAATTTTCGTTCCTGTAGTACCAAGGATCAGTCCAGGATCCCGCCCGCAGTGTTGCGTTATAGTAACGGAGAGTCCGCTCATTATTGTGTTTTTCAGTACGCTGATCCATTCGCTCTCCCCGGTTGGGGAGTCTGGTTCCTGTAGGGGTGTTGGTTTTCTTTTCCCTACCAAGTTGTATGGTTAGCTATGGTTGCCTTTTGGCTTTTGTCTACTTTGACATTACGTATGACTGAGGGGCTGTGACTGGCACAGGGGCATATATGCTCCGCCCACAAGTTTTAGTCTGTCTCCATCTACTGGTGCGGAGTCACAACCCAGGTGTCCTGGACTGATCCTTGGTACTACAGGAACGAAAATTATCAGGTAAGAAACTAATTTTCCTATATCTCACACGCTGTATCCCCAGGTCACAGTGTCACCCGCTCCTGAACCTCTCTCGGACAGTTACACCCAAATCATAATACCATCCTTTGCTGACCTCTCCCAGACTGTACCCCAGATCACAATGTCACACCAATGCTGAATATCTCACACGCTGTATCCCCAGGTCACAGTGTCACCCGCTCCTGAACCTCTCTCGGACAGTTACACCCAAATCATGGTACCATCCTTTGCTGACCTCTCCCAGACTGTACCCCAGATCACAATGTCACACCAATGCTGAATATCTCACACGCTGTATCCCCAGGTCACAGTGTCACCCGCTCCTGAACCTCTCTCGGACAGTTACACCCAAATCATGGTACAATCCTTTGCTGACCTCTCCCAGACTGTACCCCAGATCACAATGTCACACCAATGCTGAATATCTCACACGCTGTATCCCCAGGTCACAGTGTCACCCGCTCCTGAACCTCTCTCGGACAGTTACACCCAAATCATGGTACCATCCTTTGCTGACCTCTCCCAGACTGTACCCCAGATCACAATGTCACACCAATGCTGAATATCTCACACGCTGTATCCCCAGGTCACAGTGTCACCCGCAGCTGAACCTCTCTCGGACAGTACCATCCAAATCATAATACCATCCTCTGCTGTCCTCTCCCAGACTGTACCCCAGATCACAATGTCACACCAATGCTGAATATCTCACACGCTGTATCCCCAGGTCACAGTGTCACCCGCTCCTGAACCTCTCTCGGACAGTTACACCCAAATCATAATACCATCCTTTGCTGACCTCTCCCAGACTGTACCCCAGATCACAATGTCACACCAATGCTGAATATCTCACACGCTGTATCCCCAGGTCACAGTGTCACCCGCAGCTGAACCTCTCTCGGACAGTACCATCCAAATCATAATACCATCCTCTGCTGTCCTCTCCCAGACTGTACCCCAGATCACAGTGTCACACCACTGCTGAATATCTCACAGTATCACCCGCAGCTGAACCTCTTGTATAGCAGTAAATGATGAGATTCACATAATTGACATCACAGAGACCTGTGGAAGGAGGATAACCAATGGGACAGTACTATATTAGGGTACAAATTATATTACAATGATAGGGAAGATCAACTTGGTGGGGGAGGGTATAGAGTCCAACAGGATAAAGATCATACAAGAGACTAAATGCTCAGTAGAATCTATATGGGTAGAAATCCCATGTGTGTTGGGTAAGAGAATAGTGATAGGAGTATACTACCGTCCACCTGGACAAAATGAGGAAAATAGAAAAAAACTGAAAGATGCAGCTGCAAAGGTTAAGTGTTCAACAGGCATGGACATTGTTTAAAAATACAATCCTAGATGTGCAGACCAGATGTATTCCACACATTAAGAAAGGTAGAAGGAACGCAAAACGATTACCGGCATGGTTAAAAGGTGAGGTGAAAGAGGCTATTTTAGCCAAAAAAAATCCTTAAAAAATTGGAAGAAGGATCCATCTGAAGAAAATAAGATAAAGCATAAACATTGTTAAGTTAAGTGTAAAACATTGATAACACAGGCGAAGAGAGAATTTGAAATGAAGTTGGCCGTATATCCAAAGCAAGAAGCCTGTGAAGGAGTTTGTTGGACCATTAGATGACCGAGGGGTTAAAGGGGCAGAAAGACTAAATTAATTCTTTGCTTCCATGTTTACTAATGAGGATGTTGGGGAGATACCAGTTCCGGAGATGGTTTTCAAGGGTGATGTGTCAGACAAACTGAACCAAATCACTGTGAACCTGGAAGATGTAGTAGGCCAGATTGACAAACTAAAGAGTAGCAAATCACCTGGACCGGATGGTATGCATCCTAGGGTACTGAAGGAACTCAAAAATGAAATTTCTGATCTATTAGTAAAAATTTGTAACCTATTATTAAAATCATCCATTGTACCTGAAGACTGGAGGGTGGCCAATGTAACCCCAATATTTAAAAAGGGCTCCAGGGGCGATCCAGGAAACTGTAGACCAGTGAGCCTGACTTCAGTGCCGAGAAAAATAGTGGAAACTATTCTAAAGTTCAAATCGTAGAGCATAACAAACCTACAGAGAAGACATCGGATAAGAAAAATATGAACACAGCCATCACCCCACCAACTTGCAAATCACGCTAAAAACCCTCTTAGCACATAGCTCATCAACGAACTTCATTGAACTCACTACCAATTTCTGAACCCACTACCAACCCACCCTTCAGAATCCTTCTGTACCTCTTATTTTTAACCTTTTACAGTGATCACATATAACAATCAATTACACTTTTACACCTTACAATTGTTAAACTTTATTAGGTTTTTCTTCTTGTTAAACGTTCCTATGTATTATTGTTTCACCTGCATAACTTTATATGTACTGTTGTCCCTACTGTACTGTTATATTTATACATAATATTATATGTACTGTTGTTCCTACTGTAAACTGTTGTGAAGGCCAGCTCCAAACAACGGTATATAAAAGCACATAAATAAATAAATATAGAAAGACTTGGTTTAATGGAACACAGTCAACATGGATTTACCCAAGGGAAGTCTTGCCTAACAAATCTGCTTCATTTTAGTAAGGGGTTAATAAACATGTGGATAAAGGTGAACCGGTAGATGTAGCGTATTTGGGTTTTCAGAAGGCGTTTGACAAAGTCCCTCATGAGAGGCTTCTAAAAAAACTAAAAAGTCATGGGATAGGAGGCGATGTCCTTTCGTGGATTGCAAACTGGTTAAAAGACAGGAAACAGAGAGTAGGATTAAATGGTCAATTTTCTTAGTGGAAAAGGGTAAACAGTGGAGTGCCTCAGGGATCTGTACTTGGACCAGTGCTTTTCAGTATATTTATAAATGTGTTGTGCTCCCTGTCCGCGCTTGGCCCGTGCATGGGCCTGCTCACCTCGCTAGCTCCTCTGCAGGTCATGGGTCGGCCTCCCCAGCGGCAGCCGCGAGCTCCTCCAGGCCTTGGCATCCCGCGGTGGCAGTCACCGGGCCTTCTAATGCACACCAGGCCTCATGCCGGAGTTCAGCGTCCTCAGTGGCGTTGGCCATGCCCCTACGCGCGCGGACCTCCCGGCCTCTTGTAGGGCCAGGGGTGTGTCCTAGGTCCGTGGCGCGCCCTGATTGAACGTACGATATAAGGATGTTCCTGCCTGCACTTCAGCTCGGCACTGTGTTACTAGTTTGCCTCCGCATTCACAGTCTTGTTCCAGCGTCCTACTGTTCCAGCCTTGTCCTGCATCCTCCTGTTCCAACGTCCTGTTCCAGCGTCTGTCTGTCCTGTCTCCCTAGGTATTTATTTATTTATTTATTTTTAATTTTTATATACCGAAGTTCTTGTAAGAACTACAAATCACTCCGGTTTACATAAAACGATGAAATGCCCAAAAAAGAGAAAGGGGCTTTACATGGAACAATAAAACCGAATGCTAATTTAACATAGTAATAAATAAATATTATAGATACAATTTAACAATTTAACGTAGTAATAATGATATATTAAAGGAACAATATAAATACAATATAAATACAAGAAACGTTTGAACTCACAAATTGTTGTACAGTTAGAAAGTCATGATAGTAAAACTTGGTGAGGTATCCCATAATTTAGGATATCCTCCCGTCTAGGTAGCATTAAGAGTCTGGGAAGGCTTGTTGGCAAAGCCAGGTCTTCAGTTTTTTTTTTAACTCTTGATGACTGGGTTCTAGTCTTAGATCTGGGGGATCGCGTTCCACTGGTGGGGGCCTGCTGAAGATAGTGCACGTTTGCTCAATGATGATTTTATTTGTGGGGCATGCAGTGTGCCTTTGTATGCGCTTCTAATTGGTCTGGAAGATGTATGCGGTTGAAGTTGAGAGCTTAACATGATAGGAGCCAGTTTGTATGTCGCTTTGTGGACGATTGTGAGTACCTTATAGAGTATCCTGTGTTTAATAGGGAGCCAATGTAGGTTACGAAGGATTGGGGTGATATGATCTCTTTTGTTAGAGTTTGTGAGGATTCTAGCGGCGGAGTTCTGTACCATCTGTAATGGTTTGATGGTATTGATGGGTAGACCTAGCAGAAGGGAGTTGCAATAGTCGAGGGTAGTACCCTCGGACTGTCTCTCTGGTACTGACCTCGGCGTGCTCCTTGACCATTCTGCTCACTGCCTGGATCTTGACCTCTGCCTGCCTTGTGACCTCGTCTGATCTCTGAAACCTGACCCCTGCTTCGTTGACAACTCCTCGGACTCATCCTCGGAACCTGACCCCGGCTGCCATTGACCACGTCTCCTGATTCTGGCTTGTCCCTTGCTTTGTCATCGCCTACGCTGTACTGGCCTTCCTTGGTTCTCCAGACCTATAGCCTAGTGACCGACTGCGCTCCCTTGCTGCTCATGGGCACGCCTCTCTACTACCTCTCCGGGAGACCCTGCAAGGCCCACCTAAGTCCAAGCGGCCCGGGTCCCTACAGGCTTCACCTCGGGGGGACCGCGGGCTTCCAGTGGTGAAGCTCATCCTAGCCTCTGTCTCCTCCTGTGCTCCGCCCCCTGGGGGCAGGTGCTTCCTGGTCCCTACCAGGCAGCCATTCTACACTGTTCCAGGACAAGGGTCCACCTCCAAGTGCAACAGGTTGCCAAGGCCATAGACTCGGCGGAGTCTCCCGCCTCCAGGGCCCTACTGGGTTTGGCCACCACAGTCCAAGAACATCGCAGGGCTTTGGAATCGCTAGCCTCTTCGGTGGAAGAGCTTCCTTCCCAGCTGCGAGATACAGCTCTGTCCAGTCCCGTTGGCCTATCGGCCTCTATGCTACCCAAAGCATCGTTGGTGCTCCCTGCACCTCCTCGATACAAAGGGGACCCACGCTCCTGTCATGGCTTCCTCAACCAGTGCTTCATGCAATTTGCACTGCAACCCTCCTTGTTCCTAAAGGAAACCACTAAAGTGACCTTCATCCTTTCCTGCCTAGAAGGGGAGGCTCTTGCATGGGCCTCTCCATTGTGGGAATGCTCTGATCCTATGCTTTCCAAGCTTTCCGAGTTTGCTGCTCCCTTCAAGCAGACCTTCGGAGAGCCAGGCCGCCAAGCTGTACCCAGCCATAATCTATTCTACCTCCGTCAAGGGTCATGGATCCTCTCTGAGTATACGGTGGAATTCAGGACCCTGGCTACTGAGCTTGGGTGGCAAGAAGATTGTCTGCAAGCCATCTTCCTAGATGGATTCTCCAGCGCTCTCAAAGATGAACTCTCCTTCTGTGAGACTCCCACGTCTCTAGAGGACCTGATTTCCCTCACCGGAAAGATCGACCATCGACTCCGGCAATGGTGCTTAGAAGTAAAGGCTTCCCGCTCTCCTACACCACGTCCCATGCTTGTCCAGAGTCCTCTAGTCAAGACTCCATCACCGCCGCCACCTCCCGTGGTGAACCGTGGGCGACTGTCTCTGAACGAATGTCTCCGTCGGAGGAAGAAAGGTCTTTGCCTTTACTGTGGTGCTTCCGGACATCTTCGGCAGTCCTGTCTGGTCCATCCGGAAAACTGCAACACCTGAGCCCGGCGGGGGTCCCGAGCTTAGGCGCTACTGTTACCGGCCCCCAACTCCTGATTCCAGTCTCTCTGGGCATCAAGGCCCACTCCTTCGCCACCACCGCTCTTGTCGATACAGGAGCAAGTGGCAGCTTCATCATGGATGGCATTCTCAAGCTTCTGAACATTCCTCTCCAGCCTTTAGATGTGAGCCTTCGCATCACCTCCATTCAAGGAGAACATCTTCCAGGGCTCTTCACCCATCAAACAGTGGCTATCTGTCTTACTGTCCACTAGGAGGAGATGTCCTTCTATGTGTTAAAGCGTTCCACACATCCAGTCATCCTGGGGCTGCCCTGGCTCCAGGTCCACGAACCCCAGTTCGATTGGCATTCCCTGCAGTTGGTGCAGTGGTGTTCCAAAGGCCAGAAGACATGTCTACGTCAGGTATCTCCAGCTGTCTCTGTCTTGAAGTCTACCACCCTATCTGGTTTGCCTACCCAGTATGCTGAGTTTGAAGACGACTTCTCGAAGCAGAAGGCGGATACATTACCTCCGCTAAGCAAGCTGAATTTCCCTATAGAACTTCTGCCGGACACGATGCCTCCCAAGGGCAGAACTTATCCATTGTCTCGTCCAGAAACCCTAGCCATGTCTGAGTATATCAAAGGAAACTTAGTAAAAGGGTTCATTCGACCTTCCAATTCTCTCGCTGGAGCGGGCTTTTTCTTCGTCAAGAAAAAGGACGGCGGTTTACGCCCTTGTATTGATTACAGAAGGCTCAACGCCATAACCCAAAAAGACCGGTACCCCTTGCCCTTATCAGTGAGCTGTTTGACCACCTTCAAGGGTTGTGAGATTGTTCCGTAAGGAGAAACTGCGTTCCCTCATTCCCCATGTGTTGGAGAAACTGGGGATCAAGGTCACACAGGAGGATTCAGACAATGAAAGCGTGCACCTGGTATTAGATGGCTTGCGTGGACCACCAAAGGCTTTTCCTTTGCCAAAGAAGGTGAAGAAATTAGTTGACCGAGAGTGGGAGTCTCCTGAGGCATGGCAGAAGGTGAGCAGGGCTATGGCTAAATTGTATTCCCTACCAGAAGAGATCCTGGAGCATGGATGCAGTGAATTCTGCAGTAACCAAGACAACTATTCCCATGTCAGGGTCGGCTGCGCTAAAGGATGTCCAGGATCGGAAGTTGGAAATTCTGTTGAAGAGATTGAAGTCTTGGCGTTGAGCCTTCGGGCTGCAGTCTGTGTTAGTCTGATGCAGAGAGCTTGTTTGTGCTGGGTCCAGAAGGTGCAGGTGCAGACTTCAGGAGCTCCCGCTGATGCCAACCATACAGCTTGTTGGAGGTGGGGTGGCCTATGTGGTGGATGGTCCAAACATCGGCCAGAAATTTGGTGTCCATTGTAGCAGTCTGGAGACTCCAGTGGTTGCACAGTTGGGTGGCAGATGTGTGGTCTAAAGTGCAGCTATGTAATCTCCCCTTTAAAAGGAAGAAGTTGTTCGGAGAAGATCTTGAACAGCTGATGAAGCATTTGGGGGAGTTGAAAGGAAGCAAGTTACCCGAGTATAAGAAGATCGTCAAGCATAAGCATTGGCAAGTTAAATTTAAGACATTGGTAATACAGGCTAAGAGAGAATTTGAAAAGAAGTTGGCCGTAGAGGCAAAATCTCATAACAAAATCTTTTAAAAATATATCCGAAGCAGAAAGCCTGCGAGGGCATCGGTTGGGGATCGTAAGATCATCGAGGAGTTAAAGGGGCTAAAGATAAGGCCACTGCAGAAAGACTAAACAAATTATTTGCTTTACTGTATACTGAAGAAGATGTTAGGGAGATTCCCATTCCAGAGACAGTTTTCAAGGGTGACAATTCTGATGAACTGAACCAAATCATGATAAATCTGGAAGATATGGTAGGCCAGACTAACAAACTGAGGAGTAGTAAATCACCTGGGCTGGATGGTATATACCCTAGGCTTCTGAAAGAACTAAAAAATGAAATTTCAGACCTATTTCAATTAATTTGTAACCTATCATTAAAATCATCTGTTGTACATGAAGACTGGAAGTTGGCAAATGTAACCCCAATATTTAAAAATGGCTCTCAGGATGATCTGGGAAACTATAGACCGGTAAGCTTGAATTCAGTGCCAGGAAAAATCGTGGAAGCTGTTATAAAGAATAAAATCACAAAACATTTAGGTAGCCATGGTTTAATGGGTCACAACCAACATGGATTTACCCAAGGGAAGTCTTGCCTCACAAATCTGCTTCATTTTTTTGAAGGGATGAATAAATGTGGACATAGGTGAACCAGTAGATGTAGTATATTTGGATTTTCAGAAGGCATTCAATAAAATCCCTCATGAGAGGCTTCTAAGAAAACTAAAATGTCATGGGTTAGGAGGCGATGCTGTTTCGTGGATTACAAACTGGTTAAAAGACAGGAAACAGAGAGTAGGGTTAAATGGTCAGTTTTCACAGTGGAAAAAGGTAAACAGTGGCGTGCCTTAGGGATCTGTACTTGGACCAGTGCTTTTTAATATATTTATAAATGATCTGGAAAGGGGTATGAGGAGTGAGGTGATCAAATTTGTGGATGACACAAAATTATGCAGAGTAGTTAAATCTCAAGTGGATTGTGATAAATTGCAGGAAGACCTTGTGAGACTGGAAGATTGGGCTTCCAGGTGGCATGTGAAATTTAATGTGGACAAGTACATGGTGATGCATATAGGGTAAAATAACCCTTGCTGAAGTTACACAATGTTAGGTTCTATCTTAAGAGCTTTTACCCAGGAAAGAGATCTAGGCATCATAGTGGATAATACATTGAAATTGTCTCAGTGTGCTGTGGCAGTCAAAAAAGCAAACAGAATATTAGGAATTATTAGGAAGGGAAAGGCAAATAAAATGATGGATGTCATAATGCCTCTGTATCGCTTCATGGTGAGACCGCACCTTGAATACTGTGTACAATTCTAGTCGCCTCATCTCAAAAAAGACATAGTTGCACTGGAGAAAGTGCGGAGAAGTGCGACCAAAATAAGGGCCATGGAACGGCTCCCATATGAGGGAAAGGCTAAAGAAGTTAGGGCTGTTCCATTTGGAGAAGAGACGACTGAGAGGAGACATGATAGAGGTCTACAAAATCATGAAATTACTTGAATAGGTTAATGTAAATCAATTATTTATTCTCTCAGATAATAGAAGAACTAGGGGGCACTCCATGAAGTTAGCAAGAAGCTTATTTAAAACAAATCGAAGAAAATTCTTTTTCACTCAGCGCATAGTTAAGTTCTGGAATTCATTGCCAGAGGATGTGATTATGGCAGTTAGTGTAACTGGGTTTAAAAAAGGTTTGGGCAATTTCCTAGAGGAAAAATCCATAAACTGATATTAAATAATAAGCAATAGTAGCTTGAGATCTATTTAATGTTTGGGTACCTGCCAGGTACTTGTGACTTGGATTGGCCACTGTTGAAAACAGGATATTGGGCTTGATGGACCCTTGCTCTGACCCAGTATGGCATATCTTACTATTACTATTGTTCTATGTAAGGGCCATGCCCAACAGTTCTTAGTTTTATGTAAACCGATACGATGTGCAAACGGCTATCGGTATAGAAGAAACTCCAAATAAAAAAAAATAAAATAAAATAAATATCTTATGTTCTTATAAAAGAACTTTTTGCTGTGTTCTCACTTTTGAGAGATGAGGAAATTTCACTCCAATAGGAATTCATCCGTCTCGACGCAGAAACAAGATTCTGGAAGACAGCAGTCCTTTCGGGGGTTTTGTAGGCCTTCCAGATATATTGGCCAGGAGACTGGAGGAAGTAAAACCTCCCAATGAAGGAGGGCCAGTCCATGCTTCCCAGGAAGCCATCGAAGGCAAACTAACCCTCTTTATGAGGAGTGGACCAAGATCACGTCTGATCAATGAGTTCTGGAAGTAATAAGAGATGGCTATGCCTTAGAATTTTCGCGCCTGATCAGAGAGGCCTGTGTGGTGCCCTGTTGCATGTTTTGCACCAAGAGAGCAGCAGTATGGGACACTTTGCTACAGCTGCAGCAACTGGAGGCCCTCACTCCAGTTCCCCCAGGGGAGTAAGGACTAGGAAGATATTGTTTACTTCATTGTTCCCAAGAAAGAGGGCATCTTGTCCATTTTTGATCTGCTGAAGGTCAATGCAGCACTGTAGGTGCCATGCTTCCGTATGGAGATGCTGCGGATGGTGTTAGCGGTGCACAAGGGAGAGTTTCTTGATTCGTTGGATATTAACGGAGGCATACCTACATATAACTATATGGTCAGACCATCAGAAATTTCTGTGATTCATGGTGCTCGGAGAGCATTTTCAGTTTTGAGCACTGCCCTTCAGGTTGGCAGCAGCACCAAGGACTATCATGAAGGTGATGGTGGTGGTGGCAGCAGTCCTCAGAAAGGAAGGGATTCTGGTACTTGGACAATTGGCTCATTCGGGCGAAGTTGGAGCTGGGCTGCCGCCATTTGATTTGATGCATCATGGAGCACTTAAAGTCCCTGGGTTGGGTGATAAACCTAGTAAAGGCCATCTAGAGCCAGCCCAATCATTGGAAAATCTGAGGGCAAGGTGTTTCTTACCTCAGAGATGGTGGTCAAGTTGCAAGCTCAAGTACTTCATTTGCTTCGGCTTTCGGTCCTCAGAGACCGGGATTATTTACAGGTTCAGGGATCTATGGCATCTTCATTGGAATTGGTCCCATGGGCGTTTGTTTATTATATGGCCTCTCCAGCGGGCTGTCTATCCTGTTGGAATCCATTTGTTGGAGGAGTTTCAACTACCTTTACCACTTCCGATGGAATCCAGGTCCAGTCTCTTGTGGTGGCTGTCATGTCCCAATTCAGAGAAAGGAGTGGACCTGGAGGTCCTGGACTGGGTGGTAGTGACCACAGATGCCAACCTCAGTGGTTGCGGAGCATGGTATCAAGGGCACACGGCTTAAGGTCAGTAGGTCAGCAATGGAAGCATCCTAGTGAATCAACCAATTGGAAACAAGGGCAGTTCATAAGGCGTTAATGGTCTTTCTGCTGTGGATTTTCCGATGTGCGGTACGAGTGTTCTCAGACAATGTGACAATGGTGGCATATATCAATCAGGGTGGAACAAAGAGTTGGCTTGTGACTCTGGAGGCTCAGGAACTCTTTGTCTGGGTGGAGAAACATCTGTAGTGATAGCAGCTTCTCACATAGCTGGAGTGGACAGTGTGCAAGCGGACTATCTTAGCAAGCAACAGCTGGATCCTGGGCAATGGAAGTTGTCAGCGGGGGCCTTTTATCCTCATTCGGAGCAGGTGGGGCAAACCCCAGTTCGATCTCATGGCGACTCGAGGAAATGTCAAGGTGGACAGGTATTTCAGCCTCAGGAGGGAAGTAGACTCCGAAGGAATTGACACTTTACTTCAGCCTTGGACGACGAGGCTTCTGTTGTATGTGTTTTCCCCGTGGCCTCTCATAGGCCGAGTGCTATGTCGCATTGAGCAACATCCAGAAAGGGTGATTCTCGTAGCGCTGGAGTGGCCATGTCATCCGTGGTTTGCAGATCTGGTGCAGTGGGCAGTGGACAGTCCCATCCGGTTAGGGCACCTGCAGGGGTTGCTATGTCAGGGACCCATCTTTTCAGAACAAGTGGATTGCTTTTGGCTAGCAGCCTGGATTTTGAGAGGCAATGTTTTCGCTTGAAAGGGTATTTAGAGTCAGTGATTGCTACATTGCTTTAGGCTAGGAGACCTTCCACTTCGCTGGCATATATCCAGGTGTAGAGAGTGTTTGAGTCATGGTGTGGGGAACATGACCGTGATCCTTTGAAGGTTGACGTTTCCCAGGTTTTGGCATTCTTGCAGGATGGCTTAGCAAAGGGACTGGCCTTTAATTTGCTCTGAATTCAGGTGGCAGCTTTAGGCTGTTTGAAGCTTCAGGGGAGGCTGTTGGTGTCTCATCCGGACATCGTGCATTTTCTTAAAGGAACGAAGCAGTTGCACCTGCTGGTTCATAGGATGGGTCCCTCATAGGACCTTAATCTGGTTCTTAAGTGCTTTGTGGACCTCCTTTTGAACCGCTGAGAAGGGTGTCTTTAAAGAATCTCTCCTTGAAAGCCAATTTCCTAGTGGCGATTTGTTCAGCTAGACAGATTTTGGAGCTTCAAGCCTTGTCACATAGAGATCCTTTTTTTTTGGATTTAGGACAGGGTGTCACTGCATACAGTTTCTTCCTTTTTGCCCAAGGTCAAATAACTGGCCTTTCCTTACCTGTCAGCAGATATGCCGCATGCGAAGGAACTTTATCTACTGGATGTTGGGCAAACTCTGTTGTGATATCTTAAGGTCACTAATGAATTTTGGAGGTCGACTCATGTATGTTTTATTCAGTGGAGCAAAGAAGGGATGTAAGGCGGCTAAGAGCATGATTGCACGATGGTTGAAGGAGGTGATTTTTTTCAGCCTATCTCTGTAAGGGTTGATTGGTTCCTAAGGGGCTGCGGGTGCATTCTCCTAGGGCGCATGTAGCCTCCCTGGCAGAGTGTCCGCTGGTATCTCCACATACCTACACACTTTTACCAAGCATTACAGCCTGGATGTTCAGGTGCCAGATAAAATGACGTTTGGAGAAAGTGTGTTATGCGCGGGTCTTTTGTGTTCTCGCCCTTAATCATGGCGTGAAACTGCCACTGCCTGCTCTCTTCTTCATGGCGGGGGTGCTGCCGCCGATGCCACTGTCCTCCCTCCCGTGCGGTGGGGGTGCCGCCGATGCAGCCTTCCCTCCGGACATCTCTTAGGCGCGGGCGCTCGCCTCTTCTCTCTTCTTAAAGAGCCAGCAGCAGGAAAAGGCCTGTGGCCCTCAGGAGTAATGTAATCAGTCCTCGCCAGACCAGCCCTATAAAAGGGCCCAGCCTCAGTTCGTCAGTGCCTTCGGATCCAGTCTTCATAGCATCTGGGGTGGTCTTCCTGATCCAGGACCTCCGTGGTCTTATTGATGGATCTTCGTTCCATATTCTTCGTATTCATGAACTTCGTCATCCTGATGTTCTTGGTCTCGTCCCTCGTCGGAGCTCCCTTGTCGCTTGTTCGTGTTCCTGATGTTCCATATGTCCAGTTCTCCTGACGTCCTGATGTCCAGATGTTCCGTGTCCTGAGGTACCATGTTCCACATTCCTGATGTCCGATGTTCCTGTCCCGACTCCGTCCGTCTCATCTTCAGCTCTTCGTCCAGTTCCCAGGTCCCTCATCTATTCACCCTTCCTGGCGTGCCACTGTCGTGGTCCGTGACCAGCCCATGGGGGGCTGTGTAGGGTGCAACGTGGTACAAGGCCGTCTTCTCGTCTGCAGTGCAAGCCTCCAGAAGACTCCTGTTTTAATGCCTTGCTTCTGAGAATCCTGAGTCTTGAATCCTGTCCCGGTCTTCGGAGTTCCTTGTGCCTGCTTCTGTCCATGCCCAGGACTCTGCCAGAACCTGCTCTGCTCCAGCGTGGTCCGTGACCAGCCACAGGTGGCTGTTTAGGGCGCTCCCCAGTGCAGGCCTCTCCTGAATCTTCGTCATGTTCCAGTCTCAAGTTCCACTTCTTCGCCTGGAGTCTACTTCGTGTTCAGCGTGGTCCACAACCAGCCATGGGCGGCTATGTGGGGCATGCTGTGATGCAGTTCTCACCCGGTAATTTCGCCTGAGTCCTGAATCCTTGTCCAAGTCTTCCAAGCAACCTGAATCCTTGTCTGAGTCCTCCAAGTATCCTGAATTGTCCAAGTCTTCGTCTGAGTCTCCCGAGTATACTAGTCTATGTATGAATCCTCCGAGTATCCTGTGTCTTCGTCTGAGTCTTCTTGTTCCTGCCCTCAGCCTCCGTCTGGCCTCACACACTTGTAGTTCCCAAGTGGCGGGTCCGGAAGGGCTATCGAGTGGCCGGAGGGCTACTCTCGAGACCAGCAATTGTGTTGCTCGGTCTCATTGGTATGTGTAGGTCCAGTGGAGGGCTGAGCCTGCCTTGGTCCTATTCCAGATAGTCCTCGCCTTGTCTTCAGTCCAGCCTTGCTTCTGCTCTGCCCGTGCTCGTACCTGCTCACCTCTCGCAGTGTGTCTTGGAGATCATCCCTGAGCTGCGCCGTGATCCAAGGGCTCACAATCCCGTTGAGATAGGACCACGATATAGCTGCGATGGAGAAGGTACAGAGAAGTGCAACCAAAATGATAAAGGGGGTGGAACATCTCCCCTATGAGGAAAGGCTGAAGAGGTTAGGGCTGTTCAGCTTGGAGAAGAGGCGGCTGAGGGGGGATATGATAGAGGTATTTAAAATCATGAGAGGTTTTGAACCGAGTAGATGTGAATCGGTTATTTACACTTTCGGATAATAGAAGGACTAGGGGGCATTCCATGAAGTTAGCAAGTAGCACATTTAAGACTAATTGGAGAAAATGTTTTTCACTCAACTCACAGTTAAGCTCTGGAATTTGTTGCCAGAAGATGTGGTTAGTGCAGTTAGTGTAGCTGGGTTTAAAAAAGACTTGGATAAGTTCTTGGAGGAGAAGTCCATTAACTGCTATTAATCAAGTTGTCTTAGGGAATTGCCTCTGCTAGTACTGGCAAATAGCCACCAAAAATACCGTCTTCAGTTTAAGATCCTTTAACGTCGCCCTTCTCAAGGGCTGAGAAGGCACATTGCAGAGCACTCGCAGAACCAAATTTAGGTTTCATTCTGGACACAGCTTTCATACCAGTAGGACGCAAATGTTTCACCCCCTTAAGGAAACGAACCACATCAGGTTGTGAAGCCAGAGTTCTACCCCGCCACTTCCCCCTAAGGGAACCCAAGGCCGCAACTGAACGCGGATAGAGTTAGTGGCCAGACGCTTCGACAAACCCTCGTGCAAGAAAGCCAAAACTTGCGGAATGTCCACCTGTAAAGGATCCAGCTGCCTCGGCAGATACCAGGCCTCAAAAGCCCTCTAGACCCTGACATATGCTAAAGACGTAGCCGGCCTCTGGGCTTGGAGCAGCGTAGCAATAACTGGCTCTCAACATCCCTTCAGTCAGAGGTGCCACCTCTCAAAAGCCAAGCCACAAGACAGAATTGTTCCGATCCGAAAATATGGGACCTTGTCACAGTAAACCTGGCAGGTGGTTCAGTTTGAGAGGACCCTCTTGCATGAGATGTACCAGATCCGCAAACCTCGGACATCTGGGCCACTTGGGAGCCACTAGTACCACTGGCCCCAAGTGGGACTCTATCCGACGCAGCACTTTCCCGACCAGTGGCCATGGGGAAACATGTATAGGACACAACAGAGCACCCAGTCCCACTGTGCCCATCTCTCTTCTGCGACTTAGAAACCTCGACATTTTTGCGTTTACTCTTGTGGTCATGAGGTCCAACTGAGAAACACCCCACCTGGCACAAATGTGGTCCCCAGCTTCCGTGGACAATTCCCACTCCCCCGGATCCAGTTGCTGCCTGCTGAGGAAATCTGCCTGCACATTATCCGACCCCGTGACATGGAAGGCTGCAATTCCCTCGAGATTAGTCTCTGTCCATGCAAACAACTGTCGGGCTTCCAGAGCCACCACCTGACTCTTTGTTCCTCCCTGGTGGTTGATGTATGCCATCGTGGTCACATTGTCTGAAAATACCCGTACCATCCAGCCTCTGATCCAGGGAAGGAAGGCTTTCAGCGCCTGCCAGACCGCTCTTGTTTCAAGGCGATTGATGGACCAGGAATTCTCCTGTTTCGACCAAAGTCTTTGGGCCATCCTTCCCATGCACACCACTCCCCAGACTTTGAGATTGGTATTCATGGTCACCACCACCCAGTCAAGATTCTCCAAGTCCTGACCCTTTTCTAGGTTGGGCTGCTAAAGCCACCACAACAAACTGGATCTGGAACCTTGAGGGGAGTGGTAACGGCATCTGATATTTCTCTGACATCGGATTCCATCTGGATAAAAGCAGGCTCTGCAACGGTCTCAAGTGTGCGAAAGCCCACGGCACCAAGTCCATCATGGAAGCCATGGACCCTAGTACCTGTTAATAATCACAGGCCGTTGGCAGCGCAATCTCAACAGGCACGTCACTTGCAACTGTTACCTTGTCAATTTCTCTGGGATTAGAAAAACCTTGCCCTTCTGGGTGTTGAACAGCACCCCACAGATATTCCAAAGTCTGGGTCGGCACCAGGTGACTCTTTGTCATATTGATCATCCAACCCATCAACCGCAACGTGTCCAACACTCGTTGAGGTGACCGCACGCACTCTTCTGATGTCTTTGCTCAAAGAGCCAATTGTTCGATAAGGATGTATGAGAATCCCTTCTCGTCGGAGGGCAGCAGCCGCTACTACCGTCACCTTCGTGAAGGTGTGCGGTGCCGTGGCTAAGCCAAAGGGAAGAGCTTGGAACTGGTAATGTCGGCCCAACACCATGAACCGAAGATACCGTTGATGGTCCTTTCGAATGGGAATGTACAGATAGGCCTCGGTCAAGTCCAGAGACACCAAAAACTCTTCTTTGCGGACTGCGAAAGTCACCATTTGCAATGTTTCCATTCGAAAACAGGGGACCTTCAGGCCCTGTTGACCTTCTGCAAGTCGAGGATGGGGTGAATGGTGCCTTCCTTTTTGGGTACTACAAAATAAATGGAGTACCTGCCTCACCCCTGCTCTTCATAGGGAATGGGCACTATAGCGTTCAGCTGCAACAGTCACTGCAGGGTCCCGCACACTGCATCCCTACTTGCTCCAGGAGACCACGTGGGACTCTAGGAAGGCTTCCCTGATGGGGTGAGAAAACTCTAATGCGTAACTGTCTCGCATCACCTCCAGCACCCACCAGTCCAAGGTAATCTTGACCAACTCCTCGTAAAAGCTGGACAATCTACCTCCTATCGCTTCAACGGAAGAATGGGCTAAACTGGCTTCATTGGAACAACTTTCTGCTTCTGGACCCTGGCCAGCACTATCCCTGGCAGGTCTCGGGAGCCTCAAAAGGACTGCTGCCTTCCACTAATCTGCTTGGCACCCACCGCAGAGGAGGACTTGCCAGCATGGAACCTACGCAACTCCCGAAAATGGGTTTGTGATAGGAAAACTGACCAGGTGGACTTTTTTTCTTCAGGCAAACAGTTACCTTTGGACCCCCCCAAAGACTTCATTAGCTGGTCTAAATCCTCTCCAAAAAGGAGCCTTTCTTTGAAAAGGAGATTACAAAGTTGCGCCTTGGACCACATAACCGCCAACCAATTCTGCAGCCACAAAAGTCTGCAGGCTGCCACCATTGAGACCATGTTTCTTACTGATGTACGCACTATAAGCCACTCCAGCCTCCAAGTGTGTGAACTGGAGATCCTTGACCTCTCCAGAGGAGGCTTGATCGTGAGATTTTTGTACCCATCACAGGCATGCCCTTTGCATTATACTACCACAAATGGCGGCACAGAGACTCAAAGCAGAGACTTCGAATATCCACTTCAATTGAATTTCCAACTGGCAGTCCTGCACATCCTTCAGAGCGGCAGCCCCCGCTACTGGAATGGTCATCTTCTTGGTGACTGCCGAAACTGCTGCATCTACCTTCAGTACTCACAAGAGCTCCAAGGTTTCCTCTATCACAGGGTAAAGCTTAGCCATGGTGCAGCCCACCTTCAGCTCTGCTTTCGGAAAATCTCATTCCCTGTTCACCACCTTGTGGTTCTTCTTGGGCAAGAGAAAAGCACTAGGAGGGCCCCACAGCCCATCCAGGACTGGATTTATGCCCTTGTTATCGGACTCCTCCTGAGACGCCAAGCCCCAATTCCTGCAATACCTGTGGAATAAGGGGGCACAGCTCCTCCTTGAATAAACGGACCACCCTTGGGTCAGCTTCCGAGACCTGGCAATCCTCCTGTTCCAGATCCTCCTCATTTGCCCCTAGGTCCTCGTTTGGAGTTGTGTCCGTGTCCTCATTTGGATCTGCATCCTGCAGATCATGGGAGTCACCCAACTCGCCAGGATTGGCTTCTGAACTTTCAAGACCTAGACCTTGATGGCGCAGCAGATCTCAAGAAGGCACCATCTTAGAACGTTTAATGAATCACAGAATGGGCCTCTCTCTAGGTCGTTTAGCCCCCAACCCTTTCCTAGCCAGGAAAGCTGGTAGAGCAATAAAACAAACTCTGGGGTGAAACCATCGGGATCGAGATCTGCAGACCCCTGCCCCTGAAGACTGTCTTCCGACTCCCCCTCTCCTCCTGCCCCATCTGCACCACAGGGGACAAAGGAGGAGGCAAATCCACAGCTTCTCCGGCTGCCTCCTGCCTGCGATCTCCAGTGGGACCGGGCTCCCCCAGGGCTCGCAGCTGTAGTTCCAGACACCCCAAGGACACCCCCGACGTCCCCTTGCCCCCTTCTGCACAGGCAGTGCAGAGGGAATGCCACAGACCCTGCAAGCTGCCACACGTGGCTTTGGTGCCATGCTGCACCCGGTGTGTTGCCGGCAGACAGGCCGCTCACGCAGACCAAGGACCACGCTTCATGCGGGAGAAGGCTCGAAATAGCCCCGCTGTCACACTCCCAGAGCTCCGGGGAATCGCTCGCAGTCGCTCGCAGTTGCGCAGCAACCTCCTCCAACCGCACCTGCAGGATGGCAGGAACTATCGCCGGGAAACAGTGCATCCCGAAAACCTCTCGCAGATCTCCGAGTCCCTGGGGAGCAGAAAGGAGGGGAATCCCCCGAGTCAGACCCTCCTGTAAAACCGACAACTCCCGCTGTCCTCTGCCTACTTAAGGCCATGCCGCGACTGTTCCTGCAGCCGCTGAAATCACAGGCAACACCTTTGTTCTTTCTTTTTTCGTAAAAATTTAAAGGTACAGTGTACTTCCCTGACAAGAAGGGAAATCCTCAGGAGGGGGACCCTGGAGATTCTGAGGGAGCCAGTCCCCTGGCTGTCAGAACCTCCGGCCAACGAAGGCAAGCACCAGCCAGGGGTTTCCAACCCCCCCGGTCGCCCTGCTCCACCTGAAGGATGGTCCAGAAAGGAGCCTAGCACCTCAGGGAGCCAGCATCGAAAGTCCAACTTCTGAAATCTTTCAGTCAGGACTGCAGGTTTGCACCTCTACCACCTGCTGGAGACAGAGAAATACTGAGGGACTGCAGATGGCATTCTCTGTTATGTAGCAGTGCCTCAAAGTTTTGTTCTCTGCCTCCATCTGCTGGTAGGGATGCAAAACCCACTTGTCTGCACTGATCTGGGTATGTACAGGAAGGGGCTATTCAAAATGGTAACTTCTCCCATTATTCCACTTTAATCTATTCCTAGCTAAATAGAGTTTACCTATGGCTTAATGGAACCAGGAAGTTTATATAATCATGAGTGGGGTGGAATGGGTAAATAAAGGAGGGTTATTTACCTTTTCAAATAATACTAAAACAAGGAGACGCCCCATGAAACTAACTATTAGCAGTTTTAACCTAAAAATTCTATTTTTCAGTCAATGCAAAATTCAACTGTAGAATTTGTTACTGGAGAATTCATTCAAGGCTAGAAGTATAGCAGAGTTTAAAAAGATGTGGAGATGACAACGGGCTGAATCTGTTGGGTAATTCCAAGTGACCCGAACAGATCACTGTCGGGCACAGGATGCTGGGCTCAATGCATCACTGCTCTGAGCAGGATTGTATGTACTTAGGGACCACTGCTGTCTGTGCAACAGAGAGCAAAGGCAGATGATATGCTGTCTAATTTTAGAAAGGATTCTATGCTAACAGTGGCTATCTGTTTAACATGAATATAAATATTTTTAAAAAATGAGTAAAAGTTCACTGTTTCACTTCCAGAGAGTGCTGACTGCTGACTACTGCAATGGGTGCAAGATTACCAGTGTGGATGGGATCTTGGATCAAGGGCTTAGCCTCAGAGATGTAAGTTGGAGTTCCGTTTGACTTCAGAACTCGTACAAAGTAGATAGCGAGATGATCCTGAAGCAAGAATGCAAATGAAGTGATTCCCCTTTCCCTACTCCTGTTTGGAAGGAGTCACTGCTCTGTGGAATGGAGAACTGGAACTGAGAGTTGTCCAGGTACTCAGGATAAACATATCTCAGTGAAAAGGCGAGGGAAATGCCAGAGAGTAGAGTGCTCCTGGTACTTAGATGCAGCATGTCGCAGAGGAGAGGAGAGATCTCCTGGGACTGAAGATCAGCATAGCTCAGATGGGAGGAGAGGAGTGATCTCCTGAGACTGAGGAGCAGCATGCCTGAGAGGTAAGGAGAGATCTCCTGGGACTGAGGATCAGTCATGTCTCAGAGGGGAGGAGAGGTGAGATCTCCTGGGACTGAGGATCAGCATGTCTGAGGGTAGGAGAGGAGAGATGCCCTGGGACTGAGGAGCAGCATGTCTCAGAGGGTAGGAGAGGAGAGATGCTCTGGGACTGAGGATCAGTCATGTCTCAGAGGGTAGGAGAGGAGAGATCTCCAGGGACTGAGTCTCCGCATGTCTCAGATGGGAGGAGAGGAGAGATCTCCTGAGACTGAGGATCAGCATCTCTCAGTGGGTAGGAGAGGAGAGATCTCCTGGGACTCAGGATCAGTCATGTCTCAGAGGGGAGGAGAAGAGAGATCTCCAGGTACTGAGTCTCCGCATGTCTCAGATGGGAGGAGAGGAGAGATCTCCAGGTACTGAGGATCAGTTATGTCTCAGAGGGGAGGGGAGGAGAGATCTCCTGGGACTGAGGATCCACATGTCTCAGAGGGTAGGAGAGGAGAGATCTCCTGGGAATGAGGATCCACATGTCTCAGAGGGGAGGAGAGGAGAGATCTCCTGGGACTGAGGATCCACATGTCTTAGAGGGTAGGAGAGGAGAGATCTCCTGGGACTGAGGATCCACATGTCTTAGAGGGGAGGAGAAGAGAGATCTCCTGGGACTGAGGATCAGCATGTCTCAGAGGGTAGGAGAGGAGAGATGTCCTGGGACTAAGGATCAGTCATGTCTCAGAGGGGAGGAGAGGAGAGATCTCCAGGTACTGAGTCTCCGCATATCTCAGAGGGGAGGAGAGGAGAGATCTCCCGGGACTGAGGATCAGTCATGTCTCAGAGGGGAGGAGAGGAGAGATCTCCTGGGACTGAGGATCAGTCAAGTCTCAGAGGGGAGGAGAGGAGAGATCTCCTGGGACTGAGGATCAGTCAAGTCTCAGAGGGGAGGAGAGGAGAGATCTCTTGGGACTGAGGATCAGTCATGTCTCAGAGGGGAGGAGAGGAGAGATGTCCTGGGACTGAGGATCAGTCATGTCTCAGAGGGGAGGAGAGGAGAGATGTCCTGGGACTCAGGATCAGTCATGTCTCAGAGGTTAGGAGAGGACAGATCTCCTGGGACTGAGGGTCAGTCATGTCTCAGAGGGGAGGAGAGGAGAGATCTCCCGGGACTGAGGATCAGTCATGTCTCAGAGGGGAGGAGAGGGGAGATCTCCTGGGACTGAGGATCAGTCAAGTCTCAGAGGGGAGGAGAGGAGAGATCTCCTGGGACTGAGGATCAGCATGTCTCAGAGGGTAGGAGAGGAGAGATGTCCTGGGACTAAGGATCAGTCATGTCTCAGAGGGGAGGAGAGGAGAGATCTCCAGGTACTGAGTCTCCGCATGTCTCAGAGGGGAGGAGAGGAGAGACAACTCCTGGGACTGAGGATCAGTCATGTCTCAGAGGAGAGGAGAGATCTCCTGGGACTGAGGATCAGTCAAGTCTCAAAGGGGAGGAGAGGAGAGATCTCCCGGGACTGAGGATCAGTCATATCTCAGAGGGGAGGAGAGGAGAGATCTCCTGGGACTGAGGGTCAGTCATGTCTCAGAGGGGAGGAGAGGAGAGATCTCCCGGGACTGAGGATCAGTCATGTGTCAGAGGGGAGGAGAGGAGAGATCTCCTGGGACTGAGGATCAGTCAAGTCTCAGAGGGGAGGAGAGGAGAGATCTCCTGGGACTGAGGATCAGCATGTCTCAGAGGGTAGGAGAGGAGAGATGTCCTGGGACTAAGGATCAGTCATGTCTCAGAGGGGAGGAGAGGAGAGATCTCCAGGTACTGAGTCTCCGCATGTCTCAGAGGGGAGGAGAGGAGAGACAACTCCTGGGACTGAGGATCAGTCATGTCTCAGAGGAGAAGAGAGATCTCCTGGGACTGAGGATCAGTCAAGTCTCAAAGGGGAGGAGAGGAGAGATCTCCCGGGACTGAGGATCAGTCATGTCTCAGAGGGGAGGAGAGGAGAGATCTCCTGGGACTGAGGATCAGTCAAGTCTCAGAGGGGAGGAGAGGAGACATCTCCTGGGACTGAGGATCAGTCATGTCTCAGAGGGGAGGAGAGGAGAGATCTCCTGGGACTGAGGATCAGTCATGTCTCAGAGGGGAGGAGAGGAGAGATCTCCTGGGACTGAGGATCAGCATGTCTCAGAGGGGAGGTGAGGAGAGGAGAGATCTCCTGGGACTGAGGATCAGCATGTCTCAGAGGGGAGGTGAGGAGAGATCTCCTGGGACTGAGGATCAGTCGTATCTCAGAGGAGAGGAGAGGAGAGATCTCCTGGGACTGAGGATCAGTCATGTCTCAGAGGGGAGGAGAGGAGAAATGTCCTGGTACTGAGGATCAGTCATGTCTCAGAGGGGAGGAGAGGAGAGATGTCCTGGGACTGAGGATCAGCATGTCTCAGAGGGGAGGTGAGGAGAGGAGAGATCTCCTGGGACTGAGGATCAGCATGTCTCAGAGGGGAGGTGAGGAGAGGAGAGATCTCCTGGGACTGAGGATCAGTCGTGTCTCAGAGGAGAGGAGAGATCTCCTGGGACTCAGGATCAGTCAAGTCTCAGAGGGGAGGAGAGGAGAGATCTCCTGGGACTGAGGATCAGTCATGTCTCAGAGGAGAGGAGAGGAGAGATCTCCTGGGACTGAGGATCAGTCATGTCTCAGAGGGGAGGAGAGGAGAGATGTCCTGGAACCGAGGAATATTCATGTCTCTGAGGGTAGGAGAGAACAGGTCTCCTGGGATTGAGGATCAGTCATGTCTCAGAGGAGAGGAGAGGAGAGATCTCCTGGGACTGAGGATCAGTCATGTCTCAGAGGGGAGGAGAGGAGAGATGTCCTGGAACTGAGGAACAGTCATGTCTCTGAGGGGAGGAGAGAAGAGGTCTCCTGGGATTGAGGATCAGTCATGTCTCAGAGGGGAGGAGAGGAGAGATCTCCTGGGACTGAGGATCAGTCATGTCTCAGAGGGGAGGAGAAGAGAGATCTCCTGGGACTGAGGATCAGCATGTCTCAGAGGAGAGGAGAGATGTCCTGGGACTGAGGATCACTCATGTCTGAGGGGAGGAGAGGAGAGATGTCCTGGGACTGAGGATCAGTCATGTCTCAGAGGGGAGGAGAGGAGAGATGTCCTGGGACTGAGGATCAGTCATGTCTCAGAGGGGAGGAGAGGAGAGATGTCCTGGGACTGAGGATCAGTCATGTCTCAGAGGGGAGGAGAGGAGAGATCTCCTGGGACTGAGGATCAGTCATGTCTGAGGGGGTGTGGGGGAGTGAGGGGTAAAGCCTGGGATAAGCACAGTGGATCCTTAGCTGTGAGGGAGTGAGGGGTAAAGCCTGGGGTAAGCACAGAGGATCCTTAGCTGTGAGGGAGTGAGGGGTAAAGCCTGGGATAAGCACAGAGGATCCTTAGCTGTGAGGGAGTGAGGGGTAAAGCCTGGGATAAGCACAGAGGATCCTTAGCTGTGAGGGAGTGAGGGGTAAAGCCTGGGATAAGCACAGAGGATCCTTAGCTGTGAGGGAGTGAGGGATAAAGCCTGGGATAAGCACAGAGGATCCTTAGCTGTGGGGAGTGAGAGGTAAAGCCTGGGATAAGCACAGAGGATCCTTAGCTGTGAGGGAGTGAGGGGTAAAGCCTGGGATAAGCACAGAGGATCCTTAGCTGTGAGAAAGTGAGGGGTAAAGCCTGGGATAAGCACAGAGGATCCTTAGCTGTGGGGGAGTGAGGGGTAAAGCCTGGGATAAGCACAGAGATCCTTAGCTGTGAGGGAGTGAGGGGTAAAGCCTGAGATAAGCACAGAGGATCCTTAGCTGTGAGGGAGTGAGGGGTAAAGCCTGGGATAAGCACAGAGGATCCTTAGCTGTGAGAAAGTGAGGGGTAAAGCCTGGGATAAGCACAGAGGATCCTTAGCTGTGAGGGAGTGAGGGGTAAAGCCTGGGATAAGCACAGAGGATCCTTAGCTGTGAGAGAGTGAGGGGTAAAGCCTGGGATAAGCACAGAGGATCCTTAGCTGTGAGGGAGTGAGAGGTAAAGCCTGGGATAAGCACAGAGGATCCTTAGCTGTGAGGGAGTGAGAGGTAAAGCCTGGGATAAGCACAGAGGATCCTTAGCTGTGAGGGAGTGAGGGGTAAAGCCTGGGATAAGCACAGAGGATCCTTAGCTGTGAGGGAGTGAGGGGTAAAGCCTGGGATAAGCACAGAGGATCCTTAGCTGTGGGGGAGTGAGAGGTAAAGCCTGGGATAAGCACAGAGGATCCTTAGCTGTGAGGGAGTGAGGGGTAAAGCCTGGGATAAGCACAGAGGATCCTTAGCTGTGAGGGAGTGGAGGGATAAAGCCTGGGATAAGCACAGAGGATCCTTAGCTGTGGGGGAGTGAGGGGTAAAGCCTGGGATAAGCACAGAGGATCCTTAGCTGTGAGGGAGTGAGAGGTAAAGCCTGGGATAAGCACAGAGGATCCTTAGCTGTGAGGGGTAAAGCCTGGGATAAGCACAGAGGATCCTTAGCTGTGAGGGAGTGAGGGGTAAAGCCTGGGATAAGCACAGAGGATCCTTAGCTGTGAGGGAGTGAGAGGTAAAGCCTGGGATAAGCACAGAGGATCCTTAGCTGTGAGGGAGAGAGGGGTAAAGCCTGGGATAAGCACAGAGGATCCTTAGCTGTGGGGGAGTGAGAGGTAAAGCCTGGGATAAGCACAGAGGATCCTTAGCTGTCAGGGAGTGAGAGGTAAAGCCTGGGATAAGCACTGAGGATCCTTAGCTGTGAGGGAGTGAGAGGTAAAGCCTGGGATAAGCACAGAGGATCCTTAGCTGTGGGGGAGTGAGGTGTAAAGCCTGGGATAAGCACAGAGGATCCTTAGCTGTGAGGGAGTGAGAGGTAAAGCCTGGGATAAGCACAGAGGATCCTTAGCTGTGAGGGAGTGAGGGGTAAAGCCCGGGATAAGCACAGAGGATCCTTAGCTGTGAGGGAGTGAGAGGTAAAGCCCGGGATAAGCACAGAGGATCCTTAGCTGTGAGGGAGTGAGGGGTAAAGCCTGGGATAAGCACAGAGGATCCTTAGCTGTGGGGGAGTGAGGGGTAAAGCCTGGGATAAGCACAGAGGATCCTTAGCTGTGAGGGAGTGAGGGGTAAAGCCTGGGATAAGCACAGAGGATCCTTAGCTGTGAGGGAGTGAGAGGTAAAGCCTGGGATAAGCACAGAGGATCCTTAGCTGTGAGGGAGTGAGAGGTAAAGCCTGGGATAAGCACAGAGGATCCTTAGCTGTGAGGGGTAAAGCCTGGGATAAGCACAGAGGATCCTTAGCTGTGAAAGCTAAAGCCTGGGATAAGCACAGAGGATCCTTAGCTGTGAGGGAGTGAGAGGTAAAGCCTGGGATAAGCACAGAGGATCCTTAGCTGTGAGGGGGTAAAGCCTGGGATAAGCACAGAGGATCCTTAGCTGTGAGGGGTAAAGCCTGGGATAAGCACAGAGGATCCTTAGCTGTGAGGAGTGAGGGGTAAAGCCTGGGATAAGCACAGAGGATCCTTAGCTCTGGGGGAGTGAGGGGTAAAGCCTGGGATAAGTACAGAGGATCCTTAGCTGTGAGGGAGTGAGGGGTAAAGCCTGGGATAAGCACAGAGGATCCTTAGCTGTGAGGGAGTGAGAGGTAAAGCCAGGGATAAGCACAGATGATCCTTAGCTGTGAGGGAGTGAGAGGTAAAGCATGGGATAAGCACAGAGGATCCTTAGCTGTGAGGGAGTGAGGGGTGAAGCCTGGGATAAGCACAGAGGATCCTTAGCTGTGAGGGAGTGAGGGGTAAAGCCTGGGATAAGCACAGAGGATCCTAGCTGTGAGGGAGTGAGGGGTAAAGCCTGGGATAAGCACAGAGGATCCTTAGCTGTGAGGGAGTGAGGGGTAAAGCCTGGGATAAGCACAGAGGATCCTTAGCTGTGAGGGAGTGAGAGGTAAAGCCCTGGGATAAGCACAGAGGATCCTTAGCTGTGAGGGAGTGAGAGGTAAAGCCATGGGATAAGCACAGAGGATCCTTAGCTGTGAGGGAGTGAGAGGTAAAGCCCGGGATAAGCACAGAGGATCCTTAGCTGTGAGGGAGTGAGAGGTAAAGCCTGGGATAAGCACAGAGGATCCTTAGCTGTGAGGGAGTGAGAGGTAAAGCCTGGGATAAGCACAGAGGATCCTTAGCTGTGAGGGAGTGAGAGGTAAAGCCTGGGATAAGCACAGAGGATCCTTAGCTGTGAGGGAGTGAGAGGTAAAGCCTGGGATAAGCACAGAGGATCCTTAGCTGTGGGGGAGTGAGGGGTAAAGCCTGGGATAAGCACAGAGGATCCTTAGCTGTGGGGGAGTGAGGGGTAAAGCCTGGGATAAGCACAGAGGATCCTTAGCTGTGAGGGAGTGAGGGGTAAAGCCTGGGATAAGCACAGAGGATCCTTAGCTGTGGGGGAGTGAGGTGTAAAGCCTGGGATAAGCACAGAGGATCCTTAGCTGTGAGGGAGTGAGGGGTAAAGCCTGGGATAAGCACAGAGGATCCTTAGCTGTGAGGGAGTGAGAGGTAAAGCCTGGGATAAGCACAGAGGATCCTTAGCTGTGAGGGAGTGAGAGGTAAAGCCTGGGATAAGCACAGAGGATCCTTAGCTGTGGGGGAGTGAGAGGGAAAGCCTGGGATAAGCACAGAGGATCCTTAGCTGTGGGGGAGTGAGGGGTAAAGCCTGGGATAAGCACAGAGGATCCTTAGCTGTGAGGGAGTGAGAGGTAAAGCCTGGGATAAGCACAGAGGATCCTTAGCTGTGAGGGAATGAGGGATAAAGCCTGGGATAAGCACAGAGGATCCTTAGCTGTGAGGGAGTGAGAGGTAAAGCCCGGGATAAGCACAGAGGATCCTTAGCTGTGGGGGAGTGAGGGGTAAAGCCCGGGATAAGCACAGAGGATCCTTAGCTATGAGGGAGTGAGAGGGTAAAGCCCGGGATAAGCACAGAGGATCCTTAGCTGTGGGGGAGTGAGGGGTAAAGCCCGGGATAAGCACAGAGGATCCTTAGCTGTGGGGGAGTGAGGGGTAAAGCCTGGGATAAGCACAGAGGATCCTTAGCTGTGAGGGAGTGAGGGGTAAAGCCTGGGATAAGCACAGAGGATCCTTAGCTGTGAGGGAGTGAGAGGTAAAGCCTGGGATAAGCACAGAGGATCCTTAGCTGTGGGGGAGTGAGAGGTAAAGCCTGGGATAAGCACAGAGGATCCTTAGCTGTGGGGGAGTGAGAGGTAAAGCCTGGGATAAGCACAGAGGATCCTTAGCTGTGAGGGAGTGAGAGGTAAAGCCTGGGATAAGCACAGAGGATCCTTAGCTGTGGGGGAGTGAGGTGTAAAGCCTGGGATAAGCACAGAGGATCCTTAGCTGTGGGGGAGTGAGAGGTAAAGCCTGGGATAAGCACAGAGGATCCTTAGCTGTGAGGGAGTGAGGGGTAAAGCCTGGGATAAGCACAGAGGATCCTTAGCTGTGAGGGAGTGAGAGGTAAAGCCTGGGATAAGCACAGAGGATCCTTAGCTGTGAGGGAGTGAGAGGTAAAGCCTGGGATAAGCACAGAGGATCCTTAGCTGTGGGGGAGTGAGGGGTAAAGCCTGGGATAAGCACAGAGGATCCTTAGCTGTGGGGGAGTTAGGGGTAAAGCCTGGGATAAGCACAGAGGATCCTTAGCTGTGAGGGAGTGAGAGGTAAAGCCTGGGATAAGCACAGAGGATCCTGAGCTGTGAGGGAGTGAGAGGTAAAGCCTGGGATAAGCACAGAGGATCCTTAGCTGTGAGGGAGTGAGTTGTAAAGCCCGGGATAAGCACAGAGGATCCTTAGCTGTGAGGGAGTGAGGGGTAAAGCCTCGGATAAGCACAGAGGATCCTTAGCTGTGAGGGAGTGAGAGGTAAAGCCCGGGATAAGCACAGAGGATCCTTAGCTGTGGGGGAGTGAGGTGTAAAGCCTGGGATAAGCACAGAGGATCCTTAGCTGTGGGGGAGTGAGAGGTAAAGCCTGGGATAAGCACAGAGGATCCTTAGCTGTGAGGGAGTGAGAGGTAAAGCCTGGGATAAGCACAGAGGATCCTTAGCTGTGAGGGAGTGAGAGGTAAAGCCTGGGATAAGCACAGAGGATCCTTAGCTGTGGGGGAGTGAGGGGTAAAGCCCGGGATAAGCACAGAGGATCCTTAGCTGTGGGGGAGTGAGGGGTAAAGCCTGGGATAAGCACAGAGGATCCTTAGCTGTGAGGGAGTGAGGGGTAAAGCCCGGGATAAGCACAGAGGATCCTTAGCTGTGGGGGAGTGAGGGGTAAAGCCCGGGGTAAGCACAGAGGATCCTTAGCTGTGGGGGAGTGAGGGGTAAAGCCCGGGATAAGCACAGAGGATCCTTAGCTGTGAGGAAGTGAGGGGTAAAGCCCGGGATAAGCACAGAGGATCCTTAGCTGTGAGGGAGTGAGGGGTAAAGCCTGGGATAAGCACAGAGGATCCTTAGCTGTGGGGGAGTGAGAGGTAAAGCCCGGGATAAGCACAGAGGATCCTTAGCTGTGGGGGAGTGAGGGGTAAAGCCTGGGATAAGCACAGAGGATCCTTAGCTGTGAGGGAGTGAGGGGTAAAGCCTGGGATAAGCACAGAGGATCCTTAGCTGTGAGGGAGTGAGGGGTAAAGCCTGGGATAAGCACAGAGGATCATTAGCTGTGAGGGAGTGAGAGGTAAAACCAGGGATAAGCACAGAGGATCTTTAGCTGTGAGGGGTAAAGCCTGGGATAAGCACAGAGGATCCTTAGCTGTGGGGGAGTGAGAGGTAAAGCCTGGGATAAGCACAGAGGATCCTTATTTATTTATTTATTTATTTAGAAACTTTTATATACCGGTATTAGTGGGGACATCATACCGGTTCACATATTAACAAAAGATTTAGAAGTACATTTCAACAGGGGAGGCGAACTGGGCAGGGGGTTAACCTAGAGCAGTAGGGAAAATAGATTAAACAACAAGAAATCAACAAGAGGTCATAACAAGAAGACAACAATGTACATTGTGATTAGATTCCTTAATATAAGGAAAAGGGCGGTCACCTAGGGGGTATGAGCAATAGAGGGAAGGGAGGGTCTATTCTGTGTAGGCTTGGTTGAACAGGAATGTTTTTAGTTTCTTTTTGAATTTGATGGCGCAGGGTTCAAGGCGCAAGTGGACGGGTAGGGAGTTCCAGAGGGCGGGGCCGGCAATGGATATGGAGCGGTCACGGGTGGATGAGAGATGAGCTGCCTTCAAGGACGGTACATGTAGATTACCTTTGTTGGCAGATCTGGTGGCTCGGGAGGACAGGGGCGCAGTGAAAGGGAGGTCAAGCCAGTTGGAGTTGTGTGTGTGGATAGATTTGTGTACTATGGTCAGGGTCTTGTAGTGTATACGGAAAAGGATGGGAAGCCAATGGAGATCCTTGAGGACAGGGGTAATATGTTCGTGTATGCGTGTGTTGGTAATGAGCCTTGCAGTGGCGTTTTGCAAAAGTTGAAGGGGTTTTATTGAAGATAAGGGGAGCCCTAGGAGGAGGGCATTACAATAGTCCAGTTTGGAGGTAAGGGTGGCTTGGATCACTGTGCGGAGATCTTGGGTGTACAGCAGGGGTCGGAGTTTCTTAAGAACGTTGAGTTTGAAGAAGCCTGCTTTGAGGATAGATTTGATTTGTGGTTTCATGCTAAGGTTGGGATCAAGGAGAACTCCGAGGTCCCTAACAGCTGGTTGACCTGAGAGGAGGTTAAGTTTAGGGTCATTAGGTATGAGGTCAGGCGGTTGCGAGGAGATGTGGAGGAGTTCCGTTTTGTTTGCGTTGAGGGCAAGCTGAAGGTTGGTGAGGAGGGAGTTGATGGCTGCAAGGCAATTTTCCCAGTGCTCCAGGGCGTCAGATATAGAGCTATGAATGGGAATGATGATCTGAACATCATCAGCATAGAGATAGAATTTGAGTTTAAGGTCAGTGAGGAGCTGGCAGAGGGGGGTGATATAAATATTGAAGAGGGTTGAGGAAAGAGATGAGCCTTGCGGGACTCCTTGTTGTAAAGGGTGTGAAGCAGAGAGGTTGTTTCCAATTTTGACAGAGAACTTTCTGTTTGAAAGATAGGATTTGAACCAGGCGAGAGCTATTCCTGAGATGCCGATGCTTTCTAGCCGTGTCAGGAGGCGGTGGTGGCTGATGGTATCAAAAGCCGCCGAAATGTCAAGGAGGGCAAGGAGGTAGCTGTGGCCTTGGCCCAGACCTCTGAGGAGGTAGTCGGCTAGGGAGAGGAGTAGGGATTCGGTATTAAAATGTTTTCTGAAGCCAAATTGGGAAACATGGAGGATAGCGTGATCTTCAAGGTAATCCATGAGTTGCGAATTAACAACTTTTTCCATTAGCTTGGAAATAAGAGGGAGGTTGGAGATGGGGCGGAAATTGGAGGGGTCTTTAGGGTCTAGGGAGGGTTTTTTAAGAAGGGGTTTGACGACAGCGTGCTTAAGTGAGTCTGGGACCATCCCATGGGTGAGGGAGCAGACTCCCCCACTCCTTAGCTGTGAGGGAGTGAGAGATAAAGCCAGGGATAAGTACAGAGGATCCTTAGCTGTGAGGGAGTGAGAGGTAAAGCCCGGGATAAGCACAGAGGATCCTTAGCTGTGAGGGAGTGAGAGGTAAAGCCTGGGATAAGCACAGAGGATCCTTAGCTGTGAGGGAGTGAGAGGTAAAGCCTGGGATAAGCACAGAGGATCCTTAGCTGTGAGGGAGTGAGAGGGAAAGCCTGGGATAAGCACAGAGGATCCTTAGCTGTGAGGGAGTGAGAGGTAAAGCCTGGGATAAGCACAGAGGATCCTTAGCTGTGAGGGAGTGAGAGGTAAAGCCTGGGATAAGCACAGAGGATCCTTAGCTGTGGGGGAGTGAGGGGTAAAGCCTGGGATAAGCACAGAGGATCCTTAGCTGTGGGGGAGTGAGAGGTAAAGCCTGGGATAAGCACAGAGGATCCTTAGCTGTGAGGGAGTGAGGGGTAAAGCCTGGGATAAGCACAGAGGATCCTTAGCTGTGAGGGAGTGAGGGGTAAAGCCTGGGATAAGCACAGAGGATCCTTAGCTGTGAGGGAGTGAGGGGTAAAGCCTGGGATAAGCACAGAGGATCCTTAGCTGTGAGGGGAGTGAGAGGGTAAAGCCTGGGATAAGCACAGAGGATCCTTAGCTGTGGGGGAGTGAGAGGTAAAGCCTGGGATAAGCACAGAGGATCCTTAGCTGTGGGGGAGTGAGAGGTAAAGCCTGGGATAAGCACAGAGGATCCTTAGCTGTGGGGGAGTGAGAGGGTAAAGCCCGGGATAAGCACAGAGGATCCTTAGCTGTGAGGGAGTGAGGGGTAAAGCCCGGGATAAGCACAGAGGATCCTTAGCTGTGAGGGAGTGAGAGGTAAAGCCCGGGATAAGCACAGAGGATCCTTAGCTGTGAGGGAGTGAGAGGTAAAGCCCGGGATAAGCACAGAGGATCCTTAGCTGTGGGGGAGTGAGGGGTAAAGCCCGGGATAAGCACAGAGGATCCTTAGCTATGAGGGAGTGAGAGGTAAAGCCCGGGATAAGCACAGAGGATCCTTAGCTGTGGGGGAGTGAGGGGTAAAGCCCGGGATAAGCACAGAGGATCCTTAGCTGTGGGGGAGTGAGGGGTAAAGCCTGGGATAAGCACAGAGGATCCTTAGCTGTGAGGGAGTGAGGGGTAAAGCCTGGGATAAGCACAGAGGATCCTTAGCTGTGGGGGAGTGAGAGGTAAAGCCTGGGATAAGCACAGAGGATCCTTAGCTGTGGGGGAGTGAGAGGTAAAGCCTGGGATAAGCACAGAGGATCCTTAGCTGTGGGGGAGTGAGAGGTAAAGCCTGGGATAAGCACAGAGGATCCTTAGCTGTGAGGGAGTGAGAGGTAAAGCCTGGGATAAGCACAGAGGATCCTTAGCTGTGAGGGAGTGAGAGGTAAAGCCTGGGATAAGCACAGAGGATCCTTAGCTGTGAGGGAGTGAGAGGTAAAGCCTGGGATAAGCACAGAGGATCCTTAGCTGTGAGGGAGTGAGAGGTAAAGCCTGGGATAAGCACAGAGGATCCTTAGCTGTGAGGGAGTGAGAGGGTAAAGCCTGGGATAAGCACAGAGGATCCTTAGGTGTGAGGGAGTGAGAGGTAAAGCCTGGGATAAGCACAGAGGATCCTTAGCTGTGAGGGAGTGAGGGGTAAAGCCTGGGATAAGCACAGAGGATCCTTAGCTGTGAGGGAGTGAGAGGTAAAGCCTGGGATAAGCACAGAGGATCCTTAGCTGTGAGGGAGTGAGGGGTAAAGCCTGGGATAAGCACAGAGGATCCTTAGCTGTGAGGGAGTGAGAGGTAAAGCCTGGGATAAGCACAGAGGATCCTTAGCTGTGAGGGAGTGAGGGGTAAAGCCTGGGATTAGATGGACTTGTGGATTTATATCAGGACTATTTGCTGACTTTTTCTCTTTGGATCTTTCTATTTATGAGGCCCTGAACTCCTGCAGAATAGGTCAGTGTAATATGTTGTTGAGAGACCCTGAGAATCTGACATTTATATGCGTCTGCTTTTCATTTCTGTGTGCAGTCTCTCAGACTCCTCCCTCGCTCTTTACTGGTTCCCTATAATCTGTCTTGTCTTTCTCTTGTCTTTAAACAGGTGGCTGAAAAATTGATTCGCATGTTTGCTGAGCAGATATTTTACACGGGATTTATCCACGCTGACCCCCATCCTGGGAATGGTAAGAGTGGTGCTCAGTATAAAAGTGTAAGATGTGAAGTACTGAGGGAGCGAGGAGATGCAGTTTTCCGTAGATGCTGACGCTGTATAATTAGGGGAAGAGATTGCTTCTTATTCTTCCCCTGGTAGTGTCCAGGAAGAAACTCTGATTTTCTGTCAGTATAGTGTCAGCCTCTCCTGGTATTTTAGCACCGTAAGACGGAAGGGTAGGCCATAGCTTCCCCTCCTGGAGTATTCATTTATTCTTGCTGTGAGACCGAGCTGGAGAGTGGTTGCTTCCGTACAGCAAAGCAATACGGGAAACAGAAAAAAAAAATCTCTTGTTAAGGTAATTTAGTGCCTATCCTGTCCAGAGAATCACAGACCTTTGCTACCATCTCTTCTGCAGTATCACTTATGTAAGTATTGAACACGGCTGGAGCCAGGACTAATGGTTGTGGCTCTCCATTGAAAGATCCTATTAGGTGGAATGAACTCCATTTCCCTGTACGTACCCGGATCAGTCCAGACCGTGGGTTGAGCCTCCTGTCCAGCAGAGGGAGACAGAGAAAAACTGAAAGTGTATCCTATATGAGGACAGAGCCTACCCTGCAGCCCTGCAGTATTTGTCTGTCTCCAGCAGGTGGAACAGCTCACCCTGTGGTTCCCTGTTAGCTTGCCCTTTCTTCCCCTCGGGGTTTCTTCTTGACTCTTTTCTCTGGGGCAAGCTCAAGCAAGAATTGTTTTCATCTGATTTCTTTGAAAAAAAAAATTACCTGTAAATTTCTGTCATTTTTACTCACTGTGTCAGGGAGACAGTTCTGTCTCCCTCGCTCTTGGGGTTCCTAGAGGGGCTTGACCCCTTGATTTGCTCAGCCTAGGTTCCCTTCCCGGTGACCTAGTGTGGGTGATACTGGTGGTGCCAGTCCCTCTCCCTTAGTCTGCTGCCTTGCCCCGAGATGCACATTCATAAGAACATCATAAATGCCATACTGGGTCAGACCAAGGATCCATCGAGCCCAGCATCCTGTTTCCAACAGTGGCCAATCCAGGTCATAAGAACCTGGCAGGATCCCAAGCACTAAGAAGATCCCATGCTACTGATGCAATTAATAGCAGTGACTATTTTCTAAGTCAACTTAATTCATAGCCATTAATGGACTTCTCCTCCAAGAACTTATCCAATCCTTTTTTAAACACAGCTACACTAACTGCACGAACCACATCCTCTGGCAACAAATTCCAGAGTTTAATTGTGCGTTGAGTAAAAAAGAACTTTCTCCGATTAGTTTTAAATGTGCCCCATGCTAACTTCATGGAGTGCCCCCTAGTCTTTCTACTATCCGAAAGAGTAAATAACCGATTCACATCTACCCCTTCTAGACCTCTCATGATTTTAAACACCTCTATCATATCCCCCCTCAGTCGTCTCTTCTCCAAGCTGAAAAGTCCTAACCTCTTTAGTCTTTCCTCATAGGGGAGTTGTTCCATTCCCCTTATCATTTTGGTTGCCCTTCTCTGTACCTTCTCCATCGCAATTATATCTTTTTTGAGATGTGGCGACCAGAATTGTACACAGTATTCAAGGTGCGGTCTCACCATGGAGCGATACAGAGGCATTATGACATTTTCCGTTTTATTCACCATTCCCTTCCTAATAATTCCCAACATTCTGTTTGCTTTTTTGACTGCCGCAGCACACTGAGCCGACGATTTCAATGTGTTATCCACTATGACACCTAGATCTCTTTCTTGGGTTGTAGCACCTAATATGGAACCCAACATTGTGTAATTATAGCATGGGTTATTTTTCCCTATATGCATCACCTTGCACTTATCCACATTAAATTTCATCTGCCATTTTGATGCCCAATTTTCCAGTCTCACAAGGTCTTCCTGTAATTTATCACAATCTGCTTGTGATTTAACTACTCTGAACAATTTAGTGTCATCTGCAAATTTGATTATCTCACTCGTCGTATTTCTTTCCAGATCATTTATAAATATATTGAACAGTAAGGGTCCCAATACAGATCCCTGAGGCACTCCACTGTCCACTCCCTTCCACTGAGAAAATTGCCCATTTAATCCTACTCTCTGTTTCCTGTCTTTTAGCCAGTTTGCAATCCACGAAAGGACATCGCCACCTATCCCATGACTTTTTACTTTTCCTAGAAGCCTCTCATGAGGAACTTTGTCAAACGCCTTCTGAAAATCCAAGTATACTACAAAGACCAGGGGACACACAAATAAGTTACTGGGTAATACATTTAATACCAATAAGAGAAAATAATTTTCTACTCAGTGCATAATTAAGCTCTGGAATTCTTTGCCAGAGGATGTGGTGAAAGTTGTTAGTGTAGCTGTGTTTAAAAAAGGCTTGGACAAGTTCCTGGAGGAAAAGTCCATTAACCATTATTAAGGTGGAGTTGCAGAAATCCTCTGCTTATTCTTGGGATAAGCAGCCTGGACTCTCTCTACCCCTTGGATCCTGCCAGGTTCTTATGGCCTGGATTGACCACTGTTGGAAACAGGATACTGGGCTGGATGGACCCTTGGTCTGACCCAGTGTGGCAAGCCTTATGTACTTATGTACTTTTAAGGACATATGACAGAGGCAAGGTGAGTGCAGAAGTAACCCGGATAACGTGAGCTGAATATTCTGGAAGCCGATGAGTGAAGAGGCTTTGTGGATAGAGTTACCTGATAGCTTTAGCTGAATATTTAGAAGAACTTATTCAGATGAATTTTCTGCTGAATATATCTGGATAAGGTTATCTGGGTTACTTTGCTGCTCTCTAGCTTCTTGAACATTAAAAAATAAAGTTGAAGCTGTACCCAACCCTATTCCCCAATATCTTTTTAAATTATAGCATGGCCTAGTGCCCCTACCTCCCCACAAATATCTTAAAAAGCAGTCCCTCTACCAAAAGCCCTACTTTAAAAATCAGTTATGTCCAGAAATCCCCACTCCTGAAGCCCCAAACTCTTCCCAGTGCAGAGTTGGGAGTAGGAGGGACTCTCGCGTCTCCTGCTGTGTGAATGGAGATTGGCTGCCTCTCTGTCACTGCCTTCTTGAATTGTTTTTTGTTTCTGTTTTTTAGCTAACTGGCTGACTTTAGCACAGCACTTTTTCCCATCAGCTGGATATATTTAGCCATGCACCCTGTACTGCTGCTTTTTATCCAGCTAAAATTTAGCTGGTGAACAGGGACATTTTTAATTGATGCATTTTCAAGACAAATGCTGTCAATATTGACCTCAATAAAACCTAAATAACTGAACAAAATAGAAAACTAGATAAAGATGAACCGGTAGATGTAGTGTATTTCGATTTTCAGAAGGCATTTAGCAAAGTTCCTCATGAGTAAAAAGTCATGGGATAGGAGGCGATGTCCTTTCGTGGATTACAAACTGGCTAAAAGACAGGAAACAGAGAGTAGGATTAAATGGTCAATTTTCTCAGTGGAAAAGGGTAAACAGTGGAGTGCCTCAGGGATCTGTACTTGGACTGGTGCTTTTCAATCAACCTAATAAACGAAGGTTGACTGACGTGCCGCAAATGCGCAGTAGAGAGCAGCTCTACTGCGCATGTGCGGGCAAGCACGTCGGTCTCAGCGAGCGTCAGCTGAATTTACTAACATGGCAGCGGCGGCGACGAGGAGCGGCGGCGGTGGCATGCGGCGGCGTTGTCGAGTGGCAGCGGCCGCGGCGGCGGCAGCGATGAGGAGCGGCGGTGGCGGCGATGAGGAGAGGCGACGGCCAGTAGCGAGGGAGGAGCGAAGGAGGAGCGAGTGAGAGGGAGGGAGGAGAGAGAGAGAGACTGAGTGAGAGGGAGGGAGGAGAGAGAGAGGGAGGGACTGAGAGGGAGGGAGGAGAGAGAGGGAGACTGAGAGAGAGGGAGGGACTGAGTGGGAGGGGGCGTGAGAGGGAGGGAGGGGGAGGGGTGAGGGAGTGAGAGGGAGGGAGTGGGAGGGGGGAGGGAGTGGGAGGGAGGGAGTGAGAGGAACTGAGGGAGGGAGGGACTGGGAGGGGGAGGGAGAGGGAGGAAGTGTGTTGGGAGGGATTGGGAGGGACGGTAGGGGGTGGGAAACGAGTGAGGGGAGAGAGAGAGAATGAAGGGGAGGTGAGAGACAGAGGGACTGTGAGTAAGTGAAGGTAAGAAGTTGTTGGAAGCAAGAGAAAAAAGGGAAGTGAGGAGGGCTGAGGGAGAGGGAGATGGGATTTAGAGAGGGTGGGGAGTGACATGAGGAAGGGGAGAGATGGTGGGAGGTTGAATGAATGGGAAGGGGAGGGAGCAAGGTTGAGAGTGAGGTGAAGGAGGCCCAGTGGGAGATCAGGGTGCGTAAGACTGAGTGGAGGAGAAAGGGGGTGACGTGGACGAGGGGAAGGGGGAGTGAGGGAGAAAAAGTGTAGAAGGGTGCTGTGTTTCGAAAATGGACTGAAAAAAAATTTAATGTAGCCCGTTTTAACGGGCTTAACGGCTTGTATATATATAAATGATCTGTAAAGGAATACGAGTGAGATTATCAAATTTGCAGATGACACAAAATTGTTCAGAGTCGTTAAATCACAAGCAGATTGTGATAAATTGCAGGAAGACCTTGTGAGACTGGAAAATTGGGCATCCAAATGGCAGATGAAATTTAATGTGGACAAGTGCAAGGTGATGCATATAGGGAAAAATAACCCATGCTATAATTACACAATGTTGGGTTCCATATTAGGAGCTACAACCCAAGAAAGAGATCTAGGTGTCATAGTGGATAACACATTGAAATCGTCGGCTCAGTGTGCTGCGGCAGTCAAAAAAGCAAACATAATGTTGGGAATTATTAGGAAGGGAATGGTGAATAGAACGGAAAATGTCATAATGCCTCTGTATCGCTCCATGGTGAGACCGCACCTTGAATACTGTGTACAATTCTGGTCGCCGCATCTCAAAAAAGATATAATTGCGATGGAGAAGGTACAGGGAAGGGCTACCAAAATGATAAGGGGAATGGAACAGCTCCTCTATGAGGAAAGGCTGAAGAGGTTAGGGCTGTTCAGCTTGGAGAAGAGACGGCTGAGGGGGGATATGATAGAGGTGTTTAAAATCATGAGAGGTCTAGAACGGGTAAATGTGGATCAGTTATTTACTCTTTCGGATAGTAGAAGGACTAGGGAGCATTCCATGAAGTTAGCATGGGGCACATTTAAGACTAATTGGAGAAAATTCATTTTCACTCAATGCACAATTAAACTCTGGAATTTGTTGCCAGAGGATGTGGTTAGTGCAGTTAGTGTAGCTGGGTTCAAAAAAGGTTTGGATAAGTTCTTGGAGGAGAAGTCCGTTACCTGCTATTAATTAAGCTGACTTAGGGAATAGTCACTGCTATTTATGGCATCAGTAGCATGGGATATACTTAGTGTTTGGGTACTTGCCAGGTACTTGTAGCCTGGATTGGCCACTGTTGGAAACAGGATGCTGGGCTTGATGGACCCTTGGTCTGACCCAGAATGGCATGTTCTTATGTTCTTATACAATCAGATGACAGGTCATTTTATCGACATGCAATAAATATAAAATTGAGGTAATCTAAAAAAGTAAGTAGCAGTAACCTGATTTGCAGACTAAGATACAGTATATTTGATTGTCAAACTGTAACCCGCCTAGAATGGATGACAGAGCAGGAAGCACATATTTTATTTTGTCAGTTTTCTGAAACATAAAAACGGGCGTCACTTGTAGAGAAAGAGGCATTCTGGGATTCCACCGTCCGTCCGTCCGCCTGCAGAGTGAAAGAGCCCCCTTCTCATCACGTGTGTGTATTGGACCGCCTCACTCTCTTGCAGGGCAGCCAGATTGGAATAATAATCTGCTTCTTGGTTGTGCTTGCAGTGTTGGTGAGGAAAGGGCCCGATGGGTCTGCAGAGCTGATCCTCCTGGACCATGGACTGTATGAGTTTCTGTGCGAGAGGTAAGCACGGCCTGGATCACAGGATGGCAGCAGGGTTGTGACTGCGGCCTGCTATTGCTTAGGTTGGGGATTGGTAATTTCATAGGTAGTCATGGCTGACCGTTTACTGATTCTCTCTTTTAGGGTGTGGAGGTAAATGGTGAGGGAGGAGTAAATAGTATGGGAGCAATATGGTGGAGGAGAGATAGGGAGTCGGGTAAATGGTGAGGGGTAAATGGAGCAATAGGGGATGAGGGTGGATAGGAAGGGAGGGAGTGTATGGTAGGAGAGGGATAGGGAGTGGGGTTAATGGGGAGGGGCAGGGTGTGGGGGATGGATAGGAAGGGAGGGAGTGTATGGTAGGAGAGGGAAAGGGAGTGGGGTTAATGGGGAGGGGCAGGGTGTGGGGGATGGATAGGAAGGGAGGGAGTGTATGGTAGGAGAGGATAGGGAGGTGGGGTTAATGGGAAGGGGCAGGGTGTGGGGGATGGATAGGAAGGGAGGGAGTGTATGGTAGGAGAGGGATAGGGAGTGGGGTTAATGGGAAGGGGCAGGGTGTGGGGGATGGATAGGAAGGGAGGGAGTGTATGGTAGGAGAGGTATAGGAGTGGGTAATGGGGAGGGCAGGGGTGGGGGATGGGGGGATGGATAGGAAGGGAGGGAGTGTATGGTTAGGAGAGGGATAGGGGAGTGGGGTTTAATGGGGAGGGGCAGGGTGGGGGGGATGGATAGGAAGGGAGGGAGTGTATGGTAGGAGAGGGATAGGGAGTGGGGTTAATGGGAAGGGGCAGGGTGTGGGGGATGGATAGGAAGGGAGGGAGTGTATGGTAGGAGAGGGATAGGGAGTGGGGTTAATGGGAAGGGGGCAGGGTGTGGGGGATGGATAGGAAGGGAGGGAGTGTATGGTAGGAGAGGGATAGGGGAGTGGGGTTAATGGGAAGGGGAGGGGTGTGGGGGATGGATAGGAAGGGAGGGAGTGTGTATGGTAGGAGAGGGATAGGGAGTGGGGTTAATGGGAAGGGGCAGGGTGTGGGGATGGATAGGAAGGGAGGGAGTGTATGGTAGGAGAGGATAGGGAGTGGGGTTAATGGGCAGGGGCCGGGTGTGGGGGATGGATAGGAAGGGAGGGAGTGTATGGTAGGAGAGGGATAGGGAGTGGGGTAATGGGAGGGGCAGGGTGTGGGGGATGGATAGGAAGGGCGGGAGTGTATGGTAGGAGGAGAGGGATAGGGAGTGGGGTTTAATGGGAAGGGGCCAGGGTCGTGTGGGGGGATGGATAGGAAGGGAGGGGAGTGTATGGTAGGAGAGGGATAGGGAGTGGGGGTTAATGGGAAGGGGCAGGGTGTGGGGGATGGATAGGAAGGGAGGGAGTGTATGGTAGGAGAGGGATAGGGAGTGGGGTTAATGGGAAGGGGCAGGGTGTGGGGGATGGATAGGAAGGGAGGGAGTGGTATGGTAGGAGAGGATAGGGAGTGGGGTTAATGGGAAGGGGCAGGGTGTGGGGGATGGATAGGAAGGGAGGGAGTGTATGGTAGGAGAGGGATAGGGAGTGGGGTAATGGGAAGGGGCAGGGTGTGGGGGATGGATAGGAAGGGAGGGAGTGTATGGTAGGAGAGGGATAGGGAGTGGGGTTAATGGGGAGGGGCAGGGTGTGGGGGTATGGATGGAAGGGAGGGAGTGTAGTATGGTAGGAGAGGGATAGGGAGTGGGGTTAATGGGAAGGGGCCGCAGGGTGTGGTGGGGATGGATAGGAAGGGAGGGAGTGTATGGTAGGAGAAGGGATAGGGAGTGGGGTTAATGGGAAGGGGCAGGGTGTGGGGGGATGGATAGGAAGGGAGGGAGTGTGTATGGTAGGAGAGGGATAGGGAGTGGGGTTAATGGGAAGGGGCAGGGGCAGGGTGTGGGGGATGGATAGGAAGGGAGGGAGTGTATGGTAGGAGAGGGATAGGGGAGTGGGTGTTTAATGGGAAGGGGCAGGGTGTGTGGGGGATGGATAGGAAGGGAGGGAGTTGTATGTAGGAGAGGGATAGGGAGTGGGGTTAATGGGGAGGGGCAGGGTGTGGGGGATGGATAGGAAGGGAGGGAGTGTATGGTAGGAGAGGGATAGGGAGTGGGGTTAATGGGAAGGGGCAGGGTGTGGGGGATGGATAGGAAGGGAGGGAGTGTATGGTAGGAGAGGGATAGGGAGTGGGGTTAATGGGAAGGGGCAGGGTGTGGGGGATGGATAGGAAGGGAGGGAGTGTGTATGGTAGGAGAGGGATAGGGAGTGGGGTTAATGGGAAGGGGCAGGGTGTGGGGGATGGATAGGAAGGAGGGAGTGTATGGTAGGAGAGGGATAGGGAGTGGGGTGAAGGGGAAGGGGCAGGGTGGGGGGATGGATAGGAAGGAGGGAGTGTATGGTAGGAGAGGGATAGGGAGTGGGGGTAATGGGGAGGAGCAGGGGTGGGGGATGGATAGGAAGGGAGGGAGTGTGTATGGTAGGAGAGGGATAGGGAGTGGGGTTAATGGGGAGGGGCAGGGTGTGGGGGATGGATAGGAAGGGAGGGAGTGTATGGTAGGAGAGGGATAGGGAGTGGGGTTAATGGGAAGGGGCAGGGTGTGGGGGATGGATGGAAGGAGGAGGGAGTGTATGGTAGGAGAGGGATAGGGAGTGGGGTTAATGGGGAAGGGGCAGGGTGTGGGGGATGGATAGGAAGGGAGGGAGTGTATGGTAGGAGAGGGATAGGGAGTGGGGTTAATGGGGAGGGGCAGGGTGTGGGGGGATGGATGGGAAGGAGGGAGTGTATGGTAGGAGAGGGATAGGGAGTGGGGTTAATGGGGAGGGGCAGGGTGTGGGGGATGGATAGGAAGGGAGGGAGTGTATGGTAGGAGAGGGATAGGGAGTGGGGTTAATGGGGAGGGGCAGGGTGTGGGGGATGGATGGGAAGGAGGGAGTGTATGGTAGGAGAGGGATAGGGAGTGGGGTTAATGGGGAGGGGCAGGGTGTGGGGGATGGATGGGAAGGAGGGAGTGTATGGTAGGAGAGGGATAGGGAGTGGGGTTTAATGGGGAGGGGCAGGGTGTGGGGGATGGATAGGAAGGGAGGGAGTGTATGGTAGGAGAGGGATAGGGAGTGGGGTTAATGGGGAGGGGGCAGGGTGTGGGGGATGGATAGGAAGGGAGGGAGTGTATGGTAGGAGAGGGATAGGGAGTGGGGTTAATGGGAAGGGGCAAGGTGTGGGGGATGGATAGGAAGGGAGGGAGTGTATGGTAGGAGAGGGATAGGGAGTGGGGTTAATGGGAAGGGCAGGGTGTGGGGGATGGATAGGAAGGGAGGGAGTGTATGGTAGGAGAGGGATAGGGAGTGGGTTAATGGGGAGGGGCAGGGTGTGGGGGATGGATAGGAAGGGAGGGAGTGTATGGTAGGAGAGGGATAGGGAGTGGGGTTAATGGGGAGGGGCAGGGTGTGGGGGATGGATAGGAAGGGAGGGAATGTGTATGGTAGGAGAGGGATAGGGAGTGGGGTTAATGGGCAGGGGCAGGATGTGGGGGATGGATAGGAAGGGAGGGAGTGTATGGTAGGAGAGGGATAGGGAGTGGGGTTAATGGGAAGGGGCAGGGTGTGGGGGATGGATGGGAAGGAGGGAGTTCATGGGAGGAGAGGGATAGGGAGTAGGATAAATGGTGGGGGAGAGGTAGGGACTGGGGGTAAATGGTGAAAAAGGAATAAGTAGTGGGGGGTAAAGGAGCATAGGGAATGAGGGTGGATAGGAAGGAGGAAGTAGGAGTGGGAATAAATGATGAGGGAGACGTGTATGAGTAAAAGATGTGGGGGGTAGGTAGTGGGAGTAAATGGTGAGGGGGTTAGATAATAGGGTAAATGGTGAGTTAGTGGTACGGTTAGTGAGTAAATTGTGAGGGAGAGTGGGGTTTTGCTTGCTTACCAGCAGGTGGAGGCAGAGAATAAATCTTTTCAGACACTGCTATAAAACCGAGAGTGCACCTGCACTCCCTCAGTATTTCTCTGTCTCCAGCAGGTGGTAGAGGTGCAAACCTGCAGTCTGACTGGTCTTAGTGTGAAAAGGAAGAAAGAAGATGATGAAATTCGGCTTCCTAAGGAGCTAGGTTCCTTCGTGGGCCATCCCTTAAGTCGAGCTCGGCAAGCGGGGGTAGTAGATCCCTGGTTGTCTCGGTCCGACACCATCAGAGGACTTGAAAGCCAGAGGTCCTGGGTCCCTCTGGATCCCCCTCACATGTCCTTGGTGGCAAAACTCAGGCAAATATTCCCTTATTGTCTTCTTCATTCTAAGTGTACTACTGCCTTGCTTTTCTTGTTGTTTAAAAAAAAAAAAGAAAGTGAAGGAATTTTCCAGCATGTGTGAGGTGCTGGCTTTGTTGGAGCAAGGGGAGAGGAGGGAAGGCCGCAGCTGCACTCCTGAGGTCTGGGAGGGCTCACCGAGGCACGGTGCAGACGGTATAATGTGCATCAGGGAGCCGCATTAGCACAGCTGGGGTCCAGGTGGGCTCAATGGGATTTGTGCGATTGGTGCAGCACGCCTCGGGAGGCAGTGTTGGCTCACCTGGTGTCTGGGAGGGCTCAGAGAAGCAGGTTGCTATCGGCATGGTGAGCGCATGAGCGCAGCATGGCACCAGTCACAGAGTGCGCCAAATCTTACAGGGCCTACAGGGAGAAGCATTCACACCTGAAGACAGGCATGCTGTGCCCCGATTGTTCTTCCAGGAGCGAAGACAGCTCCTCGGGGGCAACAGGCAAGTGTTGTGCCCATTCTTCAAGTGCCGGCAGGGAGGCTGCCAGAGATGAGAAGGCGGCGACCATCTTGCCTCCTCATGGTAGGAGGCAGACGGAGTTGGGGGAAGACAGGGACACCCTGCCCCCACTCTCACTGATGGTGCAGGAAACTCCAGAGGACCGGGAAGGTATGGAAAAGCCGGATGAGGGGATCCCTGAGGGTATCAGTGATCCAGAGGAGTTTCTTACTGATTCTGTCTTATTTCTGCAGGAAAAAGCCAGGCAGGGGTCTGAGTGAACCATCCGCGCGTTAAGCAGGCTGCACGACCTGCTAAAGTGTGCAGGCAGGAGCCCACAAGAAAGTCTGGTGCCTGCTCCATTGCATGGGCCTTGGATGTTCTTCGGCAGATGATGAGAGATCTATCTCTGATTCGGATGCTTCGGAGGATCCTCAAGGAGGTGTTGGTGATGACCCTGGAAAGGATCCTCGGAACCACCTGGTTGATGAGGTTCTGAATGCAGATAATCCCCTATTGGACCCAAAAAGCACAAAGGAAGGCGATCTATGAAAGCCGTTAGGAAATACAAAGAGATAGATGCCTGAGGTCTTTTTCAATTCCTTTATTGAAATGGAGACATAAAAGGTAGCCCGACTCTGGCCGAGTTTCGCCGCTTAGGACGGCTGCCTCAGGGGCTTGTATGAACAGTCATGAGTTCCCAATTTAGTTCAAGTCAAGTATATATTTGTGAATTGTATTTGCATCTGTGTACTCCGCAACAATATTCAATCTTATATTGACTGTTCATACAAGCCCCTGAGGCATCCGTCCTAAGCGGCGAAACTCGGCCAGAGTCGACTACATGCATCTATCCCCCTGATAATCCCCTATTGGACTTGGAGGAGGTTCCAGTGGTGGAAGGAGATGGTCCTAGAGTGGTCCATCTTTTCCAGAAGGAGACTTTGCGCTCCCTCGTCCCTCAGGTTCTGGGGGTGGACTCTGTTCTGGATGGACTATGTGGTTCTCCAAAGACTTTTGCTTTACTGAAAAAAGTAAGAAGTTGGTGTGCTGGGAGTGGGATGCCCCAGAGGCTGGTCTTAAGGTCAGCAGGGCAATGAGAAGCTTTTTCCTTTGCTTTAAGAGACTTGGGAGCTCCTGATGCTTCCAAAGCTGGATATTTCGGTTTCCGCTGTGACCAAAAAAGGCGATCATTCCGGTAATGGAGTCGGCTGCACAAATTGGAGCTTCAGTTGAGGAGGATGTTTGAGGTCTCAGCTTTGAGTCTTCGAACATCTATGTGTAGTAGCCTCAGGCAGCAGCCCTGCTTGCGCAGGGTACAGAAAGTGCAGGAGACAGAGTATGGGTCTTCAGCCAGGTCCAAGCAGGCAGCCCATTTGGAAGCACAGGTGGCCTAGGTGACGGATGCATTGTATGATTTGGTCAGGAATTCCACTAGAAGCATGGTTCAAAGGCTTCTCTGATTGCATAATTGGTCTGACGATGCGTGGTCCAGGTCGCAACTGTGTAATCTTCCTTTTAAAGGGAAGTTGTTGTTCAGAGAAGACCTAAAACAATTGATGAAGCATTTGAGCAAATCAAAAGGAAATAAGTTGCTAGAGGATAGAAAGGTCGGCAAGAAGAATTTTCCAATTTCAAGAGGCACGGAGATGTAGGGTTGCTCCTACCTTGGCGCAGAGACAAGCCTTAGGACAGCAGCAGTCTTTTTGAGGTGCTCGTAGGGCCTCCCGTGATAGGTTCCAGTCAAAGACCCAGAGGAAACAAGGCTTCGCAATGAGGCCAAGCGCGTCCACTCCTCTATGGAGGCTGTCGGGGATAGGTTGACTCTCTTTTGTGAAAAGAGATGCCCCATCTCAAATCTCCCTTTTTTAGCCAAACTAACAGAGAAATTGGTTAATACTCAGCTTTCAGATTATCTGGAAGAACACAATATCCTATACCCATCCCAATACGGATTTCGCAAATCTCGCAGTACAGAAACACTTCTCATATCATTAACAGACCATATCATTATGGGATTAGACAAAGGCTACTCCTTTCTTCTAGTACTCCTAGACATCTCAGTGGCATTCGATACCGTCAACCACTCCATCCTCCTGACTCGCCTAGCAGACATAGGCATATCCGGATCAGCCCTCAGTTGGTTCACATCATTCCTTAGTAATAGAAGCTTCAAAGTTAAAATTAACAATAAAGAATCTCCATCGACAAGATCCTCACTTGGTGTTCCTCAAGGATCCTCTTTATCACCCACTCTCTTCAACGTATACCTCCTCCCCCTCTGCCAGCTCCTAACTGACCTTAACCTAACACATTATCTATATGCTGACGACGTGCAGATTCTGATTCCGATAACAGAATCCATCGCAAAATCACTCACGCACTGGAATAACTGCCTAAAATCGATCACCAGCCTTCTCAACAGTCTAAATTTGGTTCTTAACGCATCTAAGACCGAACTCCTCCTCATCTCCTCCAATCAAGACAACCAACCCCCAAAGACCATCCTCAACATTCAGCTCAAGCACACCCATGTAAGAGATCTCGGGGTTCTACTCGACAACCGCCTAAACCTAAAGAAATTGATCAACACCACAACCGAAGATTGCTTCTATAGACTCCAGGTTCTAAAAAGACTCAAACCGCTACTATTCTTCCAAGACTTCAGGACAGTTCTGCAAACACTACTATTTGCTAAAATAGACTATTGCAGCGCTCTCCTCCTGGGTCTCCCCAGCTCAACCACTAAACCCCTACAGTTGATACAGAATGCCGCGGCAAGAATTCTGACTAACACCAGCCGCGGAGAACACATATCACCCATTCTTCATAACTTACACTGGCTCCCGGTGAAATACAGAATCCTTCACAAATCACTCACTTTAATCCACAAATCCATCTACAATCATCTGCATCTGGACCTCAAATTCCCCCTCAATCTCCATTTTACCAACAGACCGACCAGAGAAGTATATAAAGGAACCCTACAGGCCCCACCTACAAAAGTTACACGCCTCACCTCGACCAAAGATCGATCCTTTTCAACAGCAGGCCCAGCTATCTGGAACAACATCCCATACGACCTCAGACTGGAACCCTGCCTATTAACATTTAGAAAAAAACTCAAGACCTGGCTTTTCCGCCAGGCCTTCACAAATCCCTCAGACACACACTAGACGACCAAATACCCTTTGTGAACAAAGGATCTCCATTCTAACTTCAAGTTCTGAATAAGAGCATACCCTGACTCTTTAACTGTTGTTAATATCTTAATCACTACGATCCTTAGACTTTTTTGCTTTCTAGCAGTCTTGCTTCCAAGTTCACTACCCCTGTTGAATGTAACTTTGTTCTTCCTATTTTTACCTATGGTTCCTGTTACAGTTCCCCCTTTCGATGTAAACCGATCTGATATGGTCCTCAACCATGAAGGTCGGTATAGAAAAGTGTTAAATAAATAAATAAAAGTGGCCCAAGATTACGTCAGAACAATGGGTTTGCGAGGTGATTAGATTTTCACATCCAATCAGAGACACATAATTAGTGTCTCATTGTACATTCTGCATCAAACGAGAAGCACTATGTGATATGTTGCAGCGGCTGGAAGCAATAGGGCCACTACCACCATGGGAACAGGACCAGGGAAGGTATTCAGTGTACTTTCTGGTTCCAAAAAGATTAAAAAAAAAAAAAATAGGCATTTTCCAGCCCATCCTGGATCTGCAGAAGATCAACGTGGCGCTGCGAGTCCAACATTTTCGGATGGAAGTGGTGCAAACAGTAATCATGGCGGTGCGCAAAGGGGAATTTCTGGTTTCCATGGATTTGATGGAGGCCTAGCTGTATCTTCCTATCTGTCTGGACCATCAGCAGTTTCTATGATTAGTAGTGCTGGGCTAGCATTTTAAGTTCCCAGCTCTTCCATTTGGCTTGACGACCGCTCCCAGGGCATTAACAAAGGTGCTGGTGGTGCTAGTGGTGATGCTGAGAAGGGAAGGAGTTATAGTGCACCCATTCTTAGTCGACTGGCTCATCTAGGTGAAGTCAGAATTAGTGCAGTCACTCGATTCAGCGGGTTCTGAATATGTTGCGATCTCTGGGCTGGGTAGTGAACCTAGCAAAGAGCAAGTGGATTCCATCCCAGTCGTTGGAGTACCTAAGGGTGAGGTTCGATACCCAGTTGGGCTAGGGGTTTCTTATCATGGAGAGAGTAAGCAAGTTACAGTCTCAGATGCTTCATCTACTTCAGATCGGTGGCCAGAGTCTGGGATTATTTGCAGGTCCTGGGTTCTATGGCTTCTATGCTGAAATTAGTTGCATGGGTGTTTGCTCACATGCGACTACTTCAACGAGCACTTCTGTCCTTTTGGAACCCACTTAAGGGGTGCTCCAGGTCCAATTTCTCATGGTGGTTCTCTTGCCCTATCTTGGTGAGAGGAGTGGAGCTGGAGATTCTGGATTGGGTGGTAGTGACCACGGATGCCAGCCTCAAAGTTTGGGGGCTGTTTGTTAGGGGCAGTCAACTCAGGGTCAGCAAAAGGAAGCATCCTGGTCTATCAATCACTTGGAAATGATAGCAGTTCGCAGGGCATTGGTTTCCTTCCTCCCGCAAATTCGAAGACAGACTTCTCAGATAGTGTGACAATGGTAGCACATATCAATTGTCAGGGCGGGACGAAGAGTCTCTAGGTGGTTCAAGAGGCCTGGGCAATGTTTGTCGGAATGGAACAGTATCTGGTGGGGATGGCGACATCCCTTGTGGCCAGAGTGGACAATGTGCTGGTGGATTATCTCAGCTATCAACATTTGGATCTGGGGGAATGGGAATGATCCTTGGAAGCCATAGTCTTTATTCTGGCCAGGTATGGCAGTTCTCAGTTGTATCTGATAGCATTGCGCATCAATGCAAAGGCAGACAGTTCTTTAGTCACAGGAGAGAGTTTTGTTTTGAGGGGGCTGACACTCTCGTCTGACTGCGGCCCACAGAAGTTCTGCTGTATATGTTCCCACCATGGCCTCTTGTAGGCAGAATTTTCAGGCGGATAGAATGGCTTCTGGGAAGGGTGGTTCTCATTGCGCCAGAGTGGCCTCACCATCCATGGTTCACGGATCTGTTGTGTCTAGTAGTGGACAGACCAATCCGATTTAGGCATATGCAGGAGCTGCTCAATCCTATTCTTGGATTGAGCAGCTCACTTTTGTCTCGTGGCTTGGCCTTTGAGAGGAGATGCACTTGAAGGGGTACTCTAAAGCGGTGATTGCTCTCTTGCTTCAGACTAGGAGACCTTCCAATTCTCTGGCGTATGTCCGGGTGTGCAAGGTGTTTGAAGAGTGGTGTCTAGATTAGGGTGTCAATCCTCTCCGGGTAGATGTTTCTCACATTTTGGCCTTTTTGCAGGATGGTTGGGCCAACGGGTTGGCTTGCAATTTACTGCAAGCACATGTGGCAGCTTTGGCATGTCTGCAAGGTAAATTTTAGGGGAGGCCTTTGGCTTCACATCTGTATATCATTTGGTTTTTGAAGGGGGCTAAGCTGTTAACATCCTCCGGTCCGTACATTGTGTCCGACTTGAAACCTTAATTTGGTTTTACGAGTCCTTTGTGGCCCTCCCTTCAATCTGTTGCATTAGGCATCATTGAAGGATCTTACCTTGCAAATGTTTTTTTATTTTTCTAGTGGCGATTTGTGCAACCAGAAGGATTTCAGAGTTACAGCCTTTGTGGTGTACAGTTCCTTTTTCTTTGGATCACGGATGGGGTGTCTTGTTGCACACAGTCCCTCCTTTTTTGACTAAGGATGTTTCTGGCTTTCACATCAATCAGGTGATGGAGCTTCCTGCTTTTCGGCTCCTGACAGCTAAGACGCAATATGCATGGGGGCTTCATTTACTGGATGTTCAATGAACTCTTATGTGCTATCTTAAAATCACTAACAGTTTTCAGCGATCAGAGCATATCTTTATCTTGTCTAGTAGGGCAAAGAAGGGTGAAGAGGCTTCTAAGGCGCCAGTCATGCATTGGCTAGAGGAAACTATCTGTTCAGTGTACATCTGTAAAGGTCAGATGGGCGCAAGAAGCAGAGTTTCAATTGATATTGCCGCAAGAGATTTTTTTATGTGATGACATGATCCTTGCTTCATAAGCTTGCCAGACATTACCATTCGGATGTCAGGGTGCCTGAGGAGGCAACCCTCTGGTGAAGGTGTGTTGTGAGCTGGTCTTTCAGGTTCCCGCCCAGTGTAGAGGAGCTTGGGTACATCCCACTTGTCTGGACTGATCTGGGGTATGAACAGGAAAGGAAAATTAGTTCTTACCTGCTCATTTTCATACCTGGAATACCACAGATCAGTCCAGAGGCCTATCTCCTTTGATTGCAAAAGACCTGTAATAGTGCTGGTTGTACATAGTGCAGAACAGTTTTCAAGTTCTTTGTTGGGGGGTGAGTGTTCCACTTAGGGAGATCCAACCCTTGGTTCTACTGCTCGTTCTATTGCTTGCCTTGTAAAGGGGGTGAGGTTATTTGGGATGGGGTTCATCTTGGCTTGGGTACAGGTCAATACTGGGGGGACTGCAGATGGCATTCTCGGTTTTGTAGCAGTGCCTGAAAAGTTTTTTTTCTCTGCCTCCATCTTCTCGTAGGGATGCAAAACCCACTTGTCTGGACTGATCTGTGATATTCCAGGAACAAAAATTAGCAGGTAAGAACCATTTTTCCTATAATTGGAGTAAATGGTGAGGGATGTGTAGGTAGTGAGAGTAAATGATGAGGCAGAGGTAAGATGTGTGAGTAAATGGTGAGGGAGAGTAGGGTATGAGGAAATGGTGAGGGAGGGGTAGGTAGTGAGAGTAAATGGTGAGGGAGAGTAGGGTGTGATTAAATGATGAGGGAGGGGTAGGTAATGGGAGTAAATGGTGATGGAGGGATAGGTAGTAGGGGTAAATGATGAGGTACAGGTAGGATGTGTCAGGACATTGTGGACGCTGCCGGAATCGTGGTACGAGTGTACTGCAATACTGGTGCCAAAAGAGTTTGGCAATGTATGAGGGTGGGGAGCATTGCTTTCAGAGTTTGGCTGACCAGGGAGAGGGCAAGAAGTAGTGCGGCAGGCAGATTCATGGCATTTTTATTCTAAAATTGTACTTGGAGGGGTTTGGGCGGTGGGACAGGCCCCATATATGAATATAGCAGGTTAAGCCTAAAGTTTTTTGGCAATACTGCTATGAAGCAGTCCCAGAGGTTTACAGCTAACTTAGCTGGAGACAGTTCAATATTGGCTAAGTTAGGTGGATAATTTTGCTCTGCTCTGGGACACCCCTATTTTATCTGGCTAATTTTTAGTCCTATAAGTACTCCCAATATTCAGAAGGTGGCAGTTATCTGTATAGCTCCCAAGTTATCTAGCTAAATGCCTTTCATTATGGACCTCCTAGAATCCAATAGCTATGATAGTCTTTTTTTCCGTCGATATGCAGTTTGAATTAGCCATGCTGAATGGATGGTGTCATCACTAAGCGGAGCTATCTCTCAAAACTTATGGTGCTTTCAGCTCTACTGAGCATATTCTATTCTTCTGTGCAAATTCAGCGCTCTAGAAATCTCCTCAGTCTGATTTTGTCTGCGCACAGCACAGATGGCAAATCCTGTCTCTCCTGAGATTTTTTAGTTTCCTCATTGAAAATTTGTATAAATGATCCCAAAAACAGCACTTGTCAATGGTATCATGGGCCAGAAGAAAACCTCCAGGTTCAAATAGTCTTCCTGTGGCCACATCATCGGTGACAGGTGGCCACAGCTACTGTTACTTATGTCAAGGCCCAGGCCCAGACCACAACTAGACAAACTGCTGGGACTGTGGCAGAATGTCACCTAGGGCCCAGAGACAGCAGTCTGAAAAAATAGCATGCCTCCAGACAGAGGGCACGTCTTCATCACCCACAGGAGTCTTCTCGGCTTCTGCCTCAGGTAGTTTTTCCTCCAATAGAAGTCGTGAGGGTAGGAGATCCTCCCACTGCTCTCCCAGCTGGAGAAAGGAAATACAGAGCCCAGATTGCTGGCTGGCCTCCGCAAGGACAGAGTACATGCCAAAAGCATTGCTATAACCTCCTTCAGCGCAACCTAAGTTGCATGGAACCATGCCAAAGCAAAAGCTGATGATGTATACCAAATTTGACCCATGACGCATTGCGCGTGGTGCACCATTTCGCACGTTACAATGCACGGTTCTCAACACTCAGCACATAAGATCATAAAAAGACTAAGACCAGCACCAGACTATGCAGTGATGCAAGTAAAGAAGAAAAAAACCATGCATCCAAGGACAACATGGGACCTAGACATAAAAACATAAGAAATTGCCATGCTGGGTCAGACCATGGGTCCATCAAGCCCAGCATCCTATTTCCAACAGAGACCAAACCAGACCACAAGAACCTGGCAAGTACCCAAACACTAAGAAGATCCCATGCTACTGATGCCAGTAATAGCAAAGGCCATTCCCTAAGTCAATTAGAGATACCGCTTCCACAAGCAAAACTCAGCACCCTCCGGATTGTGACGCACCTGAAAAGGAAACACAGATCCCGAACTCCATCGGAGTCATCCAGAACCAGTGGACTTCAGCAACATGAGGCCCATATAGGAGAAAAAGTAACACTGCACCCCCAAGGAAAGACTGGTCCATACTAATGCTGGGACCTCCATATCACCTAGCCTATGATATTTTGGGTGCAGTGATTCCACCACCTAGGTTCTCTCGGGGAATTTATTCATTGTATTATACTTCTTTTCAACTGCCAGCAGGAGAGGTCCTAATTTCGTTTTTAGCCTTCAGCATGTGGCATCAGAGACTTCGACTCAAAACGCCACAGCCAGTCTGTTCACTTTTACCTTTGGGAAACGCAACTATTACAGAACAATAACAGGTGTTGGTACTAGAAGAGGACATTCCACCACAGTCCCCAGGTCTCAGGTCGCAACAAGTAGTTGAGCAAATTCCAGATATTGTGTGGCGTTTCTTTTCATCTCTGTTTCCGCAGATATTACAACCAACTTTCCCACCAACAAACCCTATCTTGCCAGTTAACCATGGAAACAATATTGCCAGGGATGCTGCCACTACCTCCTTCATCTTCTTCAGAGGATAACCAGGAGAATCTCCCACCACTATTTGTCCCTTCGAGGGTCCCTTCACTGGAGCCAAGATCAGACAGTCTTGCCCTCTCTTCTCCAAGGGAGTCCCCCAGTAGTTCCACTGAAATACTATTTGAAACACTGGATCATTCCTCTCCACTGGAAGATTTAACATACTCCCATTTTGTAGAAAGAGTGGGCACCTCTCTTAAGGTAGAGGTAAAGAAAGATCCTGACCCCAGGTGGATATTAAACCTACCAGTGGAACCATCTTTACTGCCGTCACATTTGCTATTGGATAAAGTACTCATGAGGACGTGGGAATCCCTCTTTTTGGGGTTGGTAGTAGCTCACAAAGTAGACCTCAAATTCCACAGAGTGGTCCACCTTCCACACAACTTTGTAGTGGTGGAGTCAACAGTGCAGAAAGCAATAAAGAGCTGGTTACATGCCAGTACACAGCCAGACAAAGACCATAAGCTCCTGGACAATTTTGGTAAAAAAGTGTTCTAGAATGCAATGCACACCTCTAGAATACAACACCACCAGTTTTATATGGTGCAATATTTGCACAAATGTGTGCAGTGGCTCAAACTCTATATCAAAGCACAAGACAGGCAGCAGATTACACAGCTGCCACTCCTTGATTTAGAAGAGGGCCTTTGTCATATATTAAAATTGGTTTACGAAGGCTTTGACACATCCGCTAGAACATTGACGTTCTCAATAGGAGTAAGGTGAATGGCATGGCTGAGAGCAAGTGGCATTAGGAAATGTGTCCATGAAAATCTAGCAGATCTACCTTATTTAGGGGCAACCTTTTCGGAGAAAAGCTTCACAAAACAGTGTTGCAATTAAAAGAAAATGTTTTAGTACAATCCCTTTCCATGAATGGGGACCTGCAGATTACACAAAAGCGCTTCTACCCCCAGTACAAACAACCTTTTTTCCCCAGGAGATCTTACAGGCCATACCAACCACACTGGCATACTCCATATCAACAGCCTTGGCAGCAAAATCAACCAACACAAGTTTGAGGATGGCAAAAGTCGCAGACCCAGCAGCAACCAAGCCACAGCAGGGTTTTTAAACAAAACACTGCCTCAGCACAGCACGCTAGGGGGGGCAGGATCCAGTTTCAGTTCAAGGAATGGTCCAATATAACAACAGACCAGCGAGTCTTGACAATAATTCATCATGGTTATTTGCCTACATTTTCTCAGTTGCCTACAAATGCCTCACTTACCAACTTTCTCAGTAGACCAGTCACACCTCGCCATCTTGTCCCAGGAATTCGAGAACTTACTACAACAGAATGCTCTCAGAAAGCTGACTACTCCCCAATGCAATCGGGTATTACTTCAAATACTTCCTCATTCCCAAGAAATCGGGGGGCTTTCGCCCCATCCTAGATCTCAGGGCACACAGCAAACATCTCTATCGAGAAAAATTCAAAATGACGTCTCTGGGACCGATACTACCATTCATCCAACCTCATGGCTGGATGTGCTGTCTCGATCTCAAGGATGCATACATCACATCCCCATATACCCATCCTGTTGGCAATACCCATCCTGTTGGCAATACCTCCCGTCTGAACTCTCATCTGCTCCCGAGTCTTCACGAAGTGTCTAGCTGTGGCAGTGGCACACTTACGACAATTGGGAATATGGATATTTCCATACTTAGATGTCTGGTTAATCACAGCCCACTCCAAGGAAACTAGACCATCACATGTCTAGAGCAACTAGGTTCCCTGATAAATTATGAAAAATCAAACCTGCAACCAGTACAATCGCTGCAGTTCATAGGAGTTCGCATAGACTTAGTTTGCCAGAACTTAGTATGACGTGTTGCATTACTGAACTCCACAACAACTCGCTTTTGGGACACATAGTAGCGATACATGTAGTCCCTTTCACCTGGTTACACATGAGATGCCTTCATTGGGAATTGCATACGCAGTGGGTTCAATTTCTCCAACCCTTATTGTCTCGTGTTCGCCTGACCAACCAAATGAAATCAACCAGTTGGTGGCTTCAGCTAAGAGTGCTAGAACTGATGCCCCACTTCAGCCGATCCAGCACCAGGTAATCTAACCACAGAAGCATCTCCTCGGGGCTGGAGAGCGCATCTTCATCAGTTCAAAATACAGAATTTCTGGGCTCACAGAGAAAAGGCATATCATGTTAAACTTTCTAGAATTAAGAGCAATGCGCTATACACTACGAGTGTTTCAACATTTACTTTAAGGAAAACAAATGATTCATACAGACAACCAAGTAGCTTTGTTTTATGTAAACAAAAAGGGGGGAATGGGCTCTTGAACGCTGTCAAGAAGCACTTCATCTATGGAACTGGGCAGACCACAACGGTGCAACACTGCAAGGGGCATGTCTTCCAGGGATAGAAAATATGGAGGCAAACAGACTAAGCAGATTATTCTGCTTGCACGAATGGGCCCTGGCACAGGAGGTCACAGACACTCTCTTCCTCCGATATGGGTGAATGTGGATAGATCTCTTTGCAACAGAGAAAAACAGGCAAGTAGACTGCTCCTGCTCCATTTGTCCCAGCCAGTAGTACGGAGAAGCAGTGGACGCCTTCTTAATCTTGTGGAACAGGGGCCTTCTCTATGCTTTCCCCCCCAATTCCATTACTCTCCAAAACAATTCAGAAATGCATGCAAGATAAAGCCAAAATGATCTTGAGGGCTCCAGCATGGTCGAGACATCCATGGTATGTGTATCTCGTACAATTTTCAATCAGTTCTCCTCAGAAACTAGAGTGGAGCCTGAACCTCCTAAGGCAGAAAGAGGGCTTCCTTCTGCAGCTGCTCCACCCTTCCCTCAGCCTCACAGTGTGGATGTTGAGCAAGTGACCATAGCGCATTGTAACCTGCAGGCCAATATAGAAGAGATATTATTGTCTCCCAAAAGCCTTCCACACGAAGGAATTATGTTTGACATGGAATTGATATATGAGATGGTGTAGGAAACATTCCATTGACCCCCCCTCACCTGTGGACCATGTCAGCTGTTAATGTCCTGTCCAAAATGAGCCTGGCAACCTTTTCGATCAGAATACCTATCAATTCCATAGTGGCATATCATCAGTAGGAGGATGGTTCCCTGATCTCTGTACATCTTCTAATCTCTAAATTTGTGATGGGCCTCCTATATCTTCATCCCTGTATGTGGCAGCCTCCAATTCCCTGGGACATCAACATAGTCCTTACGACTCTGATGGAAGCTGTGTATGAGCCTTTGGACACAGATGAGCTTAAGTACTTGACATGGAAATAGTATTTTTGGTATTGAATATGTCTGCACATAGAGTGAGTGAGCTGTAGGCCTTAGTTGACTTTCCTCCCTATTTGTAATTTTATCACATAATAACATAAGATGTGCCATACTGGGTCAGACCAAGGGTCCCATCCAGCCCAGTATCCTGTTTCCAAAAGTGGTCAATCCAGGTCACAAGTACCTGGCAGGATCCCAAGAGGTAGAGAGATTCCAAGCTGCTTATCCCAAGAATAAGTAGTGGATTTCTGCAACTCTAAAGTTATCCAAGTAAAAGTAGATGGATACATTTTAGATGTAACTGGCTATATTCAAAAGAATATAGCCCATTAAGTGCTGACACACTTAAAAAAAAAAAAAAAAAAAAGTGGACCAGCTCCCACCTCCTCAAATCAATCCCATCCCTACCTCTTTGTCCACTGCCTTCACATAGAAAAGGCTTCCGGAAGAGTCGTACAAGCTACTGAGCCCAATAGTGGAGGCCTCGATAGTAATGCCGGTAGCAATCCGACTGATGCTGCTGGGTGTGGCAGCTTGCATTGTGGTCCTGATGACCTTTGCTATTTGGAGGTGCTGGAAAAAGAGGTAGAAGTGGCTAAGTTCCAGCCCCTGGATTTTGCCCCATCACATGATGGAGCAAGGTAAGGTTGACACCATTTTGAAAAATGGCATTGATGGGCCCAGAGCTAGGGCTCACTCTGGGCCCCCACTGCCCATGAATGAGGAGTTTTGGAGGTATGGGGTGGTTCCAGCTCCCTCCCAGACCACTATGGGGATGGGGGGGAACACTAGACCCCAGGGAAATGTTTGTTTATTATTTATTTCTTTTATATTTCGTCAATCTGTAAAACAATCTAGACTGTGTACGGTTAAAATACAAAGACTTAATGAGAAAATACAATAGAGATTGATTAAAATAAGTACAAATTAAGATTCAAATGATTCAAAAATACATCTGACAAAAATTGAAAGTTATCTAAAGATAAGAATAAAATAAAATTAGAAAAACTAAGACTAAAAAATGTTTGTTGTAAAGGACCAAAGTCAAGGAAAAGACACTTCCCGCTGCTAGCATTGCATCCCCGAAAGGCAGGGGGGCGGGCGGAGGCTGGAAGGGGGCCCTTTTGCATTGGGCAGGGGTTTATTTGAGATACTTAGGGGAGGGGTCAGGGAAAGGGGCGGGGCATCATTGCGCATTTTAAAACTTTATTGTTTTCATCTACAGGCAGGGGTGGTTGGGGGTGGTGTCGCCATTGACCCCGAGGGCTTTTTTGGTCATTTATTTTTTTGGGGGTGGGGGGGGGGTGGGGGTTGAGCCTTGGGGCCCTTTAAGTGATGGCCCCATATTTATATTGAACTTTTGTATATAATTATTCTCCTCTATCTCTTTCTATTTCTTACATTCCCAGTTCATTAGCCCTTGTTAATTGTAACTGCTTCTCTTCATCACGTTATTTATGTTTTTTGGTTGTATTATCCGCACCCCTGTTTTCTGTAAACCGACATGATGTGAACGAGTTCATGAATGCCGGTATAAAAAAACCTTAAATAAATAAAATAAATAAATGGCGACTTCAGCCGAGCTGAGCCACTGTTGCGCGCTTAGGCCCTAACCCGTGGCACGATTTTTTTATCATGCATTTGTGCCGCAATAAAAAATTGCATCACATTACTGCTACGAAGATTTGTCAGGGAGGGGTTCGATGTTGTGGGGATGCCCCCACCACAATACTTTGACCCTTCTGTGATAATCTACCGAGGTTTAATAAATCTCCTTATAAGTATGTACCTGAAGCAGGGAGGGTGAAGTGACCTGCGGAAGATCACAAAGAGTGGCAGTGGGATCTGAACTCTGGCTTCCCTCGTTCACAGTCGCTACTCTTTCATGTCCTAATAGCTAAATCAGATAGATGCAGTGGAACTACACGAGACTCTCAATATCTAAGTCTACATCAAAATCCACTTAATGAGAGTCAAAAAAATCACTAAATGAATATCACACATATGCAAGCACTTTTATTACCACAGCTTCATAGAAGGATGCAAACTATAAAACAATCACGATCACGCCACATTCATACCTTAAAAACACTAAACTTTGAAACAATTTTGTAGAATACAAAAACATCAATGTATATATTAAATGACTTACATCAAAATTGTAACATCATTTGCAAAAAATTATTACAAACTACAAATGTAGCAGCACAGCTTTTTCAAATTCTATCACTGAAAAAGATCTTACCCTTCTGTGAAGATAAGCCTTCGGGTCGTCATAAAGACAACGGAGATTTCACAGAATAAGAACTGTTTGGTTATCATTTAAAAAAAACCGAGGATAACATCTTAATAAAGATACAATTATTGTCAAATTTTGAGTATCCCCCGAATACAAATTTATAAGGCGAACAATTTTTAGGTTGTTATAAAGGAAGTTTAAATTTGGGGAGTAGAAGAGCCTTTGGGTTGTGTAATATCTTTCATCACCATAACTGATTCTTATTTAGAGGGTGGGGATAATACTTTAATGCTTTGAGAAAAGAAGGATGACCGTTGTTGAGGCGCCATTTAGAAGGAGTAGTGATAGAATTTGAAAAAGCTGTGCTGCTACATTTGTAGTTTGTAATAATTTTTTACAAATGATGTTATAATTTTGATGTAAGTCATTTAATATATACATTGATGTTTTTGTATTTTACAAAAATGTTTTCGAAGTTTAGTGTTTTTAAGGTATGAATGTGGCGTGATCGTGATTGTTTTATAGTTTGTATCCTTCTATGAAGCTGTGGTAATAAAAGTGTCTGTATATGTGTGATATTCATTTAGTGATTTTTTGACTCTCATTAAATGGATTTTGATACTCTTTCATGACACAATTTAGTATGACCCTCTATTTAAAGTCTAGTGGGATAGATATTCAAAGTTGCCTTTGTAAGTAACTTAGCCGGTAAGAACTAATCCGGTTAAGATGCATATTCAGTGGCACAGAAAAGAAGCTGAATACACACGTATATGTGCATATTTTGCTGGATAAGTCCACCTGGCTAAGTTTAGACCAGCTCTCTGGGGTGTCTAAACTTATGTGGCTAACTCCGAATATCAGTAGTTACGTGGCTAACTCGCTCTGCCCCGATCCCCCGAGTACACGCCTAATTTTCATGCATGGGACTTAATATGGCTAAGTGGCAGCCGCTGAACAGAGACGCGTATTCAGCGACCACTGCTTAGCCGCATAACTCCTGCCTATCCGGCTACGTAGTTCTAGCTCTGCCTTCAACCCAAGCATGCTACTTCATAAGAACATAAGAAATTGCCGTGCTGGGTCAGACCCAGTGTTTCTCGGAGGTCAGGTACAAGCCGAGGTCTTGGCAGGCAGCGTATCTCGGAGGTCAGGTACAAGCAGAGGTCTTGGCAGGCAGCGTATCTCGGAGGTCAGGTACAAGCAGAGGTCTTGGCAGGCAGCGTATCTCGGAGGTCAGGTACAAGCAGAGGTCTTGGCAGGCAGCGTATCTCGGAGGTCAGGTACAAGCAGAGGTCTTGGCAGGCAGCGTATCTCGGAGGTCAGGTGGCAAGCAGAGGTCTTGGCAGGCAGCGTATCTCGGAGGTCAGGTACAAGCCAGAGGTCTTGGCAGGCAGCGTATCTCGGAGGTCAGGTACAAGCAGAGGTCTTGGCAGGCAGCGTATCTCGGAGGTCAGGTACAAGCAGAGGTCTTGGCAGGCAGCGTATCTCGGAGGTCAGGTACAAGCCGAGGTCTTGGCAGGCAGCGTATCTCGGAGGTCAGGTACAAGCCGAGGTCTTGGCAGGCAGCGTATCTCGGAGGTCAGGTGCAAGCAGAGGTCTTGGCAGGCAGCGTATCTCGGAGGTCAGGTACAAGCAGAGGTCTTGGCAGGCAGCGTATCTCGGAGGTCAGGTACAAGCCGAGGTCTTGGCAGGCAGCGTATCTCGGAGGTCAGGTACAAGCCGAGGTCTTGGCAGGCAGCGTATCTCGGAGGTCAGGTACAAGCAGAGGTCTTGGCAGGCAGCGTATCTCGGAGGTCAGGTTACAAGCAGAGGTCTTGGCAGGCAGCGTATCTCGGAGGTCAGGTACAAGCCGAGGTCTTGGCAGGCAGCGTATCTCGGAGGTCAGGTACAGCAGAGGTCTTGGCAGGCAGCGTATCTCGGAGGTCAGGTGCAAGCCGAGGTCTTGGCAGGCAGCGTATCTCGGAGGGTCAGGTACAAGCAGAGGTCTTGGCAGGCAGCGTATCTCGGAGGTCAGGTACAAGCCGAGGTCTTGGCAGGCAGCGTATCTCGGAGGTCAGGTACAAGCAGAGGTCTTGGGCAGGCAGCGTATCTCGGAGGTCAGGTACAAGCAGAGGTCTTGGCAGGCAGCGTATCTCGGAGGTCAGGTGCAAGCAGAGGTCTTGGCAGGCAGCGTATCTCGGAGGTCAGGTACAAGCAGAGGTCTTGGCAGGCAGCGTATCTCGGAGGTCAGGTACAAGCAGAGGTCTTGGCAGGCAGCGTATCTCGGAGGTCAGGTGCAAGCAGAGGTCTTGGCAGGCAGCGTATCTCGGAGGTCAGGTGCAAGCAGAGGTCTTGGCAGGCAGCGTATCTTGGAGGTCAGGTACAAGCAGAGGTCAAGCACAGACAGGTCAGAAAGCAGGAACGGAACTTCCAGGAACACAAGTAGGAGCCGAGTGGCCAAGGCAAGGACTGCTGGGAGGCCTTGCCTTAAATAGACCCGGGTCAGGAGGGAGGAGCCCTGGCACCTCCCGTAGCGAATCCTTTAAATGATGGCAGAGGTTGCGTGCCTAGGAGCATGAGATGTGCAGGCGGGACTGGGCAAGGTACCGCCACGTCCCGGCCGGGAAGGGGCAGCAGCATCGGAGGCCTGGTGGAGCATATGGCCGGGAAGGAGCAGCAGTGTTGGAGGCCTGGCGAGGATACAGCGGGAGAGGAGCGCGTCTGCCATGGCACCCTGCGGCCGCGAGACTCCCAGGGCTGACGAGCAGCAAGCAGCCACGGCGGTAGGTGGAGGGAGCCGGTTGCGGCCTACCGAGGCCGGATCCTGTAACAATGATTATTGGTGCCTAGATGGGCACCTATCCAGGCATTCCAGATACGGTCTCCATTTGTGAGTACCAAGTCCAGTAGCACGTCTCCCTTTATGGGTTCCATTAGCATTTGTCTGAGCAGAGCCACTCGAAGGCATCCACAATCTATTTCTTGCAAATTCTGCTGCAGGGATACTCCAGTCCACAGCCGGCAGATTAAAATCTCCAACGAGCAACGCTTCTCCTTTCCTTCCCTCCTCTTGGATGTCTTCAGCCAGATCTCTCTCCTGTTCCTCTGTGTGATTTGGGGGCTTGTAGACCACAATAGTGTAAATAAAATATCTCGCAGTGCTTCTTCCTTTCCCCATGTTCCCTGCATTTCAGTTGCTCAGATAAAGGTGAATTTTCAGAAGTTTCATGTGTAAAAAACAGCACATTCGTGAATATTTGCTATTTTAAATCTGTAACATATATACGTAAATGAGGGTCCGTGAATAAATTTGTGCATAGAAAAAATGTGTGCAGGTCAGGGGTGTTCCGAGGAGGGGCCAGCATTTATGCGAGTAAGTTATTATTTTATAAGCTATTTCCACATACAAATGTGGCACCTTACTTGCAGATATTTATTTATGCTCTGTATCGGGAGGAAGTGATAGAGTAAGCATCTTAAAATTGGAAAAACATGACTGAGTGGGGATCTGGGTGAAATGAGGAGCTTCAGGCTAAAGAGCCAGGAGGATCTTCTCGAGCTGCACTTGGACTGGGCAAACTGGTTAGACTAATAAAACTGGTAAATCCCCTGACTTCCGCGTTTAAAAGCCGACTTAATGTGGTATAAATGTGTCTTAATGCAGGTAAAATGTACCCACGTGTACCTGTAAAACTGGAAGTAAAGATACGCATGTATATCATTTGCAGATACTTTGTTGCGGATGTGGACCTCTAGGCTGAGGTGCAGTTGACACTACCTGCTTGGAGGAGCCCTGAGGGGCCCCATCATCAGCTGGTGGAGTTGGTCATGGCAGAGGCCCAGCTGGAGCTTCCCCTGTACCAACCCTCATTCCCTTACGTTGAGCCCTTGCCTGCTTAGGCACAGGCATCTGCTGGGTAGGGTGAGGTAGTCGAGTCACGGGCCAGGGGCCAGGGTTCAGGGCAGGCTGAATACAGGCAGAGTCAGAGTCAAACAGTAGTCAGGGCAGGTGGCGTTCAGGTTGGTCAGAGTCAGGCAGTGGTCAGTGGCAGGCAGAGATCAAACAGAGTCACTGTCAGATAAGCCGAGGTCAGAGCCAGAGAGCCATCTAAGGGCAGGGAGGCATGCAGGGAGGCAAGGAACAGCACAAGCGGAGGAGAAGAACACTGAAGAAACAAAGACTGACCACGAAGTCAAAATGAAGGAGCTTGGGACCACAGACCAGGAACTGACAAGGCAAAGACCAGGAAGGCAGAAACGAAGACCAGGAACACGCTGAGGCAACTTGCTGCTACCAAGGTTGTCAACCTATTGCCAAGGCTGAAGAATGTTGAAGAATAGGCCTGAAGAATGTTGTCATTAGAGGGCACCTTCTAGTTTCTCCCACTGCTGGCCCTTTAAGATTGGGTGCGCATGTGCCCTCGGAGGAGCTGGGCCCAGCGGTGTTCATGGTGTCCTGCCGCACTTGTCGAAAGCAGTGTCTTGGCGCAGCTTCCTGCCGCATTTAGGGAAAGGGCAGCCCGGAGGATTGGAGCAGCAGGGATCCAGGTAGTGAGGTAAACGCGGTGGTTCCTGGGAGGAGCCCATGAACCGCCGAATGCAACATTACCCCCACTTAAAACCCCCTCCAAGAGGGTCTGGGTTTCTTGGGATGGAGAATGTGAAACTCCTTTAAATGATTAGCATCCAGAATATTGGACGCAGTCTCCCACATATTCTTGTTGGGGCCGTACCCCTTCCAGGAGATGAGGTACTCCCATCTCTTACCCCGACAACTGGAATCCAGAATCTCCTTTACCTCATATACTGTGCTATCTTTGGAAGTTACTTTTTGAGGCTTAGGGGACACTATTGAAGGCCAGGAAAAGACCAAGGGCTTTAGGAGTGATACATGAAACACGTTGTGTATCCCCCAACATGGGTGGCAGCTTTACTTGGTAAGTCACGGGTCCTACATGGCGGAGAATGGGAAAAAGCCCGGTGTACCGTGGGGCGAGCCTCATGGAAGGCACACAGAGGCATATGTGACACATGCTTAGCCATGCTCGTTCTCCAGCCTTAAATTGAGGTGTAGGTCTCCGGTGCATAACAATGGTTCTTTTTGCCCTTTCAGCTACTTTCCAACGCATGTCCTTGGTGCGAGTCCAGAGTTCCTGAAGTTCCTGAGTGAACAGTTGAGCCACTGGTGAAGGTACTGGCACGGGGTGCGGTAGAGGAGGTAAGGGATGCTTCCCGTAGAATATTTGGAATGGTGAAGCCCCGATGGCACTTCTGATATGGGAATTATGTAAAAATTCTGCCCAGTGCAAAAGAGAGGCCTGGTTATCCTGGTGTTTGTTGATATAGGTTTGGAGAAATGTCTTGAGTGTCCGGTTTAACCATTCAGACTGAAGTCCAAGATGATATAGAAGTTTTTGCATAGCGAACACCAATATTTCACTGTAAACTGTACACCCTGGTGAAATGCGATGTGTTTAAGCAAGCCATGTAGGCAAAAAACATGGAACGTGAACAGACATGTTAGTTCTAGAGCGGAATGGAGGCCAGGAAGTGGGACAAAATGGGCCATCTTTGAGAAGCGGTCTACTACTACCCAAATTATAATGGCGCTGTTTCAGAGAGGGAGGTCCACTATGAAGTCAGTGGACAAGTGGGTCCAGGGTTCCCTGGGAGCTGGCAATGGTTGTAACAATTCCTAGTGTTGGCCTGATAGAGCTTTCTGCTGAACACAGGTGGGGCAAGAATCCATGTAGGGTCTAACATCTTGCTTCATTTGTGGCCACCAATAGTATTATTGAAACAGTGCAAGGGTTTGGGCCCATCCAGGGTGACCTGTGATTCGGAATTTGTGAGAACATTTCAATACCTTTTCTCTGAGCTTATTGGGAACAACTGTCTTCCCTGGTGGGTCTTCCCAGCCGGGTCAGTGATGTACCGGAGACGTTCTTGGACGTCCTTTACCTGGAAGGAGCGTGAAAGGTCTGCCTGGATGTTCTTGAGAGTTGGATGATACCTCAGCTCAAAATCAAAGCGCGCAAAGAACAGGGACCAACAAGCCTGTCGTGCATTCAGCCGTTGGGCATGATGGAGGTGTTCCAGATTCTTATGATCTGTGTAGATGTAATACGATGCTGAACACCTTCTAGCCACAGGCACCATTCCTCTAACATTAGCTTGATCGCAAGGAGCTCCCTGTCTCCGATGCTATACTTGTGCTTGGCCAGTGAGAACTTTCTTGAATGAGCAAGGATGGAGAACCCTCTTAGGGGAATTCTGGCTCCAGGACAGCCCCTATGCCCTTGGTGAAGGCGTCCACCTCCATGATGAAGGGGCATATCGGGTCCAGATGGTGAAGGTAGCCTTTAATTTTTGAAAGGCTGCTATGGCTTCAGGAGGCCAAACCTTTGTGTTAGCTCCCTTGCAGGTGAGGATAGTGAGAGGTGTGGCGATCTTAGAGTAGTTGGCAATAAAGTGACAGTAATAGTTGGCAAAGCCCAAAAATCTTTGCAAGGCTCGGAGTCCTATCAGTTGGGGCCATTCCTGGATATTCTTGACCTTATCTGAGTCCATATGGAAGCCTCTGCTGGATACAGTATATCCCAGGAAGGGGAGACTCTTCCAAATAGGCACTTCTCCAGTTTTGCATATATTAATTGTCCCGCAATCGCTGAAGAACCAGACATACATCGCGGCAATTGGAGTTGAGATCCTTGGAAAAAAAGAGGATGTCATCGACATATACGACAACACAGATGTAAAGAAGATCCCGGAAGATCTCATTTATAATCTTTTGGAAGACAGCCAGGGCATTGCATACGCCAATTGCATTACCCGATATTCGTAATGGCTGTCCTGCATGTTGAATGCTATCTTCCATTCATCCCCAGGTTTAATTTGGATCAGGTTGTAGGCTCCTCGAAGGTTTAGTTTCATAAAAATCCTTGCCTCTTGGAGGCAGTCAAAAAGTTCTGAGATTGAAAGGATACCGGTCCTTCTTGGTAATCGCGTTCAGCCCACAGTAATCGATATAGGGCCTGAGGAAATCATCTTTTTCCCCCACAAAGAAGAAACTGGTGCCTGCTGGGGAGTTGCCGCAGTATGAAGCCCCCGTCAAGATTTTCACAGATGTACTCTAAACATAGCCATGGTCTCAAGAGACAAGGGGTATACCCTACCCTGTGAAGGCATGGTACCTGGGAGCAACTCGATTCCACAATCAAACTCCCTATGGAGTGGCAGTGTCTTCACCTTCTTCTTTGAAAACACGTCCTCATAATCGCTGTACGGTAGAGCGAGGCCCAGAAGAGTAGCGGCTGAAGAAAGATGGAGCGGGGCTCTACCTACTCCAAGCAAGAACTGTGACAATGAATTGCAACATGGTCCAATCACATGCTTTCCAATCAATGTTTTCCTTATGAAGAAGGCCAGTACACAGTGTTAGGGGTGTGGTGGCCAAGGTGATCCTTCCTGGTTAAGGATCCCCATGGATGGATGAGATGAGTAAGGGGTGCTGCAGCAGTCAAAAAATCAAACAGAATGTTAGGAATTATTAGGAAGGGAATGGTTAATAGAATGGAAAATGTCATAATGCCTCTATACAGGTACAGAGAAGGGCAACCAAAATGATGAAGGGGATGGAACAGCTCCCCTATGAAGAAAGGCTGAAGAGGTTAGGGCTGTTCAGCTTGGAGAAGAGACGGCTGAGGGGGGATATGATAGAGGTCTTTAAGATCATGAGAGGTCTTGAACAAGTAGATGTGACTCGGTTATTTACGCTTTCGAATAATAGAAGGACTAGGGGGCATTCATTTAAGACTAATCGGAGAAATTTCTTTTTCACTCAACGCACAATAAAGCTCTGGAATTTTGTTGCCAGAGGATGTGGTTAGTGCAGTTAGAGTAACTGGGTTCAAAAAAAGTTTGGATAAGTTCTTGGAGGAGAAGTCCATTAACGGCTATTAATCAAGTTTACTTAGGGAATAGCCACTGCTATTAATTGCATCAGTAGCATGGGATGTTCTTAGTGTTTGGGTAATTGCCAGGTTCTTGTGGCCTGGTTTGACCTCTGTTGGAAACAGGATGCTGGGCTTGATGGACCCTTGGTCTGACCCAGCATGGCAATTTCTTATGTTCTTATGGTTCTTATGCTTTGTGGGAACAGTAGGCAAATGAAGATTGTGAACCAAGGCTTTCATCACAAAGTTACTCCCAGCACCTGAAACTACCAAAGCGAAGGTGGAAACGTTTTGATCATCCATGGAGATTGTTATGGGAAGGGTTAATTAGGGAGCTGGTATTGTGAAGCCTAGGATCAGCTCCCCTCTGGAACCTAGACTCTAAATTTTCCCAGTTTTACGGGGCACTGAGCAAGCTGGTGCCCTGAGCCAGCATAGTAGAGGCACAGTCGTAATTGGCATCGATGGAGTCTCTCCTCGGGAGCAAGGTACCCTTGACCAAGCTGCATGGGTTTGTCCGGACATATTGGGGATGGTTGAAGCAGAGGCTGGAGGAGAAAGCCGCTGGAAGCACGGACCAGCATGATGGGCCGGCACAGAAGTGCGGAGTTCCCTGGTCCATTGTTGGATGTGGCAGTCAATCCTACCCACCCAGGTCAGTGAACCCCTCCAGGAACTACAGCAGTTCACGGGTGGTTAGCTTGTTTTTTATTCTGGAGGACAGGCCCTCCAGGAAGATGGTCCATAGACAATCATCCCTCCAATTGAGCTCAGTGGCCAAGGTCTATAACTCAACGGTATGGTCCATGAAAGACTGGGTGCCCTGGCGAAGATGGAGGAGTTTGGAGCCCAAGGTAGCCAGTCGGCTGGGTTCGTTGAAGACGACCTTGAAGCAGTCATAAACCGCTGTAGATTCTGAAGGATTGGGTTAATGCGTTCCCATAGGGTGAGGCCCAGGCCAGGGTTTTGCCATCAAGAAATGAGAAGATAAAGGTCATTTTAAGAGTCCTCTGGAAAGACTGCTGCCTGGAGAGAAAAATGCATATAGCATTGATTGAGGAATCCTTGGCAGAGTTTTGGGACCCCAGCATACCAGAAAGGAGTAGGCAGATGCAGGATGGAACTACTCAGCACTGCAAAAGCGTGAAGCCATTGCAGATGGGGCTGGGACAGCGAAGCCACAGTGGCATCTAAGTAGGCATTAAGTTGCTCCATGGAAGCCACCAGGTGCTCAAGGAAATTCTGCTGTTCCTAAAGTTTCTGTGCTAGGTGCAGGATGGCCTGAAGGGCTGTGGCTCTGCTGAGTCCATGGCCTTGGCAATCTGTTGCAGACATGGACTCCTAGGCTGAGGTGGAGTTGACGCTACCTGCAGGGAGGAGCCTTGCAGATCCCCACCATCAGCTGGCGGAGCTGGTCATGGCAGAGGTTCCGCTGGAGCTTCATGTATTCCAGCCCTTGTTCCTCTTAGATTGAGCCCTTGGGTGCCGGTGCTGGCAGGACTTAGGCACAGGCCTCTGGTGGAGAGGTGAAGGCGTGAAGATCAGTAATCAAGTGACAGGCCAGGGTCCATGTTCAGGTTGCTCAGAATCAGGCAGTGGTCAGTGGCAGGCAGAGTTCAAACAGAGTTAATGTTGAGTAAGCCGAGGGCAGAGCCAGAAATTCGTCCAAGGGGAGGTAGGATGGGTAGGCAGGCAGAGAGGCAAGGAACAACACAGGCGGAGGAGAAGAACACTGAAGAACCAAAGACTGACCACAAAGACAAGATGAAGGAACTTGGGACCGCTAACCAGGAACTGACAAGATGAAAATCAGGAACACAGAAGCGAATACCAGGAAGACTTCGCGAAGACCAGAAATACATTGAGGCAACTTGCTGCTATCAAGGTAGTCGACCTATTGCCAAGGCACTGGAGAGGCGTCTGCAGGAGCATTTTATAGGCCTGAAGAATGATATCAGAGGGTGCCTTTTAGCTTCTCCTGCTGCTAGCCCTTTAAATTAGACAAGGTCAGATACGCACATGCCCTAGGAGGAACTGGGCCCAGCAGTGTCAGCAGCATCCTGCCGCATTGTGTTACGGCTTCCGACACGTTTCGGGGAAGAGCAGCCCAGAGGAGTGGAGTAGAAGGGTCCAGGTAGTGAGGTAAGCACGGGGTTTGCAGAAGGAGCCTGCGAACCGCCAAATGCAACACACTTATCTGGCTAAAATTGACTTATGTGGCTAAATAGTGCCTTTTCTGGTACTTAGATGGTCAAGTTTTGGATATATCCAGCTAAGTTGTGGCATTTATCTGGTCATCTTCCGACTTATCCACTTAAGTAGCAGCAAAAGTACAGCTTAGCTACATAAGTCTGAAAAGTGCTACTTGTCCATCTAAGTAGCGCTTTATCAGACTTTTCCAACTAAGTAAGATAGCCATATAAGTCTGAAACAGTGCTATGTGTCCGGCTAAGTCTGAAACAGTGCTATGTGTCCGGCTAAGTAAGATAGTTTGGCCACACATTTTACTTTCAGTATCCCAGGCGACTAACTAATAGGCTCATTTATTTATTTATTTTAATTTTTATATACCGGAATTCCTGTATACAATACAATCAATCCGGTTTACAAGTAACCGAAAAGGTTGCCCTGGTCTGGGAGGTTAGACCGGGGTTTTTTTTACATGGAACATTGAACAATAACAATCAGCCATTGAACCTTATTACAACTATTTAACCTTATTACAATGAACATTGAAAGTAATAATAATTATATTTAACAAATTTAACAATTAACAAAACCTTAACCGTGTAATGAATAGTATGTGTGAGTTCATCTTTTTACAAGGAATGTGCATTTGCATGTGATGAGCGCTATTAGTACTTGGGGGGTTGGCCATGCGTTTTCGACATGCTATTAACTCTTACAGTATAAGTGGTAATAGTCATAGATGCAGGTGGAAACGTGCGGCCAATCACATGGTAAACACTGTGCTTGGCTAAGCGCACCGTTCTGTCGGCCTGCTAGGCAATTGAATGAAAGTAGGTAGAGGTCAGCAGGGGTGAGTCTCACATAGGTCTGGAAAGGCTTGCTTAAAGAGGTGGTGCTTTAATGCTTTTTTGAAATTCTTATTGTTGCTTAAAAGTCTGAGAGCTTGGGACATTGCGTTCCATAGAATTGGACCTGCGAGGCAGAAGGCACGCTCATGGGTCATGACCAGTCAAGTGGATTTTGGGGAGGGAACCTGTAAGAGAAGTTGATTTATTGATCTGAAGTTTCTGCAAGGAATATAGAGATGAAAAGTTTCAGATAACCATGAGTTATTGCTATGAATAAGATATGTATTATAGTCAAGGTTTTGTACTGAATTAACCATTTAATAGGTAACCAATGTAGGTAAAGAGAACTGGAGAGGTATGATCATGTAGTCTTTGGTTGGTTAATAGACAAGCCGCAGCATTTTGTACTACTTGGAGTGGACGTGGTGCCTAGATAAAGAGTTACAGTAGAGCAGTCCTGTGAGTATCAAGGATAGAAGTACTGTACGGAAAGCAGTAGAATCGAGTAGTGCCTTAATATGTTTGAGAAGTTGAACTTTGTAAAATGAGGCTGTAACTGTGGATAATATGAGTTGACATTTTCAATTTGGGGGTCTAGTAAATGAGATGAAGGTTGCGAACCTATTAAGAAATGTAGGTAGATTTATTGTCCAAAGAGAATAAAGTCAGGAATTGTTTTCAAATTGAGGGGGGCCTTAGAATCATTATTTTCAGTTTTTGTTAAACGGAAGCTAAGTTTGTTATGAGTTACCCATGTTTTAACTGAAGAGAGGCAAAGTGGGATGAATTGTAAAGCAGAATTTCAGTTGAGCCCAGTAGGGAAAGTAGAATTGATTTATATTCCAGCTTTCAAGCACTTCAAAGCAGATTGCTTCAGGAACTGCAGGTATTCCCCCGACCCCAGGGGTTACCAATCTAAGTTTGTACCCGGGCAATGGATGGGGAAGTGACCTGCCCAGGTCACAAGGAGTGGCAGGTGTGGTTTGGACCCTGGCTGCCCTGGGGCGTAGCCATTAGGCTCCTCCTCCGCCACTTATCCGGATAATCCCAGCTTGTCTGACATGCGCTTCTTATTTGCGAGCCATGTTAAAGTGCTTATTTCTGCATATCACACAGGCACAGGCTACGAAATGCAGCAATAAACTTGCATTCTTCCACATATGCAAATGTTCTAAAGTTATCTACATATTGTTTTCTCATAAACAGCTCCTCCTCCTCTCCCCCCCCCTCCCCCCCCATTCTGTCATCCCTGTGCCTTCGAATGGGTATAGCCATATCCCAATCTCTGCAGCAGCGACGATATGCAAGGTCTCCTCCACCAGACTATGAGCACTGCTGCCTCCTCAGCTTCCCAGGGCTCCTTTCTGTCCTGTTCATTCTCCTCCTCTCACAGCTTTAGTACCCAGAGTCCTATTCATCTCCCATGAGAGCTGCCCTTTACACTATGAGCATTGCTGCTCCTCAGCTTCCCAGGACTCCTTTCTGTCCTGTTCATTTCTCCTCGCTCTCACAGCTTTAGTACCCAGAGCCCTATTCATCTCCCATGAGAGCTGCCCTTTTACACTATGAGCACTGCTGCTCCTCAGCTTCCCAGGGACTCCTTTTCTGTCCTGTTTCATATTCTCCTCGCTCTCACAGCTTTAGTACCCAGAGACCTATTCATCTCCCATGAGAGCTGCCCTTTTACACTATGAGCACTGCTGCTCCTGAGCTTCCCAGGGCTCCTTTTCTGTCCTGTTCATTTCTCCTCGCTCTCACAGCTTTAGTACCCAGAGTCCTATTCATCTCCCAAGAGAGCTGCCCTTTTACACTATGAGCACTGCTGCTCCTGAGCTTCCCAGGGCTCCTTTTCTGTCCTGTTCATTTCTCCTCATCTCACAGCTTTAGTACCCAGAGTCCTATTCATCTCCCATGAGAGCTGCCCCTTTTACACTATGAGCACATGCTGCTCCTCAGCTTCCCAGGACTCCTTTTCTGTCCTGTTCATTTCTCCTCCTCTCACAGCTTTAGTACCCAGAGTCCTATTCATCTCCCATGAGAGCTGCCCTTTTTACACTATGAAGCACTGCTGCTCCTCAGCTTCCCAGGACTCCTTTTCTGTCCTGTTCATTTCTCCTCCTCTCACAGCTTTAGTTACCCAGAGTCCTATTCATCTCCCATGAGAGCTGCCCTTTTACACTATGAGCACTGCTGCTCCTCAGCTTCCCAGGACTCCTTTTCTGTCCTGTTCATTTCTCCTTCCTCTCACCAGCCTTTAGTACCCAGAGTTCCTATTCATCTCCCATGAGAGCTGCCCTTTTACACTATGAGCACTGCTGCTCCTCAGCTTTCCCAGGACTCCTTTTTCTGTCCTGTTCCTTTCTCCTCCTCTCACAGCTTTAGTACCCAGAGTCCTATTCATCTCCCATGAGAGCTGCCCTTTTACACTATGAGCACTGCTTGCTCCTCAGCTTCCCAGGACTCCTTTTCTGTCCTGTTCATTTCTCCTCCCTCTCACAGCTTTAGTACCCAGAGTCCTATTCATCTCCCATGAGAGCTGTCCTTTTACACTATGAGCACTGCTGCTCCTCAGCTCCCAGGGCTCCTTTTCTGTCATGTTCATTTCTCCTCCTCGCTCTCACAGCTTTAGTACCCAGAGCCCTATTCATCTCCATGAGAGCTGCCCTTTTACACTATGAGCACTGCTGCTCCTCAGCTTCCCAGGGACTCCTTTTCTGTCCTGTTCATTTCTCCTCCTCTCACAGCTTTAGTACCCAGAGTCCTATTCATTCTCCCATGAGAGCTGCCCTTTTACACTATGAGCACTGCTGCTCCTCAGCTTCCCAGGACTCCTTTTCTGTCCTGTTCCTTTTCCTCCTCTCACAGCTTTTAGTACCCAGATTCCTATTCATCTCCCATGAGAGCTGCCCTTTTACACTATGAGCACTGCTGCTCCTCAGCTTCCCAGGACTCCTTTTCTGTCCTGTTCATTTCTCCTCCCTCTCACAGCTTTAGTACCCAGAGTCCTATTATCTCCCATGAGAGCTGCCCTTTTACACTATGAGCACTGCTGCTCCTCAGCTTCCCAGGGACTCCTTTTCTGTCCTGTTCATTTCTCCTCCTCCTCACAGCTTTAGTACCCAGAGTCCTATTCATCTCCCATGAGAGCTGCCCTTTTACAATATGAGCACTGCTGCTCCTCAGCTTCCCAGGACTCCTTTTCGTCCTGTTCATTTCTCCTCCTCTCACAGCTTTAGTACCCAGAGTCCTATTCATCTCCCATGAGAGCTGACCCCTTTACACTATGAGCACTGCTGCTCCTCAGCTTCCCAGGACTCCTTTTCTGTCCTGTTCATTTTCTCCTCCCTCTCCAACTTTAGTACCCAGAGTCCTATTCATCTCCCATGAGAGCTGCCCTTTTACACTATGAGCACTGCTGCTCCTCAGCTTCCCAGGGCTCCTTTTCTGTCCTGTTCATTTCTCCTCCCTCTCACAGCTTTAGTACCCAGAGTCCTATTCATCTCCCATGAGAGCTGCCCTTTTACACTATGAGCACTGCTGCTCCTCAGCTTCCCAGGACTCCTTTTCTGTCCTGTTCATTTCTCCTCCTCTCACAGCTTTAGTACCCAGAGTCCTATTCATCTCCCATGAGAGCTGCCCTTTTACACTATGAGCACTGCTGCTCCTGAGCTTCCCAGGACTCCTTTTCTGTCCTGTTCATTTCTCCTCCTCTCACAGCTTTAGTACCCAGAGTCCTATCATCTCCCATGAGAGCTGCCCTTTTACACTATGAGCACTGCTGCTCCTCAGCTTCCCAGGACTCCTTTTCTGTCCTGTTCATTTCTCCTCCTCTCACAGCTTTAGTACCCAGAGTCCTATTCATCTCCCATGAGAGCTGCCCTTTACACTATGAGCACTGCTGCTCCTGAGCTTCCCAGGACTCCTTTTCTGTCCTGTTCATTTCTCCTCCCTCTCACAGCTTTAGTACCCAGAGTCCTATTCATCTCCCATGAGAGCTGCCCTTTTACACTATGAGCACTGGCTGCTCCTCAGCTTCCCAGGGCTCCTTTTTCTGTCCTGTTCATTTCTCCTCGCTCTCACAGCTTTAGTACCCAGAGCCTATTCATCTCCCATGAGAGCTGCCCTTTTACACTATGAGCACTGCTGCTCCTCAGCTTCCCAGGACTCCTTTTCTGTCCTGTTCATTTCTCCTCCCTCTCACAGCTTTAGTACCCAGAGTCCTATTCATCTCCCATGAGAGCTGCCCTTTTACACTATGAGCACTGCTGCTCCTCAGCTTCCCAGGACTCCTTTTCTGTCCTGTTCATTTCTCCTCCTCTCACAGCTTTAGTACCCAGAGTCCTATTCATCTCCCATGAGAGCTGCCCTTTTACACTATGAGCACTGCTGCTCCTCAGCTTCCCAGGACTCCTTTTCTGTCCTGTTCATTTCTCCTCCTCTCACAGCTTTAGTACCCAGGAGTCCTATTCATCTCCCATGAGAGCTGCCCTTTACACTATGAGCACTGCTGCTCCTCAGCTTCCCAGGACTCCTTTTCTGTCCTGTTCATTTCTCCTCCTCTCACAGCTTTAGTACCCAGAGTCCTATTCATCTCCCATGAGAGCTGCCCTTTTACACTATGAGCACTGCTGCTCCTCAGCTTCCCAGGGACTCCTTTCTGTCCTGTTCATTTCTCCTCCCTCTCACAGCTTTAGTACCCAGAGTCCTATTCATCTCCCATGAGAGCTGCCCTTTTACACTATGAGCACTGGCTGCTCCTCAGCCTTCCCAGGACTCCTTTTCTGTCCTGTTCATTTCTCCTCCTCTCACAGCTTGTAGTACCCAGAGTCCTATTCATCTCCCATGAGAGCTGCCCTTTTACCACTATGAGCACTGCTGCTCCTCAGCTTCCCAGGACTCCTTTTCTGTCCTGTTCATTTCTCCTCCCTCTCACAGCTTTAGTACCCAGAGTCCTATTCATCTCCCATGAGAGCTGGCCCTTTTTACAACTATGAGCACTGCTGCTCCTCAGCTTCCAGGACTCCTTTTCTGTCCTGTTCATTTCTTCTCACTCCTCTCACGCTTTAGTTACCCAGAGTCCTATTCATCTCCCATGAGAGCGGCCCTTTACACTATGAGCACTGGCTGCTCCTCAGCTTCCCAGGGCTCCTTTTCTGTCCTGTTCATGTTCTTCTCCTCCCTCTCACAGCTTTAGTACCCAGAGTCCTATGTCATCTCCCATGAGAGCTGCCCTTTTACACTATGAGCACTGCTGCTCCTGCAGCTTCCCAGGACTCCTTTCTGTCCTGTTCATTTCTCCTCCCTCTCACAGCTTTAGTACCCAGAGTCCTATTCATCTCCCATGAGAGCTGCCCTTTTACACTATGAGCACTGCTGCTCCTCAGCTTCCCAGGACTCCTTTTCTGTCCTGTTCATTTCTCCTCCCTCTCACAGCTTTAGTACCCAGAGTCCTATTCATCTCCCATGAGAGCTGCCCTTTTACACTATGAGCACTGCTGCTCCTCAGCTTCCCAGGACTCCTTTTCTGTCCTGTTCATTTCTCCTCCTCTCACAGCTTTAGTACCCAGAGTCCTATTCATCTCCCATGAGAGCTGCCCTTTTACACTATGAGCACTGCTGCTCCTCAGCTTCCCAGGACTCCTTTTCTGTCCCTGTTCATTTCCCCTCCCTCTCACAGCTTTAGTACCCAGAGTCCTATTCATCTCCCATGAGAGCTGCCCTTTTACACTATGAGCACTGCTGCTCCTCAGCTTCCCAGGACTCCTTTTCTGTCCTGTTCATTTCTCCTCCTCTCACAGCTTTAGTACCCAGAGTCCTATTCATCTCCCATGAGAGCTGCCCTTTTACACTATGAGCACTGCTGCTCCTCAGCTTCCCAGGACTCCTTTTCTGTCCTGTTCATTTCTCTCCTCTCACAGCTTTAGTACCCAGAGTCCTATTCATCTCCCATGAGAGCTGCCCTTTTACACTAGAGCACTGCTGCTCCTCAGCTTCCCAGGACTCCTTTTCTGTCCTGTTCATTTTCCTCCCTCTCACAGCTTTAGTACCCAGAGTCCTATTCATCTCCCATGAGAGCTGCCCTTTTACACTATGAGCACTGCTGCTCCTCAGCTTCCCAGGACTCCTTTTCTGTCCTGTTCATTTCTCTTCCCTCTCACAGCTTTAGTACGCAGAGTCCTATTCATCTCCCATGAGAGCTGCCCTTTTACACTATGAGCACTGCTGCTCCTGAGGTTCCCAGGACTCCTTTTCTGTCCTGTTCATTTCTCCTCCTCTCACAGCTTTAGTACCCAGAGTCCTATTCATCTCCCATGAGAGCTGCCTTTTACACTATGAGCACTGCTGCTCCTCAGCTTCCCAGGACTCCTTTTCTGTCCTGTTCATTTCTCCTCCTCTCACAGCTTTAGTACCCAGAGTCCTATTCATCTCCCATGAGAGCTGCCCTTTTACACTATGAGCACTGCTGCTCCTCAGCTTCCCAGGACTCCTTTTCTGTCCTGTTCATTTCTCCTCTCTCACAGCTTTAGTACCCAGAGTCCTATTCATCTCCCATAAGCTGCCCTTTTACACTAGAGCACTGCTGCTCCTCAGCTTCCCATGACTCCTTTTCTGTCCTGTCATTTCTCCTCCCTCTCACAGCTTTAGTACCCAGAGTCCTATTCATCTCCCATGAGAGCTGCCCTTTTACACTATGAGCACTGCTGCCTCAGATTCCCAGGACTCCTTTTCTGTCCTGTTCATTTCTCCTCCTCTCACAGCTTTAGTACCCAGAGTCCTATTCATCTCCCATGAGAGCTGCCCTTTTACACTATGAGCACTGCTGCTCCTCAGCTTCCCAGGACTCCTTTTCTGTCCTGTTCTTTTCTCCTCCTCTCACAGCTTTAGTACCCAGAGTCCTATTCATCTCCCATGAGAGCTGCCCTTTTACACTAAGAGCACTGCTGCTCCTCAGCTTCCCATGACTCCTTTTCTGTCCTGTTCATTTCTCCTCCCTCTCACAGCTTTAGTACCCAGAGTCCTATTCATCTCCCATGAGAGCTGCCCTTTTACACTATGAGCACTGCTGCTCCTCAGCTTCCCAGGACTCCTTTTCTGTCCTGTTCATTTCTCCTCCCTCTCACAGCTTTAGTACCAGAGTCCTATTCATCTCCCATGAGAGCTGCCCTTTTACACTAAGAGCACTGCTGCTCCTCAGCTTCCCAGGACTCCTTTTCTGTCCTGTTCATTTCTCCTCTCACAGCTTTAGTACCCAGAGTCCTATTCATCTACCATGAGAGCTGCCCTTTTTCCCATCCATTTTCTCTGTGTGGGTTTTCTCCCTGTCTCCTGAGTGTTCATTTGTAGCTCACTTGGATCTACCAACATGGCTTCTTCTTTCTATTCACTTGACAATATTGATGAATTGTGGTGGCAATCACAGGATCTGTGAAGCATTTTGGTTCTCCTTGCCAGGTTGTTTGAAATATTTACAGGATATAAGAGCCCATAATGCACCTCTAGCTCATTGCACTGCTTCCCTAGTGAGGGGGAACGTTTACCTGCTCTTAGCAGCCGCAGATGTAAATTCTGCGAGAATCAACACCCAGGTGCAATTACATCTCCTTAGCGGTTGTTTTGTCCCGGTCTCTACTGGGAACATCTTGGCCTCCCGGCCTCAGAAGGCTGCAGATCAACCATTAGGGCCTCCCTGGGTGTCTCTCGTGAACTGCGTAATGAACTCAATCTCATCCATCCTCTCCAGGATCCCTGAGCTGTGCAGCTTGTTCCCCTGCAGATTGGCTTGGTCCTGAAGAGTGCTGATTTATTCACTACTGTGCCTGGTGGTAAGCACGTTGGTTTCATGCACTGTGGTCCGACTCCTGCAGTCAGCTGGTTAACCACTCACCGCACGTCTTTGCTACTGTCCTCACTCTAATCTCAGCAAAGCCCCCTTCATGTTTTTTGCCTGTGGGAGCTCAGTAGAGTCGAGCTCTGATCAGCTCTTCGATGACATTGTTTGTTTCTCTGCAGTGGAGTTGCTTGGCTTTATCCAAGCACAGGACAAAACATCCGTGTGGATGTTTTTCTGTGCTTGGGAGCCATGCATTGGAGAGTGGGGAACAAGCATTTGCTTTGTTTCCCGTTAATCTGAAGGGTCAGAGATGCAGATGTGAATGGATGAAAGTTTGAGGATACTGCAGGGTAGAGTTCACCTCATCCATCTTGTTCACCAGCCCCAAGGAAGCAGATTATTTAATTATTTAATTATTTATTGGCTTTTAAAGTACCGACATTCGTGGGGACATCATGTCAGTTTACAATGTAACAGAAAGGAGAAAAAATACATAAACCAGGGGGGAGGGAAGAGGGAGCAGTTAGAAAAGGAGAGACGAGGAAAGGCTGGAAACGGAGGCCGGGAAGGAAAAGAACCAGTGACTGAAAGGGAGCCACCGAAGGGTTACAGTACAACGTGGCAAATATAACGTGGTAACAGTGCTTTCCGGGGAAGGCACTGCGCTCGACCTCATACAAATGGAAGAACAAATTGAGGAACTCTCTATCATTATGTGAAATACTCTTTTGCATTATGTAGGATATGATACACTATGTGAAAAAAATGCATCAAAAAAACCAGAAAAGAGGCACTAAATACCTGAAAGCCTTGTCTTAGGGGATGGGAGGGGGGTGGGGGGCCATGTAAGATCCCATTCAGGGTAGGCCAATTTGAAGAGCCATGTTTTGACCC